>NW_027363024.1:872500-2072500 GCF_046119375.1 Phyllobates terribilis
ATATGTATACTGTATATGTGTGTATATATATGTATACTGTATATGTGTGTGTATATCTATACTGTGTATATATGTATACTGTATATGGGTGTGTATATATGTATACTGTATATAGGTGTATATATATGTATACTGTAGATGTGTGTATATGTATACTGTATATGGGTGTATATATATGTATACTGTATATGGGTGTGTATATGTATACTGTATATGGGTGTGTATATATGTATACTGTATGTGTGTGTATATATATGTATACTGTATATGTGTGTGTATATCTATACTGTGTATATATGTATACTGTATATGGGTGTGTATATATGTATACTGTATATAGGTGTATATATATGTATACTGTAGATGTGTGTATATGTATACTGTATATAGGTGTATATATATGTATACTGTAGATGTGTGTATATGTATACTGTATATGGGTGTATATATGTATGCTGTATGTGTGTGTATATATATATGTACAGTGCTGGCCAAAAGTATTGGCACCCCTGCAATTCTGTCAGATAATACTCAGTTTCTTCCTGAAAATGATTGCAATCACAAATTCTTTGGTATTATTCTCTTCATTTAATTTGCTTGCAAGGAAAAACACAAAAGAGAATGAAGCAAAAATAAAATCATTGATCATTTCACACAAAACTCCAAAAATGGGCCGGACAAAAGTATTGGCACCCTCAGCCTAATATTTGGTTGCACAACCTTTAGCCAAAATAACTGCGAACAACCGCTTCCGGTAACCATCAATGAGTTTCTTACAATGCTCTGCTGGAATTGTAGACCATTCTTCTTTGGCAAACTTGTAGTGAGCTGGCCGTCTCTGGCTGTTCTGTGATAATTGATATAGAGCCTGTTACAGAAGTGATTACACAGGATGATGTTGCCACCTTGTGGCCAGAGGTTGCACCTGCGCAGGGTGTGATGACAGAGAAAAAGACTGAGCCTCCTGTGTCCCGCCCTAGAGAGTCACGTAACCAAAGTGGGAAGCAGGAAAAAGCGCGCGCAGAGTCTGCTGTGGTCTGTGAAAAGAGCCAGGACGGTGTGCAGGACCTCGTGTGTGGCGCAGGAGAGACTCTCAACGTGATTTCTTCTATCTGACACCATATCCTCGGAGCCTTCCCCAGCTCCTGCACTGCTGAAGGATTCAGCTGTTACACTCCCTGCTACTGGAGTGTGGACTACATAAGGGGACCCACCAGAGCTTCTATCCGGATCAGAGAGACTGTAAGCGGGACCTCTGGCGAGAGGCCGAAGTATCCCTTCCTTTGTTTCCGCGAATTCTGCTGTTCCTGTTTTTTTTCCGGCTGGGACGCCTTCCTGCAAAGACAGACAGGCCTGCGACGGGGGACACATCCTTCTGGAGTAAAGGACTGGTAACGTGTGAGTAGGGACAGTGAGGGTCAGCTTATCAGTACACGTTATTACTGTGCATATTTACGGTTGTCATTTATTGTTTTTTTTTCTTTGCTGTGTTAAAAATGTATGCGAGTAAAGATACGGTTGTCAAGATAGAGTCTGTGTGTGGGGATCTTGCTGGGCCAGATCATAGATACCAATGCGCGGCCTTGCCCGCGGTCACTTCAAACTGCTCCAGGTCCCTGATATTTGAAGGGAGCCTTCTCCAAACTGCCATTTTGCGATCTCTCCACAGGTGTTCTATGGGATTCAGGTCTGGACTCATTGCTGGCCACCTTAGAAGTCTCCAGTGCTTTCTCTAAAACCATTTTATAGTGCTTTTGGAAGTGTGTTTTGGGTCATTGTCCTGCTGGAAGACCCATGACCTCTGAGGGAAACCCAGCTTTCTCACACTGGGCCCTACATTATGCTGCAAAATTTGTTGGTAGTCTTCAGACTTCATAATGCCATGCACACGGTCAAGCAGTCCAGTGCCAGAGGCAGCAAAGCAACCCCAAAACATCAGGGAACCTCCGCCATGTTTGACTGTAGGGACCGTGTTCTTTTCTTTGAATGCCTCTTTTTCTTTCCTGTACACTCTATGTTGATGCTTTTTCCCAAAAAGCTCTACTTTTGTCTCATCTGACCGGAGAACATTCTTCCAAAACGTTTTAGGCTTTCTCAGGTAAGTTTTGGCAAACTCCAGCCTGGCTTTTTTATGTCTCGGGGTAAGAAGTGGGGTCTTCCTGGGTATCCTACCATACAGTCCCTTTTCATTCAGACGCCAACGGATAGTATGGGTTGACACTGCTGTACTCTCGGACTGCAGGGCAGCTTGAACTTGTTTGGATGTTAGTCGAGGTTCTTTATCCACCATCCGCACAATCTTGCGTTGAAATCTCTCGTCAATTTTTTTTTCCGTCCACATCTAGGGAGGTTAGCCACAGTGCCATGGGCTTTACACTTCTTGATGACACTGCGCACGGAAGACACAGGAACATTCAGGTCTTTGGAGATGGACTTGTAGCCTTGAGATTGCTCATGCTTCCTCACAATTTGGTTTCACAAGTCCTCAGACAGTTCTTTGGTCTTCTTTCTTTTCTCCATGCTCAATGTGGTATACACAAGGACACAGGACAGAGGTTGAGTCAACTTTAATCCATGTTAACTGGCTGCAAGTGTGATTTAGCGATTGCCAACACCTGTTAGGTGCCACAGGTAAGTTACAGGTGCTGTTAATTACACGAATTAGAGAAGCATCACATGATTTTTCAAAGGGTGCCAATACTTTTGTCCACCCCCTTTTTTAGGTTTGGTGTGGAATTATATCCAATCTGGCTTTAGGACAATTCTTTTTGTGTTTTTTTCATTGAAGACAAATTAAATGAAGAGAATAATACCAAAGAATTTATGATTGCAATCATTTCCAGGAAGAAACTGAGTATTATCTGACAGAATTGCAGGGGTGCCAATACTTTTGGCCAGCACTGTATACTGTATATGGGCGTGTGTATATATATATGTATACTGGTATGTGTGTGTATATGTGTGTATATATGTGTATATATGTATACTGTATATGTGTGTATATATGTATACTGTATATGTGTGTATATATGTATACTGTATATGGGTGTGTATATATATATATATATATATATATACAGTATATGGGTGTGTATATATATATATACTGTATACTGGGTGTGTATATATGTATACTGTATAAGTGTGTATATATATGTATACTGTATATGGGTGTATATATGTATACTGTATATGGGTGTATATATGCATACTGTATATGTGTGTATATATGTATACTGTATATGTGTGTATATATGTATACTGTATATGGGTGTATATATATGTATACTGGTATATGTGTGTATATATGTATACTGTATATGGGTGTATATATGTATACTGTATATGTGTGTATATATGTATACTGTATATGTGTGTATATATATATGTATACTGTATATGGGTGTGTATATATGTATACTGTATATGTGTGTATATGTATACTGTATATGGGTGTGTATATATATACTGTATATGGGTGTATATATATGTATACTGTATATGTGTGTATATATATGTATACTGTATATGTGTGTGTATATGTATACTGTATATGGGTGTGTATATATGTATACTGTATATGTGTGTATATGTATACTGTATATGGGTGGATATATGTATACTGTATATGTGTGTATATATGTATACTGTATATGTGTGTGTATATGTATACTGTATATGGGTGTGTATATATGTATACTGTATATGTGTGTATATATATGTATACTGTATATGGGTGGATATATACAGTACAGACCAAAAGTTTGGACACACCTTCTCATTTAAAGATTTTTCTGTATTTTCATGACTATGAAAATTGTACATTCACACTGAAGGCATCAAAACTATGAATTACCACATGTGGAATTATATACTTAACAAAAAAGTGTGAAACAACTGAAAATATGTCTTATATTCTAGGTTCTTCAGAGTAGCCACCTTTTGCTTTGATGACTGCTTTGCACACTCTTGGCGTTCTCTTGATGAGCTTCTAGAGGTAGTCACCGGAAATGGTCTTCACCTCACAGGTGTGCCCTGTCAGGTTTAATATGATAAAGTGCTTTATTCTTTGTCGGGTCCAGGGGTCCTGTAGAATGTGAATCCCTTGTGCCAAGACAGAAGAAAAGTTGCTGAACACTTGGTACCCCAAAGTGATCAATCTATTTGCCAATCAAGATGCCCTGCAGTTGATTAATGCGGACAAATTGGATTCCTTTTATAACTGCGTCTCGACTAGCGGGGTGCCTCAAGGGTCTGTCTTGGGCCCTATATTATTTAATATATTTATTAATGATCTAGTGGAAGGGTTGCATAGTAAAATAGCAATATTTGCAGATGATACTAAACTTTGTAACGTAGTTAATACAGATGAGGATAGGGCACAGCTACAGGAGGATTTAGATAAATTGGGGAGTTGGGCCAAAAAATGGCAAATGGGGTTCAATGCCGATAAATGTAAGGTCATGCACATGGGAAAGAAAAACAGCAGTCACCCATACATATTAAATGGGAAACCGTTGGGGAAATCTGACATGGAGAAGGACCTGGGCGTCTTGGTTAACAGCAAATTAAATTGGAGTGCCCAGTGTCAGGCAGCAGCTGCGAAGGCAAATAGAGTCATGGCATGCATCAGAAGAGGAATAGGGGCATGTGATGAGAACATTGTTCTTCCTCTGTATAAAGCGCTGGTAAGGCCGCACTTAGAATATTGTGCACAGTTCTGGGCTCCGGTACTCAGGAAAGACATATTGGAGCTAGAGAGGGTACAAAGGAGGGCGACTAAGGTAATAAAGGGAATGGAGGGACTAGAATACCCAGAGAGGTTGTCCAAATTAGGCCTATTTACGTTGGAAAAGAGAAGGCTTAGGGGAGACCTCATAAACATGTATAAATACATCAGGGGGCAGTACAGAGATCTCTCCCATGACCTGTTTATACCAAGGATGGTGACTAAGACGAGGGGGCACACTATGCGTCTGGAGGAAAGGAGGTTCCTGCACCAGCATAGAAGGGGATTCTTTACGGTCAGAGCTGTGAGACTCTGGAATTCTCTGGGAGAGGAAGTGGTGATGTCCAACTCACTTAATGAGTTCAAGAGAGGACTGGACGCCTTTCTTGAGAACAATAAAATTACATCTTATGCTTAGTGATAGTTAATTAATCCAGGGATTTAATCTGACTGCCAGATTGGAGTCGGGAAGTGAATTTTTCCTCAATGATGTAAATTGGCCTATACCGCATGGTTTTTTTTTGCCTTCCCCTGGATCAACGCTGCGGAATAGCTGCAGTGCACAAGAAATAGGCTGAACTGGATGGACGCTTGTCTTTTTTCGGCCTTTTAAACTATGTAACTATGTAACTATGTAACACTTATGTCCAAGCAGGTAAAGGCGGCTGCAAGATCCGTGATATATAAGGATTCATGTTCATTATTGTATCTCTGGATCAGACATAGACTCAGAGTGATACAACTAAATAGACCCTATAGGGGTAAAGTTGGCATATCCGGGGGGAAATATATCCCAGATTTGCCAAACTGAGCCAACTCATGAAACACATGGGTACATAGGAGAAGAAAGAGTTAATTGGCGTAAAAAATATAAATTTTTATTCCATCAAGTTAAAAAACGTACATAGTAAAAAGAGAAATGACATAATACGGATAGTATAAAGACACTAATTAGATTACCAATGTAGCAAGATATGTTACAAAGTATACATATATGGTCATGCATATGGTCACAGTGGGACATGAGCAATATAGATAATATAGCATAAGGTTAGTATATCAAGACAATCCAATGAGTGTAATAATATATCAAAAAGTAATCCATAAGTATTCCATAGTCATTGGATTTACACTTGCCATATGCATCAGGTATCCATCTAAATAATGCTCCTGCCCACAAATAATCAGATACATGTCACATAAAACATTTTTTAAGGTAGTCTCTTACCACAAAGAGTGCCAAAAAGGAGGGTAAAGTGCATAAAGGAACGCACAGTGGCAGAGTGGTATTCCCATCTCATATATTTATGGCACTTCCACAGTCTGAGGACGCACATTCGGCTGAAGTATATTGCTGCGCAGGGACATGCCGGGTCCCTGAGCTGCAATGCATGCCGCCAGCCAATCAAAGGCCAGTAGCTGATGTCGGCGTGCCAGTCACGAGCGACGCATGGAAGTGACGTCATGCGCTGCCCTTGCCGGCACACTGAAATCAGCTACAGAAGAAGACGCCGCATGTCGTGGGAGCGCAGGAAGGTAAGAAGAATCATTTATTTTTGTTTATTTAATGTATTAGAAAAGAACGACAGAACATTATACCAGGAAAGGGCCAAGGATGGGGAGCATTAGACAAGGAAGGGGCTCAGGGTGGGGAGAATTAGACAAGGAAGGGGCCCAGGATGGGGAGCATTATATAAAGAAGGGGCCCAGGATGGGGAACATTATACAAGGAAAGGGCCCAGGATAGGGAGCATTATACCAGAATGGGGGTCATTATACCATGACATGGGCCAGGATGAAGGACATTACACCAGGAAGGGCACAAGGATGGAGGTCATTATACCAGAATGGGGCCTAGGATGGGGGACAGGATACCAGGATGGAGGACATTGTTATAGGATGGGGGACATTGTACCAGGATTGGGGACAATGTTACAGGAAGGGGCCAGGATGGGGGACATTATTACAGTAAGAGGCCCAGGACCAAGGACATTATACCAGGAAGGAGCCCAGGATTGGGACGTTATTGCTGAAAGGGGCTCAGGATGGGGGGTATTATACACAGAAGGTGGATATTATAACAGGAAGAGGCCCAGGATCGGGGATATTATAACAGGAAGGGGCGCAGGATGGGGAACATTATACCAGGAAGGGGCCTAGAATGAGAGACATTATTATAGGATGGGGCTACAATGGGAAACATCCAAGGCAGGGACGAACACGCGCATCATTATCGGATCTAGAATGCTACAAGGGCCCATACATCTGACCAACATGCTGGTGGGGGCCCAGGTCCAAATTTTGCACATCTGCAGGAACATGGCATATGGCTTAACAGTATGTCATATGTTGGGAAGGGGTTAAGCTACAGCACATTACATAGCCTCTTGCAGCTATATCAATGGAAAAATTAAAAAATGTATGGCTTTTTGAAGAAGGGAAGGAAAAAATGCAAAACAAAAAATGATCCGGTCCTGAAGGGATTAAGGAGTTCCCACCCACAGTAAATGTTGTCACTCAGCTTAAAATCTTCACTTGCTTATTAGCAGAAGCTAAGGTTTCATTAGGATCTCCGAGGCTAAAGTTACATGCGGCTCCAGCTTACATGTAAAGGGGATGGTATCAAGGAGTCTCGCCAAACTTTCCCTACAAATGTCCAACAATTCAGAATTCATATCCATTGATAATTTATCTTCTAAAATGATAGCATTTTTTTTCTATCCTTTTCATTTTATGTGTAATTAACTTTTTGCTCTCCTCCTTTAAGCAATGGGAGGAACGACTGATAAGGATCCAGGAAACCATTGATGAATGGCTGAAGGTGCCGACCCAGTGGCTTTAATCTTCTCTTCTGAGGACATCATGCAGCAAATGCCTGAAGAAGGACGCTTATTCCAGACTGTGGACAGAAACTGGAGAGAGATCATGAAACATTGCGTTAAAGACCCGAAGGTAAATGGATGCTTCATGGTGGACTGATACAAGAAAGCACGGTCATCTTGCATCCAGGATTGATGTTTTCCAAGAGTCCGTGTCCTGATGCTTCCATCACAAGGATCCCGGGTTATGGGGCTCCGCACTGCCTGGACTCCAGCCTCCCGCATCTTCTATTTTCTATCCAAATAGGTTCTAATTTTTCTTTTAATATAAACTATTGGCAAAATAGTCAATGAATGTGACCTTTTTTCAGTCTCTATAACTATATAATGGAATCTTACTTATGGGCTATCTACTTTGTATTAGGTTTTAAGCGCCACTTCTCTGACCGGACTTCTGGAGAAACTTCAGGACAGCAATGTGCTTCTGGATAAAATCATGAAAGGGCTGAATGCCTATCTGGAGAAGAAGAGGCTTTTTTCCACGGTATAGTCCTTTCACTTGTTGCAATGATTGTATATATTCCTTAAATATTTTTTTTTCTTATTTAAACGCATTGAAATCATTTTTGTAATTGGATTTCATTAATAATTTTGCACTGTTTGCCTTCTATTGGCTCTGTGTTGCGCTGGCTATTGGACTTATTTTTAATCTGTCTTTTTTCAGCTCCTCTTAGCCAATTTATGACCACAGATCACATCAAAGCTGAATGTGCAGGAAACAAAAAGCCTAACGGTGCAACATTTTTAATGAAACTGAATTGTCGCAAATACTCGCAATTAAATGGGTATTCCCATCTCCAAGATCCTATCCCAATATGTAGTAGGCGTAGTAATAATAATAATATTAGCAAATACCTCCAATTAGAAGTGTAGTATAGTTCTTCTGATTCACTATGTCGCTTTCCCCATGTGCAAGGCATTGCAGTAGCTTCGGTATCCATGGTTACGACCACTCATATAGTGACAGTTATTTGCTAGTGGTCGTAACCTAAGCTACTGCAATGCCCTGCACATGGGGTAAGCGACAAAACAAATCAGAAGAACTATACTAAACTTCTAATTGGAGGTATTTGCTAATATTATTATTATTACGCATACTACATATTGGGGTAGAATCCTGGAGATGGGAATACACATTTCAGTTAAATAAAAAAAAGTTCCCAAAGCTGGATAGCCCCTTTAAGCTAACCATACGCATGACATATGAGATACCCGTGGTCTGAATGGTTATTTGGCTATTTCTCCTGACTCCCACCTATTCTGCTGAACAGTCATGTGGTTTTAATGGGGAGAGAGGAGAAAGTCGGTACTGGACACCTCCGGCAGCGGGTTATCTCCCCTGAGAACCAAAAGACCGGGTATTGAAATCCCATCTGCCTGATCCTTCTGGCCCTGACATCCTCTATCGGGGGAGAGTCAGGAGACCCCCATACACATCAGTGGGTAGGCCGGTCCTGCTGCAATCGTCAGGTTTAAACTATTTTAATCCAATGTGTATGGGGACTGAATCTTTACTTTAAAGCTTTGCTTTTCTATTTTCTCACATAGACACTAATACAAATGGCGCCTGACCCAATACTTTAATGACATCTTTATCATATTGTGCATTTTCGCTTTAGCTTTTTCTTCCTGTCCAACGACGAAATGCTAGAAATTCTCTCTGAGACTAAAGATCCTCTGCGGGTCCAACCACATCTAAAGAAGGGCTTTGAAGGCATCGCAAAGCTGGAGCTCCTTCCTAACCTGGACATCAAAGCCATGTACAGCACCGAGGGGGAACGCGTAGAGCTCATCCAGACCATCTCCACCTCCGAGGCTCGGGGGGCCGTGGAGAAGTGGCTCATCCAAGGGGAAGATGTCATGTTAAGGAGCGTGCATGATGTTATTGCTCGGTCACGAATGGTACGGATCTACCTACAGACCAAAAGCATTAATTGGAACTAATCTAGTCTATATATATAATCGTCTTATCCCGTCTGTCTGTCTGTCTGTGTGTCTGTGTGTCTGTCTGTCCAGGAAATCCCGCGTCGCTCATTGGTCCGGCAGCGGCCAATCAGCGCCGGGGGATTTCTAAAAAAAGATGGCGGCCGTTAGCGGCTCATCTGCGGGACGGAGCTGAGCGGCGATGCAGCCGGGAGATGACCGGCGCAAGGCGCTCATCTACCGGCCGGCAACAGCAGAAGGAACCCGACCGACGGACCCATCTGCGGGATGGAGATGCAGCCGGAAGATGAGCGCCGCGAGGCGCTCATCTCCCGGCCGGTAGCAGCGGAAGGACCGCCGGCGTCGCTGACCTCCATGCGGAAGGGAGGACCGGGGAGCGGCGCTGCGGGTCGGGATACTTCTGCTGTGAGCGCCCGCTATGTCCCGGGTTCTCGCAGTGGAAGTAGCCGCACAGGCAGCGCCGCTCCCCGGTCCTCACCAAGACGATTCGATGATTGATCGCGGTCTTCGGACCCGACCAATCACTGATCTTAGCGCAAAACTTAAACACCGCTGTGCTGATTGGTCGCCGACGCTGCCCGCGACCAATCACCGATCTTGGCTCCACATTTAAACACCGCTGTGGTGATTGGTCGCGGCCGATATTTAAATTTGGCGCCAAAATCGGTGATTGGTCGCGGCCGATATTTCAATTTGGCGCCCAAATCGGTGATTGGTTGCGGTCAGCGTCCGTGACCAATCAGCACAATAGTGTTTAACTTTGGCGCCAAGATCAGTCATTGGTCGCGGGCCAAGACAGCGACCAATCACCGAAATGTGCGGCACTTTTAAATAGCGTCCGTGACCAATTGGATGTCAGCGCCACTCCCCGGTCCTCCCTTCACACCCTAGCCGCATGGATGTCAGCGCCGCTCCCCGGTCCTCCCTTCACACCCTAGCCGCATGGATGTCAGCGGCGCTGCCTGTGCGGATACTTCCGCTCCGAGAACCCGGGACATGAGCGGGCGCTCGCAGCAGAAGTATCTGGACTCGCAGCGCCGCTCCCCGGTCCTCCCTTCACACCCTAGCCGCTGATGTCCCCACTGTATCCGCATGGTCTTACAAAGGTCCGGACATTTGTGTTAAAAATCGCTGATTGGTCGCAGGCGCTGCCCGCGACCAATCACCGATTTGGGCGCCAAATTTAAATATCAGCCGCGACCAATCAGCACAGCGGTGTTTAAATGTGGAGCCAAGATCGGTGATTGGTCGCGGCCGATATTTAAATTTGGCGCCCAAATCGGTGATTGGTCGCTGGCAGCGCCAGCGACCAATCAGCGATTTTTAACACAAATGTCCGGACCTTTGTAACACCATGCGGATACTGTGGGGACATCAGCGGCTAGGGTTTGAAGGGAGGATCGGGGAGCGGCGCTGCGGGTCGGGATACTTCTGCTCCGAGCGCCCGCTCATGTCCCGGGTTCTCGGAGCGGAAGTATCCGCACAGGCAGCGCCGCTGACATCCATGCGGCTAGGGTGTGAAGGGAGGGACGGGGAGCGGCGCTGACATCCAATTGGTCGCGGACGCTATTTAAAAGTGCCTCACAAATCGGTGATTGGTCGCGGTCTTGGCCCACAACCAATCACGGATCTTGCCGCAAAAGTTAAACACTACGGTGCTGATTGGTCGCGGACGCTGACAGCGACCAATCACCGATTTTGGCGCCACATTCAAATATCGGCCGCGACCAATCACCGATCTTGGCTCCACATTTAAACACCGCTGTGCGGATTGGTCGCGGACGCTATTTAAATGTGGCACCAAAATCGGTGATTGGTCGCACCCAGCGTCGGCGACCAATCAGCACAGCGGTGTTTAAATGTGGAGCCAAGATCGGTGATTGGTCGCGGCCGATATTTGAATGTGGCGCCCAAATCGGTGATTGGTCGCTGTCAGCGTCCGCGACCAATTAGCACCGTAGTGTTTAACTTTGGCCGCAAGATCAGTGATTGGTTGCGGGCCAAGTCGGCGACCAATCACCGATTTGTGCGGCACATTTAAATAGCGGCCGCGACCATTCACCGATCTTGCCGCCACATTTAAACACTGCTGTGCTGATTGGACGCGGACGCCGGACGCGTCCAATCAACGAGATTGGCGCCAAATTTAAGCAACGCTCTGCTGATTGATCGCGGTCGCTGGCCGAGATCAATCAGCAGTATTGGCGCAAAATTTAAACAACGCTCTGCTGATTGGTCGCGGTTGTCGGCCGTGACCAGTCAGCAGTATTGGCGCCAAATTTAAACCTCACTCTGCTGATTGGTCGCAACCACCGGCCGTGACCAATCTGCGTTTTTGGTGCCAAATTTAAACAACGCTCTGCTGATTGGTCACGGTCGCCGGCCGAGACCAATCAGCAGCATTGGGGCCAAATGTAAACCCCGCTGTGCTGATTGGTCGCGGTCGCCGGCAAAGACCCATCAGCATTATTGGTGCCAAATTTAAACCCTGCTCTGCTGATTGGTCGCAGCCGCCAGCCGCGACTAATCAGCGATTTTGGTGCCAATTTTAAACACCGCACTGCTGATTGGTCGCGGCCGCCATCCGCGACCAATCAGCGAGATTGGCGCCAAATTTAAACAACGCTCTGCTGATTGTTCGCTGTCGCCGGCCTCGACCAATCAGCGATTTTGGCGCCAAATTTAAAGAATGCTCTGCTGTTTGGTCACGGCCGGCGACCAATCTGTGATTTTGGCGCCGAATTTAAACCCCGCTCTGCATCGCTCTGCTGATTGGTCGCGGTCGGCGGCCATGACCAGTCAGCAGTATTGGCGCCAAATTTAAACACCGCTCGGCTGATTGGTCGCGACTAATCAGCGATTTTGGTGCCCAATTTAAACACGCTCTCCAGTCCTCACTAACACGGTTCGCTGATTGGTCGCGGCCGCCGCCCGCGACCAATCATCGATATTGCCGCCAAATTTAAACACCGCTTTGCTGATTGGTCGCGGTTGCCGAACGCGACCAATCAGCGATTTTGGCGCCAAATTTAAACACAGCTCTGCTGATTGCACCCGGTCGGCCGCATACCTATTCTAGAATACCCGATGCATTAGAATCAGGCCACCATCTAGTTCTTTTATATTTGTATAAGATTATTTGGCGGCAGTGAATGATTTGTGGATGATGTATCTCTTGCAATAGAGCCAGGTAGCAGATCTTCTACCTGCAATCGGTAGAAATGAATTTGCTAGATAATACTAGTAAGGTTGTCCCTCTCTTAAATGCTTCTGTCAACGTAATTTAACTTTCTTTTTTAAAAGGCATACCCTGCGACTGCAAGAAAAGACTGGGTGAGGGAATGGCCGGGACAGGTCGTGCTCTGTGTGTCTCATGTTCTGGACAAGTGAAGTGCATGAAGCTATCGACAGTGGCCCGGAGGTACGGCATAAGCTCCTTTACTGATCAAGGTTGCTTCACTATAAACAGTCATGGCCGGAAGTGTTGGCACCCTTGAAGTTGTTCCAGAAAATGAAGTATTTTTCCATAAAAAATTGCATGTGTATTTTCTGTTATACACATGTTTATTTCCTTTGTATGTATTGGAACAACACAAAAAAAGGCAAATTGGATATAATTTCACACAAAACCCCATAAATGGGTCGGACAAAATTGTTGGCATCTTTCCAAAATTGTGGGTAAACAATTTTGTTTCAAGCATGTGATGCTCGTTCAAACTCACCTGTGGCAAGTAAAAGGTGCGGGCAATATGAAAATCACACCTGAAACCTGATACAAAGGGGAAAAGTTGACTCAGTCTTTGCGTTGTTACGTGCCACACTAAGCAGGGAGAACAGAAAGAGGAGAAGAGAACTGTCTGAGGACTTGAGAACCAAAATTGTTGACTAATATCTTCTTTTTGTGTTGTTCCAATATACACAAATGAAATAAACATGTGAACAACAAAACGTGTAATTGTAATAATTTTCTGGGAGAAATACATATATATACATTCATAGACAGACTTCATGAGTTCTCCTGCTAATAGACTGTCATACCCAGAGACGCAGCTTATAGGAGTTTCCAGGGGGGGATATACCATTGGTGCAACAGAGGTAAGGGGACCCACATTCACATCCAAAGATGCAAGCAGCTTATTTCACAGTACGTTATTAGACTGCAAAGAGCCCATGTAGTGTTCTTGCCCAGGGGTCTTCTCCTGGGGGTTGCAGTTGTACAGCGGCTCAATATCTTGAAGGTACCCAAAAGGCTCCATAGTATTGTTGGGATTTTGCATTGATTCATGCATCTTGTCTAGAGATGCGCAACTAAATTTGCAGGACCTTGGTCTAAGAGAGCAGGTTAGTAGTCTGTGGCTGTTGGATGGGAGCCTTGCTAACCGCCTCTTACATGCCGGCATCCCTGGCTCCTCTTTTGATTAGCCGGCCAGGCGTGATGTCATTTGTGCCTCACACCACAACTATGACATCGACATCAAAAGAGGAGCCGGAGATGCCGGTTCACGGGGCTCCGGTCCTGCGGCCGTGGAATACTGACCGGACTGTTGGACCAGAGTCCTGCAAATCCATTCGCTCATCTCTACTCTCGTCATATCTACCAATAAGGGAAGACATTGTATGGGATTTCCCATAATACCAGCATAAAATTAATCCATCTGCATTGAGTTTTCCATGCTGTTTGTAGCAGGGTTTTATAGAGGTACATCTGGGTATTTGGAGCAATTTGCGAGGAGGCAAATTGTCCCAGCAGACTCGCAGCACATTGGGGGCTCTCGTCACCATAGAGGGGCACGCTCGTGACGTGGTCAGGGAAATGATCGAAACAGGTTTGTGCAAACATCATGGCTGGCAGCAAACTTTCCAATACCATTTTCTATTTATTATACACTACATGGAGAAAGGTATTGTGCCCCCTCCACATTACACCTACAGGGGCTTTTATGGCCTCCTATTCTAATCCATATCCAGGATGTTAATATGGAGTCCGTCCCTCTACAGATATCACAGCTCAGTATGCCGAGCACCTTCATACATTTCACCATATTCCTATGTTCTTTCCATATCTATGTTATGTTCCCCCCTCTTTTCTTTGAGTTTTCATAGGACACAATTGATCTTGTCACAGTAAAGCAATCTTGGGGTGTACTTACAATGACGTCTATGGGGCAGTAGTCATTTCTGCATATTGAGATGGTGGTCCCTATATAGGAATGTTTTGGCATCTGTAGGTGTCGGCATCCCCTGTATATGACTCATTGCCACAATTGATCTTCTTTATAGTCAGTGGTTTGGATGGCCTAGGTGCGGTTTGTAATATTTTCTATCAATGGTGTGTGTGCCCTCCTCTGTGCAGTGTCGTTCTATAACCATGGATGGACTAATAAAGGGGTTTTATGTCAATTCCTTTAATGACCTTTTGTTCGGTTTCTTTGTAGGTATTATGTCATTCTCCGAGTGGTCAGCCATTCTAAGCCTGAGCAGACATATGGCAATGTAATTGATGTGTGCCTGACATTGTTCTTCCCTATGTGGCGGTGACATATTTATGCTGCCATTCTCCAGTATTTGTTCTAATTAATCATCCTAAAGGTGTTTAGTGGGGTTGAGGTTGAGAACGTGTGGGAAACAGTTCTGCTCTTCTATTCCCTTAGGGTTGGAAGCTACAATTGTTTAAAATGTCTTGTGCTGAAGCATTAAGATATCTTTTCACTGGAACTAAGGGGCCTAGACCACCCCCTAAAAACAAGGCCATACCTCCACCACCAAACTGCCCAGCGGGCACAATGCAGTTAATAGGGTAACGTTCTCCTGGCATTCACCAAATCCAGACTCGTCCATCAGATGCCAGATAGAGAAGTGTGATCCGTCACTGCACAGAACAGGTCTCCTCCAGAGTCCTGTGGTGGCGGCTTCACACCACTCCATCCGACGCTCGGCATCGTGCTTGGTGATGTAAGGCTGCATGCAGCTGCTCGGCCATAAAGCTCCAGGCGGGGGCGCAGTGTTTGTGGTGATGTTGTTACCAAAGTAGATCTGGACTCTGCAGTTATGGAGTCAGGAGAGCGTTCTGCCCTCTGCTCCTCAGCACTCAGTGACCCCGCTCTGTAATGTTCTGGGGTCTCCTGAGTTGCTGCAGTTCCTTCCACTCCTTAATAATATCACTCACATGTGATGGGGGAAGATTTAGGAGGGAAGAAATGTAATATCCAGACTTGTTACCCCGGTGGCTCCTATTACAGGACCACGCTGGTATCAGAGAGCTCTGCACCACCAGCCGTTCTGTCATATGTTAGTAACAGCACACCGCATGGGAGGGCGGATGTTATACACCGGGGGGCGTGGGGATTGATGTTATACACTGGTGGGGGGCGAGAGTCTTAATGTTATACAAGGCCGAGGGGCCAGATGTTATACCCTAGGGGTACGAGGGGCTAGATGTTATACTGTCCGAGGGCTGGATGTTATACACTGAGGAGCAAGGGGACGGATATTATATACCGGGGTGAGGGGACGGATATTATACACCGGGGGGCGTGGGGACGGATATTATACACCAGGGGCGAGGGGACGGATATTATACACCAGGTGCGAGGGGACGGATATTATACACCAGGGGTGAGGGGACAGATATTATACACCAGGTGCGAGGGGACGGATATTATTCACCAGGGGCGAGGGGACGGATATTATACACCAGGGGTGAGGGGACAGATATTATACACCAGGGGCGAGGGGACGGATATTATTCACCAGGGGCGGGGGGACGGATATTATACACCAGGTGCGAGGGGACGGATATTATACACCAGGGGTGAGGGGACAGATATTATACACCAGGTGCGAGGGGACGGATATTATTCACCAGGGGCGAGGGGACGGATATTATACACCAGGTGCGAGGGGACGGATATTATACACCAGGGGTGAGGGGACAGATATTATACACCAGGTGCGAGGGGACGGATATTATTCACCAGGGGCGAGGGGACGGATATTATACACCAGGGGCGAGGGGACGGATATTATACACCAGGGGCGGGGGGACGGATATTATACACCGGGGCGAGGGGACGGATATTATACACCGGGGGGGGCGAGAGGCCAGATGTTATACACAAGGGGGAGGGAGCGAGGGGACAGATGTTATACACCGGGGCTGGGGGCCGGATATTATGCAAAGAAGGGCTTGGGGTTGGATGTTATACAGTGGGGTTGAGGGGATGGATTTTATACACTGGCGGGGGGGGCGAGGGGACGGATATTATACACCGGGGGGGCGAGAGGCCGGATGTTATACACCAGGGGGAGGGAGCGAGGGGACAGATGTTATACACCGGGGCTGGTGGCCGGATGTTATACCCTGGGGGCCAGATGTTATGCAATGGAGCGCTTGGGGTTGGATGTTATACAGTGGGGTTGAGGGGATGGATTTTATACACTGGCGGGGGGCGAGGGGAGAGATGTTATACTAAACTAGGGCCGAGGGGTGGATGTTATACACCGGAGGAGGCGAGAGGCCGGATTTTATAAACTGGGGGCTGAGAGTCCGGATATTATACACCGTGGGCAATGGGACTAAATGAAAAAAGCAGAATTCGGTGACTAGGAGTTTTGTCCTATAATGTATGTGCATTTGTCTTCCCTTTAGAAACTCTCCCTTGTGATTCTGCAGTGTCTTAGAGGTTGACTATCTTTTCCTACATTCCTCAGGAGTTTCTCATGAACAGACTTCCGGTGGCTTGCCCAACTCCGCTATTACTGGGAGAATGAGAATGCGAGAGTGCGAATCATCAACTGCAATGTGAAGTCCGCCTATGAGTACCTGGGCAGCTCCCCACGCCTGGTCATCACTCCGCTCACTGACCGATGCTAGCGGACTCTGCTATGATGTGATGGGTTATGCTCAGAAATGTTTTTGACTTTTGTATGATGCATGAAACTTATTAGCAATTATTATTGATATTTCATACCAGTTCTTTCATGTTTCATTGGTAGATCGGTGCTTTTTATCTAAATCTTGGTGGAGCTCCAGAAGGTCCGGCCGGCACAGGAAAAACTGAGACCACCAAAGATTTGGCCAAGGCGCTGGCCGTGCAGTGTGTGGTCTTTAACTGCTCTGATGGTTTGGACTACATAGCAATGTCAAAGGTACATACAATGTTAAGCTGCTCCATTGCAGATAATAAACTGACTCCATCCGATGTTCTGCTGACATCTTTTGATTATATAGTACAGACCAAAAGTTTGGACACACATTCTCATTTAAAGATTTTTCTGTATTTTCATGACTATGAAAATTGTACATTCACACTGAAAGCATCAAAACTATGAATTAACACATGTGGAATTATATACTTAACAAAAAAGTGTGAAACAACTGAAAATATGTCTTATATTCTAGGTTCTTCAAAGTAGCCACCTTTTGCTTTGATGACTGCTTTGCACACTCTTGGCGTTCTCTTGATGAGCTTCAAGAGGTAGTCACCGGAAATGGTTTTCACTTCACAGGTGTGCCCTGTCAGGTTTAATAAGTGGGATTTCTTGCCTTATAAATGGGGTTGGGACCATCAGTTGTGTTGTGCAGAAGTCAGGTGGATACACAGCTGATAGTCCTACTGAATAGACTGTTAGAATTTGTATTATGGCAAGAAAAAAGCAGCTAAGTAAAGAAAAACGAGTGGCCATCATTACTTTAAGAAATGAAGGTCAGTCAGTCCGAAAAATTGGGAAAACTTTGAAAGTGTCCCCAAGTACAGTTGCAAAAACCATGAAGCGCTACAAAGTAACTGGCTCACATGAGGACCGCCCCAGTAAAGGAAGACCAAGAGTCACCTCTGCTTCTGAGGATAAGTTTATCCGAGTCACCAGCCTCAGAAATCGCAGGTTAACAGCAGCTCAGATTAGAGACCAGGTCAATGCCACACAGAGTTCTAGCAGCAGACACATCTCTACAACAACAGTTAAGAGGAGACTTTGTGCAGCAGGCCTTCATGGTAAAATAGCTGCTAGGAAACCACTGCTAAGAACAGGCAACAAGCAGAAGAGACTTGTTTGGGCTAAAGAACACAAGGAATGGACACTAGACCAGTGGAAATCTGTGCTTTGGTCTGATGAGTCCAAATTTTAGATCTTTGGTTCCAACCACCGTGTCTTTGTGCGACGCAGAAAAGGTGAACGGATGGACTCTACATGCCTGGTTCCCACCATGAAGCATGGAGGAGGAGGTGTGATGGTGTGGGGGTGCTTTGCTGCTGACACTGTTGTGGATTTATTCAAAATGGAAGGCATACTGAACCAGCATGGCTACCACAGCATCTTGCAGTGGCATGCTATTCCATCTGGTTTGCGTTTAGTTGGACCATCATTTATTTTTCAACAGGACAATGACCCCAAACACACCTCCAGGCTTTGTAAGGGCTATTTGACCAAGAAAGAGAATGATGGGGTGCTACACCAGTTGACCTGGCCTCCACAGTCACCAGACCTGAACTCAATCGAGATGGTTTGGCGTGAGCTGGACCACAGAGTGAAGTCAAAAGGGCCAACAAGTGCTAAGCATCTCTGGGAACTCCTTCAAGATTGTTGGAAGACCATTTCCGGTGACTACCTCTAGAAGCTCATCAAGAGAATGCCAAGAGTGTGCAAAGCAGTCATCAAACCAAAAGGTGGCTACTTTGAAGAACCTAGAATATAAGACATATTTTCAGTTGTTTCACACTTTTTTGTTAAGTATATAATTCCACATGTGTTAATTCATAGTTTTGATGCTTTCAGTGTGAATGTACAATTTTCAAAGTCATGAAAATACAGAAAAATCTTTAAATGAGAAGGTGTGTCCAAACTTTTTTCTGTACTGTATATACACACACATATATATACTGTATATATACACACACATATATATATATATATATATATATATACACACACACACATATATATATATATATATATATTGTATATATACACAACACATATATATTGTGTATATATACACACACACACATATATATATATACTGTATATAGACACACACACATATATACTGTATATAGACACACACATATATATATATACTGTATATAGACACACACACATATATACTGTATATAGACACACACATATATATATTGTATATAGACACACACATATATATATATATATACTGTATATACACACACATATATATATATACTGTATATATACACACACACAAATATATAGCAACAGGGCCCCGCTGCGTCCTCTGTGTCTCTGTACAGATATAAGTGTAACACGTACTGGATCCAGCACAGGTGACAGTCTGCCATAGAGCTGACGTGCAGTACATACACTGTGTTATGGGGGCGCTCACCTGTGCGGACCCCGCTCTCCGGCCGCTACTTCTTTGCTCATATAAGGTCTCATTCTGCCATTAAACAATTCGGTTGTCATGGCAGCGGAGGTGGGGCGTTGGTAGGGGGTGTGTCTGGTATAGGGCAGATTGGGGCGGGGCTGTCATGCAGTGCTTGTCTCATCCCTGTAATTTCCTGCTGATGCCACCTGGTGGACAGCATTGGTCAGTACACGCTGAGAATGCTACATTTGCATTGTACTGTGGGAGCTGCTGGTACTACTGGTGCTTCCTGACTGCTGTCCCTATGAGGTATGCAGTATGTCACATGGTGGGGGAGGAACATTTTATATATGTATATGCACTGCTCAAAAAATAAAGGGAACTGTGCGGCCCTCCAAACAAATGCCACCCCACACCATTACTGACCCACTACCAAACCGGTCATGCTGAGGGATGTTGCAGGCAGCAGATCACTCTCCACGGCGTCTCCAGACTCTGTCACGTCTGTTACATGTGCTCAGTGTGAACCTGCTTTCATCTGTGAAGAGCACAGGGCGCCAGTGGCGACTTTGCCAATCCTGGTGTTCTGTGGCATTTCTTTGGATGGCCGCACAGCCCTCCTTGTGCTCGGCAGAGGTAGCCTGACTGCCATTAGGTACCGAGATGAGATCCTCAGACCCCTTGTGAGACCATATGCTGGTGCGGTTTGCCCTGGGTTCCTCCTAATGCCGGACAATGCCAGACCTCATGTGGCTGGAGTGTATCAGCAGTTCCTGCAAGATGAAGGCATTGAAGCTATGGACTGGCCCGCCCGTTCCCCAGACCTGAATCCGGGACACATCTGGGACATCATGTCTCGCTCCATCCATAAAACGGACAAACAACACAAATATTGGTTCTATCTTTTACACATTTGGGGTAGCCCTTAAGAGGGCCATTGGGTCAAAGAGAGAGAGAGAAGAGAGAGGGGAGGGAGAGAAGAGAGAGGGAAGGGAGAGATACCGGGAGATACCAAGAGAGGGAAAAAAGAGAGACCCAACCAGTGCAAGGCTAAGCCGGGCAGGCGGCAGCGGCTATTTATACCCACTGCTGATCTCTGATTGGTGGAAAATCTGGGTATGGCTGCTCTGATTGGTGGAAAAACTGGGTGTGGCTGCTCTGTGATTGGTCAGCATTATGACCTCACAGTGGCGATGACTCATACCTCCTGGGTGGTTGTTTTTAATGTATTTTTTGTTGTAACATTTTGTATGGCTGTTTGGTGCAGGGGGTGGGGTCGGGAGTATTTTAACCCCTGCACACCCCCATGACCATATGCCTCGACCCGTAGAAGCGTGATAGACACGCGAAACGGCCGTCGTCCGCAAAAGGCGCCGCTTCCCTGTATTTTTAATGGAAATGGAATAAAAGAAGATTTTATTAAATCGGTGTGCCACCTCGCTTTCTTCATGTATGAGTAGTATAATAATGATGATTTATCCTGGGGATGGGTTATCAATATCAGATCGGTGGGGCTCCGACACGCGGCACCGGCTCTACCCATCAGCTGATTGCAGCGCTCAAGTGTAAATAGTGTGAAGATTGAACATCACAGCTCCATTCACTGTACTGTGGGTCCTGCAGATCAGCTAATATTCATGTAATAGGAGCTGATCTGCAGCACCAGGGAGCGGCCACTACAGAGTGAACAGATCAGTGATTTTTCAGCTCCTCAACACTGTTTACATCTGACCTCGGCCGAAGCTGCAAACAGCTGATTAGTGGAGGTGCCGTGTGCCGGACCACCACAAATCTGATATTAATGAGCTAACCAGGGGATAAGCCATCAAAATGTTTGTCCTGGAAAATCCCTTTAAGGCCCACCTGCACATAATAAATATATATATATATATATATATATATATATATATATATATATATATATATATATATATAGCAAAGAGTGGGAAGGGGTTAATCAAAGGCTCATAAAACGGACAAACAACACAAATATTGGTTCTATCTTTTACACATTTGGGGTAGCCCTTAAGAGGGCCGTTGGGTCAAAGAGAGAGAGAGAAGAGAGAGGGGAGGGAGAGATACCGGGAGATACCAAGAGAGAGAAAAAAAGAGAGACCCAACCAGTGCAAGGCTAAGCCGGGCAGGCGGCAGCAGCTATTTATACCCACTGCTGATCTCTGATTGGTGGAAAATCTGGGTGTGGCTGCTATTTATACCCACTGCTTATCTCTGATTGGTGGAAAATCTGGGGGTGCCTGCTCTGTGATTGGTGGAAAATCTGGGCATGGCTGCTCTGTGATTGGTCAGCATTATGACCTCACAGTGGCGATGACTCATACCTCCTGGGTGGTTCTTCTGGGCAATTCTGTTTTCTGATTGGTGGAAATTCTAATCAGCATTATGACCTCACAGTGGCCGTGACTCATGTTTCATGGACTGTTCTATCTGGGTGACCTGAAACATGCTGATCTCTGATTGGTTGAAATTCAAGTCATCTTCATGACATCACAATCGAGAAGAATGAATATCCAATTTACTTAATATAAATGACCAGCAATGCTGTTCTCTTAATGGTGGAAATTCAAGTCATCTTCATGACATCACAATCAGCATGTTATTACTGCCGATATGTCCAATTTTTTTCCTAAATTTCCTACGTTTGTCCTAATTTATTAGCACATATATACCACTCATTCCTACAATCAAAGGATCAGGAAACCCCTCTGAAATCAATATCCTACAATTTACCCCAACAGCAAAAAAACAACTATACACAAAATACCAAAAGGTATATCAGATTATTAATGAGCAAATAAAAGACACATAAAAATAATTTTTAGAAATGTGTAGAAAAAATGCTGTAAAGTAAGAACGCTTCAAAAATAGAAATGTTAATGATCTATTTAATCAATTAACAAAATACAAGTGAATGAACAAACGAAAAATCTAGATCCAATCAATATTTGGTGTGACCAACTTTTCACTTTAAAACATCGTCAATTCTTCTAGGTACACCTGCGCAAAGTCAGGGATTTTGTAATAATGCAGTCAGGTGTCTGGTCATACACCATGGCAATGTAGCACCCTGAGGATTCGGCTGCTACAGGGGTATTGCACCTCAACCCAGAGGTGTGATATTCCACTCCCGGGTAAGGAAGGAGTGTGGAACTGAGCTCGGTAGGCTGCATGCACTACACACATCCCATTTCCGAGGAGCAGACCGACGGTACTCCCACTTAGAAATGTGCAGGTACGACCGAGTCTGTTCCTGGTTGGAGTGGGAGGGGGGTGGTACATCCCAAGTAGTGTAGGGGCAGATAGGGGGAGCAGCCTGGGTAAAGTTAGGAGCTCATTGGGTGCTGGTCACCTGAGCTCACACATAGAGGGTGTATATAAGGTGGGCACCAACTAAGAACAGGGTCAGATGCAGAGAGAAAGTCAGGAGCAGAGGAGAAGAAAGACCCAGAGTGAGAGAGGAGAAGAGAGAGAGACCCAGAGGGGGAAACAGCAGAAAAGGACTCCAAGATCCCAACTTAGATCCCCGGGTGAAGAGTCGGCATCAGGGTACCGGAACCCAAGTTGGTGGGGGTAAAAACATTCCCCAGCCAGAGACCGGAGACCGTGGGCAGCGTTTGCCACGGTCACCCACCACATCCACCCCGAAGGCACACCACATGAAGGGTCAGGGAACCCAAGGCCAAGGGTGTCCCAACAGAAGGCCCGAGGGAGCTGGACCTAGGTGGATCACTGGTGGGGACGGCCAGAGAACGGGACAGAAGGAGAGCTCAGGGCCACGCTCCGGACTTGTTTGGGGGTTGGCTGGATCCAGGACCTGGTGGACGCAGCACGGCTCGGGTGGTCACTCGAAGCTGGAGTGACCAGTACAACATCTGCAGTAAGTAAACACCCTTAACTGCACAACCCGACTCTGTCTTCACTGCCGTCTGCACTGCACCACCACAACCCCCATCCTCTGCACCTGTCCCCCCTGAGGCTATACCCCACCCGTTGGGGGTTATACCATCACAAGCTGCACCTACACCATCAGCCTCAGCGGACCCTGCTGCAGCGGCGGCCACAGTGACCGCATCACAACGGGTGGCGTAGTCGACACAAAAGAACTCTTAATAACATCTGTAGGACTGCCACATAACACTGAGTTTGACGCCCTGGGCACGGGCCGGGTCACAGCCGCTCGGAGACTACAACCCCCCATCTGATCCGGTGCCGGGTATTCCCCTCAAAAAGGAATATGTCCCAGGGGGCGCGTCAACTTTGGCGTAGTCGGCAGGATTACGTGCCCGCAACACCCGGGTACTGCGTGCCTGAAGAAAAGTGCAAGTTTACCTCAGAAAGAAGTCTCCCGCCGGTTCCGGAGGGTCCACGCCATCGGACCCCATCACAGGTCGTTTCCCGCCGATTGTCCGCCATTTCCAGCTTGTTCCCGCCATCTGCAGAGTTTCCCGCCACTGGGCGACGCTTCCCGCCAAATCCGAAGATTTCCCGCCTTGGAAGAGCAGCGGACGCCATTATGGGCGTGCCAAAGGAGGGCAAGAGGCCGCCTCCCATCGTGGGCCGGGACAGAAAATGGCGCCAAAAGTGGAAACCGCCCCCACCAACAGAGACTGTGATGCTGGAGGTGTCTGTCAGCGTGAAAGAACTACCCCTGGAGCTGACAGTCACCGAGTTGCCCCGGGACCGCCCTCGAAGTGGGAGGAGACGAAAGGAAAGAACGAAGATGGGTGCCGCCTGGAGCAGTCTGGAGCGAGCGCACCCGGAGGCAAGAAGCCTGGAGAGGAGTAGCGGAGGAGCTTACCCGGAGATGGAGAGAAAGCAGAACAGCACCGGCCCGCTGGCCAGGAGTCTGCTAGAGACCGAGGAAGGAGAGCGGAGCAGCACCGGCCCGCTGGCCAGGAGCCTGCTGGAAGAAGAGCAGAGCAGCACCGACCCGTTGGTCAGGAGCCTGCTAGACACCACGACCCCACTAGGCCTAGTGGAGGTCCTTGCACAGCTCCCCCGAGACCGGGAGTGTGCACAGACTGCACTGGAGGGCCTCGCACGGAGGATGGCCCGGGTACAGCGCGAGATATTGGCGGAATGGAGCCGGGAGATGGCCCAGCAAGCTGAGACCAGTCAACGGAGCACGCTACCCTGGAAGAGGAAACAGACCGCCTCTGAGGATAGCGCGGGAGGACCAAAGGCCGGAGATGGCGCCGAGAAGGGAGCCGGACGCAAGGAGGCAGGTAAAGGGGACGCCTATACCCCAAGCCGGGAAACCGCCCACCTGCCCCAGCTCCCCGTCGCAGAGCCCGAAAGTCCCCCTGCTGTGCCCGTAGCCGCCATGTCACCGCTATGGACTAGGCCCCGACCGGAAGCCGCCGCAGCGACCCCTGTGACGTCACGCGCCTCGACCCGGAGCGTGACAAAGCAGGAAATACCACCAGCCTGGTCGCAAGGCCTAGTACCCCCGGGCGCCGCATCACCAACAGCGCCCCCTACCTCCGCGGAGCCTCCGGCCTGGTCGCAAGGCCAGGTAGCCCAGGGCGCCGCCGTATTAACGGTGCCCTTCACCTTCCAGGTGCCCCAGGCCTGGCCGCAAGGCCTGGGCAATCCGGGCGCCACCACCACCGCGCCCGCGCCCGTAAAACCAAGGGTGCCACACCTGGGGGAGGACTTGTTCAGCCAGCTCACATGGCCGGACGGGCGGCCCTTCATCTGGCCCGAAGAATTCCATGAGCTGGAACGGCAGCAGAGACTAGGGCCCTTGTGTGAGCCCCTGATTCCGGCTCCGAAGCCCGTGGCACGGGTCTCGCCTCCTCTGGAAGAAGCCCAATTTGAGTGGGACCCCACCGGAGAAGACCTAATGGGGTTCACTCAGGAAACCAAGGCAGCTGCAGCGGAGCGTGCTGAGTGTTGCCGACAGCAGCTCGAAGAGTTTGCGAGGGAGCGGAGAGAGAGGCGGGTCCGGGAGCAACAGGCCCAAATAAGGAGCGCCGAGCAGAAGAGCCGAACCAGGAGGGACCCCCGTGCAGCGCACAGTCCCCGCACCACCGGGACTGTAATTAAGTTCAACATGCAGCATGGGTGGGGCTTCATCAGAGACAACAACACCCCCGACGACGTCTTTGTCACGCGCAGAGATGTGGAGTCCCATCTGCCGGAGGGGCACAGAGGTCGTGACCTTTATATCGGGGACGAGGTCACCTTTACCCGGCACAAGTGTGCCAAAGGACCTTACGCCCTCCATGTGCATCGCCTGACAGAGGAGGAGCTGCGATGTGAGGAGGAAGAGCAAGAGGATCCGGACGGGTCTGAAGCTGAGATCCCCAAAGAAAGAGCAGGAGGAAGACGTTGTTGAGTACAGCGGAGTAGGTGCTGTAAATAGTTACCCGACCGGGTACCAAAGAAACTGTTGCTACATATATATAGTCCCCGTTGGGACCAGCATGAGTGAACTGTTTACCCGTTATTCCGTATTCATACCAGGCTGAGGACTGTGAGCAGCCATTCCCTTCCCTTTACCTGGCCGAGGACTGAGAGCGGCCATATCCCCTGTATATAGTTGCGCGTCCTAAAGCGCCCCCTACCGGTTTTATAGGAAAACCAGTTTTCCAGAGAGACTGTCGCACTTTACCCGGTCACACGTTGCACAGTGACCGGAGGAGGAGCCAGAGGCGACGAGAATGTTTTATATTGATATATATATATATATTGTTTTATATGTTTTATATGTTTATATGAAAATTTTGTATGTTTTGGTGTTGTTTTTGTCTTACAGCCCGAGGACGTGCTGTGATTTACCAGGGGGGAATGTAGCACCCTGAGGATTCGGCTGCTACAGGGGTATTGCACCTCAACCCAGAGGTGTGATATTCCACTCCCGGGTAAGGAAGGAGTGTGGAACTGAGCTCGGTAGGCTGCATGCACTACACACATCCCATTTCCGAGGAGCAGACCGACGGTACTCCCACTTAGAAATGTGCAGGTACGACCGAGTCTGTTCCTGGCTGGAGTGGGAGGGGGGTGGTACATCCCAAGTAGTGTAGGGGCAGATAGGGGGAGCAGCCTGGGTAAAGTTAGGAGCTCATTGGGTGCTGGTCACCTGAGCTCACACATAGAGGGTGTATATAAGGTGGGCACCAACTAAGAACAGGGTCAGATGCAGAGAGAAAGTCAGGAGCAGAGGAGAAGAAAGACCCAGAGTGAGAGAGGAGAAGAGAGAGAGACCCAGAGGGGGAAACAGCAGAAAAGGACTCCAAGATCCCAACTTAGATCCCCGGGTGAAGAGTCGGCATCAGGGTACCGGAACCCAAGCTGGTGGGGGTAAAAACATTCCCCAGCCAGAGACCGGAGACCGTGGGCAGCGTTTGCCACGGTCACCCACCACATCCACCCCGAAGGCACACCACATGAAGGGTCAGGGAACCCAAGGCCAAGGGTGTCCCAACAGAAGGCCCGAGGGAGCTGGACCTAGGTGGATCACTGGTGGGGACGGCCAGAGAACGGGACAGAAGGAGAGCTCAGGGCCACGCTCCGGACTTGTTTGGGGGTTGGCTGGATCCAGGACCTGGTGGACGCAGCACGGCTCGGGTGGTCACTCGAAGCTGGAGTGACCAGTACAACATCTGCAGTAAGTAAACACCCTTAACTGCACAACCCGACTCTGTCTTCACTGCCGTCTGCACTGCACCACCACAACCCCCATCCTCTGCACCTGTCCCCCCTGAGGCTATACCCCACCCGTTGGGGGTTATACCATCACAAGCTGCACCTACACCATCAGCCTCAGCGGACCCTGCTGCAGCGGCGGCCACAGTGACCGCATCACAACGGGTGGCGTAGTCGACACAAAAGAACTCTTAATAACACCTGTAGGACTGCCACATAACACTGAGTTTGACGCCCTGGGCACGGGCCGGGTCACAGCCGCTCGGAGACTACAACCCCCCATCTGATCCGGTGCCGGGTATTCCCCTCAAAAAGGAATATGTCCCAGGGGGCGCGTCAGCAAGACTGAGCAAGAATACACAAGGAAGTTATACTACATCAGCAAGGTCTCTAAGGCACAAATTTCAAAGCAGATTGAGGGTTCAAGATGTGTCATTCAAGCACTTATGAAGAAGCACAAGAAATTGTGCAAGGTTGAGGTCAATAGATGCAGTGGTCGGCCAAGGAAACTTAGTGCAGCAGATGTATAACACATTATGGTTACTTTCCTTCAAAAGCGGAAGATGTCCAGCAGTGCCATCAGCTCAGAACTGGCAGCAACCAGTGGGACTCAGCTTCACTCATCTACTGTTCAGAGAAGACTGGCCAGAAGTGGTCTTCATAGCAGAATTATGGTGAAAAAGCCATATCTTCCACATCAAAACAAGGCCAAGTGACGCTGAGTCACTGCATTAAAACAGAGAAAACGGGGAAGGAGGGGGGGGGATTGGCAAGATGTGCGCGGTTGAGCCAAAATATGAAAAATGTGGTTGTTACTGTAGGGAGTTTGTTCACTGAAGGGCTGGAGAGCAGAACAATAATGAGTGTCTGTGGTCAATAGTGATGCATAACCACGGTGAAGGGTCCTGTAAGTTTGGGGCTGCATTTCAGCAAATGGAGTTGGGAATTGGGTCAGACCTCATGCTATAACATTTTCCCCCATCATGGGCCCCTCTCTGGCATATTGTCCCCATTCTGGCATAATTTCCCTCATTCTGGTTTAAGACATCGCTGTTTGCTCCGCTGCACCTTCTGCATTCTTCAATATCCAGATCCATATTCCAGTTTGTCTTCTCTTCTGCACTACGTGAGTCCACAATCAACTGAGGAATAACTACGTCTGCTTACTATCCTTATTTCTGTTTGCATATTACTGTACCTAAGTAAACTTGGACTATCGTTAACGTTTACATACCCTAATAGTAATGAAGGCCGTGCCTTACAGATTAGGTTCTAAGAAGTGTTGTTTGGAATGAACTTACCTTCATAAACTGTTTGCTGTGATCTTTTGCACTTGAGTTTAAAATAGACTTTCACACTACTCTTGTCTCAGTCTCTGCTTTTGGCCCACGCCATTGGACTTCAGGGTATCTACTAACATCGTAACAGGCAGTTCCTTTGAGCTCATGATTCTCATTTGGTCTGACATGCACTGTGAGCTGTGAGGTCTTATATAGACAGGTGTGTGCCTTTCCAAATCAAGTCCTATCAGTTTAATTAAACACAGCTGGACTCCAATGAAAGAGTAGAACCATCTCAAGGAGGATCACAAGGAAATGGACAGCATGTGACTTAAATATGAGCAAAGGGTCTGAATACTTATGACCATGTGATATTTCAGTTTTCCTTTTTTAATAAATTTGCAAAAATTTCTACATTTCTGTTTTTTTTCAGGCAAGATGGGGTGCAGAGTGTACTTTAATGAGAAAAAAAATGAACTTTTTAGAATTTACCAAATGGCTGCAATGAAACAAGGAGTGAAAAATGTAAAGGGGTCTGAATGCTTTCCGTACCCACTGTATATAGTACTCAATGTTCCAGGCAGTGGGAGGCATTACTGGGATCCAGAGCAGTCGCTCCAGTCACGTCCAGAGCCTAAGGTCTGGCATAGGAGCTGCCGGACACTTTGTGTACTCTGAAGTACAAAGGAAGATGGACAGGGACCTGCATAGATGGAAGTTGAAGGCCAGTCCCGGGTGCACTGCAGAGGTGGACGAGAAATACAGGATGAGCTAGCAACAGGGCTGAAGAGGAGTTATGCTAAGAAGGAGGATAATGTGAATTGCTGTGCCTTATCCTGTCTGTACCCACCTGATGAACTAGAACTGTCAAGTATATGTTTGACTGTTACAAAGAACTTTGTGTCCCCTAAATTGTGTGCGGCGGCTTCTGAGGAAAGAAGCCTGAAGGCAGTGGAGGCCTGCGGCCTACAAGAGAATGTGCTGCACCCCACACCCTAGAGCACACTGGGACTGGGACACCCATTATCTGTAAAGTGCCAGAGCGAAATCAGACAGACGTTCAGTCACGACTACCGCTCTGTGCCACTTTACAAGATGAGTGATAAGGGAACTTATCGATCAGAAGAGAAGAGGAAATAATGGTCGCTGCCCAAACTGTGACAAGAACAGGACCACAATGTGTGTCACCCTGGCCTGGATGCCACAAATGTATAATAAAGCTGTGTCTGAGAGCAAAGGGGAGGTCCTCTAGTCAAGGGCCATTAGCATGCAATACCTCCTGTCACAGGCCAGTAGGGGGAGCAGGCTGCCCCTATAAAAGCTGGAACTGGGGGCAGGGTTAGAGAGAACTGGACAACCTGTCTCTGGATTGAGAGGTGTCCCAGAGCCGGGACAGACAGTTGTGTTGCAGCCTAAGAGGACGTGTGGCAGTAGGAGAGCCACGAGCCAGGGACAAAAGGCGAAGTGAGTCTGTCCTGGCAGATAAAGAAACTAATCTTCCAGACTTTGGTGTCTGAGGCTGTGAGGATTCCACATCCTACAGCAGATAACCAGTCCGCAGGGGACTGTATGTTCCTTGGCCTAAGAAGCCCGGAGGCTCCGCCACAGCAGAAGGGACCAACAGAGCCGTACCAGGCCGGGAGTAGCAAGGGACCCAAGTTGCAAGCCATACGGGCGAGAGGACACGGTGAGCTCAGGAACGTGGGCTGTTACATTACCAGAAGGGAAATAGCCAGAAGGAGCACAGAGAGCACGGTAGGCCGACACCCTCATCTTGACCAGGGCCAGCTTCCCACTTGCTCTCAGACATCCAGGCCCCCTCCTAGCCGGGCCTGTTTCTGGGTCGTTTTACCTGTTCTAATAAAGACCCTGAACTGTTTAAGAGGCCTCCGTTTCCTGGCTAACGCGGTTGGAATCATCCCCTCCATCATCCATCATACACTGCCCTGGGGCCCTACTCTTCCCATGGGGAGTTGTACTATTCGGAGCTGCACATTTACATCTGCCCCAGAGGTCTGCACTGCAGCGGCGGTTAGCACTGACCGCAATCCACGGGTGGCGTAGTCGGACATTACTTAAAACTTATAAAGGACTGCCACTGGCCTGACCACCCTAAGCCACGGACCGGGTTGCCACCACTAGCCCCATCGTCTCCCTATTGCCCGGCTCCGAGTGCCCCACGGCCCAGGGGGCGAGTCAGCTTTGGCGTAGTCGGCAGGATTGTAACCAACCCGCCACAAACGGGTATTGCGTGCCTGAAAAAGACTGTACACGTACCTGAAGAAGAGTTTTTCCACCACCCGGATCCGTTTCCCGCCATTTTCAACCGTCTCCCGCCATCTTCCGTCGGTTCCCGCCATCTTCAGCCGTTTTCCCGCCAACGGATGCCATCTTCAGGACGCTGCGCGGGAAGAGGAGGGGCGTGGACGTCCAAACCGCGCGAGACCCGAATCTCCGCCCCACGCACCGACGCTGCGCAAGGTCCTGGAAGGGAGAGAGAGCGACGCTGACGTCATCAGGACGCGACGCAGGTCCTCGTCCGGAGCAGCACCAGTGGAGTCGCGGCCTACAGAAGAGGATCGTCAGAAGGTAGGCCACGCTTAACTAGGGGGAAGGAAGATGTCGGACACTGAGGCGCCCACTACCACCAGCACAGCTGCAGCAGCGGTGATGCCATTTTCCCTGCCCTACGTCAATGGAGCGGCCTGGATGCCTAAGTATTCAGGGGAGCCCCATGCCCTAACTGACTTTAAGGAAAGGCTGTACAGTTTGTTCCAAGTTTACCCCCTGACAGAGGAACAGAAGATTAGCATACTGACAGGGCAGTTAACTGGCACAGCCCAGCGGGAGGTAAAGTAATGGCCCGCTGAGGAGAAAAGGACCGTAAAGGACATTCTGGCCCGGCTGTGGGGTACCTTTGATACACGTACCTCCGCTGAAATTAAAATGCGGTTCTACGGATGTAAGCAGCGGGCACAGGACAGCATCAGAGACTATGCCCTAAATTTGCAGGAAGCCTTGAGAGCCATCAAACAAGCTGACCCTGGCAGCGTGCATGATACGGATAAGCTACTAACAGAACAGTTCATAGAAGGTCTGCTGTCTAGCGCCCACAGGACCCAGCTGCGCCTCATGTTCTTTCAGAACCCTGATCTGACCTTTGCCCAATTCAAGGACAGGGCCATAAGGGTGCTCCGTGAACCCACAACAAGTGGCGCTATAAACCCCCGGCGCCCTGCTCTCACCTACCACCAGAAGGCGGCGCCCTCCTCTGTGGACTCTGTGGGGGACGATGCACAGGCCCTGAACCAAGCCCCGTCGAAAGATCTGCATCACCAAGTCCAGGAGCTGACCAGGAGCGTTGCGGCATTGACCAGGACCGTCCAGGCGTTACAAGTGGACCCGTCAAGACCCATCGAGTTGGCTTCAAGTCCGGAGGATGTCCCGTGGCGTCGACAGAGGAGGACCCCGTCGTTCCGAGGAAGGCCCACAGATCGCTACGCAGAGGATGGACAGCCCATTTGCCGTCGATGCAACCAGCCCGGACACATTTCCAGGTACTGTAATTTAAACGGGTCCAACCTGGGGCAGAGAGCCAACCCCCAGGCATAAGATCACCAGGCCCTTATGATTGGCGTGATAAGTACGTTGGGGGGGGCGCCCGGTTTTACCCGTGGTGCTGAACGGTATCCCCATGAGCGCCTTGCTGGATACCGGGTCGCAAGTAACTACTATCCCTTATGTACTTTTTAAGCAGTATTGGACTGATGCTGATATAACACGGTACCCAGACAGTGACTTGAGCATCATCGCCAGTAATGGCTTGCCCGTGCCGCAGATGGGGTTCAAGGAAATGACCATTAAAATTGGTAAAGTTGAACTACCGGCACAGGGAGTGATTATTGTGGACATTGACCGTCGTGAAAGTCACCCTAAAATAACTGTGGGTACTAACGTGATTGAAAATTGTCTTTCAGAGGTAATTGTAATTCTACAACAGGTGGCAGTGAATGCTAGTTCCAGCCAACAGAGAGTCCTCAACAAGGAGATAAAAGCCCTGATGAGACGGCAGCAGGTAGAACTGTCTGGTGGTGAGATCGGTAGCGTAAGACTGAGTGACCCATTCCCCATTTCCATGCCTCCCAAAAGTGAAATGATGATCTGGTGTCGGACTGCAATCGGGTTGAGAGGTAGAGACTACCAAGCCATGGTAGAACCCGTGTACTCAGACAGCAGGCCCACCATTTTGACAGCCTGGGGGGTGGTTGATGTCCGTCATGGGAGGGTGCCCGTTCAGATTCTCAACATTGGGGAGAGGGAGGTACACTTACCCAGGTACGCTACACTTGCCAAACTGTTTGCTGTTGAGCACAAAGCTATCAGGGCCGTGGAACCTTTGCCTCCCTATCCACAGGCGGAGAGTAATGGCTCCCAGAAACAAAAGGAGGACTGGTGCCAGAAACTCCATGTGGGTGCTGACTCCACTCCCCTGCACCAAAAACAAGGAGTCTACCGGGTGGTACAGGAGTACGAGAGAGTCTTTAGTAAGCACCCGCTAGACTTCGGCAGAGTAAAAGGGATAGAACACCACATCCCCACAGGGAGCCACCCACCAATAAAAGAGAGACACAGGCCTGTACCCCCTGCACATTATCAGAACGCCAAAGGTATGCTGCGGGAAATGAAAGAAGCTGGGGACATAAGAGATAGCTGTAGCCCCTGGGCAGCCCCCCTCGTTCTGGTAAAAAAGAAAGACGGCACCATGAGAATGTGCGTGGAGTATAGACAAATCAACCGTATCACCCACAAAGACGCATATCCGATGCCTAGAATAGAAGAGTCTTTAGCCGCACTAAAATCAGCTAACTTCTTTTCTACTTTGGACCTTACTAGCGGGTACTGGCAGGTTCCTGTGGCAGAGGCTGACAAGGAGAAGACCGCCTTCACCACCCCGATGGGACTGAGCGAGTTCAACTGTATGCCCTTCGGGCTCTGGAACGCACCAGGGACCTTCCAGAGGCTGATGGAATGCTGTCTAGGGCACCGAAACTTCGAGACTGTCCTCCTTTACCTGGACGACGTGATCGTCTATTCGAAGACTTACGAGCACCATCTAAAGCACCTGGCCGAGGTGTTCGAAGCCCTGGCAGGCTATGGCCTGAAGGTGAAACCATCAAAGTGTCACCTGTTGAAACCGAAGGTCCAGTACCTAGGGCACGTGGTAAGTGCGGAAGGAGTAGCCCCTGACCCTGACAAGGTCACGGCAATCAAGAGCTGGCCAAGCCCTTCGAACATCAAGGAAGTGAGGCAATTCCTCTGGTTGGTAGGCTACTACCGAAGGTTCATCCCCGGGTTCACTAAGATGGCAGCTCCTATGCAGGACCTCCTGATAGGACAGTCTAAGTCCAGAAGCCAAAAGCCACCCTTCAAGTGGGATAAACCGGAAGAGGAGTCCTTCCGTCAGTTGAAGATGGCCCTCACAGGGGATGAGATCCTGGCCTACCCTGATTATGGCCAGCCTTTTATTCTCCACACAGACGCCAGTAATGTGGGACTGGGAGCCGTACTGTCACAAAACCAACAGGGCAGAGAAAGAGTGATCGCGTACGCCAGTCGGAAGCTGAGGCCCACCGAGAGGAACCCGGAGAATTACAGCTCCTTCAAGCTAGAATTCTTGGCGGTGGTGTGGGCCCTAACGGAACGCTTCAAGCATTACCTGTCCTCCGCAAAGTTCACTGTGTACACGGACAACAACCCGTTAACACACCTAGACAGTGCAAGACTTGGTGCCCTGGAACAGCGGTGGATGGCCCGTCTCTCCAATTATGACTTCGTGATCAAGTACCAGGCAGGCAAAACCAATGCCAACGCTGATGCCCTATCGAGAATGCCTCACTTACCTGAAGGTGACGAAGACCCAGAAGAGCTGGAGGAGGTAGAACTCCCCGCGTTTCACCGGTATGGGGCCGCTCAATACTCCCACCGCGTGAAGGAGGAAGATTTAACAACCGTTATGATCAATCCCCTACCTCACCACAGCTGGGCCGAGACCCAAGATAGTGACCCTGCAATCTGCCTGGTGAAAGATCTGCTGACCCAGGAAGATGCCCGCTTAGATCCGGATGCTCCAGAGGAAGCCAAGCAGCTATGGAAAGAGAAGAGCAAGCTGTTCCTCTATGAAGGCAAGCTGTACAGAAGACTTGTCAACCACCGGACACAAGAGCTGACCTGGCAAGTCGTGGTCCCAAGGCGGGATGCAGCTATGGTCCTAGGGGCTTACCATGACAGAGCGGGGCACTTCGGTTGGAAGAAACTGGAGTTCCTGCTAAGAGGACGGCTCTTTTGGGTCGGCATGAGAGGGGCTGTAGGGAAGTGGTGCAGGGACTGTGGCCCTTGTAACTTAAGGAGAAAAGACCGCACCAGCCAGAAGACACCCTTGAAGCCCATCGTCACCCAGCAGCCTCTTGAGCTGGTAGCTCTGGACCACGTCAAATTGGCTCCAAGCCGGTCAGGATACATCTACGCCCTGACAATCGTGGACCACTATTCCCGTTTTCTAGTGGTGGTCCCGGTAAAAGACTTGACAGCCCAAACGGCGGCCAGAGCCTTCCAGCAATACTTCTGCCGTCCACACGGGTATCCGGAACAGGTCCTGACGGACCAGGGTCCAGCGTTCGGAGCTGAAATCTTGCAAGAGTTCTGCAACCTCTATGGCTGTAAGAAGATTCGGACAACGCCTTACCGCCCACAAACCAACGGGATGTGTGATTAAATGAACAATATAGTCATTGATCTCCTGAAGACGTTGCCCCTGGAGGAATGCAGCCTGTGGCCAGAAAAACTGCCGGACCTGATAGACTTATACAACCATATCCCGGTGAACGCTACAAACTGCACCCCGGCTTACCTGATGCGAGCCAGACCAGGTAAGCTGCCCGTAGACCTGGAGATGGGAGTCCTAACATCTGAGGACACCTCCCTGGATGCGGACTGGGATACGGAGAGGCGACTGCAGTACAAGAATGTACAGGAGAGTGAGGAGAAGAGCCTGGCCCAGGTGAGAGAAAGGCAAGAAAGACTCTTCAACCAACACGCCCCTGCTGGTCCCCTAGAACCTGGTGAGCAGGTCCTGAAGCGAAAGAGAAGGCTACATAAGATGGACGACCAGTGGGAAAGGGAACCCTACACCGTACTGCAGTCTGATCATGACAACTCGAAGGTGTGCGTGATCACCAAGGATGGAGGAGAAACCACTAGTACCGTCTCCAGAGACCACCTAAAAAGGTGCCCCGAACAACTCCGTAGTGCAGAAGAGGATCAAAGTGACCTTGAACCCGCAGAGGACAAGGAAGAAATGATCAGCACCGTTCTCTGAGAGTTCCCTCAGTCCTGGACTCGAATAAACGATGCCATAGTGGTACCCGTCCTGCATTTCCTGCAACCGGCTCAGCAACAACCTACACCAGAGCCGGAAGGTGAAGAAGAGCAAGCAGTTCCAGAGGCAGAAGAGCCTGTACCAGCAGCCCAGGAGAATCAACCCTCTGCTGACAGTGAGCCTGCCATGCCTGCGATGAGCCAAAGGACCCGTAGACAGCTGCCTGCCCTACCTGTACACCAAGCTGGTAGCTCTACCCCTAACGCTAGTGAAGAAAACCAGGTTGGTCCACCACCAGACAGTGGGTTACGCAGGTCAACCAGAAGCACAAAGGGGCAGATACCCGCTCGCTGGAGAATATAGGGTGCACTAAAACTGTAAATAACCCTGTTGCCAAGTGTTGAAATGTTTGCAAATTTACATGCATGATTAGTAATTGTGTATTTCAGTTTCTTACAGTTACCGTACGGACTCAAAGGTTATGGACTTTTAATAACCGGGACTTTGTATGGACTGCGTTCGGAGCCTGACCAAGGAATGAACTAAGACTGTAAAGGACTTGGGGCTAGGACAGACCCCCACCTGGTTAAGGCTCCCCGTTGTGTTGGTGAAAATGGACACCCGGTCACAGACCACACTGTGACCTTAAGAACTCAATCTGTGCGTCACTTGCCTGATAATGTTTTATGGTCATGCATATGATCTTTGTTTATTGTTTAGTCCCGGAGTACTAAATTTTACTAGGGGGGAATGTGTCACCCTGGCCTGGATAACACAAATGTATAATAAAGCTGTGTCTGAGAGCAAGGGGGAGGTCCTCTAGTCAAGGGCCATTAGCATGCAATACCTCCTGTCACAGGCCAGTAGGGGGAGCAGGCTGCCCCTATAAAAGCTGGAACTGGGGGCAGGGTTAGAGAGAACTGGACAACCTGTCTCTGGATTGAGAGGTGTCCCAGAGCAGGGACAGACAGTTGTGTTGCAGCCTAAGAGGACGTGTGGCAGTAGGAGAGCCATGAGCCAGCGACAAAAGGCGAAGTGAGTCTGTCCTGGCAGATAAAGAAACTAATCTTCCAGACTTTGGTGTCTGAGGCTGTGAGGATTCCACATCCTACAGCAGATAACCAGTCCGCAGGGGACTGTATGTTCCTTGGCCTAAGAAGCCCGGAGGCTCCGCCACAGCAGAAGGGACCAGCAGAGCCGTACCAGGCCGGGAGTAGCAAGGGACCCAAGTTGCAAGCCATAAGGGCGAGAGGACACGGTGAGCTCAGGAATGTGGGCTGTTACATTACCAGAAGGGAAATAGCCAGAAGGAGCACAGAGAGCACGGTAGGCCGACACCCTCACTCTGACCAGGGCCAGCTTCCCACTTGCTCTCAGACATCCAGGCCCCCTCCTAGCCGGGCCTGTTTCTGGGTCGTTTTACCTGTTCTAATAAAGACCCTGAACTGTTTAAGAGGCCTCCGTTTCCTGGCTAATGCGGTTGGAATCATCTCCTCCATCATCCATCATATACTACCCTGGGGCCCTACTCTTCCCGTGGGGAGTTGTACTATTCGGAGCTGCACATTTACATCTGCCCCAGAGGTCTGCACTGCAGCGGCGGTTAGCACTGACCGCAATCCACGGGTGGCGTAGTCGGACATTACTTAAAACTTATAAAGGACTGCCACTGGCCTGACCACCCTGAGCCACGGACCGGGTTGCCACCACTACCCCCATCTTCTCCCTATTGCCCGGCTCCGAGTGCCCGAGAGCAAATACATTAAATCACTAGCAGACAGTGCAGTTATCAAACAATAAAAAATAGACAGGATTCAAATGCAAGCAACATAATGTCAGAACTGATATACACATAAAGTGACTAGATTCCCTGGATAGCTAAATTCGCTGCTGAGGCCAGAACATGGGCTGCCCAGCACTATTTAAGTGCAACCCATGAAGATAGACACTCTAATTTACAAGGCCATAACATATAGGTGCATCTCACAAAATTAGAATATCATCAAAAAGTTAATTTATTTCAGTTCTTCAATGCAAAAAGTGAACCTCATATATTATATAGAGTCATTGCAAACACAGTGATCTATTTCAAGTGTTTATTTCTGTTAATGTCGATGATTATGGCTTACAGCCAATGAAAACACAAAAGTCATTAACTCAGTAAATTAAAATAATTAACAAAAAACACCTGCAAAGACTTCCTAAGCATTTAAAAAGGTCCCTTAGTCTGTTTCAGTAGGCTCCACAATCATGGTGAAGACTGCTGACTTGACAGATGTCCAGAAGGCAGTCATTGACACACTCCACAAGGTCCCAGAGTTCCAATTTTCATTTGAAATCAAGGTCCCAGAGTCTGGAAGAAGAGTGGAGAGGCCACGATCCAAGCTGCTTGAGGTCTAGTGTGAAGTTTCCACAATCAGTGATGGTTTGGGGAGCCATGTCATGTGCTGGTGTAGGTCCACTGTGTTTTTTCAACACCAAAGTCAGCGCAGCCGTCTACCAGGAAATTTTAGAGCATTTCATGCTTCCCTCCGCCACAGTATCATAGCTACCAGGGGGGCAAAGGGGCGGTGGCCCCGGGCCCCTCGCTCTTAGGGGGCCCATCCAGGGCTACGCCAGTGTAACTGTATCTGGCATGCCCCTGGTGCCAGCATCGGGCCCCACCGCCCGTCACCGCCGCAAGTTTACTGATGAGAGAGGGAGCGCGGATCTCTCTCCCATTAGTCCCTTCTGTGACTGACGTCCCTGGCATCATCACTTGGCGCCCGGCCCGCTGTGCTGAAGATGTGTGCGGGCTGGGTGCTCTGAGCAGCGAGGGAACCAGGAGGAGAGGTGAGTACCGTTTATTTATTTTTTGCCGGGTGGGGGGCGGCATTATATTACAGACTCTGCCTATGGGAAGGGGGAGGTGCATTATACTACAGACTCTGCCTATGGGGGGCATTATACTACAGACTCTGTTTATGAGCAGGGGAGGGCATTATACTACAGACTCTGCCTATGGGGGGGACATTGTACTACAGACTCTGCCTATAAGAGAGGGAGCATTATACTACAGACTCTGCCTATGGGGGGTGCATTTTACTACAGACTCTGCCTATAGGTGGGGCATTATACTACAGACGCTGCCTATGAGATGGGGGGGCATTATACCACAGACTCTGCCTATGAGATGGGGGGGGCATTATACTACAGATTCTGCCTATGAGGAAGGGGGGGGCATTATACTACAGACTCTGCCTATGAGGAGGGGGGAGCATTATACTACAGACTCTGCCTATGGGGGGGGCATTATACTGCAGACTCTGCCTATGGGGGGGCATTATACCACAGACTCTGCCTATGATGAGGGGGGGAGCATTATACTACAGACTCTGCCTATGGGGGGGAGCTTTATACTACAGACTCTGTCAATGGGGGGAGCATTTTACTACAGACTCTGCCTATAGGGGCGCATTATACTATACGAAGGACTATGGGGAGTGCATTATACTATATTGAGGACTATCTGGTGCATTATACTATGGGGGGGCATTATACTACAGACTCTGCCTATGGGGGTGCATTATACTATATGAAGGACTATGGGGAGTGCATTATACTATATTGAGGACTATCTGGTGCATTATACTATATGTAGGCTATTTATACAGTGTGGGAGATAATGTGGGTTCTTTGATCAGTGTGGGGGCCATCATACAGTGTGGGAGATAATGTGGGATCTTTGTATGGTGTGGAGGCCATCATACAGTGTTGGAGCCATCAGCTTGGGGGCTACTAAGGGGTCAGTATACTGTGTGGGGGTACTATACAGTGAGGGGGAATTATATAGTGAATAGGAGAACATCATACTGGTTAGAGCGGAGCTCTACATGGGGGGAGACTCAGAACATTATTAAATCTTAGGTGGGCACTTATTGTTATAGGGGAACTCAGGTTATCGTGACTGTCGAAGGGGCACTATTACTTTCTAGGGGGCACAATGTGGGCACTGTTTTCTAGGACACTTGCACACGGCATTACTTTATTTTAGAGGTTTGTTTTACCATCTAGAGGGCACACAGTAGGTGCAGTAATAGGGACACATTTTGCAGCAGAGGCTCAGTATTGGGGTATCAGCAGGATGAGAAGTTTGTGCAGGTTGGGGATAGATGTGGTCAGTGCCTGAAATGTAAGGAGTCAAATGTGTCTTTGTTGTGATCTCTGCATACCTGAGACTCTTAGCCCTGGCTGGAGAAGTTGTCGTGTCGGTCTGGGCCAGATGGAAAAGACGGGAAAAGTGAACAATTTAATCAGAAAGAACGTCAGCTGTAAGGTACTATATATAACTGAGCTGTGATCTCTTATATGTTCTGCAGGACTGGCATCTATCAATATATGTCACCATATGGCGGTAATATCAGTGCTGGTCTTTGTATAGAGATTATTTTTAGTAACAGCGCGGTCATCTGCTGAGGTTTTCCTACATCCACTATCTGGGTGCGCCGCTATAGTTGTAATCAGGGTTACCTGGTTAGAGGCCCACTCAGAAGTTTCGGCCCCCTGAACCAAAACCTTAGCTACGCCAAGCTTTTTGGAGATGGAAATTTCATTTTCCAGCAGGACTTGGCCCCTGTCCACACTGACAAAAGTACTAATACCTGGTTTAAAACAACAGTATCACTGTGCTTGATTGGCAGCAAACTCACCTGACCTTAACCCCATAAAGAATCTATGGGGTATTGTCAAGAGGAAAATGAGAGACACCAGACCCAGCAATGCAGACGAGCTGAAGGCTTCTATCAAAGCCACCTGGGCTTCCATAACCCCTCAGCAGTGCCACAGGCTGATCCCTCCATGCCACATTGCCGCATTGATGCAGTAATTGATGTAAAAGGAGCCCCGACCAAGTATTGAGGGCATTTATTGAACATACATTTCAGTAGGATAACATTTTGGATTTTGAAAACATTTTTCAAGCTGTTGTTATAAAGTATTCTAATTAATTGAAATAATGACTTTTGAGTTTTCATTGGCTGTAAGCCATAATCATCAACATTAACAGAAATAAACACGTGAAATAGATCACTCTGTGTGTAATGGCTCTATATAATATATGAGTTTCACGTTTTGTATTGAAGAACTGAAATAAATTAACTTTTATGGTGATATTCTAATTTTGTGAGATGCACCTGTAGATGGGCTTGGCTGCACCCTGAATAAAAATAGCATGTAAAAAATATATATGATATATATGAGGTATTGGTCGATATTTTGGCCAAAATATACAAGCTCGCAACCTGCTCAAGGGTCCTCATACTTGCGAGTCCCTACACTAACATTAAAAGCAAAGTCACAAAAACAAGGAATTAAAGTTCCCACCAAAATTCAAGAATTAACACAGCAAATACAGCAACAATAATTACAAGGATGCAGCAAACCCATATAATGAAGAAGTCAGCAACACAGGTGCAAAATATTGATGAGACAACCACTCACAACCTACCAATTCATGGAGGGGGTGATAGCTTAGTATTAAAACTGCACACAAATAAGCCTTGTATAGGGCACTGGTCACACACAGGTAGTGCACAATGTCTGGCTTACAGCCTATTAGTGAAGCCCAAACTATTAGATTAGGCGGGCTGCCCAGCACTTTTTAAGTGCACCCCATGAAGACAGACACCCTAGTTTACAAGGCCAACATTGATGGGTCTGGATGCACCCTGAATAAAAATAACGTGCAAAAAATATATATGATATATATGAGGTATTAGTAAATATTTTGGCCAAAATACACAAGCTCGCAACCCGCGTCAAGGGTCCTCATACTTGCGAGTCCCTACACTAACATTAAAAGCAAAGACAAATTTAAATTCCCACCAAAATTCAAGAATTATCACAGCAAAAAAAGGGCAACAGTGTTTACCTGCCTAGGTCTCAGTACTAATCATACCATATAATAACGATGACAGCAACACAGGTGCAAAATACTGATGCGACAACCACTCACATATTACCAATTAATGGAGGGGGGTGATTACATAGTATTAAAACTTTACCCAAAAATTATATGGGATTGCTACATCCTAATAGTGCATTAGTTCTGAGATCTGGGCAGGTAAATGCTATATTAATAATTGATTTTTGGGGGAAAGTTAAATTCTCTTTTGTTGGCTTTACTTTTAATCTAACTGAAATAAACAAAAGCTTTTTTTCTAAACATTAGGATCTGTGTAGAGCCATCAGCTCAAAACGGCTTCCTCGGACAGACTTGGCATAAGCAGGTCAAAAGGAACCCTGACCTTTACCATTACACCTCTGTACAGGAATGGAGACTTACCACATGCTCATGGTTGCATCTACAGAGTAGCTGCTGGCCAGAGGAGCGAGCTTGAGGCTATAACTCTAACTAAAGCTTTTTTATTACTAAATGATGGGTTCTGTCTAAGGCCATTGGCTCAAAAAGGCTTCCTCGGACAGACTTGGCGCAAGCTACTCCATTCTGCAGATCCCAAGGGAACCCTGGCCTTTACCATTACACCCCTGTATAGGGATAGATACTTACCATAGGCCCAGGGCTGCATCTACAGAGTAGCTGCTGGCCGGAGGAGCGAGCTTGAGGCTATAGTGGTTGATTCAACTCTAACTAAAGCTCTTTTTTCCTTAAATACTGGGATCTGTTTAAGGCTGTTGGCTCAAACAGACTTCCTCGGACAGACTTGGCGCAAGCTACTCCATTCTGCAGATCCCAAGGGAACCCTGGTTTTTACCATTACACCCCTGTACAGGGATAGATACTTACCATAGGCCCAGGGTTGCATCTACAGAGTAGCTGCTGGCCGGAGGAGTGCGCTTGAGGCTTGAGTAGGTGAATCAAGCCTAACTAAAGAAAAACCTATCTAATAACACTTTCTTGTTAGGACCTGTCTGAGGCCTATGGCTCAAAACAGCTTCTTTGGAAAGGCTTGGCAAAAGCCAGTCTATCCTACAGGTTCCAAAGGAACTCTGGCCTTCACTCTTACAGCCCTGTACAGCGATAAAGACTTATTACAGGGCCTTGATTGCATCTACATAGTAGATGCTGACTGGAGGGGCAAACTTAAGGCTAGAATGGTTCAGCCAACCCTAACTATTGCTACTTTCTTAAATGTTAAGATATTTCTGAGGCCGTTGGCTCAAACAGGTTTCCTTGGACAGACTGGGTGCAAAACACACCATTTCTGATGGTTCCAAATGAACCCTGGGCTTCACCCTTGAACCTCAATACAGGGACAGTTTCATAGTTTTAAGGTTGAAAGACACAAGTCCATCAAGTTCAACCTAAAAGCTAATGTGTTGATCCAGAGGAAGGAAAAAACCCATGAGGCAGATGCTAATTGCCCCATATTAGGGGAAAAATTCCTTCCCGACTTCACATATGGCAATCAGACTAGTTCCCTGGATCAATGTCCCATATCAAAATCTAGTACGAATAACCTGCAATTTTATATTATTCAAGAAAGGCACACACATGCCCTCCTTGAATTTTTTTTAGAAAATTAAGTATTTCAAGTTCATGTGGTAGACAGTTTCATAACCTCATTGCTCACACAATAAAAATTTGCCAACTAACTTCCTTTAGACAAAGTGAATTAAGATCTTTATGCCAGAGTAATTGAATTAACTCTAACTGAAATAGATTAATGCTTTTTTCCTAAATGTTGAAATTTGTTTAAATCCATCAGCTCAAAAAGGCTTTCTCGGACAGACTTGGCGCAAGCTACTCCATTCTGCAGATCCCAAGGGAACCCTGGCCTTTACCATTACACCCCTGTACAGGGATAGATACTTACCATAGGCCCAGGGCTGCATCTACAGAGTAGCTGCTGGCCGGAGGAGCGAGCTTGAGGCTATAGTGGTTGATTCAACTCTAACTAAAGCTTTTTTTTTTCCTAAATACTGGGATCTGTTTAAGGCTGTTCGCTCAAACAGACTTCCTCGGACAGACTTGGCGCAAGCTACTCCATTGTGCAGATCCCAAGGGAACCCTGGTTTTTACCATTACACCCCTGCACTGGGATAGATAGTTACCATAGGCCCAGGGTTGCATCTACAGAGTAGCTGCTGGCCGGAGGAGTGCGCTTCAGTCTTGAGTAGTTGAATCAATCCTAACTAAAGAAAAACCTATGTAATGCCACTTTCTTGTTAGGACCTGTCTAAGACCTATGGCTCAAAAAAGCTTCTTTGGAAAGACTTGGCAAAAGCCAGTCTATCCTACAGGTTCCAAAGGAACTCTGGCCTTCACTCTTACAGCCCTGTACAGTGATAAAGACTTATTACAGGGCCTTGGATTGCATCTACATAGTAGATGCTGACTGGTGGGGCGAACTTAAGGCTAGAATGGTTCAGCCACCCTAACTATTGCTACTTTCTTAAATGTTAGGATATTTCTGAGGCCGTTGGCTCAAACAGGCTTTCTTGGACAGACTGGGCGCAAAACACACCATTTCTGATGGTTCCAAATGAACCCTGGGCTTCACCCTTGAACCTCAATACAGGGACAGTTTCATAGTTTTAAGGTTGAAAGACACAAGTCCATCAAGTTCAACCTAAAAGCTAATGTGTTGATCCAGAGGAAGGCAAAAACCCCATGAGGCAGATGCTAATTGCCCCATATTAGGGGAAAAATTCCTTCCCGACTCCACATATGGCAGTCAGACTAGTTCCCTGGATCAATGTAACATAACAAAATCTATTACCACTAACCTGAAATGTTATATTATTCAAGGAACATTTTTCATCAAGCAGTTTTCACCGGAAATGTGTTGCACAACTGTTTGAATCTCAGTAAATTCCTGCACAACTTACATTTGAATACTCTGACCTTTTTACACCCACTCTTTTAACTTCTTAAATAGTGAACAGAGCTTATCTGGACCGCTTGTGGCTTAGCTTTACCTGAAAACTTATTACAAATTAGGCTGGAAAAGTGGTGTAAATTAGGACTGAAATTGACTCCATCTTTTGACTGGAGTACATTTCTTGAGGTGTAGTACGTCAGCTTTAAGGGGATATTTCAATAAATGAATGACCCTGGCTGCAGGTATAAAGAATCAAACTGTGCTGTCCTGACCCATTCCTGGGATTGTGTATGGCACTGACATCACCTCAATACTGCCGCAGCCAACAAATGTAATCAGACGGACTGCCCAGCTGAGCGCACTGAGCTGCTGCAGCTCTGAGATGGTGGAACCTCTTTTTTTTAATTAAATGACCTGCAGCTAGGGACATTCATTTATTGAAAGGGAGCAACCCCTTTAAGGATGAGTCAAGTTCATTAAGAGGTTTAGTCTTTTTAATGAATTTGGTGCACGTTCCTCCAATAGGCGCTTCATGAATGCTGGTATAGAAATCCACCAGCCTTGATGAATCGGCCACCATAGGTTTACATGGCATGAGCATATACAGAACAGTTGTGTAGTATACGTTACCAGGCCCTCATGATGCTCTTGGTCCTGGATGGCCTTCCACAGTCTGCTTTCTTGCTTCATCATCTTGAAGGGCTCCACTTTCTTTTCTTCTGGCTGGCATGGTGCGGCTCTATCATCCTGCTCCTTTAACACGAAGGGACGAATGACTGTAAAGCTGCCAGGAGCGTTTTTTTATCCCCTTAGATCATTGTGACACCACAAAGTGATGACATAGACAAGTGGGTGAGGCGCCTTTATTCAGTCATCGGGTGTGGTCAGAAGAAATTAGCATATTCCGTGATGTTACTACAATGAGAACAGACATGAACATTCTATTCGGAACCCGACCGCCATTATCAGCGGAACCTTCACTGCTGTCAGATTGGCACTAAAAACAAAAAGAGACCGCGGTGAACCTGGACAGTAACAATCTACAGGGACAGTGACTGCTAAGCGGACTTCATGTCAGATGTTATGCAGTTTTGTCAGAAAAAAAAACAATAAAATATATAAAAGACAGGCTCCAATAAACCTTAAACACTGGGCTGTAGTCACAGATTCTCCTTCCACCTGCAGCACATTGCTCCCCTGCCTTACCCTCCCCGTCCTGCAGCATATTTCTCACCGCTTAATTCTCCCACTCCTGCAGCACATCGCTCCCCTGTCTAAACCTCCCCCTCTTGCGGCACATTGCTCCCATCTAATCCTCCCCTCCTTGCAGCACATTGTGCCCTTTCTAAATCTCCCGCTTCCTGCACCACATCGCCCACTGCCAAATTCCCTCTTGCACCACATCGGCAACTGCCAAATCCTCCACCTCCTGCAGCATATCGCTCCCTGCCTAATCCTCCCTCTCCTGCGGCACATCGCTCACCTGCCTAATCCTCCCCCTCCTGCAGCACATCGCTCACTGCCTAATCCTCCACCTCCTGCAGCTCATCTCTCTCCTGCCTAAGCCTTCTCCTCATGGAGCACATCACTCTCCTGTCTAATCCCCTCCAGCAACATTTCGCTGTCTGCCTATACAGCCACTGACTGCAGTATATCACTCCTCTCAGCACCGTGCTGCAGTACATCGCTCCACTCATCTATATACTGGTTATTTCTGCAGCACATCTCTAACTGCTTAATCCTCCTCCTGCATCACATTGCTACCCTGCCTAATTCTCCCTCTCCTGTAGCACATCGCTTCCTGCCTAATCCTCTCTCTCCTGCATTTCATCAGTCCCCTGCCTACTCCTCCTTTTCTTGCAGCACATCGCTCCCCTGCCTAAGCCTCCCCCTCCTGCAGCACATTGCACCCCTGCCTAATCCCCTCCCCTTCCTGCAGCACATCGCACCCCTGCCTAATCCCCTCACCTTTCTGCAGCACATTGCACCCCTGCCTAATCCCCTCCCTTTCCTGCAGCACATCGCACCCCTGCCTAATCCCCTCCCCTTCCTGCAGCACTTCGCTCCCCTGGCTAATCTTCCCCCTCCTGCAGCACATCGCACCCCTGCCTAATCCCCTCCCCTTCCTGCAGCACACCACTCCCCTGGCTAATCTTCCCCCTCCTGCAGCACATCGCTCCCCTGACCCCCTCTTACGTGACATCTTTTCTATCAGTTACATTTGTGAAGTAACTGCTGTCTCCTGTGAGCAGTGGAGAGCGAAGCTGAGAGCCAGGAGGCTCTGCCCCTCTGCCCCTTCTTGCCACATCATCATCCATCTACATCAGGGCTGTCAAACTCAAATATATAGAGGGCCAAAAGGAAGAGTTTAACTCAGAAAAATAAGTCAACACTTTATCAGATGTTTCTGTGAAAACTTGAGTACAACAAATAAGATTTTGTTATTTTCCCTCAGTTATAAAAAAAATAGTTATGAGAAAAGTGTGACAAAAAGGAGTCATAAAATGCACCAAAATGAAATATCACAATTTATGGCTCAAATTGAGGTGAAGCAAGGAAGAGGTTGAGCTTAGCTAATGAGATGCATCAAACATACAGGTGCTTCTCACAAAATTAGAATATCATCAAAAAGTTAATTTATTTCAGTTCTTCAATCCAAAAAGTGAAACTCATATATTATACAGAGTCATTACAGAGTGATCTATTTCAAGTGTTTATTTCTGTTAATGTTGATAATGATGGCTTACAGCCAATGAAAATACAAAAGTCATTATCTCAGTAAATTAGAATAATTAACAAAAATCACCTGCAAAGGCTTCTTACGCATTTAAAAAGGTCCCTTTGTCTGTTTCAGTAGGCTCCACAATCATGGGGAAGACTGCTGACTTGACAGATGTCCAGAAGGCAGTCATTGACACACTCCACAAGGAGTGTAAACCACAAAAGGTCATTGCTAAAGAAGCTGGCTGTTAACAGAGTGCTGTATCCAAGCATATTTATGGAAAGTTGAGTGGAAAGAAAAAGTGTGGTAGGAAGAGGTGCACAAGCAACCGGGATAACCGCAGCCTTGAAAAGATTGTTAAGGAAAGGCCATTCAAACATTTGGGGAAGATTCACAAGGAGTGGACTGCTGCTGGAGTCATTGCTTCAAGAGCCACCACACACAGACGTATCCAGGACATGGGCTACAAGTGTCACATTCCTTGTGTCGAGCCACTCATCACCAATAGACAACGCCAGAAGCATCTTACCTGGGCCAAGGAGAAAAACACCTGGACTGTTGCTCAGTGGTCCAAGGTGTTGTTTTCCCATGAAAGTAAATGTTGCATTTAATTTGGAAATCAAGGTCCCAGAGTCTGGAGGAAGAGTGGAGAGGCCACAATCCAAGCTGCTGGAGGTCTCGTGTGAAGTTTCCACAATCGGTGATGGTTTGGGGAGCCATGTCATCTGCTGGTGTAGGTCCACTGTGTTTTATCAAGACCAAAGTCAGCGCACCCGTCTACCAGGACATTGTAGAGCCCTTCATGCTTCCCTCTGCCCACAAGCTTTATGGAGATGGAAATGTCATTTTCCAGCAGGACTTGGCCCCTGTCCACACTGCCAAAAGTACCAATACCTGGTTTACACAACAGTATCACTGTGCTTGATTGGCAGCAAACTCACCTGACCTTAACCCCATAGAGAATCTATTATAGAGAATCTATGGGGTATTGTCAAGAGGAAGATGAGAGACCCCAGACCCAACAATGCAGACGAGCTGAAGGCTTCTATCAAAGCCACCTGGGCTTCCATAACACCTCAGCAGTGTCACAGGCTGATCGCCTCCATGCCACATTGCCGCATTGATGCAGTAATTGATGCAAAAGGAGCCTGGCCAAGTATTGAGGGCATTTACTGAATATACATTTCAGTAGGATAACATTTCAGATTTTAAAAACATTTTTCAAGCTGGTGTTATAAAGTATTCTAATTTACTGAGATAATAGCATTAACAGAAATAAACACTTGAAATAGATCACTCTGTCTGTAATGACTCTATATAATATGAGTTTTACTATTTGTATTGAAGAACTGAAATAAATTAACTTTTTGATGATATTCTAATTTTGTGAGAAGCACCTGTAGTATGCTATATGCCCAATTTTAACAAATGTACTGCAATTTTTGCTGAATGTGTTCAGAAATGTACTGATGTGTAAGCAGACAAATGCAGAGACTTAGGCTATGTGCCCACGATGCACAAAAGCTCCGGATTTTTCCTGAGCGTTTCTGCATCTCCCTGGCAGAAAAAACGCATGCGGATTGTACATGCGGATTGTACATGCGGATTGTACATGCGGATTGTACACGCGGATTGTACACGCGGATTGTACATGCGGATTGTACACACGGATTGTACATGCGGATTGTATATGCGGATTGTACACGCGGATTGTACATGCGGATTGTATATGCGGATTGTACACGCGGATTGTACACGCGGATTGTACATGCGGATTGTACATGCGGATTGTACACGCGGATTGTACATGCGGATTGTACATGCGGATTGTATATGCGGATTGTACACGCGGATTGTACATGCGATTGTATATGCGGATTGTACATGCGTTTTTCCTGCCAGGGACATGCAGAAGTGAATCATTCTTCACATGCATTTCCGCATGCGGGTTGACAAGCGCTTTACAAGCGATTTTAGCATCACTTGGAAAGTGCTTGTCAACTTGGTCACACTATAGAAATCCATGAAAACGGCATGGATTTATATAGTGTGACCCCAACGACTGGTTAAAAATAAAAAAATAAATCTATACTTACCTTCCGATGGCCCCCGCAGTCTCGCTTCGCTCCGTCCTGGCTGCCGGCAGATCGCGGTACACTGAAGGACCTGCTGTCACATGACTATGACGTCAGCGCTGGTCCTTCAGTCCATCGCGAGCTGCCGACATGGGAGGACGAGCGCAGCGGGGGCCGTCAGAAGGTAAATATAACATTTATTTTTTATTTTATTCTTTATTTTGACAGGTTCTATGGTACCCGGGTCCGGAGGCGAGTCTCCCATCCTCCACACCCGGGTACCATCCGCACATTGAACGCATGTATTCCGCATGTGCTTATCTAGTGAAGCGGAATCCATGCGTTCCAATGCAAGTCAATGGCCAGGAAAACGCTGCGCTTCCGCAAAATAATTGGTAGTGCTGCGTTTTTTTCCGCAATGATAATCCGCAGCGGAAATTTCCGCAGCATGTGCACAGCACATGCGGACTATCATTGGGGAACATGGCAGACCTTCTAACATGCGTCTTTAAGCGTTTCTGCAGCGTTTTTGCCATGCGGAAACGCTTAAAATACGCGTCGTGTGCACACAGCCTTAGGCTATGTGCCCACGTAGCGTTTTTGTAGCGTTTTTGCGGCGTTTTTACGACCGCGAAAACGCTTGTAAATAGTCTGCCATGCAAAGCCATGTGAATTCGGATGTGCTGTGCACATGATGCGCTAATTTGCGCGCCGAATTCGCATTACTTTGCAAAACGCAGCATGACCATTTCTACTGCGATTACGCTGAAGCTTATTCGCGATGCGTGTGGTATCTGGGAGGAAGACGAGACTACAACTCCTCTTCATCCCGGCTACCACGCGGTGAAAAAAAGAAATAAAAAAGTTAAAAACAAACAAAACCTGTATATTCACCTCTCTGGCGGCCCCCGGTCTGCTCTCCGGTCTCCTCCGGTCTGCTGTCTGTACTGTCAGGACCTGCGCTGACGTCATTTAGTCAGGTGATGGTCGCATGACCGCTGACGTCGGCATCAGGTGATGGTCGCGTGACCATCAGCTGACTAAATGACGTCACCGCAGGTCCTGACCGTACACTGCAGGACGCTGAAGAGAGAAGACGCGGCCGGGAGCAGACCGGAGGAGACCGGAGAGCAGACCGGGGGCCGCCGGAGAGGTGAATATACCGTTGGTTTTTTTTATTTATTAACGTTTTCTTTTTTTTACTATAGATGCTGCATTTAAAGCATCTAAGTTGTTCACACATTATAGATCCATGTCGGTTGCATGGATTTATATTGTGTGATCAACTTGTCAAGCACTTTTCCAAGTGATGCTCAAAATTGCTTGGAAAAGTGCTTGAAAAAACGCATGTGAAAACGCTTCTCTCTGGCAGAAAAAACGCATGTAAATCTGCATCAAATCTGCTAGGTGTGCACACAGCCTTATAGCTGGTTTTGCTCTGAGCTGAGATGTCCAGGCTGAATAATGCTCTGGGAGCAGAACCCATCAGCAGAATCTGTTTCCTGCCTTGTAGCAGTGGATCCCGGCTATTTAGCTCACAGAGCATTGTCTACACAAGATACAATTGTATCCAATTTTCAGCTGGGAACAGGACTATGGACAAGTTTTGCAGCAACTGCATTTGTGATAGGAAATGTTGATCAATCTAGATTTTCTTCAGTGTTCTTATTCATTGCAGAAAAGCTTAAAAAAGCCGAGGAATGTGGGCAACATGGTGGGTCAATGATTAACGCTGTGGGGCTGGGTTCATATAATAGCAAGGACAACATCTGCAAGGAGTTTGTATGTTCTCCCCGTGTTTGTGTGGGTTTCCTCCGGGTTCTCCGGTTTCCTCCCACACTCCAAAGACATACTGATAGGGAATTCATATTGTGAGCCCCAATGGGGACAGTGATGATAATGTCTGTAAGGTGCTACGAAATCTAACGGCGCTATATAAGAGAGTAAAATAAATATATAACTAAATAAAATGAATGTATTAAAAGGCTAAGATTGCAAAGAGCTTGTAAAAACAAGAAACTTTGCAATTTCCTTCTTATTCAAAATCTTCTCTGTTCTCAAGAAGGAAAAGATTTTTAATTCTGCAGTGTACAGCTCATTGCTATGGTTACTGACCACCTGAGAAGTGGCCGGTCTCCTTGGCAAGAAGCGCTCACTTGCAGACTGGTGGACTTCAGCGCCCCTGTGCCTGTCCCATTCTGCAGAGGCAAAGCCGCCTCTGCCCGCAGAATGCAAGAGGGCACAATTCAGACAAGCGGCTCAGCCAAGCCACCGGCCAGAACTGTAAATCTTCAGCTTCTGATGAGAGGAACACAAGACCACCCCTTTAATAAAGGAGTAGAGCAGAACTCATACAGTGATTAGTGGGGGTCTGACACCTGAAATCCCCAGACATCAGCTACTTCTGCAAGATGATGTACACAGTGTTAAGAGCTGGAATAGCACAGCTCCGCACACTGTGCAATGGCTGGTTTCAGGTACTACAGCTCAGATCACAATCATTTCAATAGGAGCTGCAGTACCAAGATCGGCCACTACACAGTGTACAGCGCTGTGCTGTTTGGGCTCTACGCTGAGTATTTCCAGCTGCTGTCTTATTGGTGAGGGGGCCGTGTGTTGGAACCTCACTGATCTGATATTGATGACCAGGGTCGGACTGCGGTGTCTGGGGCCCACAGGGGAAATTAACTCTAGGGGCCCACCTACAGCAAGATGCAAATATCTGTTATCCGCTCTCGCTGTTATAGTGGAGCATTGACTGGCGGCTCCTGCACATCTACTGGGCGACACTCTAACTGGGATGGACATGTTTGCATTAAAGGGCTTCTTTGGTTAAAACTAGTGTTGAGCGAGTATGTTCTGTTAACCCTTTCGGCGAGTATGCTCGGGCCGAGCTCCGAGTATTTATAGCTGCTCGGTGATATGGTTGAATCGCTCCCGTGTGCATGATTTGCGACTGTTTGACGGTTTTAATACATGTGAGGAATGTGTAAGAAATAGACATTCCTCACATGTATTAACCCCTTAAGCCGCGGAGCATTTTCCGTTTTTGCATTTTCGCTTTTTGCTCCCCTTGTTCCCAGAGCCATAGCGTTTTTATTTTTTAGTCAATATGGCCATGTTAGGGCTTATTTTTTGCGGGACGAGTTGTACTTTTCAACGCCATTACTAGTTTTACCATGCCGTGTACGGGAAAACGGGAAAAAAATTCCAAGCGCCGTGAAATTGCAAAAAAAGTGCAATACCACTGAGGTTTTTTTTAATTTTTTTTTACCACGTTCACTGAATGCTAAAACTGACCTGCCATTATTATTCTCCATGTCATTAAGAGCTCGTAGACACCAAACATGTATAGGTTCTTTTTTATTTAAGTGATGAAAAAAAATTCCAAAGTTTGGTAAAAAAAAAAAATGGTGCCATTTTCCGAGACCCGTAGCGTCTCCATTTTTCGGGATCTGGGGCAGGGTGAGGGCTTATTTTTTGTGAACCGAGCTGAAGTTTTTATAGATGCTATTTTGGGGTAGATCCGATGTTTTGATCGCCCGTTATTGCATTTTATTGCAATTTTACGGCGACCAAAAAACGTAATTCTGTCGTTTAGAATTTTTTTCTCATTACGCCATTTACCGATCGCATTAATTCTTTTTTTATATTGATAGATAGGGCAATTCTAAATGCGGCGATACCAAATATGTGTATGTAGGGTTTTTTTTTATGATTTTATTTTGAATGAGGCGAAAGGGGGGTGATTTAAACTTTTATATTTTTTTATTTTTTTTCATATTTTTTAAAACTTTTTTTTTCACTTTTTGCTTGCTTCTGTAGTTTCCATAGGAGACTAGAAGCAGCAACTGTCCAATCGCCTCTGCTACATACAGGGGACGATCAGATCCCCTGTATGCAGCAGAAATGGTCCTGTGCTATGAGCGCCGACCACTAGGTGGCGCTCACAGCGACAGGATCATTACAACCACTGGTGTCTGCTGCAGACCCAGGGTTGTCATGACCACCCATCGGCGACCCACGATCATGTGACGGGGTTGCCGATGGGAGGGGTAAGTGACGCGCTTTCAGGAAGCGCGCGTTAAATGCCGCTGTCGGAGATTGACAGCGGCATTTAATATGTTAACAGCCGCGGGTGGATCGCGATTCCACCCGCGCCTGTTGCGGGCACATGTAAGCTGTAATAATCAGCTGACATGTGCTTGGTTCAGTGCGGGCTCAGCGCAGCAGCCCTCACTGAACCGGAGGATAACGACATGCGCGTACTAATACGTGACATGTCGTTAAGGGGTTAAAGCTGTCAAACAGTTGCAAATCATGCACACGGGAGCGATTCAACCATATCACCGAGCAGCTGTAAATACTCGGAGCTCGGCCCGAGCATACTCGGACAGAACATACTCGCTCAACACTAGTTAAAACAAGTTATCACCGATCCATGGGCTCTACAGGATAGGTGATCACTTATTGAGCATTTGTGTCTGAACATTGGAAAACGCACCTATCGGAAGAATGGGGAAGTTTTATCCCTGACAGAACACTTATCCCTATTTTAAAATGCTGCGGCAGGTGGGACGTCTGACCGCAGCTCTATTCATTCTCTTAGAGACTTGCAAAAAAGAGCAGCGCTCACAGCCACTGAGAGAATGAATGGATCAGTGGTCGCATCTCACATGCCGCTCCAGTCTAATGGGGAGAAAAGCTCCACATTCTGCCGGTGTGTGCAAGCAGTCAGACCCCCACCAATCAATATTATCACTGATCCTGTGGAGAGGTGATTACTTGTTTTCACCGGAGAACCCCTGTAAGTGCATCTCTGCCGCTCTGGTCCAAGTATTTAATCGCTAAGGCCACGGCCCTACTATCAGTATTCGGTCAGTATCCAGTCAGTATTTTTTCTCAGGAGTGGGAGCCAAAACAGGTGATGAACAATCAGAGAAAAGGTATAATAGAAACAAGTCACCAATTCTGCATTTATCAACCATTCCTGGTTTTGGCAGCCACTCCTGAGAAAAATACTGAACAAATACTGATGGTGGGGCTGTGGCCTAATGGAAAAAAATCTTTTCCTAGTTAAGATCAGCGAGAACAGAATGACCGCCATACACAACACAGTCCACTATATCAACACCAATAATACCACATACAAAAGGGACAAATATCGCCACACCATGACTAGATCACATATTACCACTACATAGTGACCGAATAATACCACATACAAGGAACAAATATGGCCACACTATGACCAGACCATATATTACCACCCCAAAGTGACCAAATACTACAATACTGATCATGAATACAAAACCACTAATACTAACTAAGCTCTGTATATAGTGTCAGTGTACAGGTAACACAGTGATCACCAGTGACATTATAGACAGGAGCTCTGTATATAGTGTATAGGTAATACAGTGATCACCAGTGACATACACAGGAGCTCTGTATATACTATATACACACGTGGTCAAAATTGTTCGTACCCCTCGTTTAATGAAAGAAAAACCCACAATGGTCACAGAAAAAAATTGAATCTGACAAAAGTAATAATAAATTAAAAATCGATGAAAATGAACAAATGAAAGACAGACATTGCTTTTCAACCCTGCTTCCACAGAAATGAAAAAAAAAATTAAACTCATGAAATAGGCCTGGACAGAAATGATGGTACCCCTGAAAATAATGTGACAAAAGGGACATGTTAAATCAAGTTGTGTCCACTAATTAGCATCACAGGTGTCTACAATCTTGTAATCAGTCAGTGGGCCTATATTTAGGGCTACAGATACTCACTGTGCTGTTTGGTGACATGGTGTGTACCACACTCAACATGGACCAGAGGAAGCAAAGGAAAGAGTTGTCTCAGGAGATTAGAAAGAAAATTATAGACAAGCATGTTAAAGGTAAAGGTTATAAGACCATCTCCAAGCAGCTTGATGTTCCTGTAACTACAGTTGCACATATTATTCAGAAATTTAAGATCCATGGGACTGTAGCCAACCTCCCTGGACGTGGCCGCAGGAGGAAAATTGATAACAAATCAAAGAGACGGATAATATGAATGGTAACAAGAGCCCAGGATAACTTCTAAAGAGATTAAAGGTGAACTTCAAGCTCAAGGAACATCAGTGTCAGATCGCACCATCCGTCGTTGTTTGATCTAAAGTGGACTTCATGGGAGACGACCAAGGAGAACACCATTGTTGAAAAAAAAAACATAAAAAAGCCAGACTGGAATTTGCCAAACTACATGTTCACAAGTCACAAAGCTTTTAGGAGAATGTCCTATGGACAGATGAGACAAAAATGGAAGTTTTTGGCAAGGCACATCAGCTTTATGTTCACAGATGGAAAAATGAAGCATATCAAGATAAGAACACTGTCCCTACTGTGAAACATGGAGGAGTCTCTTTTATGCTTTGGGGCTGGTCTGCTGCATCTGGCACAGGGTGTCTTGAATCTGTGCAGGGTACAATGAAATCTCAAGACTATCAAGGGATTCTAGAGAGAAATGTGCTGCTCAGTGTCAGAAAGCGTGGTCTCAGTCGCAGGTCATGGGTCTTGCAACAGGATAATGACCCAAAACACACAGCTAAAAACACCCAACAATGGCTAAGAGGAAAACATTGGACTATTCTGAAGTGGCTTCTATGAGCCCTGACCTAAATCCTATTGAGCATCTTTGGAAAGAGCTGAAAGAGCTGAAACATGACATCTGGAAAAGGCAACCTTCAACCATGAGACAACTGGAGCAGTTTGCTCATGAGGAGTGGCCAAAATACCTGTGGAGAGGTGCAGAAGTCTCATTGACAGTTACAGGAATCGTTTGATTGCAGTGATTGCCTCAAAAGGTTGTTCAGCAAAATATTTGTCAGATTCAAGTTATTTCTGTGACCATTGTGGGTTTTTCTTTCATTAAACGAGGGGTACCAACAATTTTGACCACGTGTGTAGTGTAAGTGTACATGTAATACACTGACTCACCAGTGATGTCTCTAGGTGAAGTCCTTCATCTTCGCTTTTCTTCTTCATCTGGCACAGACGGCCATCACTTCTTCCAGCCAGGAATCATCTCTGCAGAAAATAACACACAGTTATCAATAACTGATCTCTTCTAGAGAATATTCCCACTCCATCCCCCGACTTCTACACTACACTAGTTGAAGAAAAAAATCAATATAGTGCGGCCCTGCACAGTAACAGGAGCCCGCTTTTGTCCCATCCCATGGAAAACAATTTCCTAAAAAGTAAATTATATTACAGAAGTAATAATGTCCCTAATTGGACTCTAAAATAATAATGTTCCCCACTGGCCACCATAAACTAATAAAGTATGTTCCTCAATCTGGCCCCAAACAGTAATTAAGTCCCTTGTTCAGCCTGGCACCCCCATATATCCATCCTGGCCCCCCCTTCCCTGCATATATCCATCCTGACACCCCCCCATATATCCCTTCTGGCCCCCATATGTCCAGTGTGACCCCTCCATATATTTATCCTAGCCCACGTGTATCGAGCCTGCCCCCTCCCATATATCCATCCTAGTCCCCCATGTGGCCTGCCTGTTCCCCCCATATATCCATCCTGGCCTCCATGTGTCCAGCCTGCCCCCCCATATATCTGTCCTGGCCTCCATGTGTCCAGCCTGCCCCCTTCCATATATCCGTCCTAAAGCCCCATGTGTCCAGCCTGCCCCCCTATATATCCATCCTGGCCTCCATGTGTCCAGCATGCCCCCCTACATATCCATCCTGGCCTCCATGTATCCAGCCTGCCCCCCGCAATATATCCATCCTGGCCTCCATGTTTCCAGCCTGCCCCCCCATATATCCATCCTGGCCTCCATGTGTCCAGCCTGCCCCCTCATATATCCATCCTGCCCTTCCCCCCTGCATATATCCATCCTGACACCCCCCCATATATCCATTCTGGCCCCCATATGTCCAGCGTGGCCCCTCCATATATTTATCCTAGCCCACGTGTATCGAGCCTGCCCCCCCCACATATCTATCCTAGCCCCTCATGTGTCCAGCCTGCCCCCTCACATATCCATCCTGGCCATCATGTGTCCAGCCTGCCCCGCCCCCCATATATCCGGCCCCCCCATATATCCATCCCCCCACATATCCATCCTGGCCTCCATGTGTCCAGCCTGCACCCCCATATAGCCATCCTGCCCCCCCTTTCCCATGTGTCCAGCCAGGCTCCTCCTTATGTGTCCAGCCAGACTCCCCCCTTGTGTGTCCAGCCAGGGTTCCCCCCTTGTGTGTCCAGCCAGGGTTCCCTCTTGTGTGTCCAGCCAGCTCCCCCCTTGTGTGTCCAACCAGGGCTCCCCCTTGTGTGTCCAGCCAGGGTTCCCCCTTGTGTGTCCAGCCAGGGCTCCCCCTTGTGTGTCCATCAAGGCCCCTCTTGTGTGTCCAGCCGGGCCCCCCCTTGTGTGTCCAGCCAGCTCCCCCCTTGTGTGTCCAGCCAGGGCTCCCCCTTGTGTGTCCAGCCAGGGTTCCCCCTTGTGTGTCCAGCCAGGGCTCCCCCTTGTGTGTCCAGCAAGGCCCCTCTTGTGTGTCCAGGCGGGCCCCCCCTTGTGTGTCCAGCCAGGGTCCCCCCTTGTGTGTCCAGCGGGCCCCCCCTTGTGTGTCCAGCCAGCGGCCCATCCCATTCTGCATCCACTCATATACACACAGACACACACACAGACACAGACACCTCTTACCTTCCTGCGCTCCCGTGCGGTGTCCTTCTTCTCCGGCGGCTGAGTTGCGCGCCTCCTTCACAGCAGGCGCATGACGATGACATCATATGCTGGCCGGGGAAGGGAGACGCGCAGTTTCAGCTGCTTCACTGGGACGTGTGTCGCGGCGGTTCAGGTAATGAGCGCCGCGTGCGCGCGTCCCTGCATACACTGTGCCTGCGCTTTTAAAGGGCCCATGCCCCTTAAAACCGCAGGTTTTTTTTTTCTTCATTCTCTTCTCCCCCTCTCCTCTGCAGGAGGGTACCCCGCCAGCCCAGTCCCACCCTGTTGATGACTTATCCTAAAATCGGTCATTAATATATAAGTCCTGGACAGTCCCGTTAAGCTTGTTTTACCTAGTTATAAAAGCCCTTTAAGTCCTCATTATAAGGTAAGGTATGAATGGATCTAATTAAATTCTCCAAAGAGAACTATTTATACATTTTTAGACACTGTGAGCTTTCTACAAGATATTGCGGGCAGTATATAGCGAATATACGGACACAGAGCCATTCGCCGGCTCAGATTGCCAATAAGCACCTTGTAAATATGAGACCTTGACTCAGAAAGTTTAGGATCAATGGTCCATTTGTAACGGTACACCGAACAGGTGTAGAGGCACAAAATCATTGCATTTATGCGACGTCTGCTCCGGTACACACCTGCCTTCTAAAATTGGGGAGCACAGTTTTTTCTTTATTAGGTTGAATATTATATGATTTTACGATGTCGCATTATTTTGAAATTATGGAGAAATCTTATTACTGAAATACCATAACTATACAGTAAAACCAGGAGACTCTGAGTTTTGTTAAATAAAGTTTCAAAATTATTAGTTTTAAAAGCAAACACTCACTTTAAAGGAGTTATCACCTGATTTAAAAGTGATTCTTAAAGGGGCTTTCCACTAATGGCCAATAGCTTTACTGGCCATTTTGAAAATTAAAAAAAAAAATCTTCACACCTCCCGGACCAACATGGTTCCTCCAATCACAGGGCTGTGTCTGCCAGCTTTCACATGACATGTCTTATGACCACTGCAGCCAATCAGCAGCCATTGGCAGCGGGGAGGAAGGGGCGTAATGATCACATCACAAGAGTGGGCGACGGCAATCAGGCTCATGTGGGGGACGTCGCCTACGCCAGCGCTTATTCCACCTGGATGTACATCCTCGGATGCACATTCAGATGAAATGTACTGTGGCGCAGAGACCCACTGATTCCCTGCACTTCAATACATGCTGCCGGCCAATCAGAGGCTGGCAGCTGACCTTGGCTTGCCCGTCATGGGCAGCACATGGAAATGACGTCTTGCGCTACTCATGCAGGCTCATCAAAGTCAGCTGCTGGCTTTTGCACCAGCTATAAAAGAGGATGCCGCACATTGTGGCAGCGGGAAGGTAAGAATTAATGTTTTGGTTTTTTTTTAAATGTACTGGAGAACAAATTATTACTGGAAGGGGCCTAGAATGGGGGGCTATATAGCAGGATGGGGACCAGGAAGTGGGAAATTGTTCTAAGATGGGGCCCAGGATGGAGAGGGGCATTATTACAGGGAGAAGCCAGGAGGGGGACATTATTACTGGAAGGGACTCAGGATGGGGAGCTATATATCAGGAAGGGGCCAAGGATGTGGGAAATTGTTATAGGATGGGGCCCAGGATGAAGTGGGGCATTATCACAGGAAGAAGCCAAGAGGGGAACATTATTACTGGAAGGTTTCAGGAAGGGGACATTATTACTGGAAGGGGCCAAGGATGGAGGACTTTATACCAGGAAGTGGTCAAAGTTGGGAGACATTATATCAGAAAGGAACACAGTATGGGGAATATTTTGCCAGGAAAGGGCACAGTAAGGGGTACATTGTTATCGGATAGAGGGGCATTAATACAGGAATGGGCCCAGGACAGGGGACAATAATTCAGGAAGGGGTCAGGAGGGGAACATTATTACTTGAAGGGGCCAGGACGGAGGACATTATTACAGGCAAGGACCAGGATGAGGAAAATTATTACAGGAAGGAGACAGGATGGGGGACATTATTACATGGGGGGGGCGAATATATATGTTTTTGTAGGTTCTAGAACGCTTACAGAAGGTAAGGTCCAAATTTTGCATGGGGCCAATCGGACTCTAGTTAAGCCACTGCAGAGATCTCTCCTGATGGTTGAAAAGCGCTGATCCAGGTGGTAAGTAGTTGTTTATTTTATGATGGTCAGTTTAGCTGTTAAGAAGGAGCTGGACAACCACTTTAATGAGTTTAGGGTAGGGATATAATGTAAATAAAAAGGACAACATCTTCAAGGAGTTTGTATGTTCTCCCCATGTTTGCATGAATTTCCTCTGGGTTCTCCATTTTCACTCATACTGCAAAAACAAACTGACATCATAGGTTACTTGGCTTAATATGAAATTGTCCCTCATGTGTACCGCATTGTGGGCAGGGACTATATGTACATCACTGCAGAATATGTTGGCAATAAAAAGTCAACAGAAATTAATATCATGCAGATTGTTATGGGTCCGGGTGGTGGAACCTCTGTGCTGAGGTGCAAGGAGGGACCCAGAGGGGCGTGACTAAGTATCCACCTGAACCAACCCTGGTCGTACGGCAGCTAACGACACTGTGACCAGGGAGGATCCGGGCTGAGGGACCAGGTGCTACTCTGGGGACGACCTTGTAAGAGAGCAGGTGGCTCCCACGGGTCAGATGGCTGGGACTGACCGGTATGGCGGATGGACACGGCAAGCAGGCGGAAGTCTCTGGTAGCAGACAGGTGGTCACAGTTCAAGAAAGCAGAGCAAGCAGCAGTCTTTAGGTTTACCAGGAAGGTGGTCACAGCAAGTGACGGCAGGGTCTCCAGGCAGGCTGGCAGGAAACAGGCAGGTGCTCCCAGGTGAGCGGGCAGACAGATGAGGCGGGTAACTGGCAGGTAACTGGTGGGTGCTCCCAGGTGAGCCGGCAGACAGACGAGGCAGGTAACTGGCAGGTAACAGGTGGGCGCTCCCAGGTGAGCGGGCAGACAGACGAGGCAGGTAATTGGCAGGTAACAGGTGGGCGCTCCCAGGTGAGCGGACAGACAGACGAGGCAGGTAACAGGCGGGTGCTCCCAGGTGAGCGGCCAGACAGACGAGGCAGGTAACTGGCAGGTAACTGGTGGGCGCTCCCAGGTGAGCGGTCTGACAGACAAGGCAGGCGGATGCTCCCAGGTGAGCGGACAGATAGCCAAGGCAGGTAACCGGCAGATAACAGGTGAGCACTCCAGGTGAGCAGGCTGGCAGGTAACGGGCAGATAATAGGCTGGCAGGCAGGAAGAGGAGTCAGGCTAGCAGCGGGACCTCAGGGCTGAAGCACAGATCAGACACAGTGCAAACAACTTTGCTCGGGCTCCTCCATTTTGGAGGAGGTGCCTTATATATGGGAGGTCCTCTGGCAATTGGCCGGGGACTCCTTAGGACGGCGTGCGCGGTCCCTTTAAGAGAGGGGAAGTGCGCGAGCGCGCGCCCTAAGCACACAGCCGGGGAAGGAGCGCGTGCCGGAAGCAGTGGGGAGAGAAGCGCTAGAGGACGCCGCGCCAGGAGCGGGGAGGTTAGAGGGATGGCGTCTCTGCCTAGCAAGGGGCAGAGACGCCGATGCTACACAGATCCTCACCAGGACTCCAGCAGTGTCACCATCCTGCCACCATACAGCTATAGAAGGACAATAAACCTGCAGGGTTCTCCCCTCAGTTATTTTTTCCTTTAATTTTATTATCTGTTTCTTACTCACAGTGACAGAACAGTCATCAGATATTTTATTCTTCACTTTTTATTTTACAGTCTCAGCTCTGAAGAATAGAACGTCTTATGAATAAATGACAGCTCACTTACACTGTGTTCCAAATTATTATGCAAATAATATTTTCTCAGATTTCCCAAATTACCTATATGAATTGCAGTCATTGTAATTTTCCAGTCAAATAACTATTAGAGTACAATTGAAAGGTTTTTGTACAAAGTGCCTATGATAACAGTATATTTTTAAAAAAATAAAAAACTCAAACTGCACTCAAAATGCATGTTCCAAATTATTATGCACAGCAGAGTTTTCAACCTTTTCATTTTAATAAAGAACAAAAAAAATGTTCATTTTTGAAATTATAGGCATTAGCAGGTTATTACAAACTGAAATCAAACAGTTTTCAACTCAAAACTTTATTCTAGGTGATGTTACATTTGCACATAGGACCGCTTGTTCGAATGGAGCTTCTGAACTCTCTCGTCCATTGAATTTGTCAGGTTTTGGATGGTTTCTGCTTCCAATTGTTTTGCATGATGACAGAATACCCTCCCAGAGCTGTTGCTTAGATGTGAACTGCCTCCAGCCATCATAGACACGCCTTTTGATGATGCTCAAGAGGTTCTCAATGGGGTTGAGGTCTGGGGAGCATGGGTACCACACCATAAGTTTGTCCCCTTTTATGCCCATAGCAGCCAGAGATGCAGATGTGTTATGTGCAGCATGAGACGGGGCATTATCATGCATGAAAATGATCTTGCTGCGGAATGCACGGTTCTTCTTCTTGAACCATGGAAGGAAGTGCTGTTTGAGAAACTCAACATACATTATGGAGTTCATCTTTACCCCTTCAGGGATCCTAAAAGGGCCGACAATCTCTCTCCCCATGATTCCAGCCCAAAACATTACTCCACCTTCTCCTTGTTAGCGCCGTAGCCGTATTTGCATGGGGTGTCCATCAACCAGCCATCCTCCACTCCATCCATCTGGACCATCGAGATCATTTCATGCATGATAATGCCCCGTCTCATGCTGCACATAACACATCTGCATCTCTGGCTGCTATGGGCATAAAAGGGGACAAACTTATGGTGTGGCACCCATGCTCCCCTGACCTCAACCCCATTGAGAACCTCTGGAGCATCATCAAAAGGAGTGTCTATGATGGCGGGAGGCAGTTCACATCTAAGCAACAGCTCTGGGAGGGTATTCTGTCCTCATGCAAAATAATTGGAAGCAGAAACCATCCAAAACCTGACAAATTCAATGGACGAGAGAGTTCAGAAGCTCCTTTCGAACAAGCGGTGCTATGTGCAAATGTAACATCACCTAGAATAAAGTTTTGAGTTGAAAACTGTTTGATTTCAGTTTGTAATAACCTGCTAATGCTTATAATTTCAAAAATGACCATTTTTTTGTTCTTTATTAAAATGAAAGGTTGAAAACTCTGCTGTGCATAATAATTTGGAACATGCATTTTGAGTGCAGTTTGAGTTTTTTATTTTTTTTTAAATATACTGTTATCATAGGCAGTTTGTACAAAAACCTTTCAATTGTACTCTAATAGTTATTTGACTGGAAAATTACAATGACTGCAATTCATATAGGTAATTTGGGAAAATCTGAGAAAATATTATTTGCATAATAATTTGGAACACAGTGTATTACAGTGGTGGCCAAAAGTATTGGCACCCCTGCAATTCTGTCAGATAATACTCAGTTTCTTCCTGAAAATGATTGCAATCACAAATTCTTTGGTATTATTATCTTCATTTAACCCCTTCAGGACCCAGCCTATTTTGACCCTAAAGACCTTGGCATTTTTGTCAATTCTGACCAGTGTCCCTTTACGAAGTAAAAACTCTGGAACACTTCAACGGATCCTAGCGATTCTGAGATTGTTTTTTCGTGACATATTGGGCTTCATGTTAGTATTAAATTTAGGTCGATAATATTTGCGTTTATTTGTGAAAAAATCAAAAATATGGGAAAAATTTTGAAAATTTTGCAATTTTCAAATTTTGAATTTTTATTCTGCTAAACTAGAGAGTGATGTGACACAAAATAGTTAATAAATAACATTTCCCACATGTCTACTTTACATCAGCACAATTTTTGAAAAAAAAAAAATTTTTGGTAGGAAGTTAGAAGGGTTCAAAGTTCATCAGCAAATTTTCTTTTTTCCAGCAAAATTTGCAAAGCCATTTTTTTTAGTGACCACATCACATTTGAAGTCCCTTTGAGGGGTGTACATGACAGAAAACACCCAAAAGTGACACCATTCCAAAAACTGCACCCCTCAAGCTACTCAAAACTACATTCAAGAAGATTATTAACCCTTCAGGTGCATCACAGGAACTAAAGCCACATGGAAGAAAAAAATGAACATTTTTATTTTTCTAACAAAAATTTTCTTTTAGCCTAAATTTTTTAATTTTCACATGGGTAACAGGATAAAATGCATCCTAAAATTTGTTGGTCAATTTCTCCTTAGTACACTGATACCTCATATGTGGTCATAAACCACTGTTTGGGCACACGGCAGGGCTCAGAAGGGAAGGAGCGCCATTTTACTTTTTGAATGGAAAATTAGCTCCAAAAGTCAAATTGCGCTCCTTCTCTTCTGAGCCCTGTCATGTGCCCAAACAGTGGTTTACGACCACATATGAGGTATCAGTGTACTCAGGAGAAATTGAACAATACATTTTAGGATGCATTTTATCCTGTTACCCATGTGAAAATTAAAAAATTTAGGCTAAAAGAAAATTTTTGTGAAAAAAAAAGTACTTTTTTGTTTTCACAGATCATTTTGTGAAGCACCTGGGGGTTCCAAGTGCTCACTATGCATCTAGATAGGTGCCTTGGGGGGTCTAGCTTCCAAAGTGGGGTCACTTGTGGGGGAGCTCCACTGTTTAGGCACATTAGGGGCTCTCCAAACGCAACATGGTGTCCGCTAACAATTTGAGCCGATTTTCCATTCAATTTGTTAGCGGACACCATGTCGCGTTTGGAGAGCCGCTGTGTGGCCAAACATTGGAGCTCCCCCACAAGTGACCCCATTTTGGAAACTAGACCCCCCAAGGCACCTATCTAGATGCACAGTGAGCACTTGGAACCCCCAGGTCATTCACAAATTAATCCGTAAAAATAAAAAAGTGTTTTTTTTTCCACTTTTTCATTTTTATGAATCAATTTGTGAAGCACCTGGGGGTTCCAAGTGCTCACTATGCATCTAGATAGGTGCCTTGGGGGGTCTAGTTTCCAAAATGGGGTCACTTGTGGGGGAGCTCCAATGTTTGGGCACACAGCGGCTCTCCAAAAGCAACATGGTGTCCGCTAACAAATTGTCGGCTCAAATTGTTAGAAGACACCATGTTGCGTTTGGAGAGCCGCTGTGTGGCCAAACATTGGAGCTCCCCCACAAGTGACCCCATTTTGGAAACTAGACCCCCCAAGGCACCTATCTAGATGCATAGTGAGCACTTGGAACCCCCAGGTCCTTCACAAATTAATCCGTAAAAATAAAAAAGTGTTTTTTTTTCCACTTTTTCATTTTTATGAATCAATTTGTGAAGCACCTGGGGGTTCCAAGTGCTCACTATGCATCTAGATAGGTGCCTTGGGGGGTCTAGTTTCCAAAATGGGGTCACTTGTTGGGGAGCTCCAATGTTTGGGCACACAGCGACTCTCCAAAAGCAACATGGTGTCCGCTAACAAATTGTCGGCTCAAATTGTTAGAAGACACCATGTTGCGTTTGGAGAGCCGCTGTGTGGCCAAACATTGGAGCTCCCCCACAAGTGACCCCATTTTGGAAACTAGACCCCCCAAGGCACCTATCTAGATGCATAGTGAGCACTTGGAACCCCCAGGTCCTTCACAAATTAATCCGTAAAAATAAAAAAGTGTTTTTTTTTCCACTTTTTCATTTTTATGAATCAATTTGTGAAGCACCTGGGGGTTTCAAGTGCTCACTATGCATCTAGATAGGTGCCTTGGGGGGTCTAGTTTCCAAAATGGGGTCACTTGTTGGGGAGCTCCAATGTTTGGGCACACAGGGACTCTCCAAACGCAACATGGTTCCAATTTGTTAGTGGACACCATTGTGTAGTGTATGTCAGGTTGGTGTGCGGTGTGGTATATTGTAGTGTATACACCACACACACACACACACACACTACAACACACACACCAACCTGACATAGCCTACTAAGCTGAGTACGCCCTAGACTGGGATGAGTGGGACGGGCGGGACATTTTGTGTGCGTGTGTAAAAAAAAAAAAAAAAAAAATCGAAACTTTATTATAGTGTGAGTGTACGTGTGTGTGTGTGTGTGCTTGGTGTAACCTTCTGCAGTCACGTGTGGGGGCTGTCAGGCGTAGGGGGCTGTCAGGCGTAGGGGGGCTGTCAGGCGTAGGGGGGCTGTCAGGCGTACGGGGCTGTCAGGCGTAGGGGGGGGGCTGAAGAGATGGAGGAGCCAGCAGCTGCAGCAAGGGGGGTGATCACTGGGGCAGGAGCCGGCAGTAGCAAGGGGGGTGATCACTGGGGCAGGAGCCGGCAGCAGCAAGGGGGGTGATCACTGGGGCAGGAGCCGGCAGCAGCAAGGGGGGTGATCACTGGGTTTGCGGGGGGGGGGATGATCACTGGGATGGGGGGGTGCACACTGGGGATGGGGAGTGAACACTGGAGACAGGGGGGGTGAACACTGGGGACAGGTGGGGTGAACACTGGGGGGGTGAACACTGGGGTCAGGGGGGGTGAACACTGGGGACAGGGGGGTGAACACTGGGGACAGGGGGGGTGAACACTGGGGACAGGGGGGGTGAACACTGGGGACAGGGGGGGTGAACACTGGGGACAGGGGGGGTGAACACTGGGGGAGGGGTGATTATTGGGAGGTGGGGGGTGATATCACTGGGACTGGGGGATGGTGGGTTTGATCACAGGAGCAGGGCATTTACACTGAGCCTGCTGCTGCTGTGATCACAGTCCACCGGCTGTCAGAAGGAGAGCAGCAGCCGGTGGATGAAGACGTGGGAGAGGGAGCAGAGGGAGCGGAGGTCGGGGTGCAGGTATGAAAGTGGAGGGGGGGTCGGGGGTGGAGGGGGGGGGCAGGGTGGAGTGGAGGGGGGGTCGGGGGGGAGCGGGGGCAATACTACCTGATGCAGATCAGCGGCGGCAGCAGGCGATCAGCGGCGGCAGCAGGCGATCCACGGGGGGGCAGCTTCAGAGGGTCCACGGGGGGGCAGCAGCAGAGGGTCCACAGGAGGCAGCAGCAGAGGGTCCACAACGGCCGGCACCCGATCCATGGACGGGCAGTTGCGGCCATCATTAAAAACTCCCTCCACATCTGATTGGGGCTAGTATCCATGTGACGCTAGCCCCCCAATCAGATCTGGGGGGAGGGGGGGACAGAGGTGACACTCCCCCCAGCCAATGGCTGATGCTGTAAGCATCAGGCCATGCCCAGATTTAAATATTACACCAATTTTCATTGGTGAAATATTTAATTCATACCGATTGGCAGTTTCATTAAAAGTGAAAATGAAACAGCCAATCGGAGGGGTCCCAGGCACGGGGGGGTTAATCCACCCCCCGGGGGGTCGACTTCAGGATGTCCAGTTGCAGTAGCAACTGTGACACCTGAGCGACCCCGCTCGCAGGCACTGCAGGGGGTCTTTCCCTCCATGTCACAGACGCTGTGACATGGGTCGGGAACGAACTGTTTTCCATGTCACAAACGGTGTGACACGGGTCGGGAAGGGGTTAATTTGCTTGCAAGGAAAAAACACAAAAGAGAATGAAGCAAAAATCAAAACCTTGATCATTTCACACAAAACTCCAAAAATGGGCCGGACAAAAGTATTGGCACCCTCAGCCTAATACTTGGTTGCACAACCTTTAGCCAAAATAACTGCGAACAACCGCTTCCGGTAACCATCAATGAGTTTCTTACAATGCTCTGCTGGAATTATAGACCATTCTTCTTTGGCAAACTGCTCCAGGTCCCTGATATTTGAAGGGTGCCTTCTCCAAACTGCCATTTTGAGATCTCTCCACAGGTGTTCTATGGGATTCAGGTCTGGACTCATTGCTGGCCACCTTAGACGTCTCCAGTGCTTTCTCTCAAACCATTTTATAGTGCTTTTGGAAGTGTGTTTTGGGTCATTGTCCTGCTGGAAGACCCATGACCTCTGAGAGAGACCCAGCTTTCTCACACCGGGCCCTACATTATGCTGCAAAATTTGTTGGCAGCATAGGCGGATTATAATGAGGGCAATCCAGGCTACCGCCCAGGCCCCCGAGCCTGCAGAGGGCCCGCGGCTCCGGGCGGGGTGTCTAATGCCGGATTGCCCTCATTATATGTGCGGGCCACCGCGGCACATACCGGTAGCAGTGGCGGGAGGGGGGGCCCCGGACCGCTCCCCCAGCAGCGGCCGCCGCTACTTCTTCGGCCGGGCCAGCACTGCAGCAGTTAACTTCCCTGTGCTGGCCCAACCGCGTCACTGCTAGGAGACACGGCCCCGTCACTGCTAGGAGACACGGCCCTGTGCGCTGTGATGTCACGCAGTGCGCGCCCGGCCTGCACTGCTGCAACGGAGAAATCAGAGCAGGCAGGAGGAATGGAGCCGGGGGATGGTGAGTCTGTGTCTGTATGTATGTACAGTCATGGCCAAAAGTTTTGAGAATGACACCAAAATTATATTTTCCCATGATCTGCTGGCCTCTGGTTTTTATTAGTGTTTGTCTGATGTTTATATCACATACAGAAATATAATTGCAATCATATTATGAGTACCAATATGTTATATTGACAGTTAGAATGAGTTAATGCAGCAAGTCAATATTTGCAGTGTTGCCCCTTCTTCTTCAAGACCTCTGTAATTCTCCCTGGCATGCTCTCAATCAACTTTTGGACCAAATCCTGACTGATAGCAGTCCATTCTTGCATGATCAATGCTTGCATTTTGCCAGAATTTGTTGGTTTTTGTTTGTCCACCCGTCTCTTGATGATTGATCACAAGTTCTCAATGGGATTAAGATCTGGGGAGTTTCCAGGCCATGGACCCAAAATCTCTATGTTTTGTTCCATGAGCCATTTAGTTATCACCTTTGCTTTATGGCAAGGTGCTCCATCATGCTGGAAAAGGCATTGTTGGGCGCCAAACTGCTCTTGGACGGTTGGGAAAAGTTGCTCTTGGAGGACATTCTGGTACCATTCTTTATTCATGGCTGTGTTTTTAGGCAAGACTGTGAGTGAGCCGATTCCCTTGGCTGAGAAGCAACCCCACACATGAATGGTTTCAGGATGCTTTACAGTTGGCATGAGACAAGACTGGTGGTAGCGCTCACCTCTTCTTCTCCGAATAAGCTGTTTTCCAGATGTCCCAAACAATCGAAAAGGGGATTCATCAGAGAAAATGACTTTGCCCCAGTCCTCAGCAGTCAACTCCCTGTACCTTTTGCAGAATATCAGTCGGTCCCTGATGTTTTTTCTGGAGAGAAGTGGCTTCTTTGCTGCCCTCCTTGAAACCAGCCCTTGCTCAAAGAGTCTCCGCCTCACAGTGCGTGCAGAAGCACTCACACCAGCCTGCTGCCATTCCTGAGCAAGCTCGGCACTGCTGGTAGTCCGATCCCGCAGCTGAAACAGTTTTAAGATACGGTCCTGGCGCTTGCTGGTCTGTCTTGGGCGCCCTGGAGCCTTTTTGACAACAATGGAAGCTCTCTCCTTGAAGTTCTTGATGATGCGATAGATTGTTGACTGAGGTGCAATCTTTGTAGCTGCGATACTCTTCCCTGTTAGGCCATTTTTGTGCAGTGCAATGATGGCTGCACATGTTTCTTTAGAGATAACCATGGTTAACTGAAGAGAAACAATGATACCAAGAACCAGCCTCCTTTTAAAGTGTCCAGTGATGTCATTCTTACTTAATCATGACTGATTGATCGCCAGCCCTGTCCTCATCAACACCCACACCTGTGTTAATGGATCAATCACTAAAACGATGTTAGCTGCTCCTTTTAAGGCAGGACTGCAATGATATTGAAATGTGTTTTGGGGGTTAAAGTTCATTTTCTGGGCAAATATTGACTTTGCAAGTACAGTAATTGCTGTTAAGCTGATCACTCTTTGACATTCAGGAGTATATGCAAATTGCCATTACAAAAAATGAAGCAGTAAACTTTGGAAAAATTACTATTTGTCTCATTCTCAATACTTTTGGCCATGACTGTATGTATGTATGTATGTGTGTGTGTGTGTGTGTGTGTGTGTGTAGGCAGATATCATTGTGTGATGTCTGTTTATATGTATTTTTGTGTTTGAAATGTGTTTATGCTTGTATGTATATGTCTGTATATGTTTGTGTGTGTGCGTGACTGCATGCGTGACTGCGTGCGGCCTCCTGCTGAGTATAGTTGGCGCCCTGCGGCCTCCTGCTGTCTCTGGGGGGGGCGCCATGCGGCCTCCCACTATGTATAGATGGCACCGTGCGGCCTCCTGCTGTATATAGATGGCGCCGTGCGGCCCCTGCTTTGTATAGATGGTGCCGTGCGGCCTCCTGCTGTGTATAGATGGCTACATGAGGCCTCCTGCTGTGTAAAGATGGCTATGTGCGGCCTCCTGCTGTGTATAGATGGCGCCGTGCGGCCCCCTGCTGTGTATAGATGGCGCCGTGTGGCCCTCTGCTGTGTATAGATGGCGCCGTGCGGCCTCCTGCTGTGTATAGATGGCGCCGTGCGGCCCCCTGCTGTGTATAGATGGCGCCGTAAGGCCCCCTGCTGTGAATAGATGACGCCGTGCGGCCCCCTGCTGTGTATAGATGGCGCCGTGCGGCCTCCTGCTGTGTATAGATGGCGCTGTGTGCCCTCCTGCTGTGTATAGATGGCTACGTGCGGCCTCCTGCTGTGTATAGATGGCTACGTGCGGCCTCCTGCTGTGTATAGATGGCGCCGTGCGGCCTACTGCTGTATATAGATGGCGCCGTGCGGCCTCCTGCTGTGTATAGATGGCGCCGTGCGGCCCCCTGCTGTGTATAGATGGCGCCGTGTGGCCCCCTGCTGTGTATAGATGGCGCCGTGCGGCCTTCTGCTGTGTATAGATGGCGCCGTGCGGCCCCTGCTGTGTATAGATGGCGCCGTGCGGCCTCCTGCTGTGTATAGAGGGCGCCGTGCGGCCTCCTGCTGTGTATAGATGGCGCCGTGCGGCCTCCTGCTGTGTATAGATGGCGCCATGCGGCCTCCTGCTGTGTATAGATGGCGCCGTGCGGCCTCCTGCTGTGTATAGATGGCTACGTGCCCCCACCTGCTGTGTATAGATGGCGCCGTGCGGCCTCCTGCTGCCTCTGGGGGGGACGCCGTGTGGCCTTCCGCTGTGTATAGATGGCGCCGTGCGGCCTCCTGCTGTGTATAGATGGCGCCGTGCAGCCTCTCGCTGTGTATAGAAGGCTACGTGCGGCGTCCCGCTGTGTATAGATGGCTATGTGCGGCCTCCCGCTGTGTATAGATGGCTACGTGTGCTCAATATTGAGTCATACAATTAATGTAAGGCTATGTGCCCACGATACAGAAATGTTCCGGATTTTTTTTGAGTGTTTCTGCATCTCCCTGGCAGAAAAAACGCATGCGGATTTTACATGTGGATTGTACATGCGGATTTTACATGCGTTTTCCTGCCAGGGACATGCAGATGTGAAGCGTTCTTCACTTACATTTCCGCATGCGGGTTGACAAGCGCTTTCCAAGCGACTTTAGCATCACTTGGAAAGTGCTTGACAACTTGGTCACACTATATAAATCCATGCAACCAGCAAGGATTTATATAGTGTGACCGTAAAAGAATGGTAAAAAATAAAAAAATATATACTTACCTTCTGATGGCCTGCCGATGTCAGCGGTCGCGTGACCCGTCACATGACTAAATGACGTCACGGCAGGTCCTTTTCAGACCATCGCGAGCTGCCGGCAAGCCAGGACGCATCGCTATGGAGACCGGGGGCCATCAGAAGGTAAGTATAATATTTATTTTTTATTTTATTCTTTTTTTACAGGTTCTATGGTACCCGGGTCCGGAGGAGAGTCTCCTGTCCTCCACACCCGGGTACCATCCGCACATTGAAACGCATGGATTCCGCATCTACAGATGCAGGGATGCGGATTCCATGCGTTCTAATGCAAGTCAATGGCGGCGAAAAGCCGCGCTTCTGCAAAATAATTGGTAATGCTGCGGATTTTTCCGCAATGATAATCCGCAGCGGAAATTTCCGCAGCATGTACACAGCACATGCAGATTATCATTGGGGAACATGGCAGACCTTCTACCAAGCGTTTTTTAAGCGTTTCGGCAGCGGAATTGTCGCTGCGGAAACGCTTAAAAAACGCATAGTGGGCACACAGCCTAAAAAAAGATATTATAATTAATATTGTGCCAAATTAATTTCATGTGAACTATCACATGATTTATCACAGGGGATCATGTGACATGTCACGTGATAAATCAGGTGTGTGTGGGGGGGGCCCGTGCCTTCTAAACTGCCCCTGGGTCCTTGCTCCTCTTAATCCACCCCTGGTTGGTAGTCTTCAGACTTCATAATGCCATGCACATGGTCAAGCAGTCCAGTGCCAGAGGCAGCAAAGCAACCCCAAAACACCAGGGAACCTCCACCATGTTTGACTGTAGGGACCATGTTCTTTTCTTTGAATGCCTCTTTTTTTTCCCTGTACACTCTATGTTGATGGTTTTTCCCAAAAGCTCGACTTTTGTCTCATCTGACCAGAGAGCATTCTTCCAAAACGTTTTAGGCTTTATCAGGTAAGTTTTGGCAAACTCCAGCCTGGCATTTTTATGTCTCGGGATAAGAAGTGGGGTCTTCCTGGGTATCCTACCATACAGTTCCTTTTCATTCAGACGCTGACGGATAGTACGGGTTGACACTGTTGTACCCTCGGACTGCAGGGCAGCTTGAACTTGTTTGGATGTTAGTCGAGGTTCTTTATCCACCATCCGCACAATCTTGCGTTGAAATCTCTCGTCAATTTTTCTTTTCCGTCCACATCTAGGGAGGTTATCCACAGTGCCATGGGCTTTAAACTTCTTGAAGACACTGCGCACGGAAGACACAGGAACATTCAGGTCTTTGGAGATGGACTTGTAGCCTTGAGATTGCTCATGCTTCCTCACAATTTGGTTTCTCAAGTCCTCAGACAGTTCTTTGGTCTTCTTTCTTTTCTCCATGCTCAATGTGGTATACACAAGGACACAGGACAGAGGTTCAGTCAACTTTAATCCATGTTAACTGGCTGCAAGTGTGATTTAGTTATTGCCAACACCTGTTAGGTGCCACAGGTAAGTTACAGGTGCTGTTAATTACACGAATTAGAGAAGCATCACATGATTTTTCAAACAGTGCCAATACTTTTGTCCATCCCCTTTTTTAGGTTTGATGTGGAATTATATGCAATTTGGCTTTAGGACAATTATTTTTGTGTTTTTTCATTGAAAACAAATTAAATGAAGATAATAATACCAAAGAATTTGTGATTGCAATCATTTTCAGGAAGAAACAGAGTATTATCTGACAGAATTGCAGGGGTGCCAATACTTTTGGCCACCACTGTATTTCATGCGGCAGAAGTTAGCCTCCAGCAATGGAAGAGGGAACCGAGAAAGTGTAGAAAATGCTCTATCATGGCAGCAGTGGTAAGAGACATTGGAAATGCACGATCAAACCTATCATATCATAGGATTATCTATCATCTATCTATCCTTATATTCTCTATTTCATATCTATCTATCCATCTATCTATCCATATATGTATCTATCTATCTTTCTATCTATCTATGTATGATAGATGGATAGATAGATGGATAGATGGATAAATAGATGGATAGATAGATGGATAGATAGATAAATAGATAGATAGATAATGTAGGGATTTGTACTCACTGAGCCGCGTTGGAGGTAGGCACGGGTTCACACAGTGATGCAGTCCACGGGTTCAAACAAACTGGTGGCTTATTTTAGTGTCCATACACCAGTTAAGAAACAAAAGTTACAGCCTTTTCCTGGCACAAAAAGGAATAACAGAACAAAGCTCAAAATAGCAAGTCCATGCAGCACGGCTTCAGCCGTTTAAACAAGGTGCTTTTCTCTGCCTCCTGCAGAGTCTAAGAAGCACCTGCAAGGTCTGCTCACCTTGCCCAGCAAACACAGACAGACAGAGACAGGCGCAGCTGTCTTAAATTAGCCTTCCAAGACCTGGACTGGAGGTAAGTGAGCAGCTGTTCCCCCCCAGCTCTTTCAGCTGCTCATAAAACCCGGCCCTGTAATCCGGACCCATTAAATTCCTCTCAGCACTATGTGTGCTGGAGCCTGCTTCTCAGGGTCCTACATCACCGAAGCATGGCACTTCGAGGACACATACCTCCCATCCACAACCTGTCCGGCAGCAACCTTACATACACCCCCCCTCTGTCCAAAGCCGGAAGGCTTGGCACCTTCTGTCACCATACAATAAACCCTTGACAAGGCAGCGGCATTCCCATGTTGTTTCCCAGGCCTATGCTCTACCCGGAAACTAAAATCTTGTAGAGCCAGGAACCACCTAGTCACTCTGGCATTGTTTCCCTTCTTTTCTCGCATCCACCTCAATGGGGCATGGTCTGACACTAACCTGAACCTTCTACCTAATAGGTAATACCTCAGTGTCTAACGCCCACTTAATGGCCAAACATTCTTTTTCTACAATGGAGTAGTTCTTCTCACAAGCGGAGAGCTTCCGACTGAGGTATTTTACAGGGTGTTCTTCTCCGTTAACCTCCTGGGACAAGACAGCTCCCAGCCCGACATCCGATGCATCCATCTGGACCACAAACTCCTTGGAGAAGCTGGGTGCCAACAAGACTGGTTGTTTACAGAGGACCAGTTTCAATTCCTGGCAGGTCGCTTCTGCTTCCGGGGCCCACTTAGCCATAGCTGACTTCATCCCTTTCAGAAGATCCGTCAGTGGGGCTGCTATCAGGGCAAAGTTTGGGACAAATCTTCGATAGTAGCCCACAATGCCTAGAAACGCCATGACCTGCTTCTTCGAGAGGGGCTGTGGCCAGTTCACGATCGCCTCGACCTTATTTATTTGTAGTTTTATTTCCCCTCTACAACCACGTACCCTAGGTACTTGGCTTCCTCCATCCCCATGGCACATTTCTTCGGGTTGATAGTAAAGCTCACCTTCCTTAGGGCATCAAGTATGGCTTGAACTTTGTCCAGATGACTTTCCCAGTCCTGGCTAAATATGACGATGTCATCTAGGTAGGCCGCTGCATACTGTTTGTGGGGTGCTAAGATCCGGTCCATGGCTCCCTGGAAGGTGGCCGGAGCTCCCTGCAAACCAAACGGCATCCTGACGTATTGGCGTCGATAAAGCTGTCTTCTCCTTGGCCTCTTTGGACAGGGGAATTTGCCAATATCCTTTGGTGAGGTCCAGAGTGGTGATGTACCGAGAGGGTCCTAGCCTTTCGATAAGCTCATCTAACCTAGGCATTGGGTAGGCGTCGAACTTTGAGACCTCGTTCAGCTTCTTATAGTTGTTGCAAAACCGCCATTCCCCATCTGGTTTCGGCACTAAGACTATAGGAACTGGACCATCCACTTTTGGACTCTTCAATGACTCCCAGGTTAAGCATCCGCCTTACTTCTTTAGAGATCACCTCTCTGCGGGTTTCGGGGATCCGGTATGGTTTTAGATTGACGCGAACATGAGGCTCTGTGAGAACCTCATGCTCTATGACCTGAGTGAGTCCTGGCAACTCCGAAAACATGTCTTTATTTCGCTGTAACAACTCTTTGCACTATTGCTTTTGGGCACATGACAGTGACTCTGCCACCTTGACCTCTTTCACATCGGCCTCAGCCTCAGCCACTAAACAGGGAGCTTCCGCAGGCTCTCTATCTGGCTTAATCAAGTTAACATGGTAAATGTGGTAGGGCTTCCTCTTCCCTGGTTGGTGGATCTTATAGTTGACTTCCCCCACTTTCTCTACCACCTCATAGGGGCCCTGCCACTTGGCCATGAACTTGCTCACCACTGTGGGACTAGCACAAGCACTCGATCTCCTGGGTTGAACGATCTCACCCTGGCCGACCTATTATACACCCTGGACTGTGCCTCTTGTGGCTTGAGGAGGTGCTCCCTCACAATGGGCATCACATGGGCAATCCTCTTTTGCATCTGGGCAACGTGCTACACCACTCTCCTATAGGGAGTGGTCTCAGCTTCCCAGGACTCTTTCGCCACCTCCAGGAGTCCTCGAGGGTGTCGTCCATAGAGTGGTTCAAACGGGGAGAAACCTGTGGAAGCTTTGGGAACTTCCCTCATGGCGAACAACAGATAGTCCCAGTCTCGGCCATCCTTTTCCACTGCTTTCCTCAACATTGCTTTCAAGGTTTTGTTAAACGTCTCGACCAGTCCGTCCGTCTGGGGATGGTACACGGAGGTTCTCAGTTGTGCAATGTGCAGTGTCTTGCACAATTCCCTCATGACCTTCGACATAAATGGAGTTCCTTGGTCTGTTAGGATCTCCTTAGGCAACCCGGTTCTTGAAAACATGTGGACTAACTCCGGGGCTATACACCTGGCGGAGGAGTTTCATAGTGGTACGGCCTCCGGATACCGGGTAGCTTAATCTAATACCACCAGGATATACTGATGCCCTTGGGCGGACATGACCAGAGGCCCCACTAGACCCATTGCTATGCGTTCGAATGGAACCTCGATGACTGGTAGTGGCACTAGGGGACTGCGGAAGTGGGCCACTGGGGAGGTTATCTGGCATGTGGGGCAGGAACGACAATAACTCTATATTTCTCTATAGCAACCTGGCCAGTAGAATCTTTGGAGGATCCGTTCTTGAATCTTGTCTGCACCCAGGTGACCACCCAACACATAAGAATGAGCCATGTCTAACACCCTGCATCTATAGGGCCCTGGCACCAGCAACTGTTCTATTACCTCACCCCTTGGCTTGGTTATTCTGTACAGCAAATCCCCATTCACAGCAAAATGAGGGAACCGAGTGTCAGCCTCCGGTTCCTGAGGCACCCCATTTAACACAGTAACATTTTCAAAGGCCCCTTTCAGAGTTAAATCCCTGAGTTGGGCAGTTCCAAAGTTTCCCTCGGACACCTCCAGCTCAGGGATATTGGCCTCAGGGGATGCTACTTCATCCTCATTGTCCACCAGCACACACATGGGAAACTCATCTACTATGTTCTGCGGGTAAGTTTCCTTAGGGGCGATCTGGTTGTCGTCCAAGCAGCCAGGTGTCCCCACTTTCCCCCACATTTCCCAGAATAATGCAAAGTCACGTCCAATTATTATGGGGTGCAATAGGTCCTTAACGACCGCCACTTCATGAGATGTGGTGCCACAGTCTGTGTTTACATCCACCTGGGCCACAGGATAGTTCTTAGCGTCCCCATGGATACACCGGACACCCACCACCTTCCCAGGAACCAGCCGATGAGGGAGTGTGGCCCTTATCAGGGTCACCAAACTTCCTGAGTCCAATAGTCCAGAGACTTGTGCCCCTTTAACTGACACTGAGCATGCCTGAGGGACCTCGCCATGTTGACGAACCGCGCTGCAGGCGGGGTAGGCAAAATAAGAGCAACGCCGGCCCAACGCCGGTCCATTGGTTCAGCGTTTATGGGACACCGGGCGGCAATATGGCCAGGGGTATGACATCTCCAACACACCATATTATGGGGTGGGACCTTGGGCAGCAACTCAGACCCCTCCTGAACTCTAGGATGCCCCCCAGGTGTGGCGCTAACTCCATTCTTTTGGGTGTCCGCCACCTTTTGGGAACCCCAGTATTGAGAGGCTACGACCCCTTGTTTTCCCAACGGACTGTCAACCGCCTGGTATCTTTCCACCAACCCCACCAAGTCATCAGCATTATGGGGATCTCCCTGGGCAACCCAGGATTTCACCGACTTCGGGAGAGAGTGTATAAACCTGTCTATAACGACCTCTATCTCATATCATAGGACTATCTATCATCTATCTTTTATCTATCCATCTATCTCATATCTATCTATCTATCTATCTATCTATCAATCTCATATCTATCTATCTTCTCCACTTTTTATTTGGTCTCAGGTATGACTTTCATATTACCCACGACTGTTACTTGCCACAGGTGAGTTTTAACGAGAATCACATGCTTGAAGCAAAGTTGTTTTTCCACAATTTTGGAAAGTGCCAATTTTGTCCGGCCCATTTTTGGAGTTTTGTGTGAAATTGTGTCCAATATTCCTTTTTTTCTCATTTTTTTGTGCTGTTTCAATACAGACAAAGGAAATAAATATTATAACAATTGTGTAACAAAACATGTGTAATTGTAATAATTTTCTGGGAGAAATACTTCACTTTCTGGAACAATCTCAAGGTTGCTAAACACTTCCGGCCATGACTGTGTGTATATATGGGCCCTCAATAAACCATCCCTCCCAAGGAAAAGGCCACAGCAAGGGTCAGGAATCGGTGGCCTTCCCTCTCCGAATCTTAGGGAGAGACGGTTGTGCTTCTAGCATCTACCTAGGCTGCCACCGCAGTGGAACTAATAGCAGGGTTGCCAACTGTCCAGAAATTCTTGGACAGTCCATAAAAATAGGGCACTTTTTTCCCTGTCCGTAAAAAAAAATGTGATGCGTCCATAATCTTTTTGAAGCTGGAGAGACTTGTTCAGATGTAGGGAGATGTAGGGGCATCATATTGTGTATAGGGAGATGTAGGGGCATCATATTGTGTATAGGTATCATATTGTGTATCTGCATGTGTGGAGACATCATACTGTGTATATGGAGCTGTGAGCACATCATACTGTATTTAGGGAACAATGAGGGAATCATACTGTATACAAGGAGCTGTGGAAACATCATGCTGTGTATAGGGTCTGTGGGGTCATCATCTAATATATATAATCGTCTTATCCCGTCTGTCTGTCTGTCCTTCTGTCCAGGAAATCCTGCGTCGCTGATTGGTCCGGCCGCGGCCAATCAGTGACGCGGGATTTTAGAAAAAGGTGGCGGCCGTTAGCGGCTCATCTGCCGCACGGAGGTCAGCGGCGATGCAGCCGGTAGATGACCGGCGCTAGCCGCTCATCTCCCGGCTGCTCTCAGCAGAAGTACCGCGACCGGCGGCGAAGCTGACCTCCATGCGGCTACCATTGGGAGATCAGTGGCTAGGGCAGCTGGGGGAGCGGCGCCGCCAGTCGGGATACTTCGGCTGTGAGCAGCCGGCCATCTCCCGGTTCCTCGCAGCGGAAGTACCCGCACAGGCAGCGTCGCTGTCCGGTCCTCAGTAATACGATTCACTGATTGGTCGGAATCAGCGATATTGTCGCCGCGACCAATCAGCAATATTGGTGCCAAATTTAAACACCGCTCTGCTGATTGCGCCTGGTCGGCCGCATACAGAATCTAGAATACCCGATGCGTTAGAATCGGGCCACCATCTAGTACTGTATATAAAGAGCTGTGGGAGCCATCACACTATATATAGAGACCTGTGAAAAGCTAATGTGTTGATCCAGAGGAAGTCAAAAAACCCCATGAGGCAGATGCTGCTTGCCCAAAATTAGGGGAAAAATTCCTTCCCGACTCCACATATGGCAATCAGACTAGTTCCCTGGATCAACGTCCCATAACAAAATCTAGTATGAATAACCTGTAATGTTATTCAAGAAAGTCACACAGGATCTTCTTGAACTTTTTTTAGAGAATTAAGTATTACAAGGTCATGTGGTAGAGAGTTCCATACCTCACACAATAAAACATTGCCATCTAACTTCCTTTAGACAAAGCGAATTAGGAGCTTGATGCTAGAGTAGTTGAATTAAAACTGAAAAAAATTATTAACACTGCAAAAAAGAGGAACAGTATTTATTCACCTGCCCAGGTCTCAAAACTAATGCACTAATCAGGATGAAGCAAACCATATAATAAAGGCAGGGGCAGCACAGGTGCAAAATACTGATGAGACAACCAACTCATAACCTACCAATTCTTGGAGGGAGTCATTGCTTAGTATTAAAACTGCACACAAAAAATGGCTTGTATAGGGCACTGGTCACACACAGATTGTTAGGGGAATGGTTGCAAACAACTTTATTAAATAATGGAAAGCAAACGAACCCGGGGTCCGCGATGCAGCCTGGAGGACTGCGGACGAACACCTTCTGGGTAAGAAGGTAAAACAACCAACTGAAATAACAATCCCCCCCCCCCGTGTTACTGCACACCGGAACGGGAATAGGGATTCGCACTATCTCCGTTAACTGCACGAGAGATGTGCGACACATAATGTAGCCGTAGCCCTGTTAACTGCACAGAGGCTACGCAGCAGGCGCTAGGATGCGTGTGTGATTCACGCCAGCGTATACATGCTCCCAGCCAGCGTGCTACCGGACTGCGGAGTATCTCTCCACGTGGCTAACAGGCGGTGCCGGGAATACGGAGTCCGCAGTCTGCTCGGGGTGTATAGCGACCCCCTTGTCGGAGCCAGACTGTCAGACGAAGCTACCTGCCTCCCTCCATCTAAGGCTGCCTATCCCCTGCTAAACCTACCTGTCAGAAGCTATAACAGCAAAAGCACACGTGGAGCCGAAACGACCAAGCGTCCACACAGTAACACCAACTCAGCTCAATGATCAGAGCGCGCCGCCATGTTTGCGGGCGTGCTATTTAAATATTAAGCCCTGCCCACCCTCATATTATTGGTGACGTCACCCGCGACCAATCAGGCGGTGCCAGGTCACCGGATCAGCCGACTCCCAAACCACCAATCACGGTCCGCCATGTCACGGGCATGCTCAGTGCAGTGTATCCTGGACTTAGGCTGTAACAGCCATGTTTCCCTCCGCAACCTATCCTTCATGTTGCTAGGAACAAAGACCTGAGAGACAGCTTGTACATCTCGTGCACCAGCTAGGCGTTGGGACCAATGACGATGCTGAGCAGCATCTGGACCGGAATGGGAGACCACAGAATCCACTGATGATTCTGAACCCATTTCAGATCCAGAAAACACCTAACACAGATAGTGCTCAATATAGGGCTTACAGCCTATTAGTGACCCTCATACTATTAGATTAGGTGGGCTGCAAAGCACTATCTAAGTGCACCCCATGAGGACAGACCCCCTAGTTTACAAATCCAACATTGATGGGCTTGGCTGCACCCTGAATAAAAATAATGTGCAAAATCTATATATGAGGTTCTGGTAGATATTTTGGCGCTGGTCACACACAGTGTCTGGTTTACAGCCTATTAGTGACGCCCATACTATTAGATTAGGCGGGCTATGCTCCCCTCATACACCTTACCACGGTGTGTAGTGTGACATGGAGCTAAACCCCCTGTCTTCTTAAGAATAAGGCTGCGAAAAACCTTCTCTTTATTGATAGTAGAGAAACCTCCATACAGTAGATGCGGAAAACATACGATGAACCCCAGTATTGTACCACATAGATAGGACTCTTACCGGCTAAGCTTGGAGCAGGCTGTGTGCACAGAGCCCAAGATACAAAACTGTAGGGATGTGGACTGTCTTACCCTGTTCCTGCCCCTGAAGACAACAAACACCTCATGTGAATACTGTCTTGCGGTTTTATATGTAAAAGTGATATGTGTCTTATGTAATGTATAATGGTGATGTAACAGCATGTGAAGTGTTAATGCATAATGTGAGTATAGCATAAGATAAGCTTAGGATACCATAAGACATAAGTATAACATAAACCCTAAAATACAAATTTTATTAAATCTCTTTAAAATCGGGACATGCGGCATAAAGATGATCCGCATCAGTATTGCACTTTATCAAGATAAGTTCCTTTTATTGTTTAGTCTTGTGATCATTTATGTCATTGATACCTCTATGGGTGATTAATTCCAGGGCTGGCTAGGGTTATCCAGGGATAGCCGCCGTGGAGCGGGGGCGCCACAGTGTCAACATTAACTAGGGTGTCACCCTCCACTATAAGGCAGGTAATCAGCATCTAGGGTGTTGAACAGGGCTGATTGTAGCCTTTGTTTGGATGCCCGAATGTATCCTTTGACTTGGAGGTCCAAAGATATTAGGAACGTTCTTGGGTGTTTTTATAAATTTGCACATTGTCACTTTATTCACTGTTGTCACTTTAATCATTTAGTACACACTGAGGATTGATTGTTTGATGTGATATCTGTACCAGTTTCTGGTAGACTGTCAGATCTTTGGTCTATGTAAGTACGAATAAGGGACTTTTAGGGTCTAGGGGCAGCTGCCGTTCAGCAAGGGTGCCATTGTCATCTATATGTAGGATGCCCATCTCCGTTGACATGCAGGTTCAGGCTAGGGTATCTATAGGGTGAGTTTTATTGAAGTACAGTGGGTACGGAAAGTATTTAGACCCCTTTAAATTTTTCACTCTTTGTTTCATTGCAGCCATTTGGTAAATTCTAAAAAGTTCATTTTTTTTCTCATTAAAGTACACTGTGCACCCCATCTTGACTGAAAAAAAACAGAAATGTAGAAATTTTTTCAAATTTATTAAAAAAGAAAAACTGAAATATCACATGGTCATAAGTATTCAGACCCTTTGCTCATATTTAAGTCACATGCTGTCCATTTCTTGTGATCCTCCTTGAGATGGTTCTACTCTTTCATTGGAGTCCAGCTGTGTTTAATTAAACTGATAGGACTTGATTTGGAAAGGCACACACCTGTCTATATAAGACCTCACAGCTCACAGTGCATGTCAGACCCTTTGCTCAGTATTGAGTAGAAGCCCCCTTTTGAGCTAGTTCATCCATGAGTCTTCTTGGGAATGATGCAACAAGTTTTTCACACCTGGATTTGGGGTTCCTCTGCCATTCTTCCTTGCAGATCCTCTCCAGTTCTGTCAGGTTGGATGGTGAACGTTGGTGGACAGCCATTTTCAGGTCTCTCCAGAGATGTTCAATTGGGTTTAGGTCAGGGCTCTGGCTGGGCCAGTCAAGAATGGTCACAGAGTTGTTCTGAAGCCACTCCTTTGTTATTTTAACTGTGTGCTTAGGGTCATTGTCTTGTTGGAAGGTGAACCTTCGGCCAAGTCTGAGGTCCAGAGCACTCTGGAAGAGGTTTTCATCCAGGATATCTGTATACTTGGCCGCATTCATGTTTCTTTCAATTGCAACCAGCCGTCCTGTCCCTGCAGCTGAAAAACACCCCCATGATGCTGCCACCACCATGTTTCACTGTTGGGATTGTATTGGGCAGGTGACGAGCAGTGCCTTGTTTTCGCCACACATACCGCTTAGAATTATCACCAAAAAGTTCTATCTTCGTCTCATCAGACCAAAGAATCTTATTTCTCATAGACTAGGAGTCCTTCATGTGTTTTTAAGCAAACTCTGTGCGGGCTTTCATATGTGTTGCACTGAGGAGAGGCTTCCGTTGGGCCACTCTGCCATAAAGGCTCGACTTGTGGAGGGCTGCAGTGATAGTTGACTTTATGCAACTTTCTCCCATCTCTCTACTGCATCTCTGGAGTTCAGCCACAGTGATCTTGGGGTTCTTCTTTACCTCTCTCACCAAGGCTCTTCTCCCACGATTGCTCAGTTTAGCTGGACGGCCAGGTCTAGGAAGACTTCTGGTGGTCCCAAACTTCTTCCATTTAAGGATTATGGAGGCCACTGTGTTCTTAGGACCCTTGACTAATGCAGAAATTCTTTTGTAAACTTGGCCAGATCTGTGCCTTGCCACAATTCTGTCTCTAAGCTCCTTGGGCAGTGTCAGGATGCCAGGTTTAATTTTACTTTGCCAATAGTTTTTCCCTTAGCCAAGATGGCTTCCATTGCCTCACTGGGGTCATGTGTTTCCTGCCTGTGGACCTACTTAAACTGCATGTGTTGCAATCATGCCTTGCCTGAGTATTGTGTGCTTTTAGCTTGCTACTCACCTGTGCTAGCCCTCTGAATAGAGTCTTGCTGACCTTGTGTTTACTCCTAGTCATCCGCTGAAAGGATTGCTGCCTGAATCCTCTGCTAAGGGACTTCTGCTGAAAGGAACCGCTGGCTGTTGTTCACTCACGCTGGGATCTCTGAACTTTTGTCTTCCTGAAGCAAACTTCTCCTGGATCTCTACACCTCTGGTATAGTCACCATCTTGCTCTGTGTTTAAATACCCGGCTCCAGCTCTGCTTAAGACATCGCTGTTTCCTCCGCTGCACCTCCTGCATTCTTCAATATCCAGATCCATATTCCAGTTTGTCTTCTCTTCTGCACTACGTGAGTCCACAATCAACTGAGGAATGCCTACGTCTGCTTACTATCCTTATTTCTGTTTGCATATTACTGTACCTAAGTAAACTTGGACTATCGTTAACGTTTACATACCCTAATAGTAATGAAGGCCGTGCCTTACAGATTAGGTTCTAAGAAGTATTGTTTGGAATGAACTTACCTTCATAAACTGTTTGCTGTGATCTTTTGCACTTGAGTTTAAAATAGACTTTCACACTACTCTTGTCTCAGTCTCTGCTTTTGGCCCACGCCATTGGACTTCAGGGTATCTACTAACATCGTAACAGGCAGTTCCTTTGAGCTCATGATTCTCATTTGGTCTGACATGCACTGTGAGCTGTGAGGTCTTATATAGACAGGTGTGTGCCTTTCCAAATCAAGTCCTATCAGTTTAATTAAACACAGCTGGACTCCAATGAAAGAGTAGAACCATCTCAAGGAGGATCACAAGAAATGGACAGCATGTGACTTAAAGATGAGCAAAGGCTCTGAATACTTATGACTATGTGATATTTCAGTTTTCCTTTTTTAATAAATTTGCAAAAATTTCTACATTTCTGTTTTTTTTCAGTCAAGATGGGGTGCACAGTGTACTTTAATGAGAAAAAAAAAAGAACTTTTTAGAATTTACCAAATGGCTGCAATGAAACAAAGAGTGAAAAATGTAAAGGGGTCTGAATGCTTTCCGTACCCACTGTATATAGTACTCAATGGGTGTGGCCTGCCTCTGATTGAGAAGTGCCTCTTCCCGCAGTCTGAATAAGGGTCTATCATTAGGGGTGTGACTAATTTGTTTTCACTTAAGGTGATATATGTCCCGCTTTTAATGAGATTTAATAACATTTGTATTTTAGGGTTTCTATTATAATTCTGGGATTTCCTAATTTGTTTATAGAATTTTTGAATTGCATAACACATAGGATAAGGATAATAGGTTTAGTATATGAGATAGGAAATAGTTATTGATAGAACTAGTGCAGTGGATGGGCACTAGTGTTAATAAAAAGAGGGGCACTTCCTGATAGTGTGCGCCATGTCCCATGATTTGGGAATCTTACAGACCATATTGCACTATCATTAACCCCTTCCCGACCCGTTTCACACCGTCTGTGACATGGAATTCAGTTCGTTCCCGACCCGTGTCACAGCGTCTGTGACATGGAGGGATCGCTCCCCTGCAGTGCCTGCGAACAGGGTCGCTCAGGTGTCACAGTTGCTACTGCAACTGTGACACCTGTAGTTGACCCCACAGGTGGTGGATTAACCCTCCCGTGCCTAAAACCCCCCCAATTGGCAGTTTCACTTTCACTTTAGTGAAACTGACAATCGGAATGAATTAAATATTTCACCAATGGAAATTGGTGAAATATTTACTATCTGGGCATGGATTGATGCATATAGCATGAGCCATTGGCTGAGGGGAGTGTCACCTCTGTCCCCCCCTCCCCCCAGATCTGATTGGGGGGCTAGCGTCACATGGACACTAGACCCAATCAGATGTGGAGGGAGTTGTTCACGATGGCTGAAACTCCCCAGCTCCATCCCGTCCCTGGATCGTCTGCTGCCGCCGTGGATCGTCCTGCTGCCGCCGCCATGGATTGTCCTGCTGCCGCCGCCGTGGATCGTCCTGCTGCCGCCGCCGCCGTGGATCGTCTGCTGCCGCCGCTGATCCGCCACCGCTGATCCGCAGCAGGTAGTATTGCCCCCACTTCCCCCCGACCCCCCCCACCTCCACTACCCCCTCCCAATTTCTTACCTGCACCCCGACCTCCGCTCCCAATATCTTCCACGTCTTCATCCACCGGCTGCTGCTCTCCTTCTGACAGCCGGTGGACTGTGATCACAGGCAGCAGCAGGCTCAGTGTAAATGCCCTGCGCCTGTGATCACACCCACCATCCCCCAGTCCCAGTGATCTCACCCACCCTCTCCCCCTCCCAGTGATAACCCCCCGTCCCAATGATCACCCCCTCCCAATGATCACCCCCTCTCCCCAGTGAACACCCCCCCTCCCAATCATCACCCCCTCCCCCCAGTGATCACCCCCCCATCCGAGTGATCACCCCCCCTGCTGCTGCCAGCTACTGCCTGCCGGCTCCTACCCCCGCTTGCTGCTGCTGGCTCCTGCCCACCTTTCTGCCCCCTTTTGCCCCAGTGATCACCCCCCCCCTGCTGCTGCTGGCTCTTCCATCTCCTCAGCCCCCTCCTGCTCCCCGTGTGCCTGAGCGTGCCCCCTCCTGCGCCGCGTGTGCCTGAGCGTGCCCCCTCCTGCGCCGCGTGTGCCTGAGCGTGCCCCCTCCTGCGCCGCGTGTGCCTGAGTGTGCCCCCTCCTGCGCCCCGTGTGCCTAAACATTGAAGCTCCCCCACAAGTGACCCCATTTTGGAAACTAGACCCCCCAAGGCACCTATCTAGATGCATAGTGAGCATTTGGTACCCCCAGGTGCTTCACAAATTGTTTCATAAAAATGAAAAAGTGGAAAAAAAATATACTTTTTCATTTTTACGGATTAATTTGTGAATCACCTGGGGGTTCAAAATGCTCACCACCCATCTAGATAAGTTCCCTGGGGGGTATAGTTTCCAAAATGGGGTCACTTGTTGGAGAGCTCCAATGTTTAGACACACAGGGGCACTCCAAACGCAACATGGTGTCCGCTAACAATTTGAGCTGATTTTCCATTCAATTTGTTAGCAGACACCATGTCGCGTTTGGAGAGCCCCTGTGTGCCTAAACATTGGAGCTCCCTCACAAGTGACCCCATTTTGGAAACTAGACCCCCCAAGGCACCTATCTAGATGCATAATGAGCACTTGGAACCCCCAGGTGCTTCACAAATGTTGATGATTATGGCTTACAGCGGATGAAAACACAAAAGTCATTAACTCAGTAAATTAAAATAATTAACAAAAAACACCTGCAAAGACTACCTAAGCATTTAAAAAGGTCCCTTAGTCTGTTTCAGTAGGCTCCACAATCTTGGTGAAGACTGCTGACTTGACAGATGTCCAGAAGGCAGTCATTGACACACTCCACAAGGTCCCAGAGTTCCAATTTTCATTTGAAATCAAGGTCCCAGAGTCTGGAAGAAGAGTGGAGAGGCCACAATCCAAGCTGCTTGAGGTCTAGTGTGAAGTTTCCACAATCAGTGATGGTTTGGGGAGCCGTGTCATCTGCTGGTGTAGGTCCACTGTGTTTTTTCAACACCAAAGTCAGCGCAGCCGTCTACCAGGAAATTTTAGAGCACTTCATGCTTCCCTCCGCCACAGTATCATAGCTACCAGGGGGGCAAAGGGGGCGGTGGCCCCGGGCCCCGCGCTCTTAGGGGGCCCATCCAGGGCTACGCCAGTGTAACTGTATCTGGCATGCCCCTGGTGCCAGCATCGGGCCCCACCGCCTGTCACCGCCGCAAGTTTACTGATGAGAGAGGGAGCGCGGATCTCTCTCCCATTAGTCCCTTCTGTGTCTGACGTCTCTGACATCATCACTTGGCGCCCGGCCCGCTGTGCTGAAGATGTGTGCGGGCTGGGTGCTCTGAGCAGTGAGGGAACCAGGAGGAGAGGTGAGTACTGTTTATTTATTTTTTGCCGGGAGGGGGGCGGCATTATATTACAGACTCTGCCTATGGGAAGGGGGAGGTGCATTATACTACAGACTCTGCCTATGGGGGAGCATTATCCTAAAGACTCTGCCCACAGAGAGGGGGGGGCATTATACTAAAGACTCTGCCTATGGGGAGGGGGGGCATTATACTACAGACTGTCTATGGGGAGGGGGTGAGCATTATACTAAAGACTCTCTCTATGGGGGGGCATTATACTACAGGCTCTGCCTATGGGGGGCATTATACTACAGACTCTGTTTATGAGCAGGGGAGAGCAGTATACTACAGACTCTGCCTATGGGGGGGACATTGTACTACAGACTCTGCCTATAAGAGGGGGAGCATTATACTATGGACTCTGCCTATGAGATGGGGGGGCATTATACCACAGACTCTGCCTATGAGGAGGGGGGGCCCATTATACTACAGACTCTGCCTATGAGATGGGGGGGCATTATACTACAGATTCTGCCTATGAGGAGGGGGGGGCATTATACTACAGACTCTGTCTATGAGGAGGGGGGAGCATTATACTACAGACTCTGCCTATGGGGGGGGGGGCATTATACTGCAGACAATGCCTATGGGGGGGCATTATACTACAGACTCTGCCTATGAGGAGGGGGGAGCATTATACTACAGACTCTGCCTATGGGGGGGGAGCATTATACTACAGACTCTGTCAATGGGGGGAGCATTTTACTACAGACTCTGCCTATGGGGGCGCATTATACTATACGAAGGACTATGGGGAGTGCATTATACTATATTGAGGACTATCTGGTGCATTATACTATATGTAGGCTATTTATACAGTGTGGGAGATAATGTGGGTTTTTTGAACAGTGTGGGGGCCATCATACAGTGTGGGAGATAATGTGGGGTCTTTGTATAGTGTGGAGGCCATCATACAGTGTTGGAGCCATCAGCTTGGGGGCTACTAAGGGGTCAGTATCCTGTGTGGGGGTACTATACAGTGAGGGGGAATCATATCGTGAATAGGAGAACATCATACTGGTTAGAGCGGAGCTCTACATGGGGGGAGACTCAGGACATTATTAAATCTTAGGTGGGCACTTATTGTTATAGGGGAACTCAGGTTATCGTGACTGTCGAAGGGGCACTATTACTTTCTAGGGGGCACAATGCGGGCACTGTTTTCTAGGACACTTGCACACGGCATTACTTTATTTTAGAGGTTTGTTTTACCATCTAGAGGGCACACAGTAGGTGCAGTAATAGGGACACATTTTGCAGCAGAGGCTCAGTATTGGGGTATCAGCAGGATGAGAAGTTTGTGCAGGTTGGGGATAGATGTGGTCAGTGCCTGAAATGTAAGGAGTCAAATGTGTCTTTGTTGTGATCTCTGCAGACCTGAGACTCTGAGCCCTGGCTGGAGAAGTTGTCGTGTCGGTCTGGGCCAGAAGGAAAAGACGGGAAAAGTGAACAATTTAATCAGAAAGAACGTCCGCTGTAAGGTACTATATATAACTGAGCTGTGATCTCTTATATGTTCTGCAGGACTGGCATCTATCAATATATGTCACCATATGGCGGTAATATCAGTGCTGGTCTTTGTATAGAGATTATTTTTAGTAACAGCGCGGTCATCTGCTGAGGTTTTCCTACATCCACTATCTGGGTGCGCCGCTATAGTTGTAATCAGGGTTACCTGGTTAGAGGCCCACTCAGAAGTTTCGGCCCCCTGAACCAAAACCTTAGCTACGCCAAGCTTTTTGGAGATGGAAATTTCATTTTCCAGCAGCACTTGGCCCCTGTCCACACTGACAAAAGTACTAATACCTGGTTTAAAAACAACAGTATCACTGTGCTTGATTGGCAGCAAACTCGCCTGACCTTAACCCCATAAAGAATCTATGGGGTATTGTCAAGAGGAAAATGAGAGACACCAGACCCAACAATGCAGACGAGCTGAAGGCTTCTATCAAAGCCACCTGGGCTTCCATAACCCCTCAGCAGTGCCACAGGCTGATCCCTCCATGCCACATTGGCGCATTGATGCAGTAATTGATGCAAAAGGAGCCCCGACCAAGTATTGAGGGCATTTACTGACCATACATTTCAGTAAGCCAACATTTCGGATTTTAAAAACATTTTTCAAGCTGTTGTTATAAGGTATTCTAATTAATTGAAATAATGACTTTTGAGTTTTCATTGGCTGTAAGCCATAATCATCAACATTAACAGAAATAAACACTTGAAATAGATCACTCTGTGTGTAATGGCTCTATATAATATATGAGTTTCACGTTTTGTATTGAAGAACTGAAATAAATTAACTTTTCTGGTGATATTCTAATTTTGTGAGATGCACCTGTAAATGGGCTTGGCTGCACCCTGAATAAAAATAGCATGTAAAAAATATATATGATATATATGAGGTATTGGTCGATATTTTGGCCAAAATATACAAGCTCGCAACCTGCTCAAGGGTCCTCATACTTGCGAGTCCCTACACTAACATTAAAAGCAAAGTCACAAAAACAAGGAATTAAAGTTCCCACCAAAATTCAAGAATTAACACAGCAAATACAGCAACAATAATTACAAGGATGCAGCAAACCCATATAATGAAGAAGTCAGCAACACAGGTGCAAAATATTGATGAGACAACCACTCACAACCTACCAATTCATGGAGGGGGTGATTGCTTAGTATTAAAACTGCACACAAATAAAGCCTTGTATAGGGTACTGGTCACACACAGGTAGTGCACAATGTCTGGCTTACAGCCTATTAGTGAAGCCCAAACTATTAGATTAGGCAGGCTGCCCAGCACTTTTTAAGTGCACCCCATGAAGACAGACACCCTAGTTTACAAGGCCAACATTGATGGGTCTGGCTGCACCCTGAATAAAAATAACGTGCAAAAAATATATATGATATATATGAGGTATTAGTAAATATTTTGGCAAAAATACACAATCTCGCAACCCGCGTCAAAGGTCCTCATGCTTGCGAGTCCCTACACTAACATTAAAGCAAAGACAAATTTAAATTCCCACCAAAATTCAAGAATTAACACAGCAAGAAAAGGGCAACAGTGTTTACCTGCCTAGGTCTCAGTACTAATCATACCATATAATAACGATGACAGCAACACAGGTGCAAAATACTGTTGTGACAACCACTCACATATTACCAATTAATGGAGGGGGGTGATTACATAGTATTAAACTGCACACAAAATTATATGGGATTGCTACATCCTAATAGTGCATTAGTTCTGAGATCTGGGCAGGTAAATGCTATATTAATAATTGATTTTTGGGGGAAAGTTAAATTCTCTTTTGTTGGCTTTACTTTTAATCTAACTGAAATAAACAAAAGCTTTTTACCTAAACATTAGGATCTGTGTAGAGGCATCAGCTCAAAAAGGCTTCCTCGGAGAGACTTGGCATAAGCAGCTCAAAAGGAACCCTGACCTTTACCATTACACCCCTGTACAGGAATGGAGACTAACCAAATGCTCTGGGTTGCATCTACAGAGTAGCTGCTGGCCAGAGGAGCGAGCTTGAGGCTATAACTCTAACTAAAGCTTTTTTATTACTAAATAATGGGTTCTGTCTAAGGCAATTGGCTCAAAAAGGCTTCCTCGGACAGACTTGGTGCAAGCTACTCCATTCTGCAGCTCCCAATGGAACCCTGGCCTTTACCATTACACCACTGTACAGGGATAGATACTTACCATAGGCCCAGGGCTGCATCTACAGAGTAGCTGCTGGCTGGAGGAGCGAGCTTGAGGCTATAGTGGTTGATTCAACTCTAACTAAAGTTTTTTCTTCCCTAAATACTGGGATCTGTTTAAGGCTGTTGGCTCAAACAGACTTCCTCGGACAGACTTGGCGCAAGCTACTCCATTCTGCAGATCCCAAGGGATCCCTGGTTTTTACCATTACACCCCTGTACAGGGATAGATACTTACCATAGGCCCAGGGTTGCATCTACAGAGTAGCTGCTGGCCGGAGGAGTGCGCTTGAGGCTTGAGTAGTTGAATCAATCCTAACTAAAGAAAAACCTATCTAGTGACACTTTCTTGTTAGGACCTGTCTGAGGCCTATGGCTCAAAAAAGCTTCTTTGGAAAGACTTGGCAAAAGCCAGTCTATCCTACAGGTTCCAAAGGAACTCTGGCCTTCACTTTTACAGCCCTGTACAGCGATAAAGACTTATTACAGGGCCTTGATTGCATCTACATAGTAGATGCTGACTGGAGGGGCAAACTTAAGGCTAGAATGGTTCAGCCAACCTTAACTATTGCTACTTTCTTAAATGTTAGGATATTTCTGAGGCCGTTGACTCAAACAGGCTTCTTTGGACAGACTTGGCTCAAAACACACCATTTCTGATGGTTCCAAATGAACCCTGGGCTTCACCTTTGAACCTCAATACAGGGACAGTTTCATAGTTTTAAGGTTGAAAGACACAAGTCCATCAAGTTCAACCTAAAAGCTAATGTGTTGATCCAGAGGAAGGCAAAAACCCCATGAGGCAGATGCTAATTTCCCCATATTAGGAGAAAAATTCCTTCCCTACTCCACATATGGCAATCAGACTAGTTCCCTGGATCAACGTCCCATAACAAAATCTAGTACGAATAACCTGCAATTCTATATTTTTCAAGAAAGGCACACACATGCCCTCCTTGAATTTTTTTTAGAAAATTAAGTATTTCAAGTTCGTGTGGTAGAGAGTTCCATAACCTCATTGCTCACACAATAAAAATTTGCCAACTAACTTCCTTTAGACAAAGTGAATTAGGATCTTTATGCTAGAGTAATTGAATTAACTCTAACTGAAATAGATTAATGCTTTTTTCCTAAATGTTGAAATTTGTTTAAATCCATCAGCTCAAAAAGGCTTTCTCGGACAGACTTGGCGCAAGCTACTACATTCTGCAGATCCCAAGGGAACCCTGGCCTTTACCATTACACCACTGTACAGGGATAGATACTTACCATAGGCCCAGGGCTGCATCTACAGAGTAGCTGCTGGCCGGAGGAGCGAGCTTGAGGCTATAGTGGTTGATTCAACTCTAACTAAACCTTTTTTTTTCCTAAATACTGGGATCTGTTTAAGGCTGTTGGGTCAAAAAGACTTCCTCGGACAGACTTGGCGCAAGCTACTCCATTCTGCAGATCCCAAGGGAACCCTGGTTTTTACCATTACACCCCTGTACAGGGATAGATACTTACCATAGGCCCAGGGTTGCATCTACAGAGTAGCTGCTGGCTGGAGGAGTGCGCTTGAGGCTTGAGTAGTTGAATCAATCCTAACTAAAGAAAAACCTATGTAATGCCACTTTCTTGTTAGGACCTGTCTGAGGCCTATGGCTCTAAAAAGCTTCTTTGGAAAGACTTGGCAAAAGCCAGTCTATCCTACAGGTTCCAAAGGAACTCTTGCCTTCACTCTTACAGCCCTGTACAGCAATAAAGACTTATTACAGGGCCTTGATTGCATCTACATAGTAGATGCTGACTGGAGGGGCAAACTTAAGGCTAGAATGGTTCAGCCAACCTTAACTATTGCTACTTTCTTAAATTTTAAGATACTTCTGAGGCCGTTGACTCAAACAGGCTTCTTTGGACAAACTTGGCTCAAAACACACCATTTCTAATGGTTCCAAATGAACCCTGGGCTTTACCCTTGAACCTCAATACAGGGACAGTTTCATAGATTTAAGGTTGAAAGACACAGGTCCATCAAGTTCAACCTAAAAGCTAATGTGTTGATCCAGAGGAAGGCAAAAACCCCATGAGGCAGATGCTAATTGCCCCATATTAGGGGAAAAATTCCTTCCCGACTCCACATATGGCAATCAGACTAGTTCCCTGGATCAACGTCCCATAACAAAATCTAGTACGGATAACCTGTAATTTTATATTATTCAAGAAAGGCACACACATGCCCTCCTTGAATTTTTTTTAGAAAATTAAGTATTTCAAGTTCATGTGGTAGACAGTTTCATAACCTCATTGCTCACACAATAAAAATTTGCCAACTAACTTCCTTTAGACAAAGTGAATTAGGATCTTTATGCTAGAGTAATTGAATTAACTCTAACTGAAATAGATTAATGCTTTTTTCCTAAATGTTGAAATTTGTTTAAATGCATCAGCTCAAAAAGGCTTTCTTGGACAGAGTTGGCGCAAGCTACTCCATTCTGCAGATCCCAAGGGAACCCTGGCCTTTACCATTACACCCCTGTACAGGGATAGATACTTACCATAGGCCCAGGGCTGCATCTACAGAGTAGCTGCTGGCCGGAGGAGCGAGCTTGAGGCTATAGTGGTTGATTCAACTCTAACTAAAGCTTTTTTTTTCCTAAATACTGGGATCTGTTTAAGGCTGTTGGCTCAAACAGACTTCCTCGGACTGACTTGGCGCAAGCTACTCCGTTCTGCAGATCCCAAGGGAACCCTGGTTTTCACCATTACACCCCTGTACAGGGATAGATACTTACCATAGGCCCAGGGTTGCTGAGTAGCTGCTGGCCGGTGGAGTGCGCTTGAGGCTTGAGTAGTTGAATCAATCCTAACTAAAGAAAAACCTATGTAATGCCACTTTCTTGTTAGGACCTGTCTGAGGCCTATGGCTCAAAAAAGCTTCTTTGGAAATACTTGGCAAAAGCCAGTGTATCCTACAGGTTCCAAAGGAACTCTGGCCTTCACTCTTACAGCCCTGTGCAGCGATAAAGACTTATTACAGGGCCTTGATTGCATCTACATAGTAGATGCTGACTGGAGGGGCAAACTTAAGGCTAGAATGGTTCAGCCAACCCTAACTATTGCTACTTTATTAAATGTTAGGATATTTCTGAGGCCGTTGGCTCAAACAGGCTTCCTCGGACAGACTGGGCGCAAAACACACCATTTCTGATGGTTCCAAATGAACCCTGGGCTTCACCCTTGAACCTCAATACAGGGACAGTTTCATAGTTTTAAGGTTGAAAGACACAAGTCCATCAAGTTCAACCTAAAAGTTAATGTGTTGATCCAGAGGAAGGCAAAAACCCCATGAGGCAGATGCTAATTGCCCCATATTAGGGGAAAAATCCCTTCCCGACTCCACATATGGCAATCAGACTAGTTCCCTGGATCAACGTCCCATAACAAAATCTAGTACGGATAACCTGCAATTCTATATTATTCAAGAAAGGCACACACATGCCCTCCTTGAATTTTTTTTAGAAAATTAAGTATTTCAAGTTCGTGTGGTAGAGAGTTCCATAACCTCATTGCTCACACAATAAAAATTTGCCAACTAACTTCCTTTAGACAAAGTGAATTAGGGTCTTTATACTAGAGTAATTGAATTAACTCTAACTGAAATAAATGAATGCTTTTTTCCTAAATGTCGAAATTTGTTTAAATCCATTAGCTCAAAAAGGCTTTCAAGGACAGATTTGGCGCAAGCTACTCCATTCTGCAGATCCCAAGGGAACCCTGGCCTTTACCATTACACCCCTATACAGGGATAGATACTTACCAAAGGCCCAGGGCTGCATCTACAGAGTAGCTGCTGGCCAGAGGAGCGAGCTTGAGGCTATAGTGGTTGATTCAACTCTAACTAAAGCTTTTTTTTTCCCTAAATACTGGTATCTGTTTAAGGCTGTTGGCTCAAACAGACTTCCTCGGACAGACTTGGCGCAATCTACTCCATTCTGCAGATCCCAAGGGAACCCTGGCTTTTACCATTACACCCCTGTACAGGGATAGATATTTACCATAGGCCCAGGTTTGCATCTACAGAGCAGCTGCTGTCCGGAGGAGTGCGCTTGAGGCTTGAGTAGTTGAATCAATCCTAACTAAAGAAAAACCTATGTAATGCCACTTTCTTGTTAGGACCTGCCTGAGGCCTATGTCTCAAAAAAGCTTCTTTGGAAAGACTTGGCAAAAGCCCGTCTATCCTACAGGTTCCAAAGGAACTCTTGCCTTAACTCTTACAGCCCTGTACAGTGATAAAGACTTATTACAGGGCCTTGATTGCATCTACATAGTAGATGCTGACTAGAGGGGCAGACTTAAGGCTAGAATGGTTCAGCCAACCCTAACTATTGCTACTTTCTTAAATGTTAGGATATTTCTGAGACCGATGGCTCAAACAGGCTTCCTTGGACAGACTGGGCGCCAAACACACCATTTTACTTTTGGCAGTGTGGACATTGGCCAAGTCCTGCTGGAAAATGACATTTCCATCTCCAAAAAGCTTTTCGGCAGAGGGAAGCATGAAGTGCTCTACAATGTCCTGGTAGACGGGTGCGCTGACTTTGGTCTTGATAAAGCACAGTCGACCTACACCAGCAGATGACATGGCTCCCCAAACCATCACTGATTGTGGAAACTTCACACGAGACCTCAAGCAGCTTGGATTGTGGCCTCTCCACTCTTCCTCCAGACTCTGGGACCTTGATTTCCAAATTAAATGCAAAATTTACTTTCATCGGAAAACAACACCTTGGACCACTGAGCAACAGTCCAGGTGTTTTTTTCCTTGGCCCAGGTAAGATGCTTCTGGCGTTGTCTATTGGTGATGAGTGGCTTGACACAAGGAATGTGACACTTGTAGCCCATGTCTTGGATAGGTCTGTGTGTGGTGGCTCTTGAAGCAATGACTCCAGCAGCAGTCCACTCCTTGTGAATCTTCCCCAAATGTTTGAATGGCCCTTCCTTAATAATCTTTTCAAGGCTGCGGTTATCCCGGTTACTTGTGCACCTCTTCCTACCACACTTTTTCTTTCCACTCAACTTTCCATAAATATGCTTGGATACAGCACTCTGTTAACAGCCAGCTTCTTTAGCAATGACCTTTTGTGGTTTACACTCCTTGTGGAGTGCGTCAATGACTGCCTTCTGGACATCTGTCAAGTCAGCAGTCTTCCCCATGATTGTGGAGCCTACTGAAACAGACAAAGGGACCTTTTTAAATGCGTAAGAAGCCTTTGCAGGTGTTTTTTGCTAATTATTCTAATTTACTGAGATAATGACTTTGTGTTTTCATTGGCTGTAAGCCATCATTATCAACATTAACAGAAATAAACACTTAAAATAGATCACTCTGTAATGACTCTGTATAATATATGAGTTTCACTTTTTGGATTGAAGAACTGAAATAAATTAACTTTTTGATGATATTCTAATTTTGTGAGAAGCACCTGTATGTTTGATGCATCTCATTAGCTAAGCTCAACCTCTTCCTTGCTTCACCTCAATTTGAGCCATAAATTGTGATATTTCATTTTGGTGCATTTTATGACTCCTTTTTGTCACACTTTTCTCATAACTATTTTTTTTATAACTGAGGGAAATTAACAAAATCTTATTTGTTGTACTCAAGTTTTCACAGAAACATCTGATAAAGTGTTGACTTATTTTTCTGAGTTAAACTCTTCCTTTTGGCCCTCTATATATTTGAGTTTGACAGCCCTGATGTAGATGGATGATGATGTGGCAAGAAGGGGCAGAGGGGCAGAGCCTCCTGGCTCTCAGCTTCGCTCTCCACTGCTCACAGGAGACAGCAGTTACTTCACAAATGTAACTGATAGAAAAGATGTCACGTAAGAGGGGGTCAGGGGAGCGATGTGCTGCAGGAGGGGGAAGATTAGCCAGGGGAGCGATGTGCTGCAGGGAGAGGAGGATTATGCAGGGGAGTGATGTAATGCAGGAGGAGAGGATTAGGCAGGGAGCGCTGTGCTTAAGCGGGGGAGCGATGTGCTGCAGGAAGAGCAATATTCGGCAGGGTAGTGATGTAATGCAGGAGGAGAGGATTAGGCAGGGAGGGATGTGTTGCCGGGGGGAGGGGAGTAATATGCTGCAGAAGAAGGAGGATTAGGCAGGGGAGTGATATAATGCAGGAGGAGGAGAATTAGGCGGGGATGGAGAGATGTGCTGCAGGAAGGTGAGGAGATTAGGCAGGGGTGCGATGTGCTGCAGAAAGGGGAGGGGATTAGGCAGGGGTGCAATGTGCTGCAGAAAGGTGAGGTGATTAGGCAGGGGTGCGATGTGCTGCAGGAAGGGGAGGGGATTACGCAGGGGTGCAATGTGCTGCAGGAGCGGGAGGCTTAGGCAGGGGAGCGATGTGCTGCAGGAAGAGGTGGCTTATGCAGGGGAGTGATGTAATGCAAGAGGAGGGGATTAGGCAGGGAGTGCTGTGCTTAAGCGGGGGAACGATGTGCTGCAGGAAGAGCAATATTAGGCAGCGGAGTGATGTAATGCAGGAGGAGAGGACTAGGCAGGGAGAGATGTGTTGCCGGAGGGAGGAGAGTAATATGCTGCAGAAGAAGGAGGATTAGGCAGGGGAGTGATATAATGCAGGAGGGGGAGAATTAGGCGGGGATGGAGAGATGTGCTGCAGGAAGGTGAGGGGATTAGGCAGGGGTGCGATGTGCTGCAGAAAGGGGAGGGGATTAGGCAGGGGTGCAATGTGCTGCAGAATGGTGAGGGGATTAGGCAGGGGTGCGATGTGCTGCAGGAAGGGGAGGGGATTAGGCAGGGGTGCAATGTGCTGCAGGAGGGGGAGGCTTAGGCAGGGGAGCGATGTGCTGCAAGAAAAGGAGGATTAGGCAGGGGACTGATGAAATGCAGGAGAGAGGGGATTAGGCAGGAAGCGATGTGCTACAGGAGAGGGAGAATTAGGCAGGGTAGCAATGTGATGCAGGAGGAGGATTAAGCAGTTAGAGATGTGCTGCAGAAATAACCAGTATATAGATGAGTGGAGCGATGTACTGCAGCACGGTGCTGAGAGGAGTGATATACTGCAGTCAGTGGCTGTATAGGCAGACAGCGAAATGTTGCTGGAGGGGATTAGACAGGAGAGCGATGTGCTCCATGAGGAGAAGGCTTAGGCAGGAGATGGATGAGCTGCAGGAGGTGGAGGATTAGGCGGTGAGCGATGTGCTGCAGGAGGGGGAGGATTAGGCAGGTGAGCGATGTGCTGCAGGAGGGGGAGGATTAGGCAGGGAGCGATATGCTGCAGGAGATGGAGGATTTGGCAGTGGGCGATGTGGTGCAAGAGGGGATTTTGCAGTGGGTGATGTGGTGCAGGAAGGGGAAGATTTAGAAAAGGCACAATGTGCTGCAAGGAGGGGAGGATTAGACGGGAGCAATGTGCCGCAAGAGGGGGAGGTTTAGACAGTGGAGCGATGTGCTGCAGTAGGTGGAGGATTTGGCTGTGGGCGATGTGGTGCAAGAGGGGATTTTGCAGTGGGCAATGTGGTGCAGGAAGGGGGAGATTTAGAAAAGGCATAATGTGCTGCAAGGAGGGGAGGATTAGACGGGAGCAATGTGCCGCAAAAGGGGGAGGTTTAGACAGTGGAGCGATGTGCTGCAGTAGGTGGAGGATTTGGCTGTGGGCGATGTGGTGTAAGAGGGGATTTGGCAGTGGGTGATGTGGTGCAGGAAGGGGGAGATTTAGAAAGGGAACAATGTGCTGCAAGGAGGGGAGGATTAGACGGGACCAATGTGCCGCAAGAGGGGGAGGTTTAGACAGGGGAGCGATCTGCTGCAGGAGTGGGAGAATTAAGCGGTGAGAAATATGCTGCAGGACGGGGAGGGTTAGGCAGGGGAGCAATGTGCTGCAGGTGAAAGGAGAATCTGTGACTACAGCCCAGTGTTTAAGGTTTATTGGAGCCTGTCTTTTATATATTTTATTGTTTTTTTTTCTGACAAAACTGCATAACATCTGACATGAAGTCCGCTTAGCAGTCACTGTCCCTGTAGATTGTTACTGTCCAGGTTCACCGCTGTCTCTTTTTGTTTTTAGTGCCAATCTGACAGCAGTGAAGGTTCCGCTGATAATGGCGGTCGGGTTCCGAATAGAATGTTCATGTCTGTTCTCATTGTAGTAACATCACGGAATATGCTAATTTCTTCTGACCACACCCGATGACTGAATAAAGGCGCCTCACCCACTTGTCTATGTCATCACTTTGTGGTGTCACAATGATCTAAGGCAGAGGTCCCCAACCGCCGGTCCGCGGACCAGGACCGGGCCGTTGGGGTTTTTCAGCCGGTCCGCGGCACCGCTGACAGCTAGCTCCACGGCCCTGCGCCTGGTCAGATCTCGCTCTGTGTGGATTTATAATGTTTTCTGCCATAGCCGTGACAGCTCGCAGCTCCTGGCAGAGACCATTATGCAGGACGGGGTGGGGCGTCGGGCGGGTCTTAGTGACGCGGCCCTCCACAGCACAGCATGGTGTGTTCCTGACGGGGTGGGGCGGCAGGCTCTCCTCACTGACACGCCCCCGGCAGAACATGTTATGTGGGGCGTGCTGGGGCAGCAGACTGGCTTCAGTGACGCGGCTCCCGGTACCGGTGTTCAGTGTGTAGCGCTGCTAAGCAGCAGCGCTGTATACACTGACGCTCAATGTACAATGCTGCTACTTAGCAGCGCTGTACACCGAGGTCCCGGCAGCATCCTCCCCATACAGCTCCACCCCTCCATAACCCCACCCCCATATGACCAAAGCCCCGCCCCCACCCCCACCGGGCCATGGAAAACTGGTCTTCCTTATAGCCGGTCCCTGGTGCAAAAAAGGTTGGGGACCTCTGATCTAAGGGGATAAAAAAACGCTCCTGGCAGCTTTACAGTCATTCGTCCCTTCGTGTTAAAGGAGCAGGATGATAGAGCCGCACCATGCCAGCCAGAAGAAAAGAAAGTGGAGCCCTTCAAGATGATGAAGCAAGAAAGCAGACTGTGGAAGGCCATCCAGGACCAAGAGCATCATGAGGGCCTGGTAACGTATACTACACAACTGTTCTGTATATGCTCATGCCATGTAAACCTATGGTGGCCGATTCATCAAGGCTGGTGGATTTCTATACCAGCATTCATGAAGCGCCTATTGGAGGAACGTGCACCAATTCATTAAAAAGACTAAACCTCTTAATGAACTTGACTCATCCTTAAAGGGGTTGTTCCCTTTCAATAAATGAATGTCCCTAGCTGCAGGTCATTTAATTAAAAAAAAGAGGTTCCACCATCTCAGAGCTGCAGCAGCTCAGTGCGCTCAGCTGGGCAGTCCGTCTGATTACATTTGTTGGCTGCGGCAGTATTGAGGTGATGTCAGTGCCATACACAATCCCAGGAATGGGTCAGGACAGCACAGTTTGATTCTTTATACCTGCAGCCAGGGTCATTCATTTATTGAAATATCCCCTTAAAGCTGACGTACTACACCTCAAGAAATGTACTCCAGTCAAAAGATGGAGTCAATTTCAGTCCTATTTTACACCACTTTTCCAGCCTAATTTGTAATAAGTTTTCAGGTAAAGCTAAGCCACAAGCGGTCCAGATAAGCTCTGTTCACTATTTAAGAAGTTAAAAGAGTGGGTGTAAAAAGGTCAGAGTATTCAAATGTAAGTTGTGCAGGAATTTACTGAGATTCAAACAGTTGTGCAACACATTTCCGGTGAAAACTGCTTGATGAAAAATGTTCCTTGAATAATATAACATTTCAGGTTAGTGGAAATAGATTTTATTATGGGACGTTGATCCAGGGAACTAGTCTGATTGCCATATGTGGAGTCGGGAAGGAATTTTTCCCCTAATATGGGGCAATTAGCATCTGCCTCATGGGGTTTTTGCCTTCCTCTGGATCAACACATTAGCTTTTAGGTTGAACTTGATGGACTTGTGTCTTTCAACCTTAAAACTATGAAACTGTCCCTGTATTGAGGTTCAAGGGTGAAGCCCGGGGTTCATTTGGAACCATCAGAAATGGTGTGTTTTGCACCCAGTCTGTCCAAGGAAACCTGTTTGAGCCAACGGCCTCAGAAATATCCTAACATTTAAGAAAGTAGCAATAGTTAGGGTTGGCTGAACCATTCTAGCCTTAAGTTTGCCCCTCCAGTCAGCATCTACTATGTAGATGCAATCAAGGCCCTGTAATAAGTCTTTATCGCTGTACAGGGCTGTAAGAGTGAAGGTCAGAGTTCCTTTGGAATCTGTAGGATAGACTGGCTTTTGCCAAGCCTTTCCAAAGAAGCTTTTTTGAGCCATAGGCCTCAGACAGGTCCTAACAAGAAAGTGGCATTAAATAGGTTTTCTTTAGTTAGGATTGATTCAACTACTCAAGCCTCAAGCGCACTCCTCCGGCCAGCAGCTACTCTGTAGATGCAACCCTTGGCATATGGTAAGTATCTATCCCTGTACAGGGGTGTAATGGTAAAAACCAGGGTTCCCTTGGGATCTGCAGAATGGAGTAGCTTGCGCCAAGTCAGTCCGAGGAAGTCTGTTTGAGCCAACAGCCTTAAACAGATCCCAGTATTTAGGAAAAAAAAAGCTTTAGTTAGAGTTGAATCAACCACTATAGCCTCAAGCTCGCTCCTCCGGCCAGCAGCTACTCTGTAGATGCAGCCCTGGGCCTATGGTAAGTATCTATCCCTGTACAGGGGTGTAATGGTAAAGGCCAGGGTTCCCTTGGGATCTGCAGAATGGAGTAGCTTGCGCCAAGTCTGTCCGAGAAAGCCTTTTTGAGCTGATGGATTTAAACAAATTTCAACATTTAGGAAAAAAGCATTAATCTATTTCAGTTAGAGTTAATTCAATTACTCTAGCATAAAGATCCTAATTCACTTTGTCTAAAGGAAGTTAGTTGGCAAATTTTTATTGTGTGAGCAATGAGGTTATGAAACTCTCTACCACATGAATTTGAAATACTTAATTTTCTAAAAAAAATTCAAGGAGGGTATGTGTGTGCCTTTCTTGAATAATATAAAATTTCAGGTTATCCGTACTAGATTTTGTTATGGGACGTTGATCCAGGGAACTAGTCTGATTGCCATATGTGCAGTCGGGAAGGAATTTTTCCCCTAATATGGGGCAATTAGCATCTGCCTCATGGGGTTTTTGCCTTCCTCTGGATCAACACATTAGCTTTTAGGTTGAACTTGATGGACTTGTGTCTTTCAACCTTAAAACTATGAAACTGTCCATGTATTGAGGTTCAAGGGTGAAGCCCAGGGTTCATTTGGAACCATCAGAAATGGTGTGTTTTGCGTCCAGTCTGTCCAAGGAAGCCTGTTTGAGCCAACGGCCTCAGAAATATCCTAACATTTAAGAAAGTAGCAATAGTTAGGGTTGGCTGAACCATTCTAGCCTTAAGTTTGCCCCTCCAGTCAGCATCTACTATGTAGATGCAATCAAGGTCCTGTAATAAGTCTTTATCGCTGTACAGGGCTGTAAGAGTAAAGGCCAGAGTTCCTTTGGATCCTGTAGGATAGACTGGCTTTTGCCAAGTCTTTCCAAAGAAGCTTTTTTAAGCCATAGGCCTCAGACAGGTCCTAACAAGAAAGTGACATTACATAGGTTTTTCTTTAGTTAGGATTGATTCAACTACTCAAGCCTCAAGCGCACTCCTCCGGCCAGCAGCTACTCTGTAGATGCAACCCGGGGCCTATGGTAAGTATCTATCCCTGTACAGGGGTGTAATGGTAAAAACCAGGGTTCCCTTGGGATCTGCAGAATGGAGTAGCTTGCACCAAGTCTGACCGAGGAAGTCTGTTTGAGCCAACAGCCTTAAACAGATCCCAGTATTTAGGAAAAAAAAGCTTTAGTTAGAGTTGAATCAACCACTATAGCCTCAAGCTCGCTGTTATGTTCTGCTACCAGAGCTAAGGAAAGAGAGGAGATCTGTCCCTACGATAGAACTCAGCTTAATCCCTACGATGTAACAGGGGACCTGATCCTGCGATCAGACCTGCTAAAGTCCTAAGCTAGTCTGTACGGAGACCTATAGATGTGGGGAAGGAATCCCTACAAGTACTAAGGACTGGGAGGAATATGGGACACCTCCTAACAGAAATAGTAGCAGACAGACGAACAAACAAAATATATAGAACATAGAGGTCAGTAGACCAAGCAAACTAACAGAGCAAAACACAGAGCACAGGCTAGCTAGAAAGTAGATATACAATGAAGTCCAGCAAAGCCAGAAGGGCGGAGCAGGCTTAAATAGGCCAACAAGGTCATGTGACCAGCAAAGGAAAAAAAAACTAAGAGCAAGGTTCTAACAGTACCCCCCCTTCTAAGAGGATCCTCCGGATCCTCTAGGACCAGGCTTATCAGGAAATCTCCTGTGAAACGCTCTGATAAGTCTGGACGCGGAAACATCATCCGACCTCACCCAAGAGTTATCCTCGGGTCCGAAACCTTTCCAGGCCACAAGATACTGCAAACTACCTCTATACAGTCTAGAGTTAAGGATGCGAGAAATTTCATATTCCCCGTCCTCCACCACCGGAGGAACAGAGGCAGAGGCGTCACAATCCGATACAACAGCTTTTTTCAACAGAGAGACATGAAATACCGGATTAATTCTCCAGGAGGTAGGAACCTCCAACCTAACAGCAGATTGGTTGACAACCTGAAGCACCTTAAAGGGCCCTACAAACTTGGGACCCAATTTCTTAGAAGGAATCCTCAACCGCAGATTCCTAGAGGACAACCAAACCATGTCACCAACAGCGAATAAAACCTCCTGTCGTTTCCTATCAAAGTAGTCCTTAGATTTTCTGTTGGCCTCCTGAAGATTACCACGCACATCCGTCCAAACTCTCTCCAAATCACCGGAAAAATTCTCCTCCTCAGGCACGGCAGATCCCAACTTGGAGAACGACCCAAACGACGGATGTCTCCCAGAACAACAAAAAAAAGGCGAACAACCAGCAGAAGAAGATGTATGATTGTTCAGAGCAAATTCAGCAAGTGGCAGAAACTCAGACCACCCCTCTTGATTGTCTGTCACAAAACAACGCAAGAACTGCTCAACATCCTGGTTTTTCCTTTCTGTCTGGCCATTAGATTCAGGATGATATCCGGACGAGAACGATAAATGAACTCCCAACCTGTCACAAAAGGCACGCCAAAAACGAGCCACGAACTGAGGACCCCTATCAGAAACAATGTCAGTAGGAACGCCATGAAGTCTGACAATTTCCTTGACAAAGGCCTTAGCGAGAGTTTTAGCGCAGGGCAGTTTGACAAAGGGAACCAAGTGACACATCTTGCTAAAACGGTCCACGACCACCCAGATGACAGTAAAACCCTCAGAGGGGGGAAGGTCAGTTATAAAGTCCATAGCCAAATGTGTCCAAGGAGCACTGGGAACCTCCAAAGGACAAAGCAACCCCGCAGCAGGAGTATGTGAGGACTTAGATCTAGCACATATAGTACATTGACGCACCCACTTAATGACTTCCTTCTGCCATCCAGGCCACCAAAAACTGCGACCCACCAGTCTCTTGGTCTCAGAGATTCCGGGATGACCTGCCAACCGAGATTCGTGACACTCAACAAACAAATCTCTCCTAAAGGTCCCAGGCACAAACAACCTCCCATGAGGAGTGTTAGAAGGGGCATTCTCCTGTGCTTTAAGAATCTCATTTTCCAAAACGGAGTCCAAAGCAGCTATCACAACACCTTCTTGTAAAATGTTCTCCTCTTTCTCAGCACCGACTATGGGAGAAAAACTGCGAGACAAGGCATCCGCCTTAACATTCTTAGTACCAGGGATGTAAGTAACGGAGAAATTAAACCGCGAGAAAAACAGTGCCCACCTAGCCTGACGGGCATTCAGGCGCTTGGCAGCATCAAGATATATCAGATTTTTATGATCCGTAAGAACCTGAACGGGAAATTCCGCACCTTCCAAGAAGTGGCGCCAGTGTTCAAATGCGAGTTTAATAGCCAATAATTCCCGATTACCAATATCGTAATTCAGTTCAGTCTCCGAAAATTTTTTTGAAAAAAAGGCACAGGGATGTAATCCATCCCCGTTATCCTGAGACAATACTGCGCCTACCCCCACAGAGGACGCATCAACCTCAACCAAAAACGGCCTAGTAACATCAGGCTGCATAAGGATGGGAGCAGAGGTGAACCTCTCCTTGAGATACACAAAAGCTTCAATGGCCTCAGAAGACCACTGAACAGCATCAGCACCTTTCCTGGTGAGATCAGTCAGAGGTTTGACAATACTAGAAAAATTTTTTATGAATTTTCTGTAGTAATTGGCGAAACCCAAAAACCTCTGTATCGATTTCAAACCAATAGGCCTAGGCCATTCCTGCACAGCCTGAACCTTAACCGGATCCATCTCAAAACCTTTGCTGGAGATAATGTAGCCCAAAAAACTAATTCTCTGTACAGCGAACTCACATTTCTCCAGCTTAGCAAAAAGCGAATTGTCCATTAATAACTGTAATACCTCACGCACGCTCCGCCAATGAGACTCCAGATCCGGCGAATAAATCAAAATGTCATCCAAATACACAACCACATTTTTGCCGATCAAAGGTCTAAGGATGTCATTAATCAAATTCTTAAAAAATGCAGGAGCATTAGTAAGACCAAAAGGCATAACCAGATTCTCAAAATGACCCACAGGAGTGTTAAAAGCAGTCTTCCATTCGTCACCCTCCTTCATGCGCAACAGATTGTATGCCCCCTTAAGGTCAATTTTAGAGAATCACTTGGCCCCCATTAACTGGTTAAACAGATCAGGAATCAATGGCAGTGGGTAAGGATTGCGTACAGTAATTTTGTTAATCTCACGAAAATCCAAACAAGGACGTAAACCGCCGTCCTTTTTTTTTACAAAAAAAAATCCAACCGCCACAGGAGACTTAGAGGGCCTAATGTGACCGGCGGCCAAACTTGTCTGTATGTATTCCTCCAAAGCCTTCCTCTCAGGAATAGTAAGGTTAAATAAACGACTTTTAGGAAGAGTCGCTCCAGGGACAAATTCAATAGAACAATCATAGTCTCTATGGGGAGGCAAAACCTGCGATTCCTTCTCAGAAAAAACTCTCCAAAAATCCTGAATAGGAACAGGCAATTCTCCCCTATCCAAAGCTGCAATACGCCCGTTACAACACTTGTCATAACATTTATGGCTCCAGGATTTAATTTCACTGGTAGACCAATCCAGTACAGGATTGTGAAATTTTAACCAGGGCAATCCCAATATTACTGGAGAAGGCAAGTTATTCAAAACTACCAAATCCAATTTCTCATGGTGAACACCATTAATAGTGAGAGGAAATTCACAGACCTTGAGAGTAATATTCTTCAAAGGGGAACCATCCACAGAAACCACAGCAATGGGGGATGATAAAGGTTCAGGTTTTAAATTGAGTCTTTCCACGAATCCCCCATCAATTACATTCAGAGTAGACCCGCAATCAACAAATACCCGAAATTCCATTAATTTTTTCTGAGCAATCGTGGAAGCAGCTAAAAATATACCCTTGGAATTTAAACAGGCAATACGGGCGTGACTGACCATTTTTTTTTCTTTCTTCATACGAAGCTCACAGCCTTTAATCAAATGACCAGATTTTCCGCAATAGAAACACAAGCCTTCAGAAAATCGACGGTCTTTTTCTTGAGAGCGAGGTGTCACCGATCCAATCTCCATCGGTTCACCACTGTTAATACACACATTCTCATAACCAGAAACTGACATAGCAGAGGATTTGCTCTCATTAACCCTTGCACGCAGTCTTCTATCCACCCGTATAGCTAATTGCATAGCCTGTTGCAAATCTTCAGGTGTAGGATAAGCAATTAGCAGGTCTTTAACCCTTTCACTGAGCCCAGCAAGAAATAGACTTTTCAGAGCAGAATCGTTCCACCCTGTTTGAGTAGACCAACGACGGAAATGAGTACAATATTTTTCCACATTACCTAATCCTTGTTTTAAACGTCTCAACTCAGTCTCAGCTGATGTGACACGGTCAGGATCATCATATAATAGTCCCAAAGCAGAAAAAAAACTATCCACTGATCTGAAGCATGTATCACTAGGTTGCAAAGAAAAGGCCCACTCCTGAGGCTCTTTGCGCAAAAGTGACATTATGAACCCTACGCGCTGGGATTCATCCCCAGAGGACTTAGGTCTCAAACGAAAATACAATAAGCAAGCATTTTTAAATGAAAAAAATTCTCGGTGTTCACCAAAAAATAAATCCGGCAAACATACCTTAGGCTCCAAGAAATGTGCTCCAGGACAGTTACTCACGTGCTGACGGAGCTCGGCCACCTCCAGAGAGAGTCCCTGCAGGCGATGAACCAAATCCTGAACCGACACCATGATGGAACAGAAAAATCTTTCCTTAGAGAATTTGCAGGCTGGACTTACTGTTATGTTCTGCTACCAGAGCTAAGGAAAGAGAGGAGATCTGTCCCTACGATAGAACTCAGCTTAATCCCTACGATGTAACAGGGGACCTGATCCTGCGATCAGACCTGCTAAAGTCCTAAGCTAGTCTGTACGGAGACCTATAGATGTGGGGAAGGAATCCCTACAAGTACTAAGGACTGGGAGGAATATGGGACACCTCCTAACAGAAATAGTAGCAGACAGACGAACAAACAAAATATATAGAACATAGAGGTCAGTAGACCAAGCAAACTAACAGAGTAAAACACAGAGCACAGGCTAGCTAGAAAGTAGATATACAATGAAGTCCAGCAAAGCCAGAAGGGCGGAGCAGGCTTAAATAGGCCAACAAGGTCATGTGACCAGCAAAGGAAAAAAAAACTAAGAGCAAGGTTCTAACACTCGCTCCTCCGGCCAGCAGCTACTCTGTAGATGCAGCCCTGGGCCTATGGTAAGTATCTATCCCTGTACAGGGGTGTAATGGTAAAGGCCAGGGTTCCCTTGGGATCTGCAGAATGGAGTAGCTTGTGCCAAGTCTGTCCGAGAAAGCCTTTTTGAGCTGATGGATTTAAACAAATTTCAACATTTAGGAAAAAAGCATTAATCTATTTCAGTTAGAGTTAATTCAATTACTCTAGCATAAAGATCCTAATTCACTTTGTCTAAAGGAAGTTAGTTGGCAAATTTTTATTGTGTGAGCAATGAGGTTATGAAACTGTCTACCACATGAACTTGAAATACTTAATTTTCAAAAAAAAAATTCAAGCAGGGCATATGTGTGCCTTTCTTGAATAATATAAAATTGCAGGTTATCCGTACTAGATTTTGTTATGGGATGTTGATCCAGGGAACTAGTCTGATTGCCATATGTGGAGTCGGGAAGGAATTTTTCCCCTAATATGGGGCAATTAGCATCTGCCTCATGGGGTTTTTGCCTTCCTCTGGATCAACACATTAGCTTTTAGGTTGAACTTGATGGACTTGTGTCTTTCAACCTTAAAACTATGAAACTGTCCCTGTATTGAGGTTCAAGGGTGAAGCCCAGGGTTCATTTGGAACCATCAGAAATGGTGTGTTTTGCGCCCAGTCTGTCCGAGGAAGCCTGTTTGAGCAAACGTCCTCAGAAATATCTTAACATTTAAGAAAGTAGCAATAGTTAGGGTTGGCTGAACCATTCTAGCCTTAAGTTTGCCCCTCCAGTCAGCATCTACTATGTAGATGCAATCAAGGCCCTGTAATAAGTCTTTATCACTGTACAGGGTTGTAAGAGTGAAGGCTAGAGTTCCTTTGGAACCTGTAGTATAGACTGGCTTTTGCCAAGTCTTTCCAAAGAAGCTTTTATGAGCCATAGGCCTCAGACAGGTCCTAACAAGAAAGTGTCATTAGATAGGTTTTTCTTTAGTTAGGATTGATTCAACTACTCAAGCCTCAAGCGCACTCCTCCGGCCAGCAGCTACTCTGTAGATGCAACCCTGGGCCTATGGTAAGTATCTATCCCTGTACAGGGGTGTAATGGTAAAAACCAGGGTTCCCTTGGGATCTGCAGAATGGAGTAGCTTGCGCCAAGTCTGTCCGAGGAAGTCTGTTTGAGCCAACAGCCTTAAACAGATCCCATTATTTAGGAAAAAAAGCTTTAGTTAGAGTTCAATCAACCACTATAGCCTCAAGCTCGCTCCTCCGGCCAGCAGCTACTCTGTAGATGCAGCCCTGGGCCTATGGTAAGTATCTATCCATGTACAGGCGTGTAATGGTAAAGGCCAGGGTTCCCTTGGGATCTGCAGAATGGAGTAGCTTGCGCCAAGTCTGTCCGAGAAAGCCTTTTTGAGCTGATGGATTTAAACAAATTTCAACATTTAGGAAAAAAACATTAATCTATTTCAGTTAGAGTTAATTCAATTACTCTAGCATAAAGATCCTAATTCACTTTGTCTAAAGGAAGTTAGTTGGCAAATTTTTATTGTGTGAGCAATGAGGTTATGAAACTGTCTACCATATGAACTTGAAATACTTAAGTTTCTAAAAAAAAATTCAAGGAGGGCATGTGTGTGCCTTTCTTGAATAATATAAAATTGCAGGTTATCCGTACTAGATTTTGTTATGGGATGTTGATCCTGGGAACTAGTCTGATTGCCATATGTGGAGTCGGGAAGGAATTTTTCCCCTAATATGGGGCAATTAGCATCTACCTCATGGGGTTTTTGCCTTCCTCTGGATCAACACATTAGCTTTTAGGTTGAACTTGATGGACTTGTGTCTTTCAACCTTAAAACTATGAAACTGTCCCTGTATTGAGGTTCAAGGGTGAAGCCCAGGGTTCATTTGGAACCATCAGAAATGGTGTGTTTTGCGCCCAGTCTGTCCGAGGAAGCCTGTTTGAGCCAACGGCCTCAGAAATATCTTAACATTTAAGAAAGTAGCAATAGTTAGGGTTGGCTGAACCATTCTAGCCTTAAGTTTGCCCCTCCAGTCAGCATCTACTATGTAGATGCAATCAAGGCCCTGTAATAAGTCTTTATCGCTGTACAGGGCTGGAAGAGTGAAGGCCAGAGTTCCTTTGGAACCTGTAGGATGGACTGGCTTTTGCCAAGTCTTTCCAAAGAAGTTTTTTGAGCCATAGGCCTCAGAGAGGTCCTAACAAGAAAAAGGCATTAGATAGGTTTTTCTTTAGTTAGGATTGATTCAACTACTCAAGCCTCAAGCGCACTCCTCGGGCCAGCAGCTACTCTGTAGATGCAACCCTGGGCCTATGGTAAGTATCTATCCCTGTACAGGGGTGTAATGGTAAAAACCAGGGTTCCCTTGGGATCTGCAGAATGGAGTAGCTTGCGCCAAGTCTGTCCGAGGAAGTCTGTTTGAGCCAACAGCCTTAAACAGATCCCAGTATTTAGGAAAAAAAAGCTTTAGTTAGAGTTGAATCAACCACTATAGCCTCAAGCTCGCTCCTCCGGCCAGCTGCTACTCTGTAGATGCAGCCCTGGGCCTATGGTAAGTATCTATCCCTGTACAGGGGTGTAATGGTAAAGGCTAGGGTTCCCTTGGGATCTGCAGAATGGAGTAGCTTGCGCCAAGTCTGTCCGAGAAAGCCTTTTTGAGCTGATGGATTTAAACAAATTTCAACATTTAGGAAAAAAGGATTAATCTATTTCAGTTAGAGTTAATTCAATTACTCTAGCATAAAGATCCTAATTCACTTTGTCTAAAGGAAGTTAGTTGGCAAATTTTTATTGTGTGAGCAATGAGGTTATGGAACTCTCTACCACATGAACTTGAAATACTTAATTTTCTAAAAAAAATTCAAGGAGGGCATGTGTGTGCCTTTCTTGAATAATATAAAATTGCAGGTTATCCGTACTAGATTTTGTTATGGGACGTTGATCCAGGGACCTAGTCTGATTGCCATATGTGGAGTCGGGAAGGAATTTTTCCCCTAATATGGAGCAATTAGCATCTGCCTCATGGGGTTTTTGCCTTCCTCTGGATCAACACATTAGCTTTAAGGTTGAACTTGATGGACTTGTGTCTTTCAACCTTAAAACTATGAAACTGTCCCTGTATTGAGGTTCAAGGGTGAAGCCCAGGGTTCATTTGGAACCATCAGAAATGGTGTGTTTTGCGCCAAGTCTGTCCAAGGAAGCCTGTTTGAGCCAACGGCCTTAGACAGAACCCATCATTTGGTAATAAAAAAGCTGTAGTTAGAGTTATTGCCTCAAGCTCGCTCCTCTGGCCAGCAGCTACTCTGTAGATGCAACCCTGAGCATGTAGTAAGTCTCCATTCCAGTACAGGGGTGTAATGGTAAAAGTCAGGGTTCCTTTTGACCTGCTTATGCCAAGTCTGTCCGAGGAAGCCTTTTTGAGCTGATGGCTCTACACAGATCCTAATGTTTAGGAAAAAAGCTTTTGTTTATTTCAGTTAGATTAAAAGTAAAGCCAACAAAAGAGAATTTAACTTTCCCCCAAAAATCAATTATTAATATAGCATTTACCTGCCCAGATCTCAGAACTAATGCACTATTAGGATGTAGCAATCCCATATAATTTTGTGTGCAGTTTTAATACTATGTAATCACCCCCCTCCATTAATTGGTAATATGTGAGTGGTTGTCGCATCAGTATTTTGCACCTGTGTTGCTGTCATCGTTATTATATGGTATGATTAGTACTGAGACCTAGGCAGGTAAACACTGTTGCCCTTTTTTTGCTGTGATAATTCTTGAATTTTGGTGGGAATTTAAATTTGTCTTTGCTTTTAATGTTAGTGTAGGGACTCGCAAGTATGAGGACCCTTGACGCGGGTTGCGAGCTTGTGTATTTTGGCCAAAATATTTACTAATACCTCATATATATCATATATAATTTTTGCATGTTATTTTTATTCAGCGTGCAGCCAGACCCATCAATGTTGGCCTTGTAAACTAGGGTGTCTGTCTTCATGGGGTGCACTTAAAAAGTGCTCGGCAGCCCACCTAATCTAATAGTTTCGGCTTCACTAATAGGCTGTAAGCCAGACATTGTGCACTACCTGTGTGTGACCAGTGCCCTATACAAGGCTTATTTGTGTGCAGTTTTAATACTGAGCAATCACCCCCTCCATGAATTGGTAGGTTGTGAGTGGTTGTCTCATCAATATTTTGCACCTGTGTTGCTGACTTCTTCATTATATGGGTTTGCTGCATCCTTGTAATTATTGTTGCTGTATTTGCTGTGTTAATTCTTGAATTTTGGTGGGAACTTTAATTCCTTGTTTTTGTGACTTTGCTTTTAATGTTAGTGTAGGGACTCGCAAGTATGAGGACCCTTGAGCAGGTTGCGAGCTTGTATATTTTGGCCAAAATATCGACCAATACCTCATATATATCATATATATTTTTTACATGCTATTTTTATTCAGGGTGCAGCCAAGCCCATCTACAGGTGCATCTCACAAAATTAGAATATCACCAGAAAAGTTAATTTATTTCATTTCTTCAGTACAAAAAGTGAAACTCTTATATTATATAGAGCCATTACAAACAGAGTGATCTATTTCAAGTGTTTATTTCTGTTAATGTTGATGATTATGGCTTACAGCCAATGAAAACTCAAAAGTCATTATTTCAATTAATTAGAATACCTTATAACAACAGCTTGAAAAATGTTTTTAAAATCCAAAATGTTATCCTACTGAAAAGTATGTTCAATAAATGCCCTCAATACTTGGTCGGGGATCCTTTTACATCAATTACTGCATCAATGCGGCAATGTGGCATGGAGGCGATCAGCCTGTGGCACTGCTGAGGTATTATGGAAGCCCAGGTGGCTTTGATAGAAGCCTTCAGGTCGTCTGCATTGTTGGGTCTGGTGTCTCTCATTTTCCTCTTGACAATACCCCATAGATTCTTTATGGGGTTAAGGTCAGGCCAGTTTGCTGCCAATCAAGCACAGTGATACTGTTGTGTTTAAACCAGGTATTAGTACTTTTGTCAGTGTGGACAGGGGCCAAGTCCTGCTGGAAAATGAAATTTCCATCTCCAAAAAGCTTGGCGTAGCTAAGGTTTTGGTTCAGGGGGCCGAAACTTCTGAGTGGGCCTCTAACCAGGTAACCCTGATTACAACTATAGCGGCGCACCCAGATAGTGGATGTAGGAAAACCTCAGCAGATGACCGCGCTGTTGCTAAAAATAATCTCTATACAAAGACCAGCACTGATATTACCGCCATATGGTGACATATATTGATTGATGCCAGTCCTGCAGAACATATAAGAGATCACAGCTCAGTTTTATATAGTACCTTACAGCTGACGTTCTTTCTGATTAAATTGTTCACTTTTCCCGTCTTTTCCATCTGGCCCAGACCGACACGACTACTTCTCCAGCCAGGACTCAGAGTCTCAGGTATGCAGAGATCACAACAAAGACACATTTGACTCCTTACATTTCAGGCACTGACCAGATCTATCCCCAACCTGCACAAACTTCTCATCCTGCTGATACCCCAATACTGAGCCTCTGCTGCAAAATGTGTCCCTATTACTGCACCTACTGTGTGCCCTCTAGATGGTAAAACAAACCTCTAAAATAAAGTAATGCCGTGTGCAAGTGTCCTAGAAAACAGTGCCCACATTGTGCCCCCTAGAAAGTAATAGTGCCCCTTCGACAGTCACGATAACCTGAGTTCCCCTATAACAATAAGTGCCCACCTAAGATTTAATAATGTCCTGAGTCTCCCCCCATGTAGAGCTCCGCTCTAACCAGTATGATGTTCTCCTATTCACGATATAATTCCCCCTCACTGTATAGTACCCCCAAACAGTATACTGACCCCTTAGTAGCCCCCAAGCTGATGGCTCCAACACTGTATGATGGCCTCCACACTATACAAAGACCCCACATTATCTCCCACACTGTATGATGGCCCCCACACTGTTCAAAGAACCCACATTATCTCCCACACTGTATAAATAGCCTACATATAGTATAATGCACCAGATAATCCTCAATATAGTATAATGCACTCCCCATAGTCCTTCGTATAGTATAATGCGCCCCCATAGGCAGAGTCTGTAGTAAAATGCTCCCCCATTGACAGAGTCTGTAGTATAATGCTCCCCCCCATAGTCAAAATCTGTAGTATAATGCTCCCCCCCTTCTCATAGGCAGAGTCTGTAGTATAATGCCCCCCCCTCCTCATAGGCAGAATCTGTAGTATAATGCCCCCCCATCTCATAGGCAGAGTCTGTAGTATAATGTGCCCCCCCTCCTCATAGGCAGAGTCTGTAGTATAATGCCCCCCCATCTCATAGGCAGCGTCTGTAGTATAATGCCCCACCTATAGGCAGAGTCTGTAGTAAAATGCACCCCCCATAGGCAGAGTCTGTAGATTAATGCTCTCCCTCTTATAGGCAGAGTCTGTAGTACAATGTCCCCCCCCATAGGCAGAGTCTGTAGTATACTGCTCTCCCCTGCTCATAAACAGAGTCTGTAGTATAATGCCCCCCATAGGCAGAGTCTGTAGTATAATGCCCCCCCGTAGACAGAGTCTTTAGTATAATGCTCCCCCCTCCCCATAGACAGTCTGTAGTATAATGCCCCCCCTCCCCATAGGCAGAGTCTTTAGTATAATGCCCCCCCTCTCTGTGGGCAGAGTCTTTAGGATAATGCTCCCCCATAGGCAGAGTCTGTAGTATAATGCACCTCCCCCTTCCCATAGGCAGAGTCTGTAATATAATGCCGCCCCCCTCCCGGCAAAAAATAAATAAACAGTACTCATCTCTCCTCCTGGTTCCCTCACTGCTCAGAGCACCCAGCCCGCACACATCTTCAGCACAGCGGGCCGGGCACCAAGTGATGATGTCAGAGACGTCAGTCACAGAAGGGACTAATGGGAGAGAGATCCGCGCTCCCTCTCATCAGTAAACTTGCGGCGGTGACGGGCGGTGGGGCCCGATGCTGGCACCAGGGGCATGCCAGATACAGTTACACTGGCGTAGCCCTGGATGGGCCCCCTAAGAGCGAGGGGCCCGGGGCCACCGCCCCCTTTGCCCCCCTGGTAGCTATGATACTGTGGCGGAGGGAAGCATGAAGTGCTCTAAAATTTCCTGGTAGACGGCTGCGCTGACTTTAGTGTTGAAAAAACACAGTGGATCTAGACCAGCAGATGACACGGCTCCCCAAACCATCACTGATTGTGGAAACTTCACACTAGACCTCAAGCAGCTTGGATTGTGGCCTCTCCACTCTTCTTCCAGACTCTGGGACCTTGATTTCAAATGAAAATTGGAACTCTGGGACCTTGTGGAGTGTGTCAATGACTGCCTTCTGGACATCTGTCAAGTCAGCAGTCTTCACCATGATTGTGGAGCCTACTGAAACAGACTAAGGGGCCTTTTTAAATGCTTAGGAAGTCTTTGCAGGTGTTTTTTGTTAATTATTTTAATTTACTGAGTTAATGACTTTTGTGTTTTCATTGGCTGTAAGCCATAATCATCAACATTAACAGAAATAAACACTAGAAATAGATTACTGTGTTTGTAATGACTCTATATAATATATGAGGTTCACTTTTTGCATTGAAGAACTGAAATAAATTAACTTTTTGATGATATTCTAATTTTGTGAGATGCACCTATATGTTATGGCCTTGTAAATTAGAGTGTCTATCTTCATGGGGTGCACTTAAATAGTGCTGGGCAGCCCGTGTTCTGGCCTCATCTGCGAATTTAGCTATCCAGGGAATCTAGTCACTTTATGTGTATATCAGTTCTGACATTATGTTGCTTGCATTTGAATCCTGTCTATTTTTTATTGTTTGATAACTGCACTGTCTGCTAGTGATTTAATGTATTTGCTCTAGTTTCAATTTGCAATGCATTATGGGAAAGTTCCAAGAGCATTGTGAGACAGTTCTTGTTGCATTGTGGTCCTGTTCTTGTCACAGTTTGGGCAGCGACCATTATTTCCTCTTCTCTTCTGATGGAGAAGTTCCCTTATCACTCATCTTGTAAAGTGGCACAGAGCGGTAGTCGTGACTGAACGTCTGTCTGATTTCGCTCTGGCACTTTACAGACAATGGGTGTCCCAGTCCCAGTGTGCTCTAGGGTGTGGGGTGCAGCACACTCTCTTGTAGGCCGCAGGCCTCCACTGCCTTCAGGCTTCTGTCCTCAGAAGCCGCCGCACACAATTTAGGGGACACAAAGTTCTTTGTAACAGTCAAACATATACTTGACAGTTCAAGTTCATCAGGTGGGTACAGATGGGATAAGGCACAGCAATTCACATTATCCTCCTTCTTAGCATAACTCCTCTTCAGCCCTGTTGCTAGCTCATCCTGTATTTCTCGTCCACCTCTGCAGTGCACCCGGGACTGGCCTTCAACTTCCATCTATGCAGGTCCCTGTCCATCTTCCTTTGTACTTCAGAGCACACAAAGTGTCCGGCAGCTCCTATGCCAGACCTTAGGCTCTGGACCTGACTGGAGCGACTGCTCTGGATCCCAGTAATGCCTCCCACTGCCTGGAACAAGTGACACATACTGCCCCTAGCAGCCCACCGCACCTGAACTTGACCTTCACTATGCACTTCACTAACTCTCACTGAACTCACACTATTCTGACTCCATGACTAAGCTGCAAGCATAGGGCGCTGTGAGACACCGTTTCTAGGCTGTCTCTTTACCGTACTCACACATAGTGATGTCTTCAGATAGTTTAACTCGACTGCAAGAAGCACATTGTTGAAGATTCAGAAGAAGATTTATTTTCTAGCAGAATACTCGATGATGTGCAAATGTACAGCAGGTAAAAAGACTTTTTTAGAAACGGGCTGGAAGCACATAAGCTTCTAACATGGCTGAAGATGGTGAATGAGGAAGAAGAATGGAGAAGAAGGGAGGGGTTACTGATGTGTCACCCTGGCCTGGATGCCACAAAATGTAATAAAGCTGTGTCTGAGAGCAAGGGGGAGGTTCTCTAGTCAGGGGAACATTAGCATGCAGTACCTCCTGTCTCAGGCCAGTAAGGGGAGCAGGCTGCCCCTATAAAAGCTGGTGCTGGGGACAGGGTTAGAAAGAACAGGATGGCCTGTCTCAGCACTGAGACGTGTCCCAGAGTGGAGCAGGGACAGAAAGTTGATTGCACCTAAGAGAAAGTGTGGCAGTAGGAGAGCCACCAGCCAGAGACGAGAGGCGAAGAGAGCCTGTCTTGGCAAATCAGAGACTGACCTTACCAGACTTTGGTGTCTGAGGCTGGAAGGATTCCACATCCCACAGCAGAGAACCAGTCCGCAAGGAACTGTATATTCCTTGGCCTAAGAAGCCTGGAGGCCCTGCCACAACCGAAGGGACCAGTAAAGCCGTACAAGGCTGGCAGCAGAAAGGAACCCACGTCGCAGGCCATACAGGCGAGAATACACGGAAAGCTCGGAAACGTGGGCTGTTACCCTATCAGGAGGAGATAGCCAGAAGGAGCGCAGAAAGCACGGTAGGCCTACACCCTCACCCTGACCAGGGCCAATTTCCCCGTTGCTCTCAGACATCCAGGTCCCCCTCCTAGCTGGGACTGCTTATGGGTCAATTTACCTGTTCTAGTAAAGACCCTGGACTGCAACCTGTTGTCTGTGTGCTCCTTGCTTCTCCAGCACTATCAGCACTGGGACCCTCACTACCATCACTCCCACCATCCATTATACTGCCCTGGGGACGCACTCTTCCCGTGGGGAGTCACACTACCCTAGCTGCACACCTCATCAGCCCCAGCGGTCTGCATGCAGCGGCGGTTCCTAATAACCGCAATCCACGGGTGGCGTAGTCGGACATTATCAGCAGAACGTAGCAGACTACCATTGGCCTGACCACCCTGAGCCATGGAACCGGGTCGCCACTACTACTCCCATCGTCCCCCCTATTGCCCGGATCCGAGTGCCCCACAGCCCAGGGGGCGAGTCAGCTTTGGCGTAGTCGGCAGGATTTCGTGCCCGCAACCACCGGGTTCTGCGTGTCTGAAAAAGACTTTTATAACTTACCTGTGGCGAAGTTTCCCGCCGTCCGGTGTCGTTTCCCGCCATCCGGAGCCGATTCCCGCCATCAGACGCCATCTTGGACCGTTTCCTGCCATCTTCTGCCGTCTTCCCGCCATCCGCAGCTGTTTCCCGCCATCGGACGCCATCTTCAGGACGCCGCGCGGGAAGAAGAGGGGCGTGGACGTCAAAACCGCGCGAGATCCGAAGCTCCGCCCCACGCACCGACGCTGCGCAAGGTCCTGGAAGGGAGAGAGAGCGACGCTGACGTCATCAGGACGCGACGCCAGGTCCTCGTCCATAGCAGCAGCAGCGGAGCCGCGGCCTACAGAAGAGGATCGGCGGAAGGTAGGCCACTCTTGACTAGGGGGGAGGAAGATGTCGGACACAGAGGCGCCCACTACCACCAACGCAGCTGCAGCAGCGGTGATGCCCTATTCCCTGCCCTACATCCCTGGAGCGGCCTGGCTGCCCAAATATTCAGGGGAGCCCCATGCCCTAACTGACTTCAAGGAAAGGCTATACAGTTTTTTCCAGGTTTACCCCCTGACAGAGGAACAGAAGGTCAGCATACTAACAGGGCAGTTAACTGGCGCAGCCCAAAGGGAGGTAAAATCATGGCCCACTGAGGAGAAAAGGACTGTGAAGGGTATTCTGTCCCGGCTGCGGGGTACCTTTGACACACGTACCTCCGCTGAAATTAAAATGAGGTTCTATGGATGTAAGCAGCGGGCACAGGACAGCATCAGAGACTATGCCCTAAATCTGCAGGAAGCCTTGAGGGCTATTCAACAAACTGACCCTGGCAGTGTGCAAGAAACGGATAAGCTGCTAACAGAACAATTCATAGAAGGTCTGCTGTCTAGCGCCCACAGGGCCCAACTGAGCCTCATGTTCTTTCAGAACCCCAACTTGACCTTTGCCCAATTTAAGGACAGGGCCATAAGGGTGCTCCGTGAATCTGCAACCAGTGGCGCTATAAACCCCCGGCGCCCTGCTCTCACCAACCACCAGGAGGCGGCGCCCTCCTCTATGGATCCCGTGGGGGCTGATACACAGGCCCTGAACCAAGCCACGTCGAAAGACCTGCACCACCAAGTCCAGGAGCTGACCAGGAGCGTCGCGGCGTTGACCAGGACCGTCCAGGCGTTGCAAGTGGACCCATCAAGACCCATCGAGCTGGCTTCAAGTCCGGAGGATGTCCCGTGGCGTCGACAGAGGAGGATCCCGTCATTCCGAGGGAGGCCCACAGACCGCTACGCAGAGGATGGACAGCCCATTTGCCGTCGATGCAATCAGCCCGGACACATTTCCAGGTACTGTAATTTAAACGGGTCCAACCTGGGGCAGAGGGCCAACCCCCAGACATAAGATCACCAGGCCCTTACAATTGGCGTAATAAGTACGTTGGGGGGCGCCCGGTTTTACCCGTGGTGCTGGACGGTATCCCCATGAGCGCCTTGCTGGATACTGGGTCACAAGTAACCACTATCCCTTATGTACTTTTTAAGCAGTATTGGACTGATGCTGATATCACACGGTATCCAGACAGTAACTTGAGCATCATCGCCAGTAATGGCTTACCCGTGCCGCAGATGGGGTTCAAGGAGATGACCATTAAAATTGGTAAAGTTGAACTACTGGCACAGGGAGTGATTATTGTGGACATTGACCGTCGTGAAAGTCACCCTAAAATAACTGTGGGTACTAACGTAATTGAAAATTGTCTTTCAGAGGTAATTGTGATCTTACAACAGGTGGCGGTGAATGCTAGTTCCAGCCAACAGAGAGTCCTCAACAAGGAAATAAAAGCCCTGATGAGACGGCAGCAGGTAGAACTGTCTGGTGGTGAGATCGGTAGCGTAAGAATGAGTGACCCATTCCCCATTTCCATGCCTCCCAAAAGTGAAATGATGATCTGGTGTCGGACTGCAATTGGGTTGAGAGGTAGAGACTACCAAGCCATGGTAGAACCCGTGTACTCAGACAGCAGGCCCACCATTTTGACAGCCTGGGGGGTGGTTGATGTCCGTCATGGGAGGGTGCCCGTTCACATTCTCAACATTGGGGAGAGGGAGGTACACTTACCCAGGTACGCTACACTTGACAAACTGTTTGCTGTTGAGCACAAAGCTATCAGGGCCGTGGAACCCTTGCCTCCATCTCCACAGGCGGAGGGTAATGGCTCCCAGAAACAAAAGGAGGACTGGTGCCAGAAACTCCATGTGGGTGCTGACTCCACTCCCCTGCACCAAAAACAAGGAGTCTACCGGGTGGTACAGGAGTACGAGAGAGTCTTTAGTAAGCACCCGCTGGACTTCGGCAGAGTAAAGGGGATAGAACACCACATCCCCACAGGGAGCCACCCACCAATAAAAGAGAGACACAGGCCTGTACCCCCTGCACACTACCAGAACGCAAAGGGCATGCTAAGAGAGATGAAAGAAGGTGGGGTCATTAGAGACAGCTGTAGCCCCTGGGCAGCCCCCTTGGTTCTGGTCAAAAAGAAAGACGGCACCATGAGAATGTGCATCGACTATAGACAAATCAACCGTATCACCCACAAAGACGCATATCCGATGCCTACAATAGAGGAGTCTTTAGCCGCACTAAAATCAGCTAACTTCTTTTCTACTTTGGACCTTACTAGCGGGTACTGGCAGGTTCCTGTGGCAGAGGCTGACAAGGAGAAGACCGCCTTCACCACCCCGATGGGACTGAGTGAGTTCAACTGTATGCCTTTCGGGCTCTGCAACGCACCAGGGACCTTCCAGCGGCTGATTGAATGCTGTCTAGGGCACCGAAACTTCGAGACGGTCCTCCTTTACCTGGACGACTTGATCGTCTATTCGAAAACCTACGAGGACCATCTAAAGCACCTGGCCGAGGTGTTCGAAGCCCTGGCAGGCTACGGCCTGAAGGTGAAACCATCGAAGTGTCACCTGCTGAAGCCAAAGGTCCAGTACCTAGGGCACGTGGTAAGTGCGGAAGGAGTAGCCCCCGACCCTGACAAGGTCACGACAATCAAGAACTGGCCAAGCCCCTCGAACATCAAGGAGGTGAGACAGTTTCTCGGGTTGGTAGGCTACTACCGAAGGTTCATCCCCGGGTCCACTAAGATGGCAGCTCCTATGCAGGACCTCCTAATCGGACAGTCTAATCCAGAAGTCAAAATCCACCCTTCAAGTGGGATAAACCGGAAGAGGAGTCCTTCCGCCGGTTGAAGATGGCCCTCACGGGGGATGAGATCCTGGCCTACCCTGATTATGGCCAGCCTTTTATTCTCCACACGGACGCCAGTAATGTGGGACTGGGAGCTGTACTGTCCCAAAACCAACAGGGCAGAGAACGGGTGATCGCATACGCCAGCCGGAAGCTGAGGCCCACCGAGAGGAACCCAGAGAATTACAGCTCCTTCAAGCTAGAATTCTTGGCGGTGGTGTGGGCCGTGACGGAACGCTTCAAGCATTACCTGGCCTCCGCAAAGTTCACCGTGTACACGGACAACAACCCGTTGACACACCTGGACAATGCAAGACTGGGTGCCCTAGAACAGCGGTGGATGGCCCGTCTCTCCAACTATGACTTCGTGATCAAGTACCGGGCCGGCAAAACCAATGCCAATGCTGACGCCCTATCGAGGATGCCTCACTTACCTGAAGGTGACGAAGACCCAGAAGAGCTGGAGGAGGTAGAACTCCCCGCGTTTCACCGGTATGGAGCCGCTCAATACTCCCATCGTGTGAAGGAGGAGGATCTGACAACCGTGATGATAAATCCCCTACCTCACCACAGCTGGGCCGAGACCCAAGATAGTGACCCTGCCATCCGCCTGGTGAAAGATCTGCTGACCCAGGAAGACGCCCGCATGGATCCGGATGCTCCAGAGGAAGCCAAGCAGCTGTGGAAGGAGAAGAGCAAGCTGTTCCTCTACGAAGGCAAGTTGTGCAGAAGGATTGTCAACCACCGGACGCACGAGCTGACCTGGCAAGTCGTGGTCCCAAGGCGAGATGCAGCTATGGTCCTGGGGGCTTACCATGACAGAGCGGGGCACTTCGGTTGGAAGAAACTGGAGTTCCTGCTAAGAGGAAGGTTCTTTTGGGTCGGCATGAGAGGAGCTGTAGAAAAGTGGTGCAGAGACTGTGGCCCTTGTCACCTGAGGAGGAAGGACCGCACCAGCCAGAAGACACCCTTGAGGCCCATCGTCACCACGCAGCCTCTTGAGCTGGTAGCTCTGGACCACGTCAAATTGGCTCCAAGCCGGTCTGGATACATCTATGCCCTGACAATCGTGGACCACTATTCCCGTTTTCTAGTGGTGGTCCCGGTAAAGGACTTGACAGCCCAAACAGCGGCCAGAGCCTTCCAGCAATATTTCTGCCGTCCACACGGGTATCCGGAACAGGTCCTGACAGACCAGGGTCCAGCGTTCGAGGCTGAAATCTTCCAGGAGTTCGGCAACCTCTATGGCTGTAAGAAGATTCGTACAATGCCTTACCACCCCCAAACTAACGGGATGTGTGAGAAGATGAACAATATAGTCATTGATCTCCTGAAGACGTTGCCCCTGGAGGAACGCAGCCTGTGGCCAGAAAAACTGCCAGACCTGATAGACTTATACAATGACATCCCGGTGAATGCTACCAACTGCACCCCGGCTTACCTGATGCGAGCTAGACCAGGTAAGCTGCCCGTAGACCTGGAGATGGGAGTCCTAATACCTGAGGACACCTCCCCGGATGCGGACTGGGATACGGAAAGGCAACTGCAGTACAAGAAGGTACAGGAGAGTGTGGAGAAGAGCCTGGCCCAGGTGAGAGAAAGGCAAGAAAAACTCTTCAACCAACACGCCCCTGCTGGTCCCCTAGAACCTGGTGAGCAAGTCCTGAAGCGGAAGAGAAGGCTACATAAGTTTGACGACCAGTGGGAAAGGAAACCCTACACCGTACTGCAGTCTGACCACGACAACCCAAAGGTGTGCGTAATCACCAAGGACGGAGGAGAAACCACTAGTGTCGTCTCCAGAGACCACCTCAAAAGATGCCCCGAGCAACTCCGTAGTGCAGAAGAGGATCAGAGTGACCTTGAACCCGCAGAGGACAAGGAAGAAATGATCAGCACCGTTCTCGGAGAGTTCCCTCAGTCCTGGACTCGCATAAATGATGCCATAGTGGTACCCGTCCTGCATTTCCTGCAACCGGCCCAGCAACAGCCAACACCAGAGCCAGAAGGTGAAGAGGAGCAAGCGGTTCCAGAGGCAGAAGAGCCTGTACCAGCAGCCCAGGAGAGTTAACCCTCTGCTGACAGTGAGCCTGCCATGCCTGCGGTAAGCCAAAGGACCCGCAGACAGCTGCCTGCCCTACCTGTACACCCAGCTGGTAGCTGTACCCCTAACGCTAGTGGGGAAAGCCAGGTTGGTCCACCACCAGACAGTGGGTTAAGGAGGTCAACCAGGAGCACAAAGGGGCTGATACCCGCTCGCTGGAGAATATAGAGTGTACTAAAATTGTAAATAACCTTGTTGCCAAATGTTGAAATGTTTGCCAAAGTTACCTGCATGTTTATTAATAGTGTGTTTCAGTTTCTTGCAGCTACCGTAAGGACTCAAAGGTTATGGACTTTTTATAACCAGGACCTTGTATGGACTGCATTCGGAGCCTAACCCAGGAATGAACTAAGACTGTAAAGGACTTGGGGTAGGACAGACCCCCACCTGGTTAAGGCTCCCCGTTGTATTGGTGATATGGACACCCGGTCACAGGCCACACTGTGACCTTAAGAATTCAATTTGTGCGTCGTCTGTCTATTAATGTTTTATGGTTATGCATATTGTCTTTGTTTATTGTTTAGTCCCGGAGTATTAAATTTCACTAGGGGGGAATGTGTCACCCTGGCCTGGATGCCACAAAATGTAATAAAGCTGTGTCGGAGAGCAAGGGGGAGGTTCTCTAGTCAGGGGAACATTAGCATGCAGTACCTCCTGTCTCAGGCCAGTAGGGGGAGCAGGCTGCCCCTATAAAAGCTGGTGAAGGGGGCAGGGTTAGAAAGAACTGGATGGCCTGTCTCAGCACTGAGACGTGTCCCAGAGTGGAGCTGGGACAGAAAGTTGATTGCACCTAAGAGGAAGTGTGGCAGTAGGAGAGCCACCAGCCAGAGACGAGAGGCGAAGAGAGCCTGTCTTGGCAAATCAGAGACTGACCTTACCAGACTTTGGTGTCTGAGGCTGGAAGGATTCCACATCCCCCAGCAGAGAACCAGTCCGCAAGGGACTGTATATTCCTTGGCCTAAGAAGCCTGGAGGCCCTGCCACAACCGAAGGGACCAGTAAAGCCGTACAAGGCTGGGAGCAGAAAGGAACCCACGTCGCAGGCCATACAGGCGAGAATACACGGAAAGCTCGGAAACATGGGCTGTTACCCTATCAGGAGGAGATAGCCAGAAGGAGCGCAGAAAGCACGGTAGGCCTACACCCTCACCCTGACCAGGGCCAATTTCCCCGTTGCTCTCAGACATCCAGGTCCCCCTCCTAGCCGGGACTGTTTATGGGTCAATTTACCTGTTCTAGTAAAGACCCTGGACTGCAACCTGTTGTCTGTGTGCTCCTTGCTTCTCCAGCACTATCAGCACTGGGACCCTCACTACCATCACTCCCACCATCCACTATACTGCCCTGGGGCCGCACTCTTCCCGTGGGGAGTCACACTACCCTAGCTGCACACCTCATCAGCCCCAGCGGTCTGCATGCAGCGGCGGTTCCTAATAACCGCAAATCCACGGGTGGCGTAGTCGGACATAAACATCAGCACATAACGGACTACCACTGGCCTGACCACCCTGAGCCACGGAACCGGGTTGCCACTACTACTCCCATCGTTCCCCTACTGCCCGGATCCGAGTGCCCCACGGCCCAGGGGGCGAGTCACTGACATCACAGCTACATCTGAGAGAGACAGGGAGAGACAAAGGACAAACTTATAAGAAAGGAAAACCTAACTGCATAGCAACAAAACAGCAACTTAATGATAGTGCAATATGGTCTGTAAGATTCCCAAATCATGGGACATGGCGCACACTATCAGGAAATGCCCCTCTTTTTATTAACACTAGTGCCCATCCACTGCACTAGTTCTATCAATAACTATTTCCTATCTCATATACTAAACCTATTATCCTTATCCTATGTGTTATGCAATTCAAAAATTCTATAAACAAATTAGGAAATCCCAGAATTATAATAGAAACCCTAAAATACAAATGTTATTAAATCTCATTAAAAGCGGGACATATATCACCCTAAGTGAAAACAAATTAGTCACACCCCTAACGATAGACCCTTATTCAGACTGCGGGAAGAGGCACTTCTCAATCAGAGGCAGGCCACACCCATTGAGTACTATATACAGTGGGTACGGAAAGCATTCAGACCCCTTTACATTTTTCACTATTTGTTTCATTGCAGCCATTTGGTAAATTCTAAAAAGTTCATTTTTTTCTCATTAAAGTACACTGTGCACCCCATCTTGACTGAAAAAAAACAGAAATGTAGAAATTTTTGCAAATTTATTAAAAAAGGAAAACTGAAATATCACATGGTCATAAGTATTCAGACCCTTTGCTCATATTTAAGTCACATAGTTACATAGTTACATAGTTTATAAGGCCAAAAAAAACAAGCGTCCATCCAGTTCAGCCTATTTCTTGTGCACTGCAGCTATTCCGCAGCCTTGATCCAGGGGAAGGCAAAAAAAACCATGCGGTATAGGCCAATTTACATCATTGAGGAAAAATTCACTTCCCGACTCCAATCTGGCAGTCAGATTAAATCCCTGGATTAATTAACTATCACTAAGCATAAGATGTAATTTTATTGTTCTCAAGAAAGGCGTCCAGGCCTCTCTTGAACTCATTAAGTGAGTTGGACATCACCACTTCCTCTCCCAGAGAGTTCCAGAGTCTCACGGCTCTGACCGTAAAGAATCCCCTTCTATGCTGGTGCAGGAACCTCCTTTCCTCCAGACGCATAGTGTGCCCCCTCGTCTTTGTCACCATCCTTGGTATAAACAGGTCATGGGAGAGATCTCTGTACAGCCCCCTGATGTATTTATACATGTTTATGAGGTCTCCCCTAAGCCTTCTCTTTTCCAACGTAAATAGGCCTAATTTGGACAACCTCTCTGGGTATTCTAGTCCCTCCATTCCCTTTATTACCTTAGTCGCCCTCCTTTGTACCCTCTCTAGCTCCAATATGTCTTTCCTGAGTACCGGAGCCCAGAACTGTGCACAATATTCTAAGTGCGGCCTTACCAGCGCTTTATACAGAGGAAGAACAATGTTCTCATCATATGCCCCTATTCCTCTTCTGATGCATGCCATGACTCTATTTGCCTTCGCAGCTGCTGCCTGACACTGGGCACTCCAATTTAATTTGCTGTTAACCAAGACGCCCAGGTCCTTCTCCATGTCAGATTTCCCCAACGGTTTCCCATTTAATATGTATGGGTGACTGCTGTTTTTCTTTCCCATGTGCATGACCTTACATTTATCGGCATTGAACCCCATTTGCCATTTTTTGGCCCAACTCCCCAATTTATCTAAATCCTCCTGTAGCTGTGCCCTATCCTCATCTGTATTAACTACTTTACAAAGTTTAGTATCATCTGCAAATATTGCTATTTTACTATGCAACCCTTCCACTAGATCATTAATAAGTATATTAAATAATATAGGGCCCAAGACAGACCCTTGAGGCACCCCGCTAGTCGAGACGCAGTTATAAAAGGAATCCAATTTGTCCGCATTAATCAACTGCAGGGCATCTTGATTGGCAAATAGATTGATCACGTTGGGGTACCAAGTGTTCAGCAACTTTTCTTCTGTCTTGGCACAAGCCAAGGATACGCTGTTCCTCAGGGATTCACATTCTACAGGACCCCTGGACCCGACAAAGAATAAAGCACTTTATCATATTAAACCTGACAGGGCACACCTGTGAGGTGAAGACCATTTCCGGTGACTACCTCTAGAAGCTCATCAAGAGAATGCCAAGAGTGTGCAAAGCAGTCATCAAAGCAAAAGGGGGCTACTCTGAAGACCCTAGAATATAAGACATATTTTCAGTTGTTTCACACTCTTTTGTTAAGTATATAATTCCACATGTGGTAATTCATAGTTTTGATGCCTTCAGTGTGAATGTACAATTTTCATAGTCATGAAAATACAGAAAAATCTTTAAATGAGAAGGTGTGTCCAAACTTTTGGTCTGTACTGTATATATCCACCCATATACAGTATACATATATATACACACATATACAGTATACATATATACACACCCATATACAGTATACATATACACACACATATACAGTATGCATATATACACACATATACAGTATACATATATACACACATATACCAGTATACATATATATACACATATACAGTATACATATATATACACACACATACAGCATACATATATATACACACTTATACAGTATACATATATACACACATATACAGTATACATATATATACACACACATACAGCATACATATATATACACACATATACAGTATACATATATATACACACACATATACAGTATACATATATATACACACTTATACAGTATACATATATACACACATATACAGTATACATATATACACATATACAGTATACATATATACACACATATACAGTATACATATATACACCCATATACAGTATACATATATATACACACATACAGTATACATATATACACACATATACAGTATACATATATACAGCCATATACAGTATACATATATATACATACAGTATGCATATGCACATATACAGTATACATATATATATATACATACATATAGAGTATCTATAATATAACGCTACAAGCGTCCCTCTGTCTGAAGCCTTTATAGTCTGCGCTAGTGCGACACGCCTGCACAGTCTGGCTCCAGACTGAAGAACGCATGGAGCCGTTACAGGTAAGAGGAGTGTATGGTGCTGGAGATCACGGTATGCGTATACACTGAACACATACCGCGATCTCTGGCGCCATACTTACATACTTACCTGACCGGGATGAGCGCTACCGCGGCGCCTCTGTTCGGTCCAGAGTCCGGGGGAAGAGGGTAGCGTTGAAATTGGCGCATGCGCATAGCGCTATCTGGTGCCATTTTACTGAAGATACATTTGCAATGTGTCTTCAGCAAAATGGAGCCGGACAGCGTGGTATGAGCACACGCGTACTTCGGCGCCGCACTTCTCCCCCGGCCTCCAGCAGAACGGGAAACAGCGCTGGAGCACAGGGAAGAAAGGTGAGTATAAGTGTTTATTTTCTTGTATGTGTGTGCAGCATGATAGGGATGAGGGGTGCCATACATACCAGGATTGGGGGGTGAGGGGACTATCCATACCAGGATTGGGGGGTGAGGGGTGCCATACATACCAGGATTGGGGGGTGAGAGGACCATACATACCAGGATTGGCGGGTGAGGGGACTATCCATACCAGGATTGGGGGGTGAGGGGTGCCATGCATACCAGAATTGGGGGTGAGGGGACCATGCATAACAGGATTGGGGATGAGGGGTGCCATGCATACCAGGATTGGGGGTGAGGGGTGCCATGCATATCAGGATAGGGATGAGGGGTGCCATGCATACCAGGAATGGGGATGAGGGGTACCATGCATACCAGGATTGGGGATGTGAGGGGGTACCATAGATACCAGGATAGGGATGAGGGGGTACCATGCATAACAGGATTGGGGATGAGGGGTGCCATGCATACCAGGATTGGGGGTGAGGGGTACCATGTATACCAGAATTGGGGGGTGAGGGGACCATGCATACCAGGATTGGGGGTGAGGGGTGCCATGTATACCAGAATTGGGGGAGGGGAACATGCATACCAGGATTGGGGATGAGTGGTGCCATGCATACCAGGATTGGGGGATGAGGGGACCATGCATTCCAGGATTGGGGGTGAGGGGTGCCATGCATACCAGGATTGGGAAATGAGGGGTGCCAAGTATACCAGAATTGGGGGTGAGGGGTGCCATGCATACAAGGATTGGGGGGTGAGGGGTGCCATGTATACCAGGATTGGGAGGTGAGGTGACCATGCATACCAGGATTGGGGAATGAGGTGTGCCATGTATACCAGGATTGGGGAATGAGGGGTGCCATGCATACCAGGATTCGGGGGTGAGGGGACCATGCATACCAGGATTGGGGGGTGAGGGGTGCCATGCATACCAGGATTGGGGGGTGAGGGGACCATACATACCATGATTGGGGGGTGAGGGGAGCCATGCATACCAGGATTGGGGAATGAGGGATGCCATGTATACCAGGATTGGGGGGTGAGGTGACCATGCATACCAGGATTGGGGAATGAGGTGTGCCATGTATACCAGGATTGGGGAATGAGGGGTGCCATGCATACCAGGATTCGGGGGTGAAGGGACCATGCATACCAGGATTAGGGGGTGAGGGGACCATGCATACCAGGATTAGGGGGTAAGGGGACCATGCATACCAGGATTAGGGGGTGAGGGGTGCCATGCATACCACAATAGGATGGGGGCAGCACAAATACCAGGATGGGAGACCATATACCAATAAAAATGCTCGCCACCTGGGCGTAGAACGGGTTCAATAGCTAGTACATATATACACGCATATATACAGTAATACAGCATATACATACACATATATACTGTATATACACACACACACACATATATACAGTAATACAGCATATACATACACATATATACTGTATATACACACACACATATATATATCTGGCGACAGGGCCCCGCTGCATCCTCTGTGTCTCTGTACAGATATAAGTGTAACACGTACTGGATCCAGCACAGGTGACAGTCTGCCATAGAGCTGACGTGCAGTACATACACTGTGTTATGGGGGCGCTCACCTGTGCGGACCCCGCGCTCCGGCCGCTACTTCTCTGCTCATATAAGGTCTCTCTTTCTGCCATTAAACAATTCGGTTGTCATGGCAGTGGAGGCGGGGCGTTGGTAGGGGGCGTGTCTGGTATAGGGCAGATTGGGGCGGGGCTGTCATGCAGTGCTTGTCTCATCGCTGTAATTTCCTGCTGATGCCACCTGGTGGACAGCATTGGTCAGTACGCGCTGAGAATGCTCACATGGTGGGGGAGGGGCAGCTTATATATGTATATACACAGTCACAATGCAGTTAGGGTTATGTTCACACAGTGTTTTTTTAAACGTTTTTTTCCACATTATAAAACTCAGTGTTGTCAGGAAAAGCATTGCCTGTATTTTTGATGTATGCCTCATACAAAATACATTTTTGAAGATTTTTTTTAATCTTCCATCCTATACTCGGGCACTGGCTGTATATTGTTGAGGCCCCGGGACTTGCTTAGATCCGCTGGGTGGCATTGCCAGCTGCATTGCAGTAAATGGGTGACCTGAAATCCCACATTTATCCTGTGACCAGTTAGGGACTGTTTTTTCTTAAAGAAGGGGCTCGTGTTATTAATCCCAGACAATCCATTAATGGAGTTTCCAGTAGTATAATAATGATGATTTATCCTGGGGATGGGTTATCAATATCAGATCGGTGGGGCTCCGACACGTGGCACTGGCTCTACCCATCAGCTGATTGCAGCGCTCAGATGTAAATAGTGTGAAGATTGAACATCACCGCTCCATTCACTGTACTGCGGGTCCTGCAGATCAGCTAATATTCATGTAATAGGAGCTGATCTGCAGCACCAGGGAGCGGCCACTACACAGTGACCAGAGCTGTGATGTTCAGCTCCTCAACAATGTTTACATCTGACCTCGGCCAGAGTTTCAAACAACTGAGTAGTGGAGGAGCCACGTGCCGGACCCCCACAAATCTGATATTAATGAGCTAACCAGGGTATAGGCCATCAATATGTTTGTCCTGGAAATTCCCTTTAAGGCCCACCTGCACATACTATGTATATAATATATATATATATGGCAAAGAGTGGGAAGGGGTTAATAAAAGGCTCATAAAACGGACAAACAACACAAATATTGGTTCTATCTTTTACACATTTGGGGTAGCCCTTAAGAGGGCCGGAGAGAGAGAGAGAGAGAGAGAGGGGAGGGAGAGATACCGGGAGATACCAAGAGAGAGAAAAAAAGAGAGACCCAACCAGTGCAAGGCTAAGCCGGGCAGGCGGCAGCGGCTATTTATACCCACTGCTGATCTCTGATTGGTGGAAAATCTGGGTGTGGCTGCTCTCTGATTGGTGGAAAATCTGGGTGTGGCTGCTCTGTGATTGGTCAGCATTATGACCTCACAGTGGCGATGACTCATACCTCCTGGGTGGTTCTTCTGGGCGGTTCTGTTTTCTGACTGGTGGAAATTCTAATCAGCATTATGACCTCACAGTGGCCGTGACTCATGTTTCATGGACTGTTCTATCTGGGTGACCTGAAACATGCTGATCTCTGATTGGTGGAAATTCAAGTCATCTTCATGACATCACAATCAGCATGTTATTACTGCTGAGATGTTCAGTTTTTTCCTAAATTTCCTACGTTTTGTCCTAATTTATTAGCACATATATACCACTCATTCCTACAATCAAAGGATCAGGAAACCCCTCTGAAATCAATATCCTACAATTTACCCCAACAGCAAAAAAACAACTATAAACAAAATACCAAAAGATATATCAGATTATTAATATCCCCCATGCTGGTGTAATGCTCCCAATTCTGCTATAATGTCCCCAAAGCTGGTATAATGCCCCACATCCTGGTATAGTATCTCCAGTTCTGGCATAATGTCCCCCATGCTGCTATAATATCCCCTATACTGGTATAATATTATCATTGTGATATAATGTCCCCCATCCTGGTGTAACATCATCATTGTGATATAATGTCCCCATTCTGATATTGTGTCACCCATCCGGGTATGGTGTACCCCTTTCTGGTATAGTGTCCCTTATTCTGGTATAATGTCCCCCTTCCTGGTATATTGTTCCTATTCTGATATATTGTCCCTATTCTTATATAGTGTCCTTCATCTTGGTAAAATGTCCCCATACTAGTATAATGTCCCCATTCTGGAATAATGTCCCCATCCTGGTATAATGCCCCCCATTCTGGTTTAATGACCATCATACTGGTATAATGTCCCCCTTCCTGGTATATTGTTCCCATTCCTACAATCAAAGGATCAGGAAACCCCTCTGAAATCAATATCCTACAATTTACCCCAACAGCAAAAAAACAACTATACACAAAATACCAAAAGATATATCAGATTATTAATGAGCAAATAAAAGACACAATCACATAAAAATAATTTTTAGAAAGGTGTAGAAAAAATGCTGTAAAGTAAGAACGCTTCAAAAATAGAAATGTTAATGATCTATTTAATCAATTAACAAAATACAAGTGAATGAACAAACAAAAAATCTAGATCCAATCAATATTTGGTGTGACCAACTTTTCACTTTAAGGCTGGGTGCCCACGTAGCATTTTTCAATCGTTTATGCTGCAGAATTTCCGCAGCGTAAACGCTTGTTAAACGCTAGGTTATCGGCCCCCCATGGTCCCCAAGGGGATTCCGCATGTTCTATGCACATGCTGCGGATTTTTCCGCAGCGTTTATGCTGCGTACAAAAATCCGCAGTATGTCATTTAATTTTGCGGAAGCGCAGCGGAACTCCCGCCATTGACTTGCATTGAGACGCATAGAAACCGCGACTGTACATTTGTACAAGCGGCTTCTATGCGTCTCTATGTGCGGATGGTACCCAGTTCTGGAGGAGAGGAGACTCTCCTCCAGACCTGGGTAACATTGTACCTGTAAAAAAAGAATAAAATAAATAAAGTTTATACTCACCTTTCCGAAGGCTTCTCTCTGAATGCCGGCATCGCTTGAGGACCTGCGGCGACGTCACAGTCATGTGACCGCAGGCCCTTCACCGCTCTGTCTCGCGAAATGCCGGCATCCAGGAAGCAGAGAGGAACGAGCGCTGCAGCCACGCCGGGGCCTCGGGGGTGAGTATAGCTTTATTTGTTTTCATTTTTATGGTTCACACTGTATAAATCCATGCTGTTTGCATGGATTTATACAGTGTGACCTAGTTGTCAAGCACTTTCCAAGTGATGCTATCGCCTGGAAAGCGCTTGTCAATCTGCATGCGGAAACGCATGTGAATCCGCATGTGGATCCGCATGTATTCTGCAGGAAAAACGCATGCACAATCTGCATGCGTTTTTTCTGCCAGGGAGATGCAGAAATGCTGCAGAAATTTTCTGCTTCATTTCTGCATCGTGGGCACATAGCCTAAAACAGCATCAATTCTTCTAGGTACACCTGCGCAAAGTCTGGGATTTTGTAATAATACAGTCAGGTGTCTGGTCATACACCATGGCAAGACTGAGCAAGAATACACAAGGGAGTTATACTACATCAGCAAGGACTCTAAGGGACAAATTTCAAAGCAGATTGAGGGTTCAAGATGTGTCATTCAAGCACTTGTGAAGAAGCACAAGAAAATGTGCAACGTCGAGGTCAGTAGATGCAGTGGTCGGCCAAGGAAACTTAGTGCAGCAGATGTATGACACATTATGGTTACTTTCCTTCAAAAGTGGAAGATGTCCAGCAGTGCCACCAGCTCAGAACTGGCAGCAACCAGTGGGACTCAGCTTCACTCATCTAATGTTCAGAGAAGACTGGCCAGAAGTGGTCTTCATAGCAGAATTGTGGTGAAAAAGCCATATCTTCCACATCAAAACAAGGCCAAGTGACTCTGACGCGCCCCTGGGCCTGAGTCGCGCAGCGTTGCGCACGCGGGAGCCTACCCGGAGCCGGATCCGATAGGGGTAGTAGTCTCGTGGCGGGGACCCGGTCCGTGCCCAGGGAGTCAAACTGAGCGGCAGTATTAGCAGTAGATGTTAGAATGTTCGACTACGCCACCCGTTGAATGCGGCTATGAGGCCGCCGCTGCAGGGCAGACCGCTGAGGCCGGTGGTACGATTGTGCAGCGTAGATGGTATAACCCCCAACGGGAGGGGTATGGCCTCAGGGCAGCCGACGTGAATGATGGGGGTAGCAGGAGAGCATGCAGGTAGCAGGAACCACTCAGAGACGGTGCGGTGTAGTTCAGGGTCTTTACTGGTGACAAAGGTAGACCCTTCCGGAGTACTGGCTAGTGGTCGGGGCCTGGTCAGTCCGTGAGCAGATGGGATCTCCCCTGGCCAGGCGGAGTTGTAGGCCTCCCCAACTAATTGTACTCTTCTGGCTACCTTGCTAGAGGCGGGTATAAGTAGCCCACGTCCCTGAGTGTACCGTGTGGTGCTCACCCATATGGCCGGTGACTCGGGGCCTTTTGGTAGCTTCCGTTCCACGACGGCGGTGCTGGTCCCACGCGTGTGACCGTGCCTTCGGGTTTCTGGGCCAGAGGACCTGAAATCCCCTGCCGGTCGGTTTCTGCTGCTGGGTAAGGATTAGTCCCCACAGCCTCGGACTCCGGGTCCGGTGATAATTCTTCAATCAGGGCGAGCTCTACAGCTTCCAGCCCCTGACTCCTTTTAGCACTGCTCCCACTGAGCTCCTGATCTTTCTTTCCTATAGCTGCTCCTCTCCAGACCAGACTATGTCTCTGTCTGGGACTCCTCTTCTTCTCTCTCTCTTCTCACTCTAACCCTGCCTCAGCCCCAGTTTTATATAGGGGAAGTTCTTCCCCTCCCAGGACTGGGCAGGAGGTGTGGCATGCATAGGATTCCTGACCAGGAGACCTCCCACTTGCTCACAGACGTAATATTGCTATTACTGTGGAAACCAGACCCCTGGGGTGCCACAACTCAACTATGCATTAAAACAGAGGAACCAGGGTGTAGAAAATTGGCAGGATGTGCTCTGGACGGTTGAGTCAAAATATGAAAAATGTTGTTATTACAGAAGAGATTTTGTTCACTGAAGGGCTGGAGAGCAGAACAATAATGAGCGTCTGTGGGCAATAGTGATGCATAAGCACGGTGGAGGCTCCTGTAAGTTTGGGGCTGCATTTCAGCAAATGGAGGTGGAAATTGGGTCAGAATTATTGGTTCCCTCAATGCTGAGATATAGAGGCAGATACTTAGCCATCATGCAATATCATCAGGGAGGTGTCTGATTGGATCCAAATGTTTTCTTCAGCAGAACAACAACCCCAAACATACAGCCAATGTCATTAAGAATTATCTTCAATGTAAAGAACAAGGAGTCCTGGAAATGATCTGGTGCCACCCAGTGGAGTAACTAGAGTCTGATAGGCCCCCACCGCCATGTTGGTCAGATGTATGGGCCCTTGTAGCGTTCTGGATCCTATAAAGAAATATGTGCTCTCTACCTATGTAGTAATGTCCCCCATCCTGGCTCCTTCTTGTAATAATCTCCCACATGCTGGGCCTTATGCTATAACATTTTCCCCCACCTGTGCCCCTGTCTGGTAATGTCCCCATTCTGGCATCATTTCCTTCATTCTGGTTTAATGTCCCCATCCTGGTATAGTGTCCCCATTCTGATATAATGTCCCCATTTTGGTATAATGTCTCTAACCTGGTATAATATTCCCCATGCTGGTGTAATGCTCCCAATTCTGCTATAATGTCCCCAAAGCTGGTATAATGCCCCACATCCTGGTATGGTATCTCCAATTCTGGCATAAGGTCCCCCATGCTGCTATAATATCCCCCATACTGGTATAATATTTTCATTGTGATATAATGTCCCCCATCCTGGTGTAACATCATCATTGTGATATAATGTCCCCATTCTGATATAGTGTCACCCATCCGGGTATGGTGTACCCCTTTCTGGTATAGTGTCCCTTATTCTGGTATAATGTCCCCAATTCTGTTATAATTTCCCCATTCTGATATAATGTCCCCATTCTGATATAATGTCCCCATTCCTGGTATATTGTACCCATTCTGATATATTGTCCCCATCCTGGTTTAATGTCCCTCGCCCTGGTTTAATGTCCCCCATCCTGGTACAATGCACTCCATTCTGTTACAGTGTCTCACATTCTGGCATAATGACCTAATTCTGATACAATGTCCCCATTCTGGTATAATGTACCCATTCTGGCATAATGTCCCCCATCCTGGTACGGTATCTACTTAGCTGCCATCCTGGGGATGGGTTATCAATATCAGATCGGTGGACTCCGACACGCGGCACTGGTTCTACCCATCAGTTGTTTGCAACGCTCAGATGTAAATAGTTTGAAGATCTGAACATCACTGCTCCATTCACTGTACTGTGGGTCCTGCAAGTCAGCTAATATTCATGTAATAGGAGCTGATCTGCAGCACCAGGTAGCAGCCACTACACAGTGACCAGAGCTGTGATGTTCAGCTCCTCAACAATGTTTACATCTGACCTCTGCCGGAGTTTCAAACAACTGAGTAGTGGAGGTGCCACGTGCCGGACCCCCACAAATCTGATTTTAACCCCTTCCTGATGTCAGGTGTAATAATATGTACCTGTGACCTGGGCCTATTGGACCAGGTGCGTATTATTATGCCTTGGCGATCGCACCCACACAGAGGCTGTGCTGGCGCGATCGCTGCCGGGTGTCAGCTGATTCTCACAGCCAACACCCGTTGCTTTGTGCCAGGAGTCGTGCCGCACCGCTCCCTCGAAATGTTGCGAACTAAGTCGATCGCAGCATTCCGGGAGCAGGGGGAGGTAAGCGCGACTCTCTTACCTTGAATCAAAAACCGCACTGTGAGCATCGATCGTTGCTATGGTGACCCGATGTCGTCATGACAACATCCGGGTCACCAGAAAGTTACTTTGATCATGCGCAGTGCACAATCAAAATAACTTGTGCGTGTGCAGCGCTGACAGGCTGCATAGCATAGAGATGCCGCTGCTGCATCTCTATGCTGTACAAGCGATCGGCCTGCAAAAAATGAAAGTCCCATAGTGGGACAAAGTGTAAAAGTAAAAAAAAGTGTAAGAAAGTGAAAAAAAAAAATAAATATATATATATATATATATATATATATATATATATATATATATATATAAACATAATCAAAATATTTTTTTTAAATGAAAAAATAATCTACAAAAAATAAAACATATACTGTACCATAAATAAAATTTGGGTAAACGGATAAATCCAACGTCCAGACTTCCTTCTTAAAAACTTGTCTTTATTAAATGCGTTCCATAAAAAAATTCACATTCCAGTTAAAATGCCAGGCATATCTGTTTTGCAGTCCTGCAGCATATTAACCCTTTGTTTGTTCTCCACTATGTCATTAGCCCTGTTCAGCATCCACCTGGGATATTTCCTTTGCATTAGTCTCCCTGCAGCCTGCTCAGCATGATGTTCATAGCAGGAAGGGAGGGTCGAATTCCTCTTAAGGGTATGTGCACACTATCAGGATTTGAAGCAGAAATTTCCTGAGCATTTTTGCCTCTCCCTGGCAGAAAAAAGGAGATTTTTGTGTACTCACTGTAAAATCTCTTTCTCTTAGCCTCTAATTGGGGGACACAGGACCATGGGTGTTATGCTGCTGTCCACTAGGAGGCGACACTATGCATAATCTGAAAAAGATTAACCGTGGCTCCTCCTCTGCAGTATACACCCCTGGACGGCATAAGCCTTCTCCAGTTTTGTGCAAAAGCATTAGGAGGAACGTAACATGGATAACATAACCATGCCTATAAGAAGGCAACTACAGTTATATGAAAAAGTTTGGGCACCCCTATTAATCTTAAGCTTAATGTTTTATAAAAATTGGTGTTTTTGCAACAGCTATTTCAGTTTGATATATGTAATAACTGTTGGACACAGTAATGTTTCTGCCTTGAAATGAGGTTTATTGTACTAACAGAAAATGTGCAATCTGCATTCAAACAAAATTTGACAGGTGCATAAGTATGGGCACCCTTATCATTTTCTTGTTTTAAATACTCCTACCTACTTTTTACTGACTTACTAAAGCCCTTTTTTTGGTTTTGTAACCTCATTGAGCTTTGAACTTCATAGGCAGGTGTATGCAATCATGAGAAAAGCTACTTAACCCCTTAAGCCCCGAGGGTGGTTTGCACGTTAATGACCAGGCCAATTTTTACAATTCTGACCACTGTCACTTTATGAGGTAATTACTCTGGAACGCTTCAACGGATCGCCCTGATTCTGAGACTGTTTTTTCGTGACATATTGTACTTCATGATTGTGGTGAAATTTCTTCGATATCACTTGCGTTTATTTGTGAAAAAAATGGAAATTTGGCGAAAATTTTGAAAATTTTGCAATTTTCAAAATTTGAATTTTTGAGCCCTGAAATCAGAGAGATATGTCACACAAAAGAGTTAATAAATAACATTTCCCACATGTCTACGTTACATCAGCACAATTTTGGAACCCAAATTTTTTTTTGTTAGGGAGCTATAAGGGTTAAAAGTTCACCAGCGATTTCTCTTTTTTCCAACAAAATTTACAAAACCATTTTTTTAGGGACCACATCACATTTGAAGTCACTTTGAGAGGTCTTTATGACAGAAAATACCCAAAAGTGACACCATTCTAAAAACTGCACCCCTCAATGTGCTCAAAACCACATTCAAGAACTTTATTAACCCTTCAGGTGCTTCACAGGAATTTTTTGAATGTGGAAGAAAAAAATGAACATTTAACTTTTTTCACAAAAATGTTACTTTAGACCCAATTTTTTTATTTTCACAGGGGTAACAAGAAGAAATGGACCCCAAAAATTGTTGTGCAATTTCCCCTGGGCACGCAGATACCCAATATTTGTGGAAAAAACACTGTTTGCGCGCACGGCAGGGCTCGGAAGGGAAGGAGCGCCATTTGACTTTTTGATTGTAAAATTTGCTTGAATAATTAGCGGACACCATGTTGCGTTTGGAGAGCCCCTGTGTCCCCAAACATTGGAGCTCCCCCACAAGTGACGCCATTTTGGAAACTAGACCCCCCAAGGCACCTATCTAGATGCATAGTGAGCACTTGGAACCCCCAGGTGCTTCACAAATTGATTCGTAACAATGAAAAAGTGAAAAAAAAAAACACTTTTTCATTTTTATGAATCAATTTGTGAAGCACCTGAGGGTTCCAAGTGCTCACAATGCATCTAGATAGGTGCCTTGGGGGGTCTAGTTTCCAAAATGGGGTCACTTGTGGGGGAGCTCCAATGTTTGGGCACACAGCGGCTCTCCAAACGCAACATGGTGTCGCTAACAATTTGAGCCGATTTTCCGTTAAATTTGTTAGAGGACACCATGTTGCATTTAGAGAGTCCCTGTGTGCCCAAACATTGGAGCTCCCCCACAAGTGACCCCATTTTGGAAACTAGACCCCCCAAGGCACCTATCTAGATGCATAGTGAGCACTTGGAACCCCAAGGTGCTTCACAAATTGATTCGTAACAATAAAAAAGTGAAAAAAAAACACTTTTTCATTTTTATGAATCAATTTGTGAAGCACCTGAGGGTTCCAAGTGCTCACAATGCATCTAGATAGGTGCCTTGGAGGGTCTAGTTTCCAAAATGGGGTCACTTGTGGGGGAGCTCCAATGTTTGGGCACACAGCGGCTCTCCAAACGCAACATGGTGTCGCTAACAATTTGAGCCGATTTTCCGTTAAATTTGTTAGCGGACACCATGTTGCATTTGGAGAGTCCCTGTGTGCCCAAATATTGGAGCTCCCCCACAAGTGACCCCATTTTGGAAACTAGACCACCCAAGGCACCTATCTAGATGCATAGTGAGCACTTGGAACCCTCAGGTGCTTCACAAATTGATTCAAAAAAATGAAAAAGTGTTTTTTTTTTCACTTTTTCATTGTTATGAATCAATTTGTGAAGCACCTGGGGGTTCCAAGTGCTCACTATGCATCTAGATAGGTGCCTTGGGGGGTCTAGTTTCCAAAATGGGGTCACTTGTTGGGGAGCTCCAATGTTTGGGCACACAGCGGCTCTCCAAACGCAACATGGTGTCGATAACAATTTGAGCCGATTTTCCGTTAAATTTGTTAGAGGACACCATGTTGCATTTAGAGAGTCCCTGTGTGCCCAAACATTGGAGCTCCCCCACAAGTGACCCCATTTTGGAAACTAGACCCCCCAAGGCACCTATCTAGATGCATAGTGAGCACTTGGAACCCCAAGGTGCTTCACAAATTGATTCGTAACAATGAAAAAGTGAAAAAAAAACACTTTTTCATTTTTATGAATCAATTTGTGAAGCACCTGAGGGTTCCAAGTGCTCACAATGCATCTAGATAGGTGCCTTGGAGGGTCTAGTTTCCAAAATGGGGTCACTTGTGAGGGAGTTCCAATGTTTGGGCACACAGCGGCTCTCCAAACGCAACATGGTGTCGCTAACAATTTGAGCCGATTTTCCGTTAAATTTGTTAGCGGACACCATGTTGCATTTGGAGAGTCCCTGTGTGCCCAACTATTGGAGCTCCCCCACAAGTGACCCCATTTTGGAAACTAGACCACCCAAGGCACCTATCTAGATGCATAGTGAGCACTTGAAACCCTCAGGTGCTTCACAAATTGATTCATAAAAATGAAAAAGTGTTTTTTTTTTTCACTTTTTCATTGTTATGAATCAATTTGTGAAGCACCTGGGGGTTCCAAGTGCTCACTATGCATCTAGATTGGTGCCTTGGGGGGTCTAGTTTCCAAAATGGGGTCACTTGTGGGGGAGCTCCAATGTTTGGGCACACAGCGGCTCTCCAAACGCAACATGGTGTCGATAACAATTTGAGCCGATTTTCCGTTAAATTTGTTAGAGGACACCATGTTGCATTTAGAGAGTCCCTGTGTGCCCAAACATTGGAGCTCCCCCACAAGTGACCCCATTTTGGAAACTAGACCCCCCAAGGCACCTATCTAGATGCATAGTGAGCACTTGGAACCCCAAGGTGCTTCACAAATTGATTCGTAACAATGAAAAAGTGAAAAAAAAAAACTTTTTCATTTTTATGAATCAATTTGTGAAGCACCTGAGGGTTCCAAGTGCTCACAATGCATCTAGATAGGTGCCTTGGAGGGTCTAGTTTCTAAAATGGGGTCACTTGTGGGGGAGCTCCAATGTTTGGGCACACAGCGGCTCTCCAAACGCAACATGGTGTCGCTAACAATTTGAGCCGATTTTCCGTTAAATTTGTTAGCGGACACCATGTTGCATTTGGAGAGCCGCTGTGTGCCCAAATATTGGAGCTCCCCCACAAGTGACCCCATTTTGGAAACTAGACCCCCCAAGGCACCTATCGAGATGCATTGTGAGCACTTGGAACCCTCAGGTGCTTCACAAATTGATTCATAAAAATGAAAAAGTGTTTTTTTTTTCACTTTTTCATTGTTACGAATCAATTTGTGAAGCACCTGGGGGTTTCAAGTGCTCACTATGCATCTAGATAGGTGCCTTGGGGGGTCTAGTTTCCAAAATGGGGTCACTTGTGGGGGAGCTCCAATGTTTGGGCACACAGCGGCTCTCCAAACGCAACATGGTGTCGCTAACAATTTGAGCCGATTTTCCGTTAAATTTGTTAGCGGACACCATGTTGCATTTGGAGAGCCGCTGTGTGCCCAAATATTGGAGCTCCCCCACAAGTGACCCCATTTTGGAAACTAGGCCCCCCAAGGCACCTATTGAGATGCATAGTGAGCACTTGGAACCCCCAGGTGCTTCACAAATTGATCCATAAAAATGAAAAAGTGTTTTTTTTTTCACTTATTCAATTTTATGAATCAATTTGTGAAGCACCTGAGGGTTCCAAGTGCTCACAATGCATCTAGATAGGTGCCTTGGGGGGTCTAGTTTCCAAAATGGGGTCACTTGTGGGGGAGCTCCAATGTTTGGGCACACAGCGGCTCTCCAAACGCAACATGGTGTCGCTAACAATTTGAGCCGATTTTCCGTTAAATTTGTTAGCGGACACCATGTTGCATTTAGAGAGTCCCTGTGTGCCCAAACATTGGAGCTCCCCCACAAGTGACCCCATTTTGGAAACTAGACCCCCCAAGGCACCTATCTAGATGCATAGTGAGCACTTGGAACCCCAAGGTGCTTCACAAATTGATTCGTAACAATGAAAAAGTGAAAAAAAAACACTTTTTCATTTTTATGAATCAATTTGTGAAGCACCTGAGGGTTCCAAGTGCTCACAATGCATCTAGATAGGTGCCTTGGAGGGTCTAGTTTCCAAAATGGGGTCACTTGTGGGGGAGCTCCAATGTTTGGGCACACAGCGGCTCTCCAAACGCAACATGGTGTCGCTAACAATTTGAGCCGATTTTCCGTTAAATTTGTTAGCGGACACCATGTTGCATTTGGAGAGTCCCTGTGTGCCCAAATATTGGAGCTCCCCCACAAGTGACCCCATTTTGGAAACTAGACCACCCAAGGCACCTATCTTGATGCATAGTGAGCACTTGGAACCCTCAGGTGCTTCACAAATTGATTCATAAAAATGAAAAAGTGTTTTTTTTTTCACTTTTTCATTGTTATGAATCAATTTGTGAAGCACCTGGGGGTTCCAAGTGCTCACTATGCATCTAGATAGGTGCCTTGGGGGGTCTAGTTTCCAAAATGGGGTCACTTGTGGGGGAGCTCCAATGTTTGGGCACACAGCGGCTCTCCAAACGCAACATGGTGTCGATAACAATTTGAGCCGATTTTCCGTTAAATTTGTTAGCGGACACCATGTTGCATTTGGAGAGCCGCTGTGTGCCCAAATATTGGAGCTCCCCCACAAGTGACCCCATTTTGGAAACTAGACCCCCAAAGGCACCTATCGAGATGCATTGTGAGCACTTGGATCCCTCAGGTGCTTCACAAATTGATTCATAAAAATGAAAAAGTGTTTTTTTTTTCACTTTTTCATTGTTACGAATCAATTTGTGAAGCACCTGGGAGTTTCAAGTGCTCACTATGCATCTAGATAGGTGCCTTGGGGGGTCTAGTTTCCAAAATGGGGTCACTTGTGGGGGAGCTCCAATGTTTGGGCACACAGCGGCTCTCCAAACGCAACATGGTGTCGCTAACAATTTGAGCCGATTTTCCGTTAAATTTGTTAGCGGACACCATGTTGCATTTGGAGAGCCGCTGTGTGCCCAAATATTGGAGCTCCCCCACAAGTGACCCCATTTTGGAAACTAGGCCCCCCAAGGCACCTATTGAGATGCATAGTGAGCACTTGGAACCCCCAGGTGCTTCACAAATTGATCCATAAAAATGAAAAAGTGTTTTTTTTTTCACTTATTCAATTTTATGAATCAATTTGTGAAGCACCTGGGGGTTCCAAGTGCTCATTATGCATCTAGATAGGTGCCATGGGGGGTCTAGTTTCCAAAATGGGGTCACTTGTGGGGGAGCTCCAATGTTTGGGCACACAGGGACTCTTCAAATGCCACATGGTATCCGCTAACAATTTGAGCCGACAATTTGTTAGCGGATACCATGTTGCATTTGAAGAGTCCCTGTGTGCCCAAACATTGGAGCTCCCCCACAAATGACCACATTTTGGAAACTAGACCCCCCAAGGCACCTATCTAGATGCATAATGAGCACTTGGAACCCCCAGGTGCTTCACAAATTGATTCGTAAAATTGAATAAGTGAAAAAAAAACACTTTTTCATTTTTATGGATCAATTTGTGAAGCACCTGGGGGTTCCAAGTGCTCACTATGCATCTAGATAGGTGCCTTGGGGGGTCTAGTTTCCAAAATGGGGTCACTTGTGGGGGAGCTCCAATGTTTAGACACACAGGATCTCTCCAAACGCGACATGGTTCCAATTTGTTAGCGGACACCATGTTGCGTTTGGAGAGCCCCTGTGTGTCTAAACATTGGAGCTCCCCCACAAGTGACCCCATTTTGGAAACTAGACCCCCCAGGGAACTTATATAGATGTGTGGTGAGCCCATTGAACCCCCAGGTGCCTCTCAGAAAATCATAATGTTGACTTGTGAAAATAAAAAAAAACACATTTTTTCCACAAAAATGCAAAAAAAATATTTTCACAAGGGTACTAGGAGAAATTGCACCCCATAAGTTGTTGTGCAATTTCTCCTGAGTACTCATATACCCCATGTGTTGGAAAAAAACTACTGTTTGGGCGCATGTAAGGGCTCGGAAGGGAAGGAGTGACGCTTTTGAACGCAGACTTTGATGAAATGGTCTGCAGGCGTCATGTCATGTTCTCAGAGCCCTTGATGTGCCTAAACAGTGAAATGCCTAACAAGTGCCCCCTTTTTGGTAGTGTTAGTTGATTTTTGAATTTTGTAATGTAGTGTTATACATCAGTTGTGTAGGACAATCTGACGAACACTACACAACTGATGTATGACAACCTGACGAACACTACGTCAGCTGTGCAGTGTTCGTCAGGTTGTCATACTTCATAAATTAATTCAATAGTCCATCGAAGTATGGTACCTTTTGAAGCAGTCTTTCATACACAGGCCAGGTTTGTCAGGGCAGGTGTCACATTGATAAATGGTGTCCTTGCGTATTCCACTTTTATAACACACTCGGCACCTCTTTTGTGACTTTCCTTTTTTTCCGCTGTGAGGGATCTGCCCTGGGAAATGCTGGCCTGGTACAATTCTTGGTCCTTCAATTCCAGAAGTACTGGGGCCCTCTCTGTCACTGCTGCCAAATATCAGGGCCTTGATAACTGTTTCCTGAAACTGAAGGTACGACGCAGAAGTCTGGCCTGCACATTGTGACAGAAGGAAAGCATTGTGCATTGCCATCTGTACAATGTGCACGGCCAGCTTCTTGTACCACACTCTGGACTTTCTCAAAGCACTGTATGGCTGGAGGACTTGATCAGAGAGATCAACTCCCCCCATGTACTTGTTGTACCCCACTACACAGTCTGGTTTGACGACCTGTGTAGTGGAACCTCGTACAGTGCTGAGTGTGCTGCCATCACCATGTATGGTGGTCAAGAAAAGGACATCCCTTTTGTCCTTGTACTTGACCATCAACAGGTGGTCGCTACATTGGGCTCTGCTCTCACCCCTTTTGAGCAGCTGCCCAATTAGAGTCTTTGGGAGGCCTTTCTGAATTTTGCGGACAGTACCGCAGGCTGCGGTACGTCGCGCAGAGAGGGACTGGAAGAGCGGGATACTTGTATAAAAGTTATCCACGTAGAAGTGATAACCTTTATCAAGCAGTGGGTGCACCAAGTCCCACACAATTTTCCCACTCACTCCCAGAACAGGGGGGCATTCAGGGGGTTCAATCCGGGAGTCCTTCCCTTCATAAACTCTAAACTTGTGAGTGTATCCTGAGGTACTCTCACAAAGTTTATACAGCTTGATCCCATACCTTGCCCTCTTACTGGGCAGGTACTGCCGGAATCCAAGCCGCCCCTTAAAAGAAATTAAGGACTCATCCACACAAATGTCCCTTTGGGGCACGTACACTTCACCAAACTTGTTGTTGAAGTGTTCGATGACCGGCCGAACTTTGAAAAGACGATCAAAGTTCGGGTCATCGCATGCAGGACACCTTGCATTATCTTGGTAATGCAAGAACTTGTAGATGGCCTGAAAACGTGTCCGGGGCATGACCATTCGGAACACTGGAGTGTTATACAAAACGTCAACACTCCAGTATTGCCGAAGCTCGGGCTTCTTCAAGTTCCCCATAAGAAGGACCAGGCCCCAAAACTTCATCATTTCTACTGCGTCTACAGGAGACCAGTTAGAAAATGATGAAGAGGGGTTTTGTTCTAAAAATTGATGAGCGTATAAATTAGTTTGGCCCACCATGAGGTTTATAAAATCCTCAGAGAAAAAGACTTTGAAAAAGTCTATTTCTGTGAGGCCGGTGGTGTCAAACTTGATTCCTGATTCCGCTACGAAATCAGGAATCAGCGGCTCATAATTTTCGGGGGGCGAAGTCCATATAGGCTCAGTAGTGGGGGGCGCTGGAACATCTCTCCTGCGACGACGGCGGGGCGGGCCAGCAGAACCTGAGGAAGAGGAGGAAGAAGAGAAGGAGGAAGACGACGAGGAGTCGGAAAAAGAAAGAAATGTGGGATCCTCACCCTCACTGTCAGTGTCGGAGGCAAGAATAGCGTAAGCCTCCTCCGCTGAATAATGAGTTTGGGATGAGCAGGACATTGTTTGTTATGTATGTGGTGCGTGTGTGTCAATTCTTTGAGAGTGTGTGTGTGTCAGTACTTTATTTAGAGTGTGTGGAAAAAGGAAATACTGTATGTGGTGCAAACAGCGAGCACGAGTGTGGATTGGTGAACTATGCCACCGATCAATACTCGGCGGCTGCTGGATGTGCGCACAAATGTGTGGGGAGTGGGAAGAGGGGAATTGGGTTGGATGAGGGGAGATCAGATTACTTACCAAAGTCCTCTCTGTTCTTTCAGGACCGGGAGCCCGTAGCAGGAGCCCGGCGCTGGTGACCGGGAGCCCGGAGCAGGAGACCGGGGGCCCGGAGCAGGAGACCGGGAGCCCGGAGCAGGAGACCGGGGGCCCGGAGCAGGAGACCGGGGGCCCGGAGCAGGAGACCGGGAGCCCGGAGCAGGAAGACGGGAGCCCGGAGCAGGAAGACGGGAGCCCGGAGCAGGAGACCGGGAGCAGGAGACCGGGGGCCCGGAGCAGGAGACCGGGGGCCCGGAGCAGGAGACCGGGAGCCCGGAGCAGGAAGACGGGAGCCCGGAGCAGGAGACCGGGAGCCCGGAGCAGGAAGACGGGAGCCCGGAGCAGGAGACCGGGAGCCCGGAGCAGGAAGACGGGAGCCCGGAGCAGGAGACCAGGAGCACGGAGCAGGAGACTGGTACTGGAGCTGGAGATCAGAAGCAAAAGAATTAAAGAATTAACAGGGACACTGGGGTGAGGCGGATTGGGATGGGAAGGGGGTAAAAAGACAGGGGAGTGGGAAGAGGGGTAAAAAGACAGGAGAGTGGGAAGAGGGGGATTGGGGTGGATGAGGGGAGATCAGAGATGGACTTACCAAAGGGTCAGCAGTACTGGAACAGAAGACCCAGAGCAGGAGCCCGGGAGCCCGGAGCAGGAGACCAGGAACCCGGAGCAGGAGACCAGGAGCCCGGTGCAGGAGACCAGGAGCCCGGTGCAGGAGACCAGGAGCCCGGCGCTGTTGACCGGGAGCCCGAAGCTGGTGACCGGGAGCCCGGCGCAGGAGCCCGGGAGCAGTAGACCAGGAGCCCGGAGCAGGAGACCAGGAGCCCGGAGCAGGAGACCAGTACTGGAGCTGGAGATCAGAAGCAAAAAATTAACAGGGACACTGGGGTGAGGCGGATTGGGGTGGGAAGGGGGGTAAAAAGACAGGGGAGTGGGAAGAGGGGTAAGAAAACAGGGGAGTGGGAAGAGGGGGATTGGGGTGGATGAGGGGAGATCAGAGATGGACTTACCAAAGGGTCAGCAGGACTGGAACAGAAGACCCAGAGCAGGAGACCAGGAGCCCGGTGCAGGAGACCAGGAGCCCGGTGCAGGAGACTAGGAGCCCGGTGCAGGAGACCGGTACTGGAGCTGGAGATCAGAAGCAAAAGAATTAACAGGGACACTTGGGTGAGGCGGATTGGGATGGGAAGGGGGGTAAAAAGACAGGGGAGTGGGAAGAGGGGTAAAAAGACAGGAGAGTGGGAAGAGGGGGATTGGGGTGGATGAGGGGAGATCAGAGATGGACTTACCAAAGGGTCAGCAGGACTGGAACAGAAGACCCAGAGCAGGAGACCAGGAGCCCGGTGCAGGAGACCAGGAGCCCGGTGCAGGAGACCAGGAGCCCGGTGCAGGAGACCGGTACTGGAGCTGGAGATCAGAAGCAAAAGAATTAACAGGGACACTGGGGTGGGAAGGGGGGTTAAAAGACAGGGGAGTGGGAAGAGGGGTAAAAAGACAGGGGAGTGGGAAGAGGGGGAAGAGGGGGATTGGGGTGGATGAGGGGAGATCAGAGATGGACTTACCAAAGGGTCAGCAGGACTGGAACAGAAGACCCAGAGCAGGAGACCGGGAGCCCGGCGCTGGTGACCAGGAGCCCGGCGCTGGTGACCAGGAGCCCGGCGCTGGTGACCGGGAGTGGAGCTGGAGACTCGGACCAGAGCTGGAGACCGCTGCAGGACGCAGAAAAAAAGGTAAGGGGGGGTAAAAAGAGGGGGGAGGGGGGATTGGGGTGGATGAGGGGAGAACAGACTTACCAAAGTCTTCTCTGCAGGATCAGCAGCAGGCTCTGGAGCAGGAACCACAGCAGGTCAGGAGCAGAAGATCCAGGAGCTGGAGCAGAAGATCCAGGACGCTGGAACAGAAGATCCAGGAGCAGCGGCAGCAGCAGCGACTGGAACAGTGAGAAGATGGTCTTGTGGTGTCACAGAATATTCTGTGGCACTACAAGGCCCAGCACAGACACATCAGATGTGATCGCTCTGTAGAAATCCTCACCAAATGTGAGGGTCTGCAGGGCGGTCACAGGGTGATGATGGGGTGGTGACAGGTGGAGGTAATCTGATTGGAGCAATCATTGATGACATTGATCGCTCCAATCAGAGTACCTGAATACAGGTGACCAGGCGGTCACAGGGAGGTGTCACCCCTCTGTGACCCCCTGTGGTGCATGTTGTGCCCCAGCCATTTGATTGGTGACACTGATTGCACCAATCAGACATGGCTGGAGCAGAGCACGCACCACAGGGGGTCACAGAGGGGTGACACCTCCCTGTGACCGCCTGGTCACCTGTATTCAGGTACTCTGATTGGAGCGATCGATGTCATCATCGATCGCTCCAATCACAGCAGTCTGGGGGATTGAATCACATTACAGGGGGTCATGGGGCGGTGACAGGCAGGTCACAAGCCGGTCACCGCCCCATGACCGCCCTGTCACCGCACGGTCGCGCTACGATAGGTGCGATCGATGTGATCGGCGATCGCACCGATCATAGCAGTCCGGGGCCAGGGCTGGGGTGTCCTAGCAACAGTCTAGGATCGGTGCTCATAGGAGCACCGATCCTAGGCTGCAGATCACTGTTTCCGGCAATCACATTGCCGGAAACAGTGAGAAATGCTGTGATTGGCTGTTCAGATTTGAACAGCCAATCACAGCGATCGCTGGTGCGGGGGGGCGGCGACAGCCCCCGGGATGATGACGCCATCTACCAGGAGGTAAGATGGCACCGTAACTTTAATGCTGTCACCGCAACTTAAGTCGCGGTGCCGCATTAAAGATATGACGTACTAATACGGGTCTGGCTCTTAAGTCCCAGGGCACAGACGCGTATTAGTACGTCAGATGTTATTAAGGGGTTAAAGTGGCCACTTGCAAGTTGTTCTCCTGTTTGAATCTCCTCTGAAGAGTGGCATAATGGGCTCCTCAAAACAACTGTCAAATGATCTGAAAACAAAGATTATTCAACATAGTTGTTCAGGGTAAGGAAACAAAAAGCTGTCTCAGAGATTTAACCTGTCAGTTTCCACTGTGAGGAACATAGGAAGGAAATGGAAGAACACAGGGACAGTTCTTGTTAAGGCCAGAAGTGGCAGGCCAAGAAAAACATCAGAAAGGCAGAGAAGAAGAATGGTGAGATCAGTCAAGGACAATCCTCAGACCACCTCCAGAGAGCTGCAGCATCAACTTGCTGGAGAGGGTGTCACTGTGCATCGGTCAACTATACAACACACTTTGCACAAGGAGAAGCTGTATGGGAGAGTGATGCGAAAGAAGCCGTTTCTGCAAGCACGCCACAAACAGAGTCGGCTGAGGTATGCAAAAGCACATTTGGAGAAGCCAATTTCTTTTTGGAAGAAGGTCCTGTGGACTGATGAACCCAAGATTGAGTTGTTTGGTCATACAAAAAGGCGTTATGCATGGCGGCAAAAAACACAGCATTCCAAGAAAAACACTTGCTACCCACATTAAAGTTTGGTGGAGGCTCCATCATGCTTTGGAGCTGAGTGGCCAATGCCGGCACCGGGAATCTTGTTAAAGTTGAGGGACGCATGGATTTCACTCAGTATCAGCAGATTCTTGACAATAATGTTCAAGAATCAGTGATAAAGTTGAAGTTACGCAGGGGATGGATCTTTCAGCAAGACAATGATCCAAAACACCGCTTCAAATCTACTCAGGCATTCATGCAGAGGAACAATTACAATGTTCGGGAATGGCCATCCCAGTCCCCAGACCTGAATATCATTGAACATCTGTGGGATCATTTGAAGAGGGCTGTCCATGCTCGGCGACCATCAAACTTAACTGAACTGGAATTGTTTTGTAAAGAGGAATGGTCAAAAATACCTTCATCCAGGATCCAGGAACTCATTAAAAGCTACAGGAAGCGACTAGAGGCTGTTATTTTTGCAAAAGGAGGATCTACTAAATATTAATATCACTTTTCTGGTGAGGTGCCCATGCTTATGCACCTGTCAAATTTTGTTTGAATGCAGATTGCACATTTTCTGTTAATACAATAAACCTCATTTCAAGGCAGAAACATTACTGTGTCCAACAGTTATAACATATATCAAACTGAAATAGCTGTTGCAAAAACACCAATTTTTCGAAAACATTAAGCTTAAGATTAATAGGGGTGCCCAAACTTTTTCATATAACTATGTACGAGCTCAAAAAAAAAAAACAATATGAGAACTCAACATAACAACGGCCCGAAACGGGCAACAGGGTGGGAGCTGTGTCCCCCAATTAGAGGCTAAGAGAAAGAGATTTTAGGGTGAGCACACAAAAATCTCCTTTACTCTGTCGCCTCATTGGGGGACACAGGACCATGGGACGTCCCAAAGCATTCCCTGGGTGGAAAGCAATGGACAAATATTGTGTAGACAGGCCCCTATAATTGGGGCACCGCCGCCTGCAGGATACACCTACCCAGGCTCGCATCTGCCGAGGATTGGGTATGAACCCTGTAGTGTTTGGTAAACGTGTGTAGGCTAGTCCAGGTGGCTGCCTTACACAATTGTTGTGCCGAAGCCTGGTGCCGAATGGCCCAGGAGGTCCAACCGCACGTGTAGAGTGTGCCGTAATACCTGCTGGAAGAGGAGAATTTGAGGCGGAAGGCCTCTTGTATGGTGGATTTGATCCACCTGGCAAGGGTAGCGTTGGAAGCTGGCAGACCCTTGCGACAGTCTTCCAGAAGAAGGAAAAAAGAATAAGATTTCAGTAAGGGCGCAGTCCTAAACACATAGATACGCAATGCCCTGACAAGGTCAAGCGTATGCAGAGCATTCTCCATTCAACCTGGACCGGACAGTGGGATGGCAGTGAAATTTCCTCATTGAGGTGGAGGTTGGACACAACCTTCGGAAGGAAGGATGGGACCGTATGGAGAACTACCTTGTCCTGGTAAAAAGCCAGGAAGGGCCATCTGCAGGTGAGTGCTGTTAGTTCAGACACCCTGCGTAGCGAGGTGATTGCCACCGGGAAAACCACTTTCTGGGATAGAAGCAGAGTGGACTTCCCTAAGGGGTTCAAAGGGTTTTTCATGCAATGCTGTCAGCACCAGGTTGAGGTCCCACGCTTCTAGTGGTCGTCTGTAGGGGGGAACCAATCGTGAAACCCCCTGAAGAAATGTCTAGAGATGAGCGGTGTTCGACTAGAACTGTTCGCCAATCTCAAATTCGAGCTGTTTTGGGCGGTGTTCGAGTTGTTCGACGAACCCGAACGATTTGCAAAAAATTCGGCTGTTCGAGGTTATGTTCGATAACTGTTCGTGCACCAAAAGTGTGTCCTGCATGTCTGGCGCTATTTAGAGCACCAATCATGCAGGGATTGTCTGCCACTCACTGTAATGCCACAGCCATGGTGGTTGTGGCATTACAGTGATTGCCCAAATCGATGGGAACAGTGCCAACAGTGAAACATGAAAAGCCGGCAATTCAGCAGCGGCATACACCTGTACCCGACAATTTAGAACCGAAAGAATAGAGCTTCACACATAGATTAGATAGATATAAACATGTCAGCCACATATATACGAAGTACAGTGAAAGTGCTGCTTACTGTACTTGTCATTTAGCGTAAAGGATTTATCAAAAAAAATAATAGTGTTTTCATGCACCGTCTCTTTAAAAAAGCCGGCCGGCAATTCAGCAGCGGTACCCGACAATTTATAACAGACAGAATAGAGCTTCACACATAGATTAGATAGATAGAAACATGTCAGCCACATATATACGAAGTACAGTGACAGTGTTGCTTACTGTACTTGTCATTTAGCGTAAAGGATTTATCAAAAAAAATATTAGTGTTTTCATGCACCGTCTCTTTAAAAAAGCCGGCCGGCAATTCAGCAGCGGTACCCGACAATTTATAACAGACAGAATAGAGCTTCACACATAGATTAGATAGATAGAAACATGTCAGTCACATATATATGAAGTACAGTGATAGTGTTGGTTACTGTACTTGTCATTTAGTATTAAAATAAAGGATTTATTATTAAAAAAATTGGCGTGGGGTTCCCCTTAATTTTAGGCTCTAGCGGAGGTTAAGCAGACGGCTGGGGCAGATGTTTGAAGCCTGGGAAGGGGGTAATACCCACGGAGCTTCCCAGGCTACTAATATCAGCCCCCAGCTGAATACATAGCCTTTACTAGCTATTAAAATGGGGGACCCCCCAAAAAAAATGACGTGGGGTCCCCCCTAATTTAATAGCTAGCAAAGGCTAGGCAGACAGCTGGGGGCTGATATTAATAGCCCAGGAAGGGAGCCATGAATATTGGCCCCCTCCCAGGCTAGAAACACCAGCCGTCAGCCGCCCCAGAAGAGCCATTGGACATTAACTCGGCTCATCTGGATGCCCTCACAGAGAGACACTGTGGAGCGCAAGCAAGCCTGCGCTTCTCAGTGTCTGCGGGATGACAGGCTGGATGGCAGCGTTCTGCTGCGGTCCAGCCTGTCATCTCGATGTAGCAGAGCTGAAGCTGTCATGGGAACCATGGAAAGGTAAGGATGATGTTGCTTTATTATTTTTCTTTTATTTCAGGAGATCGTTGGCTTCAGCTGGAATGGGCGTGATGGTAAGTATGGTTTAATTTAGAACAATAAAGAATTGTGTGTTTATTTCAATTAAAGGACTTTTTTCTGGGTGTTGTGTTTTTTTTAAATACTTTACTAGAAATTCATGGTGGTCATGTCTAATATTGGCGTGACCCCATGAATTTCGGGCTTAGGGCCAGCTGATAATGCCAAGCTGGCCCTAACCCCTTTATTACCCAGTGAGCCACCACATCAGGGTCCTGGATGAGTTGGGTACAGCGCCAGAAGATGGCGCTTCTATGAACGCGCCATTTTCCGGGGTGGCTGCGGACTGCAATTTGCAGCGGGGGTGGCCCAGAAAGCTTGGGCCTCCCTGCGCTGCGGATTCCAGCCCCCAGCTGCCTAGTTGTACCTGGCTGGACACAAAAACAGGGCGAAGCCCCACGTCAATTTTCTTTAAATTATTTCATGAAATAATTAAGAAAAAAAGGGCTTCCCTATATTGTTGTGTCCGGCCAGGTACAACTAGGCAGCTGGGGGCTGGAATCTGCAGCGCAGGGAGGCCCAAGCTTTCTGGGCCCCCCCCCGCTACAAATTGCAGTCCGCAGCCACCCCGGAAAATGGCGCGTTCATAGAAGCGCCATCTTCTGGCGCTGTACCCAACTCATCCAGGGCCCTGGTGCGGTGGTTCACTGGGTAATAAAGGGGTTAGGGCCAGCTTGGTATTATCAGCTGGCCCCAAGCCCAAAATTCATGGGGTCACGCCAGTATTAGACATGACCGCCATGAATTTCTAGTAAAGTATTTAAAAAAAACACAACACCCAGAATAAAGTCCTTTAATTGAAATAAAGACACAATTCTTTATTGTTCTAAATTAAACCATACTTACCATCACACCCATTCCAGCTGAAGCCAACGATCTCCTGCAATAAAAGAAAAATAATAAACCAACCTCATCCTTACCTTTCCATGGTTCCCACGACAGCTTCAGCTCTGCTACATCGAGATGACTGGCTGGACCGCAGCAGAACGCTGCCATCCAGTCTGTCATCCCGCAGACACTGAGAAGCGCAGGCATGCTTGCGCTCCTCACTGTCTCGCTGTGACGGCATCCAGATGAGCGGAGGTCATGTCCAATGAACTCGGCTCACCTCATGCACGTCACTGACAGCGTGGGAAAATTCTCACGCTGAAGTGCTGAGTGCAGGAGAATTCTCCCACGCTGTCAGTGATGTGCATGAGGTGAGCTCATGTCCAATGAACTCAGCTCACCTCCTGCACGTCACTGACAGCGTGGGAAAATTCTCCTGCAATCAGCGCTTCAGCGTGAGAATTTTCCCACGCTGTCAGTGACGTGCATGAGGTGAGCCGAGTTCATTGGACATGAACTCGGCTCATCTGGATGTCGTCACAGAGAGACGCTGAGCAGCGCAAGCAAGCCTGCGCTTCTCAGTGTCTGCGGGATGACAGGCTGGATGGCAGCGTTCTGCTGCGGTCCAGCCTGTCATCTCGATGTAGCAGAGCTGAAGCTGTCGTGGGAACCATGGAAAGGTAAGGATGAGGTTGCTTTATTATTTTTCTTTTATTGCAGGAGATCGTTGGCTTCAGCTGGAATGGGCGTGATGGTAAGTATGGTTTAATTTAGAACAATAAAGGATTGTGTCTTTATTTCAATTAAAGGACTTTATTCTGGGTGTTTGTGTTTTTTTTAACTTTGACTATGGGGTTAGTAATGGGGGTGTCTTATAGACGCCTCTCCATTACTAACCTGGGCTTGATGTCAGCTGGCATTATAAGCTGACATCAACCCCAACCCTATTACCCCCTGCCACCGCACCAGGGCAGCGTGGAAGAGCGAGGCTAAGTGCCAGAATTGGCGCATCCTATGAATGCGCCATTTCTGGGGCGGCTGACGGCTGGTGTTTCTAGCCTGGGAGGGGGCCAATATTCATGGCTCCCTTCCTGGGCTATTAATATCAGCCCCCAGCTGTCTGCCTAGCCTTTGCTAGCTATTAAATTAGGGGGGACCCCACGTCATTTTTTTGGGGGGGTCCCCCATTTTAATAGCTAGTAAAGGCTATGTATTCAGCTGGGGGCTGATATTAGTAGCCTGGGAAGCTCCGTGGGTATTACCCCCTTCCCAGGCTTCAAACATCTGCCCCAGCCGTCTGCTTAACCTCCGCTAGAGCCTAAAATTAAGGGGAACCCCACGCCAATTTTTTTAATAATAAATCCTTTATTTTAATACTAAATGACAAGTACAGTAACCAACACTATCACTGTACTTCATATATATGTGACTGACATGTTTCTATCTATCTAATCTATGTGTGATGCTCTATCTTTCTGTTCTAAATTGTCGGGTACCGCTGCTGAATTGCCGGCCGGCTTTTTTAAAGAGACAGTGCATGAAAACACTATTATTTTTTTAAATAAATCCTTTACACTAAATTACAAGTACAGTAAGCAACACTGTCACTGTACTTATTATATATGTGACTGACATGTTTCTATCTATCTAATCTATGTGTGAAGCTCTATTCTTTCTGTTCTAAATTGTCGGGTACAGATGCTGAATTGCCGGCCGGCTTTTTTAAAGAGACGGTGCATGAAAACACTAATATTTTTTTTAATAAATCCTTTACACTAAATGACAAGTGCAGTAACCAACACTGTCACTGTGCTTCTTATATGTGTGACTGACATGTTTCTATCTATCTAATCTATGTGTGATGCTCTATTCCTTCTTGTCTAAATTGTCGGGTACCGGTGTATGCCGCTGCTGAATTTGCCGGCCGGCTTTTTTAAAGAGAGTGTCTTCTGAGCAGTTTGTCAGCTTTTGGACACCTTTGCAGGTGTTTTCTATGTGTTTCTATGTGTTTTTGTTTGCCTGCCATTGGTTTTAACGGTGTTCGACGGTGTTCTAAGGTGTTCGACGAACAGTTCGACGAACAGTTCCTCGAACATCCCGGTGTTCGACGAACCGAACCGAACCCGAACACTACGGGGGTGGCTCAACACTAGAAATGTCCTTACTTGTGGCTTGTTAGCAATGCACCTTTGAAAAAGCACTGAGAGAGCTGATACCTGGCTCTTAAGGGAGGCCAGGGACAGTCTGGCCTCCAGACCCGATTGTAGAAACCCAAGTACCCTGGAGAGGGAATAAGGGAATGGGGTCTGGCCACGAGATTCACACCAGGTAAAGAAGGCTTTCCAGGTACGGTAATAAATCTTAGCAGAGGTTGGCTTCCGTGCCCTGATCATGGTTCCAATGACGTCCGGCGAGAACCCTGACTGGGTTAGAACCCAGGTCTCAATGGCCACGCCGTCAATTTGAGGGCCCCTAAGTTCTGGTGGTAGAACGGGCCTTATGACAGAAGATCCGGGCGGTCGGGGAGATGCCAGGGGACGTCTGCTGTGAGCTGTACGATGTCGGCATACCATGTACGTCTGGGCCAGTCCGGTGCGATTAGGATGGTTGGAACTCCCTCTTGCTTGATCTTCCTCATGACTCTGGATATCAGGGGGAGAGGTGGAAAAATGTACAGGAGCTGGAACTGGGTCCAGTCCTGAACCAGGGCATCCGCTCCTAGCGCCCACGGGTCGTGTGTTCTGGCCATGAAGTTGGAGACCTTGGCATTGAAGTGGGATGCCATTAGGTCCACGTCCGGAGTCCCCCAGCGATGGCAGATCTGTCGAAAAACTTCGGGATGGAGAGACCACTCTCCCGAGTCCATTCCTTGCCGGCTGAGGAAGTCTGCTTCCCAGTTGTTCACCCCCGGAATGTGGACCGCAGAGAGAATCAAACCTGTGTCTTCCGCCCAGTGGAGAATGTGTGTCACTTCTCGCATCGACTGGGCACTGCGGGTCCCCCTTTGGGGATTCACATATGCCACAGCCGTGGCATTGTCCGACTGTACTCTAATGTGAGAGGCTGCCAGTAAGAAATGGAAGGCTCTCAACGCCAGAAGGATGGCACGAATTTCCAAGATGTTGATGGGCATGGTCGCTTCCGCTGGGGACCACTTGCCCTGTGCTCTGTGGTGTAGGTGCACCGCACCCCAACCCGTCAGGCTCGCGTCGGTGGTCAGAACCTTCCATTGACCCGTGAGAAAGGATTTCCCCTTTGTTAGTGAGGTTGGCTTGAGCCACCAGTGCAGGGACCTCCTGGTTGACGACGTCAGCTGGAACTCCCTGTCGAGAGAAAAAGGGTTCCTGTCCCATGACTTGAGGATGGCTAGTTGGAGAGGCTGGGGAAATGGGACCGCTTCTATTGCCGCCACCATCCTGCCAAGGACTCTCATGGCAAACCGGAGAGATCGAGGGGGTTTGCTGAGGAGAGTGCGAACTTCTAGACGGAGAGGCAGTGCCTTGTCCTTGGGAAGGAGCACTAGACCCCTGAAGGTGTTGAGTAGCATTCCCAGGAAGGTCAGAGACTGACTCGGGGTTGGTGATGACTTTTGTAGGTTGACTAACCAGCCCAGGCGACTCAGAGTGTCGATTGTGATTGAGACGCTGAGCTCGCAGTCCTTGAAGGTGGGAGCCTTGATAAGGAGATCGTCCAGGTATGGAACGACTACTATGCCTCTGGAGTGCAGGACGTCCATGGTGGCTGCCATGACTTTGGTAAACACTCTGGGAGCCGTGGCGAGTCCGAACGGGAGAGCCACGAACTGGTAGTGGTCCTGGTCGATTGCGAACCTGAGAAATCTCTGATGGGGAGGTGCAATTGGTATATGCAGGTATGCGTCTTGTATGTCTATGGAGGCGAGAAATTCTCCCTTTTCCATGGACGCAATGATTGACCGAAGGGACTCCATGCGTTAGTGACGTACCCGTACATATTTGTTGAGCTGTTTTAGGTCCAGTATGGGCCATATGCCTCCTCCTTTCTTGGGGACTACGAATAAATTGGAGTAGAACCCTCGGCCGCGGGGACCGGTAATATGACTCATGCTTGAAGAAGCGAGAAGACCGCTTGGCGGAAGGCACGAGCCTTGGCTGGCGGTTTTGGGGGAACAGAAAGGAAGAGTCTGTTTGGTGGGTTGGAAGTGAACTCTATTTTGCATCCCGAAGACACTAGTTCCCTGACCCACCTGTCTTCTGTAATAGGCAGCCAGACTTGATGAAAAAGCAAAAGTCGGTCACCTATAGGTGGGGTGTCTTCCGGAGTCCATGAGTCATGATGAGGAGGAAGTCTGAGATTTTCCTCCTTTGGACTTTGACTAGCCTGCTTTTGACTGCCAGGTCTTGTCCGACTTTTGAGTCGACCGTGAGTTGTCCCTGTGTGGGGAGTGGTTGCTATTTTGTGCTGGCCTCGAGACGGACCAGCACGAAGAGTTCCGAAAGGATCGGAATCGAGTTTGGTTACTCTTCTTGTAAGTGCGTTTGGGTTGCAGTTGGGGGAGAGAGGTACTCTTACCCCCGGTGGCGTTGGATATCATCGTGTCCAACTATTCACCAAAAAGTCGACCACTGAGGTACGGGAGGTGCGTGAGGGACCTCTTAGAGGCTGCATCTGCTTTCCATTCCCGCAGCCAGAGGATACACCGAATATTGATGGCGTTTGATGCTATCCCCGCTGCACCCCTTGCAGAATCCAGAGCTGCATGAAGCGTGCAATCTGCTACAACTGCTATTTGAACCGCTTGGTCCAACAGCTCAGGAGCAGATACTTGGAGGCCAGCTTGTAAAGGAGTGACTGTGCTGCTAGCCTAGAGACTGGGGGATCCACTTCGGGTGGATCTGTCCATTCCTTGGTGGCCTCCTGTGAGAAGGGGTACCGCGCCTCCAGATATTTGCGATTAGTAAACTTCTACTCAGGCTGTGAGAACTGCTTTTTAAGGATCGACTTAAACTCTGGGTGGTCAAAGAAGACCTTAGGCGGCTTCAGAACTCCTTCAAAAGGAAATCTTGTGTTGTGGTGCCTCCGGGGGCGGATCAGAAATGTCCAGCACCCGATGGATGGACGAGGTTACGTCCTCAACTAGCGCTGTATTGCTAGGGGGAATTGGGATCAGGGACCCTTCAGTTTCCTTGTCTGAGTCGGAATTACAGATGCCTTCCGAATCCTGTGTATCGCTAAGGCATCTCCTGCTGGGTGAACCGGGGTGGAGGTCTGGTCGGGGATCGCTGTGGAAAACTGCATTGTCTGTCCCTGGTAGGGGACGGTCTAGATGACCTGGAACTACGGTGTCTCTCTCTAGAAGGGGATGACCGTGTGCTATAGGATGACGCAGATGAACGTGACCTGTGGGTCCGCTTGCGTCGTGACCTAGACGTGGATGTGCCCGGGTCGTCATGTCCCTGAGTCGAGCCTTCCCTTTGCTGGGTAGCGTTCATAGCCGAGGCATGACTCTGCAGAGCCTGAAGCAATGTGGAGGTTAGGTTATCTATAGACTGCGTCATAGATTGCGACATCTGAGTGACCCATTCCGGCATGGAATTAGACACCGAAGCATTGACAGGGGCTTCTTGGGGCTCTGGCACAGTAGTCTGGATGCAGTCCTGGCAGCACGGGTACGTGCTGCCACTGGGGAGAGTATTGCTGCAGGCTGTACAGAGTGCATAATAGCAGTCCTGCCTGGTTCTCTTGGACCTTGAGCCAGGCATAGTGCACTGGGGTGGCTATGCAGAGGGCCCTACAGGGTTGGCTATGCAGAGGAGCCTATAAGGAATAATGGATTCACAGCCGAGGAAGAACTCAAGCTGTGATCTTATCCCACCAGTGTGTCCGTAGTTCCAGCGCCGAAGATCCACAGTCCTGTGCCCCCCGGAGACTGGCTGGTCTTCCCTTATCCTGCAGCAGATAATGGCCGCCGGAGTAAAGTTAAGAAAGAAGTGGGGTTGAGAGCTGAAAAGGGCGGCAGAACTGTGTGAAATCGCGCCCTTTCAGTCTCGATCTGCCCCCTCTATGACACTGTAGAGTGTCAAATTTGTCATCCGGGGGGGCGGGCCGGGGAGAGGAGGTGGTGGCTTCGGCTAGGCCGAAGCCGCGGCCTAAATTAGATGCCTGATGCCCAAAGGGACTCCAGACTGGCGCGGAAGTCCAGGAGGGGGACGGATCTGAACCGGACCCCCCCGGATTTAAAGGCAGGATAGCGGTGGGGTATGAGCGGAAGGGGGGGCCCTGTGAAGAGACCCCTGAGGCACCATAGAGCTGGTGCTGCCGCAGAAACAGGGCGCAGGGAGGCCTGTGCCTCTGTTGTGTCATGCCTGCCTGCAACCCCCTGGCCCCAACAGGAGCCCGCAGTAGGACTGGGGTCCCTGGATTGAGCCGTAGTGTGCTGGCTGCTGGGAGCTGCTGCCTGTACAGGCCCTACCTGAGGCGTTTCAACCTAATACCCCCAGGGTGGGGATTAGGGAGGTGCTGCAGTCACCGTCAGGGGGCTATATCCTCGCCTCGACCTCAACCCAGAAACCAAAAGGAATTGGGGAAGGAGGGGGGTCTCGACTTCGAACCAGCACCCGAGGGGCTGGGGAAGGAGCGACATGGGGAATAGCCATCTCGACTTCAACCGTGCACCTCGTAATAAGAGGCCGAGGAAGGAGCCATGCCGGGAGTCTCGCAGTAGACCCACTTTTCTTCATCTGTAATCCCGTCGGAGAAAACGGAGTAAAAGTTTTAGGTGTGCCTCCTATGCGACACTAAGCAAAAACTGGAGAAGGCTGATGCCGTCCAGGGGTGTATACTGCAGAGGAGGAGCCACGGTTAATCTTTTTCAGATTATGCATAGTGTTCCCTTAGTGGACAGCAGCATAACACCCAAGGTCCTGTGTCCCCCAAAGAGGCGACAGAGTAAAAGGCATGCGGATTTACATGCGCTTTTTTAAGTGTTTTTGTACATCAATGAATGCTTTTTGGAGCTAAATAAAGGTGGTGGGACATTGCTTAAGCTCTTGGATTACCATAAGAACTTGGGTGTTTATACTGGTTCATTTAAATGATTAAAGAATGGGTCTGTTGTATTTCAGATAAAGTGTTTACACTGTGTCTATGCTTTTTTAAATTAAAGTTTGGTCATGAAAAGGTCTAATTGACACCTTGACATCACTAAACAAAAGAGCTGGGTGTCAGCTAGTCCCATTCAATCAATCTTCATTAGCATTTCTATTCATGTAATTTATGCGACTTGTGTGAGATGCTAATTTTAGCCTGGGAAGGTGCCATTAGGCAAACATGGTCCCTGGCCATTAAATAACATCTCACAGCTGGTTTGTTAGCCGCTACATCCCCCGATCAGCACTCAGCAGTGCTTTGGACACAACGTATTTATGTTGCATCCAAAACGTGATGTTCTAACGCCGCACTTTTGTTGTCGGTACATGTGAATCCACCACATATAATGACACTTCAGGTCGGTCAAAATCTGCAGCAGAGACTAGCGTGTGAGTTTGGGTTCGTGGCCACGATCAGGAGCCGCTGCAGGTTTGATGCGGCGTGTTTATACAGCGTCAAACCCGCAGCGTCCAGATGTTACAGCATAGTGGATGGGATCTCTAGAAATCCCACGTCCACTATGCGTGCATCAGAGGCTGCGAATCACCCGTGGACACAGAGATGCGGTGCGTCTTTCAGGACCGCAGCATGTCAAGTTCTCTTGCGGAGTCGCTAGTCTCCGCAACAGAAAATTGACCACCAGAATGTATTGAATGCGGTAAATCAGCATGGTTCAGTGAACACATGTGGATTTACCTGTGTTCAATAGAATGCAGCATTTTGGACGCAGGAAAACTTTGCTTCCAAAGCGCTGCTACGTCTGAATTATGGGCACAGAGCCTAAGAAAAAAAAAATGGTGTGGGCTCCCGCATCATTTTTATAACCAGCAGAGGGAAAGCCGACCGCTGGGGGCTGATATTAATAATACAGAAAAAAGCCACACAATAGCTACAAAAAGGTGGGCGGATAGCCAGCCAAATGGCGAGCATCCGTCCAAAAGCACGCTGAAAACATCATATCAAAAAAAGGAGGAAAGCTCAGCATATCATTGCAAAAAAGTATCTTTATTTAAACATATATAGAAAAATAGGTATTTAGACCAGACAAATTGTAGGTAAAAGATGACTGAGTAGGAACATACTAATACTCAAATATATGCACTAATAAGACAATGGTTTTAGCCCTTTGATATAGATAGGATTGCACACTAGCCCAAGGCAAAACATGAATCATAAATAGTGGAAGCAATGAATGTGCTATATATAATAAAAGCATTCCACTTGTCACTTGTGTCGGGTAAAGGAGTATTCTTAATGTAACAGAGAAAAGCATTGCCATATGTCAAGGGGGCGCACCAACATCTACCTAATACCAGGGCAAAATATATAATGAGAAGTATGTTACTTGTAGAAAGCTCTCACAGTCAGAGAGGGGAGGAGGGGGAGAGAAGAGAGTGTGGTGGTAGCATGGAGCCTGACGCGCGTTTCGCGGTAAAACCGCTTTCTCAAGGGCGGGTGATAGATGTATGGCGCCCCCAAGGCATATATATATATGTCCATATCCCTTTGATACTAGCGAAAATACATGTAGCTGTGATGCGGGGCGCGCACCCGGAAGTAGCCAGCTAAACCGGGGGCGTGTCCCGCAAATCACATGACATGAAGTAAAGCTGTAACGGCGCATGCGCACGGGCGAGAGGGGCGCACCGCGCACGACCCGGCCGTCAAGCCGCTACTGCGCAAGCGCGAACCAAAAAGGTTCGCGCAGGCGCAGAGAGGCATGGAGACAGCCAGGCAAGCGCGCGACGCAATCTCCCCCATCATACACGCACGCGCACATCACGTCAGTGAATGGCACTGCCAATTGTAGATATAAGAAAGGAGAAGAACGGGGACAACGACTAGGAGCAGCCACGAGAGAGTATAACAGTATAACAATACAGGGATGAAACAGTAATAATACAAATGCCACTACAGAGTAATAGAGATTAGCCATATTCAGCAGCATCATCCCGGCATAGGTGTGTATTCTAATTTGTAATGCTCTCATCAGGACATATATCCCATAATGGATGTGATCACAGAATTCGCCAAATCAAATTGGGTTAGGGAAGCAGCCAAATCTATACACTCCTGAAACCAAAAAGAAAACACAAATAGAAAGGCCACAGATAAAAACCAGAATGAAAAATAAAATGAAAAAATAAAATATAAATAATGAACAACCACCCAATATATGCATGTGTAAGGAGATTATATAGCTCCAAATAAGAAATGCATAGATTGTGGCTATAAGAATGGAGAGAAGCTCAGAGATTCGTTCAAGCCATAAGGTGTCACAGTGTTTAATCGTACAATCCATTGTGACTCTTTCTGAGCCAATAGCTTTTTGGCATTACCACCCCGTATCCCCTTGTGTATTGCATCAATACCACGCACCATGAAAGAGCGGGGATTACAGTTATGTTTCAATTTAAAGTGCCGTGGTATTGTTTTTAGCTGAGCTAGATCGCTCGCCGAGGTAGCTGCTGCAATGTCACAAATATGCTCACGTGTGCGAACCCGTAGTTCCCTTGTGGTTAAACCAACATAGATCATGGGGCAGCTACACGTGGCATAGTAATGATGTTGGATGTACCGCAGGAAATATGGTGTCTGATATCGAATGTTCTGTGGCCATCAGCTGAACAAAAGCTGGTGTACCGCAAAACATTTGGACAGGCCACACAGTGTCCACATTTATAATTGCCTTTAATAGGGCCCCCAGAGCCAAAGGGTCGCGTTACCGGTGCAACGTAGTGACTCTTGGTCAATATGTCGCCAAGATTCCGACATCTCATTGGTGTCATTGATGGAAGAGACCCCGGGTGTCCCCTCAGGGAGGGCTCCACCATCAAGATACTCCAATGTTTTTGAAGGATGGCTCTCATGCTATCCCATTCGTGGTTATAGGTGGAGATGAAACATATGGTTTCTTCCCTATCCGAAGATCGTATTTTCGGATGCAGGAGGACAGTACGAGGAGTCTTACATGCTCTATCATACCCCCTCCTAATACATCTCCGACTATAACCACGTTGCAGGAAGCGCTGTTTAAGGTCCTGTGCCTGACGCTGAAAGCTCTGTTCAGTAGAGCAGATGCGCCTCATCCTCAGGAACTGTCCGACCGGGACAGCTCCAATTGTGGCTGGACTGTGGGCAGATCCCGCATGAATCAAAGCATTGACCGAGGTGGGCTTTCTGAACACGTCCGTCTGCAGGCCCCCATGGATGTCGACACACAGGGATATGTCCAGAAAGTCCACCCTCTTAGTGTTATGTATATAGGTCAGCTTGATGTTATATTGATTCATGTTAAGACAGTCCATGAACTCTCCGAGCTGCTGTATAGAGCCCCGCCACAAAAATAAAATGTCATCAATATATCTCAGCCAGCACAGCACATGGTGGGCAGCAGGGATGGTATCCCCATCAAAGATTTCCCTTTACCACAGCCCTAGGAAGAGGTTGGCATATGAGGGGGCACAGGCCGCCCCCATGGCTGTGCCACGCTTCTGGAGATAAAATTGATCTTTGAAAACAAAAAAGTTATGAGTCAGGGCAAATTCCATCAGCTCAAGGATGAGTTCACACAAGGGACTATCCAGGTCGGAGGCTCCGAGAAAGAGACGCACCACGTTCAAACCATCAGTGTGGTTAATGCTGGTATACAGGCTTTCAACGTCGGCAGTGACCAAGAGAGTCCCCTCATCCACCGTGATACCGTCGACCCTAGTAAGGGCGTCCGTTGTGTCTTTGATGTATGATGGTAAATTGGTCACTAAGGGTTTTAAATAGTGATCAATAAATCTACATATGGGTTCACATAGTCCCCCAATACCAGACACAATCGGACACCCTGGAGGGTCGACGGGATCTTTGTGGATTTTGGGTAGAAGGTAAAAGGTGGGGATCCTGGGGAAGGCCACTGTCAAGCCCTCATAAACCTTTTTGGAGATTATTGAGCACTCCAGAGCCTGGGTTAGGATGTCCTGCAGCCTAGCAGTGAAGTGGGTCAAAAGACAAGAGGGCAATCTAACATAGGTATTGGGGTCTCTCAATTGGCGGAAAGCCTCCCGCTCATACTTGTTGATAGGCCAAATAACAATGTTGCCCCCCTTATCTACACCCTTGATAACCACGTCACTGAGTTCCTGAAGCTGTTGTAAAGCTCGGCGATGGTTATATGTGAGATTATCAAATTTCCGTTTTGTTGGTAATCTAAGGAAATCTTCAGTGACAAGTTTGGTGAAAATCTCTACTGCAGGGCATAGAGATAAGGGGGGAACCTTGTAGATTTCGGCATAATAGATTGAGGGAACCCACCTCGTGAAGGATTGCAGTGTTCCTCTGCCAGTTCTTCCAAACATCTCAATGCTTCTCTCTCAGTCACTGCTGCATCCATAACCTCCGGGCTCTTGTGATGCAACTTCTTCAATACCAATTTGCGAGAAAATAGGTGTAGATCTTTTATCCCTGTGAAGAAGTTGAAAGCATTAGTTGGAGAAAATGTAAGACCTCTCCCCAGGACCTCCACCTGTGGGGGCTGATATTAGTAGCCGCAGAAGGCTCCATTAGCCAACAATGTTCCCTGGCTATTAATATCAAACCACAGCTGTTTGTTTAGCCTTAACTGACTAGATTACAGGAGCAGCCCAGAAAAAAATTGACATGGGGTCCCCCTATAAAACCTAACCAGCAAAGGCTAAACTAGACAGCTGTGGGCTGATATTAATAGCCAGGGAAGGGGTCATGAATACTAGCCCCCTTCGCGGCAATTAATAGCACCCCTCAGCAGTCCCAGAAATGGCGCATAAGATCCCCAATACTAACCGTGTAGTAAAGTGAACGGCGCTTTTTCAATAAAAACATGGCCAGAATAAAGTATTTTAATGTATACTGACAGGGGTGTAAAATCACCCCTAGTCAGAATACAGTGCTTCAGGGGGTCACTGTGGTTCATCAGCTGAAGATCAGCTGATGAGCCCCTGTGAGTTTACCACCATGGGAACATTCTTGCAAATGTTCTCAGGTTGAACATCAGCTGATCGGACATGAGACTGATCAGCTGATTACCGGCGTCAGCAATCAGCTAATGGTCACGTCGTCATCAGCTGATTGTTGCCAGCACTGATCAGCTGATGATCACGCGACCATCAGCTGACCGCTGACTTCACTGATCACCTGATGGTCGCGTAACCATCAGGTGATCGCTGACGGCACTGATCACCTGATGGTCACGTGACCATCAGGTGAACGCTGACTTCACCGCAGGTCCTGGCAGCACACTGCGGTGCGCAGGTCCGCGCCCTGCAGTGTACCGCTAGCCACTGAGGACAGAGCATATATTATATATATATATATATATATATATATATATATACACACACACACACACATACAGTATACATATACAGTACAGACCAAAAGTTTGGACACACCTTCTCATTTAAAGATTTTTCTGTATTTTCATGACTATGAAAATTGTACATTCACACTGAAGGCATCAAAACTATGAATTAACACATGTGGAATTATATACTTAACAAAAAAGTGTGAAACAACTGAAAATATGTCTTATATTCTAGGTTCTTCAAAGTAGCCACCTTTTGCTTTAATGACTGCTTTGCACACTCTTGGCATTCTCTTGATAAGCTTCAAGAGGTAGTCACTGGAAATAGTCTTCCAACAATCTTGAAGGAGTTCCCAGAGATGCTTAGCACTTGTTGGCCCTTTTGCCTTCACTCTGTGGTCCAGCTCACCCCAAACCATCTCGATTGGGTTCAGTTCTGGTGACTGTGGAGGCCAGGTCATCTGGCGTAGCACCCCATCACTCTCCTTCTTGGTCAAATAGCCCTTACAAAGCCTGGAGGTGTGTTTGGGGTCATTGTGTTGTTGAAAAATAAATGATGGTCCAACTGTGACGCGAGTCACTACAGAAATAACAGTCTCAGAAGAGGAGAGAAAAGACTAATATTACTGAAAGAAATATAATATTAGAGCTACTTACTAGATAAAAATAGGGAGGTCAAACAATCCAAAGTCAAGTCCAGGAAGATGGCGCAGTACAAAGGGAGCAGACAAAAGAGTAGTCAGATAACAAGCAAATGGTCAAAATCCAGGTAAGGGAAAATAGTCAGGCGGGGTCAGGCACAGAGCACAGAGAGATCAGTCCTACACAGGTAATACCAAATGTACAATTGACACTGGGTGAAGGAGCTAGCATGCTTAAGTAGAAGACTAATCAAGGGAAGTGAACACAGATGATTGCAGAAACAACCCAGCAAACCCAAAACAGACTGACAGCCTCCACACAATAGTAACCTAGCAGACAAGGAAAGTGTGGAGACCGTGATACCAACTAAACGCAAACCGGATGGAATACCATGCCGCTGCAAGATGCTGTGGTAGCCATGCTGGTTCAGTATGCCTTCAATTTTGAATAAATCCCCAACAGTGTCACCAGCAAAGCTCCCCCACACCATCACACCTCCTCCTCCATGCTTCACGGTGGGAACCAGGCATGTAGAGTCCATCCGTTCACCTTTTCTGCGTTGCACAAAGACACGATGGTTTGAACCAAAGATCTCAAATTTGGACTCCTCAGACCAAAGCACAGATTTCCACTAGTCTAATGTCCATTCCTTGTGTTCTTTAGCCCAAACAAGTCTCTTCTGCTTGTTGCCTGTCCTTAGCAGTGGTTTCCTAGCAGCTATTTTACCATGAAGGCCTGCTGCACAAAGTCTCCTCTTAACAGTTGTTGAAGAGATGTGTCTGCTGCTAGAACTCTGTGTGGCATTGACCTGGTCTCTAATCTGAGCTGCAGTTAACCTGTGATTTCTGAGGCTGGTGACTCGGATAAACTTATCCTCAGAAGCAGTAGTGACTCTTGGTCTTCCTTTCCTGGGGGGTCCTCATGTGAGCCAGTTTCTTTGTAGCGCTTGATGGTTTTTGCAACTGCACTTGGGGACACTTTCAAAGTTTGCCCAATTTTTCAGACTGACTGACCTTCGTTTCTTAAAGTAATGATGGTCACTCGTTTTTCTTTGCTTAGAATTTGTATTATGGCAAGAAAAAAGCAGCTAACAGTCTATTCAGTAGGATTATCAGCTGTGTAGCCACCTGACTTCTGCACAACACAACTGATGGTCCCAACCCCATTTATAAGGCAAGAAATCCCACTTATTAAACCTGACAGGGCACACCTGTGAAGTGAAAACCATTTCCGGTGACTACCTCTTGAAGCTCATCAAGAGAATGCCAAGAGTGTGCAAAGCAGTCATCAAAGCAAAAGGTGGTTACTTTGAAGAACCTAGAATATAAGACATATTTTCAGTTGTTTCACACTTTTTTGTTAAGTATATAATTCCACATGTGTTGTGTGGCGCCCCTGAGGGTTCGACCGCCACAGTGATGCTGCACTTCTTTAATGGAGTGTAGTGTTCCTCCTCTGAGGTAAGAACAGTGTGATAGTCGTGACCCAATCTTTGCATCCAACACCACACTTCTCCACCAGAGGGGGCTAGTATGTTACAGGGAGACTGGGGAACCAAGAGTGAGGGGAACCAGTTAGTGGGTGTGGGTGGAGGACCTACAAGTTAGTTACACTTTAAATTTCATATTTAATAAAAAGCCATCTTTGGTTTTGGTCTTTGTGCTGTTAAATACTGTGTGTTACTGTGCTCTCCCACTCTGATAGTGGACCCTGTGTGGGCCTGCAGAGGTCGGAGACACGGCCCTCGTACCCTGGTCTTGGGACGAGAGGCAAGTTGCAGACGGGGAATGTCTCAACCCGGCCAATGACCATGACCAAGAAGGCCTGGAGCTTAAGAGTGTGACTCCACAGCAAATGGATCCCAGGCAGGATGCAGACGGAGCGGTGTACGCCACCTGTCCTCGCCAACCTCATATATTCAGAGGGAGTCCGGCTGCAAGAGGGGTACCTACCCCCGACACCCGACCTTGCTACTCCATGTCCTGGTCGGGGAAGCCCGGTAGGCCCTGAGGATCCCACCGGGTACCGGACGGAGCGGAGCTGCCACCCGAGCCCTTGTTCTGAGAGGAGCTCAGAGGGAGACCCGGCCTATTTGCACACACACTGACAGGAAAGGATTAGGCCCGTAGTTCAGGAACACTCTGGTGTAGTGTCCCGACTGAATGCTGGACTTACTCGGAGGTTGTCGGACCCCCGTCTCTGGTGACCGAAGGACTCCGCGGGGAGCAGGGAGTCACCTTCCTCATGCCATCTATGTGAGTAAAGCCTTGGAAGTTCACCCCTACGGCCTCCGGACTGTTCATTCTGCGCCACACCACGAGACGCGGAGCCCGCATTCCTTCACTACTACCCCCTCCATCCTGTCCCTCTGCCCTGAGGCCACGCTCCGCCTGTGGGGAGTAGTAATAACTTTGACCGCCATAACACCATGTCTCAGCGGACTGAAGCGGCGCTGGTGGCCCTTCACCAGGTACCACCGGTGGCGTAGTCGTTAATCAGCCACTCAACCCGGACAAGCATACACCATCTCTTTTTTTACTGTGACGGCCCTGAGCACGGGTCGGGTCCGGGCCACGGCTACACCCCATCTCTCCATCACAGGACCTGACTCCGAGTCCCCCATCTCCCAGGGTAAAGAAAAGGGCTTTTTCGAGTAAGAGGCGTCACAGCTGATTCATAGTTTTGATGCCTTCAGTGTGAATGTACAATTTTCAAAGTAATGAAAATACAGAAAAATCTTTAAATGAGAAGGTGTTTCCAAACTTTTGGTCTGTACTGTATATATACACACATATACAGTATACATATATATACACACACATATACAATATATATATATACCCAAATATTTTGATTATGTGTATATATATATATATATATATATATATATATATTTCACTTTCTTACACTTTTTTTTACTTTTACACTTTGTCCCACTATGGGACTTTCATTTTTTGCAGGCCGATCGCTTGTACAGCATAGAGATGCAGCAGCAGCATCTCTATGCATGCAGCCTGTCAGCGCTGCACACGCACAAGTTATTTTGATTGTGCACTGCGCATGATCAAAGTAACTTTCTGGTGACCCGGATGTTGTCATGACGACATCGGGTCATCATAGCAACGATCGGGACCCCGTGCTCACAGTGCAGTTTTTGATTCAAGGTAAGAGAGTCGCGCTTACCTCCCCCCTGCTCCCGGAATGCTGCGATCGACTTAGTTCGCAACATTTCGAGGGAGCGGTGCGGCCCCACTCCTGGCACAAAGCATCGGGTGTTGGCTGTGAGAATCAGCTGACACCCGGCAGCGATCGCGCCAGCACAGCCTCTGTATGGGTGCGATCGCCAAGGCATAATAATACGCACCTGGTCCAATAGGCCCAGGTCGCAGGTACATATTATTACGCCTGACATCAGTAAGGAGTTAATATCAGATTTGTGGGGGTCCGGCACGTGGCACCTCCACTACTCAGTTGTTTGAAACTCCGGCAGAGGTCAGATGTAAACATTGTTGAGGAGCTGAACATCACAGCTCTGGTCACTGTGTAGTGGCTGCTACCTGGTGCTGCAGATCAGCTCCTATTACATGAATATTAGCTGACTTGCAGGACCCACAGTACAGTGAATGGAGCAGTGATGTTCAGATCTTCAAACTATTTACATCTGAGCGTTGCAAACAACTGATGGGTAGAGCCAGTGCCACGTGTGGGAGCCCACCTATCTGATATTGATAACCCATCCCCAGGATGGCATCTCAGTAGATACCATACCAGGATGGGGGACATTATGCCAGAATGGGTACATTATACCAGAATTAGGTCATTATGCCAGAATGTGAGACACTGTAACAGAATGGAGTGCATTGTACCAGGATGGGGGGCATTAAACCAGTATGATGGTCATTACCAGGATGGGGGGTCATTATACCAGGATGGGGGGTCATTATACCAGGATGGGGACATTATATCAGAATGAGGACATTATATCAGAATTGGGGACATTATACCAGAATTGGGGACATTATACCAGAATAAGGGACACTATACCAGAATGGGGTACACCATACCTGGATGGGTGACACTATATCAGAATGGGGACATTACATCACAATGATGATATTATACCAGTATGGGGGATATTATAGCAGCATGGGGGACATTATGCCAGAACTGGAGATACCATACCAGGATGTGGGGCATTATACCAGCTTTGGGGACATTATAGCAGAATTGGGAGCATTACACCAGCATGGGGGATATTATACCAGGTTAGAGACATTATACCAAAATGGGGACATTATATCAGAATGGGGACACTATACCAGGATGGGGACATTAAACCAGAATGAAGTAAATGATGCCAGAATGGGGACATTACCAGACAGGGGCACAGGTGGGGGAAAATGTCATAGCATAAGGCCCAGCATGTTATGTTCTGCTACCAGAGCTAAGGAAAGAGAGGAGATCTGTCCCTACGATAGAACTCAGCTTAATCCCTACGATGTAACAGGGGACACCTCCTAACAGAAATAGTAGCAGACAGACGAACAAACAAAATATATGGAACATAGAGGTCAGTAGACCAAGCAAACTAACAGAGCAAGACACAGAGCACAGGCTAGCTAGAAAGTAGATATACAATGAAGTCCAGCAAAGCCAGAAGGGCGGAGCAGGCTTAAATAGGCCAACAAGGTCATGTGACCAGCAAAGGAAAAAAAACCTAAGAGCAAGGTTCTAACAGTACCCCCCCTTCTAAGAGGATCCTCCGGATCCCCTAGGACCAGGCTTATCAGGAAATCTCCTGTGAAACGCTCTGATAAGTCTGGACGCGGAAACATCATTCGACCTCACCCAAGAGTTATCCTCGGGTCCGAAACCTTTCCAGGCCACAAGATACTGCAAACTACCTCTATACAGTCTAGAGTTAAGGATGCGAGAAATTTCATATTCCCCGTCCTCCACCACCGGAGGAACAGAGGCAGAGGCGTCACAATCCGATACAACAGCTTTTTTCAACAGAGAGACATGAAATACCGGATTAATTCTCCAGGAGGTAGGAACCTCCAACCTAACAGCAGATTGGTTGACAACCTGAAGCACCTTAAAGGGCCCTACAAACTTGGGACCCAATTTCTTAGAAGGAATCCTCAACCGCAGATTCCTAGAGGACAACCAAACCATGTCACCAACAGCGAACAAAACCTCCTGTCGTTTCCTATCAAAGTAGTCCTTAGATTTTCTGTTGGCCTCCTGAAGATTACCACGCACATCCGTCCAAACTCTCTCCAAATCACCGGAAAAATTCTCCTCCTCAGGCACGGCAGATCCCAACTTGGAGAACGACCCAAACGACGGATGTCTCCCAGAACAACAAAAAAAAGGCGAACAACCAGCAGAAGAAGATGTATGATTGTTCAGAGCAAATTCAGCAAGTGGCAGAAACTCAGACCACCCCTCTTGATTGTGACGCGCCCCCTGGGCCATGTTGTTAGGGATACCCGGAGCCGGATCAGATGGGGGTTGTAGTCTCCGAGTGGCTGTGACCCGGTCCGTGCCCAGGGTGTCAAACTCAGTGTGCGGCAGTCCTTGCAGATGTTCTTAGTGTCGACTACGCCACCCGTTGATTTGCGGTCAAAAGGCCGCCGCTGCAGAAGGGTCCGCTGAGGCTGGTGGTGTGTGTGCAGCTGTGGTAGTATAACCCCCAACGGGAGGGGTATAGCCTCAGGGGGTCAGACGTGGAGGATGGTGGTTGTGAAGGTGGAGCAAGGAGACTCAGAGGCATGAAATGCAGTTTCAGGGTTTTTACTCACTGGTGTTGCTCGGGTCACTCTGTACAGCAGTGACCACCCAAGCCGTGCTGCGTCCACCAGGTGCGGGACTCGGTCAACTCCCGGGCAATTCCTGAGTATGGTCCTGAGCTCCCTTCTTCTCTCTCTCTGGCCGTTCCCACCAGGGATCCACCTGTGTCCGGCTCCCTCGGGTCTCTTGGTGGTTGAACCTTCTCTGGCTTCCCTGACCCTATGCTCGGTGTGCCATTCTGGTGGATTTGGTGAGGGTCGTGGCAAATCTTGCCCACGACCTCCGGTTCCTGGCTAAGGTTTGCTTTGGCCTCCGCCAGCTTGGGATCCGGTACCCTTTTGCCGACCCTTCACCCTTATCAGTTCTCATACGGGCTCTTGGGGTCCCCTCTCGTTCTGCGCCTCTGGGTCTCTTTTCCTTCTCCTCTCCTGGAGTTACTGCTGACTCACTGACTGACTGACTGACCCTGTCCTAAGATGGTGCCCACCTTATATACTCCCTCTATGTGTGAGCTCAGGTGACCAGCACCCAATGAGCTCCTACATTTACCCAGACTACTCCCCCTATCTGCCCCTACACTACTGGGATGTTCCACCCCCCTCCCACTCCAGCCAGGGACAGACGCTGTCGTACCTGCACATATACTGGTGGGAGTACCGTAGTTCTGTCCCCCGGAAATGGGATGTATGTAGTGCATGCAGCCTACTAGCTCAGTTCCACACTCCATCCTTACCCGGGAGTGGAATACCACACCTCTGGTTTGAGGTGCAATACCCCTGTAGCAGCCGAGTCCTCAGGGTGCTACAATTGTCTGCCACAAAACAACGCAAGAACTGCTCAACATCCTGGTTTTTCCTTTCTGTCTGGCCATTAGATTCAGGATGATATCCGGACGAGAACGATAAATAAACTCCCAACCTGTCACAAAAGGCACGCCAAAAACGAGCCACGAACTGAGGACCCCTATCAGAAACAATGTCAGTAGGAACGCCATGAAGTCTGACAATTTCCTTGACAAAGGCCTTAGCGAGAGTTTTAGTGACACATCTTGCTAAAACGGTCCACGACCACCCAGATGACAGTAAAACCCTCAGAGGGGGGAAGGTCAGTTATAAAGTCCATAGCCAAATGTGTCCAAGGAGCACTGGGAACCTCCAAAGGACAAAGCAACCCCGCAGCAGGAGTATGAGAGGACTTAGATCTAGCACATATAGTACATTGACGCACCCACTTAATGACTTCCTTCTGCCATCCAGGCCACCAAAAACTGCGACCCACCAGTCTCTTGGTCTCAGAGATTCCGGGATGACCTGCCAACCGAGATTCATGACACTCAACAAATAAATCTCTCCTAAAGGTCCCAGGCACAAACAACCTCCCATGGGGAGTGTTAGATGGGGCATTCTCCTGTGCTTTAAGAATCTCATCTTCCAAAACGGAGTCCAAAGCAGCTATCACAACACTTTCTTGTAAAATGTTCTCCTCTTTCTCAGCACCGACTATGGGAGAAAAACTGCGAGACAAGGCATCCGCCTTAACATTCTTAGTACCAGGGATGTAAGTAACGGAGAAATTAAACCGCGAGAAAAACAGTGCCCACCTAGCCTGACGGGCATTCAGGCGCTTGGCAGCATCAAGATATATCAGATTTTTATGATCCGTAAGAACCTGAACGGGAAATTCCGCACCTTCCAAGAAGTGGCGCCAGTGTTCAAATGCGAGTTTAATAGCCAATAATTCCCGATTACCAATATCGTAATTCAGTTCAGTCTCCGAAAAATTTTTTGAAAAAAAGGCACAGGGATGTAATCCATCCCCGTTATCCTGAGACAATACTGCGCCAACCCCCACAGAGGAAGCATCAACCTCAACCAAAAACGGCTTAGTCACATCAGGCTGCATAAGGATGGGAGCAGAGGTGAACCTCTCCTTGAGATACACAAAAGCTTCAATGGCCTCAGAAGACCACTGAACAGCATCAGCACCTTTCCTGGTGAGATCAGTCAGAGGTTTGACAATACTAGAAAAATTTTTTATGAATTTTCTGTAGTAATTGGCGAAACCCAAAAACCTCTGTATCGATATCAAACCAATAGGCCTAGGCCATTCCTGCACAGCCTGAACCTTAACCGGATCCATCTCAAAACCTTTGCTGGAGATAATGTAGCCCAAAAAACTAATTCTCTGTACAGCGAACTCACATTTCTCCAGCTTAGCAAAAAGCGAATTGTCCATTAATAACTGTAATACCTCACGCACGCTCCGCCAATGAGACTCCAGATCCGGCGAATAAATCAAAATGTCATCCAAATACACAACCACATTTTTGCCGATCAAAGGTCTAAGGATGTCATTAATCAAATTCTGAAAAAATGCAGGAGCATTAGTAAGACCAAAAGGCATAACCAGATTCTCAAAATGACCCACAGGAGTGTTAAAAGCAGTCTTCCATTCGTCACCCTCCTTCATGCGCAACAGATTGTATGCCCCCTTAAGGTCAATTTTAGAGAACCACTTGGCCCCCATTAACTGGTTAAACAGATCAGGAATCAATGGCAGTGGGTAAGGATTGCGTACAGTAATTTTGTTAATCTCACGAAAATCCAGACAAGGACGTAAACCGCCGTCCTTTTTTTTTACAAAAAAAATCCAACCGCCACAGGAGACTTAGAGGGCCTAATGTGACCGGCGGCCAAACTTGTCTGTATGTATTCCTCCAAAGCCTTCCTCTCAGGAATAGTAAGGTTAAATAAACGACTTTTAGGAAGAGTCGCTCCAGGGACAAATTCAATAGAACAATCATAGTCTCTATGGGGAGGCAAAACCTGCGATTCCTTCTCAGAAAAAACTCTCCAAAAATCCTGAATAGGAACAGGCAATTCTCCCCTATCCAAAGCTGCAATACGCCCGTTACAACACTTGTCATAACATTTATGGCTCCAGGATTTAATTTCACTGGTAGACCAATCCAGTACAGGATTGTGAAATTTTAACCAGGGCAAACCCAATATTACTGGAGAAGGCAAGTTATTCAACACTACCAAATCCAATTTCTCATGGTGAACACCATTAATAGTGAGAGGAAATTCACAGACCTTGAGAGTAATATTCTTCAAAGGGGAACCATCCACAGAAACCACAGCAATGGGGGATGATAAAGGTTCAGGTTTTAAATTGAGTCTTTCCACGAATCCCCCATCAATTACATTCAGAGTAGACCCGCAATCAACAAACACCCGAAATTCTATTAATTTTTTCTGAGCAATCGTGGAAGCAGCTAAAAATATACCCTTGGAATTTAAACAGGCAATACGGGCGTGACTGACCATTTTTTTTTCTTTCTTCATACGAAGCTCACAGCCTTTAATCAAATGACCAGATTTTCCGCAATAGAAACACAAGCCTTCAGAAAATCGACGGTCTTTTTCTTGAGAGCGAGGTGCCACCGATCCAATCTCCATCGGTTCACCACTGTTAGTACACACATTCTCATAACCAGAAACTGACATAGCAGAGGATTTGCTCTCATTAACCCTTGCACGCAGTCTTCTATCCACCCGTATAGCTAATTGCATAGCCTGTTGCAAATCTTCAGGTGTAGGATAAGCAATTAGCAGGTCTTTAACCCTTTCACTGAGCCCAGCAAGAAATAGACTTTTCAGAGCAGAATCGTTCCACCCTGTTTGAGTAGACCAACGACGGAAATGAGTACAATATTTTTCCACATTACCTGATCCCTGTTTTAAACGTCTCAACTCAGTCTCAGCTGATGCGACACGGTCAGGATCATCATATAATAGTCCCAAAGCAGAAAAAAAACTATCCACTGATCTGAAGCATGTATCACTAGGTTGCAAAGAAAAGGCCCACTCCTGAGGCTCTTTGCGCAAAAGTGACATTATGAACCCTACGTGCTGGGATTCATCCCCAGAGGACTTAGGTCTCAAACGAAAATACAATAAGCAAGCATTTTTAAATGAAAAAAAATTCTCGGTGTTCACCAAAAAATAAATCCGGCAAACATACCTTAGGCTCCAAGAAATGTGCTCCAGGACAGTTACTCACGTGCTGACGGAGCTCGGCCACCTCCAGAGAGAGTCCCTGCAGGCGATGAACCAAATCCTGAACCGACACCATGATGGAACAGAAAAATCTTTCCTTAGAGAATTTGCTGGCTGGACTTACTGTTATGTTCTGCTACCAGAGCTAAGGAAAGAGAGGAGATCTGTCCCTACGATAGAACTCAGCTTAATCCCTACGATGTAACAGGGGACACCTCCTAACAGAAATAGTAGCAGACAGACGAACAAACAAAATATATGGAACATAGAGGTCAGTAGACCAAGCAAACTAACAGAGCAAGACACAGAGCACAGGCTAGCTAGAAAGTAGATATACAATGAAGTCCAGCAAAGCCAGAAGGGCGGAGCAGGCTTAAATAGGCCAACAAGGTCATGTGACCAGCAAAGGAAAAAAAACCTAAGAGCAAGGTTCTAACACAGCATGTGGGAGATTATTACAAGAAGGAGCCAGGATGGGGGACATTACTACATAGGGAGAGAACACATATTTCTTTATAGGATCCAGAACGCTACAAGGGCCCATACATCTGACCAACATGCCGGTGGGGGCCTATCAGACTCTAGTTACTCCACTAGGTGGGACCAGATCATTTCCAGGACTTTACATTGAAGATAATTCTTAATGACATTGGCTGTATGTTTGGGGTTGTTGTTCTGCTGAAGAAAACATTTGGATCCAATCGGACACCTCCCTGATGATATTGCAGGATGGATAAGTATCTGCCTCTATATCTCAGCATTGAGGGAACCAATAATTCTGACCCAATTTCCACCTCCATTTGCTGAAATGCAGCCCCAAACTTACTGGACCCTCCACCGTGCTTATGCATCACTATTGCCCACAGACGCTCATTATTGTACTGCTCTCCAGCCCTTCAGTGAACAAAATCTCTTCTGTAATAACATTTTTCATATTTTGACTCAACCGTCCAGAGCACATCCTGCCAATTTTCTACACCCTGGTTCCTCTGTTTTAATGCATAGTTGAGTCACTTGGCCTTGTTTTGATGTGGAAGATATGGCTTTTTCACCACAATTTTGCTATGAAGACCACTTCTCTTCAGTCTTCTCTGAACAGTAGATGAGTGAAGCTGAGTCCCACTGGTTGCTGCCAGTTCTGAGCTGATGGCACTGCTGGACATCTTCTGCTTTTGAAGCAAAGTAACCATAATGTGTCATACATCTGCTGCACTAAGTTTCCTTGGCCGACCACTGCATCTACTGACCTCGACGTTGCACATTTTCTTGTGCATCTTCACAAGTGCTTGAATGACACATCTTGAACCCTCAATCTGCTTTGAAATTTGTGCCTTAGAGACCTTGCTGATGTAGTATAACTTCCTTGTGTATTCTTGCTCAGTCTTGCCATGGTGTATGACCAGACACCTGACTGTATTATTACAAAATCCCTGACTTTGCGCAGGTGTACCTAGAAGAATTGACGCTGTTTTAAAGTGAAAAGTTGGTCACACCAAATATTGATTGGATCTAGATTTTTTGTTTGTTCATTCACTTGTATTTTGTTAATTGATTAAATAGATCATTAACATTTCTATTTTTGAAGCGTTCTTACTTTACAGCATTTTTTCTACACCTTTCTAAAGATTCTTTTTATGTGATTGTGTCTTTTATTTGCTCATTAATAATCTGATATATATTTTGGTATTTTGTTTATAGTTGTTTTTTTGCTGTTGGGGTAAATTGTAGGATATTGATTTCAGAGGGGTTTCCTGATCCTTTGATTGTAGGAATGAGTGGTATATATGTGCTAATAAATTAGGACAAAACGTAGGAAATTTAGGAAAAAACTGAACATCTCAGCAGTAATAACATGCTGATTGTGATGTCATGAAGATGACTTGAATTTCCACCAATCAGAGATCAGCATGTATCAGGTCACCCAGATAGAACAGTCCATGAAACATGAGTCACGGCCACTGTGAGGTCATAATGCTGATTAGAATTTCCACCAGTCAGAAAACAGAACCGCCCAGAAGAACCACCCAGGAGGTATGAGTCATCGCCACTGTGAGGTCATAATGCTGACCAATCACAGAGCAGCCACACCCAGATTTTCCAGCAATCAGAGAGCAGCCACACCCAGATCTTCCACCAATCAGAGATCAGCAGTGGGTATAAATAGCCGCTACCACCTGCCCGGCTTAGCCTTGCACTGGTTGGGTCTCTCTTTTTTTTCCTCTCTCTTGGTCTCTCTCTCTCTCTCTCTTCTCTCTCTCTTCTCTCTCTCTTCTCTCTCTCTCTCTCTCTCTCTCTCTCTCTCTCTTCTCTCTCTCTTCTCTCTCTCTTCTCTCTCTCTTCTCTCTCTCTCTTCTCTCTCTCTTCTCTCTCTCTCTTCTCTCTCTCTTCTCTCTCTCTCTCTCTTCTCTCTCTCTTCTCTCTCTCTTCTCTCTCTCTTCTCTCTCTCTCTCTCTTTCTCTCTCTCTTCTCTCTCTCTTCTCTCTCTCTTCTCTCTCCTCTCTCTCTCTCTCTGTCTCTTCTCTCTCTCTTCTCTCTCTCTTCTCTCTCTCTTCTCTCTCTCTCTCTCTCTCTCTCTCCGGCCCTCTTAAGGGCTACCCCAAATGTGTAAAAGATAGAAACCAATATTTGTGTTGTTTGTCCGTTTTATGAGCCTTTGATTAACCCCTTCCCACTCTTTGCCATATATATATATATTATATACATAGTATGTGCAGGTGGGCCTTAAAGGGAATTTCCAGGACAAACATATTGATGGCCTATCCCCTGGTTATCTCATTAATATCAGATTTGTGGTGGTCCGGCACGTGTCACCTCCACTAATCAGCTGTTTGCAGCTTCGGTCGAGATCAGATGTAAACATTGTTGAGGAGCTGAACATCAGAGCTCTGGTCACTGTGTAGTGGCCGCTCCCTGGTGCTGCAGATCAGCTCCTATTACATGAATATTAGCTGATCTGCAGGACCCGCAGTACAGTGAATGGAGCGGTGATGTTCAATCTTCACACTATTTACACTTGAGCGCTGCAATCAGCTGATGGGTAGAGCCAGTGCCGCGTGTCGGAGCCCCACCGATCTGATATTGATAACCCATCCCCAGGATAAATCATCATTATTATACTACTGGAAACTCCATTAATGGATTGTCTGGGATTAATAACACGAGCCCCTTCTTTAAGGAAAAACAGCCCCTAACTGGTCACAGGATAAATGTGGGATTTCAGGTCACCCATTTACTGCAATGTAGCTGGCAATGCCACCCAGCGGATCTAAGCAAGTCCCGGGGCCTCAACAATATACAGCCAGTGCCCGAGTATAGGATGGAAGATTAAAAAAAATCTTCAAAAATGTATTTTGTATGAGGCATACATCAAAAATACAGGCAATGCTTTTCCTGACAACACTGAGTTTTATAATGTGGAAAAAAACGTTTAAAAAAACACTGTGTGAACATAACCCTAACTGCATTGTGACTGTGTATATACATATATAAGCTGCCCCTCCCCCACCATGTGAGCATTCTCAGCGCGTACTGACCAATGCTGTCCACCAGGTGGCATCAGCAGGAAATTACAGCGATGAGACAAGCACTGCATGACAGCCCCGCCCCAATCTGCCCTATACCAGACACGCCCCCTACCAACGCCCCGCCTCCACTGCCATGACAACCGAATTATTTAATGGCAGAAAGAGAGACCTTATATGAGCAGAGAAGTAGCGGCCGGAGCGCGGGGTCCGCACAGGTGAGCGCCCCCATAACACAGTGTATGTACTGCACGTCAGCTCTATGGCAGACTGTCACCTGTGCTGGATCCAGTACGTGTTACTTATATCTGTACAGAGACACAGAGGACGCAGCGGGGCCCTGTCGCCAGATATATATATATATATGTGTGTGTATATACAGTATATATGTGTATGTATATGCTGTATTACTGTATATATGCGTGTATATATGTACTAGCTATTGAACCCGTTCTACGCCCGGGTGGCGAGCATTTTTATTGGTATATGGTCTCCCATCCTGGTATTTGTGCTGCCCCCATCCTATTGTGGTATGCATGGTCCCTCCACCCCCCAATCCTGGTATACATGGCACACCTCATTCCCCAATCATGGTATGTATGGTCCCCTCACCCCCCAACCCTGGTATGCATGGCACACCTCACCCCCCAATCATGGTATGTATGGTCCCCTCACCCCCCAATCCTAGTATGCATGGCACACCTCATTCCCCAATCCTGGTATGCATGGTCCCCTCACCTCCCAATCCTGGTATACATGGCACCCCTCACCCCCCAATCCTGGTATGCATGGCACCCCTCACCCCCAATCCTGGTATACATGGCACCCCTCATTCCCCAATCCTGGTATGCATGGCACCCCTCATTCCCCAATCCTGGTATGCATGGCACCCCTCATTCCCCAATCCTGGTATACATGGCACCCATCACCCCCCAATCCTGGTATGCATGGTCCCCTCACCCCCCCAATCCTGGTATACATGGCACCCCTCATTCTCCAATCCTGGTATGCATGGCACCCCTCACTCCCAATCCTGGTATACATGGCACCCCTCATCCCCCAATCCTGGTATACATGGTCCCCTCACCCCTCAATTCTGGTATACATGGCATCCCTCATTCCCCAATCCTGGTATACATGGCACCCCTCACCCCCTAATTCTGGTATGCATGGTCCCCTCACCCCCCAATCCTGGTATGTATGGTCCCCTCACCCCCCAATTCTGGTATACATGGCATCCCTCATTCCCCAATCCTGGTATGCATGGTCACCTCACCTCCCAATCCTGGTATACATGGCACCCCTCACCCCCCAATCCTGGTATGCATGGCACCCCTCACCCCCAATCCTGGTATACTTGGCACCCCTCATTCCCCAATCCTGGTATGCATGGCACCCCTCACCCCCAATCCTGGTATGCATGGCACCCCTCATTCCCCAATCCTGGTATGCATGGCACCCCTCATTCCCCAATCCTGGTATGCATGGCACCCCTCATCCCCAATCCTGGTATGCATGGCCCCCCCCCCAATTCTGGTATACATGGCACCCCTCAGCCCCAATCCTGGTATGCATGGTCCCCTCACCCCCCAATTCTGGTATACATGGTACCCCTCACCCCCAATCCTGGTATGCATGGTACCCCCTCATCCCTATTCTGGTATCTATGGTACCCCCTCACATCCCCAATCCTGGTATGCATGGTACCCCTCATCCCTATCCTGATATGCATGGCACCCCTCACCCCCAATCCTGTTATGCATGGCACCCCTCACCCCCAATCCTGTTATGCATGGTCCCCTCACCCCCAATCCTGTTATGCATGGTCCCCTTACCCCCCAATCCTGGTATGCATGGCACCCCTCACCCCCCAATCCTGGTATGGATAGTCCCCTCACCCGCCAATCCTGGTATGTATGGTCCTCTCACCCCCCAATCCTGGTATGTATGGCACCCCTCACCCCCCAATCCTGGTATGTATGGCACCCCTCACCCCCCAATCCTGGTATGTATGGCACCCCTCATCCCTATCATGCTACACACACATACAAGAAAATAAACACTTATACTCACCTTTCTTCCCTGTGCTCCAGCGCTGTTTCCCGTTCTGCTGGAGGCCGGGGGAGGAGTGCGGCGCCGAAGTACGCGTGTGCTCATACCACGCTGTCCGGCTCCATTTTGCTGAAGACACATTGCAAATGTGTCTTCAGTAAAATGGCGCCGGATAGCGCTATGCGCATGTGCCGATTTCAATGCCTCCCTCTTCCCCCGGACTCCGGACCGAACAGAAACGCCGCGGTAGCGCTCATCCCGGTCAGGTAAGTATGTAAGTATGGCGCCAGAGATCGCGGTATGTGTTCAGTGTATACGCATACCTCGATCTCCAGCAACATACACTCCTCTTACCTGTAACGGCTCCATGCGTTCTTCAGTCTGGAGCCAGACTGTGCAGGCGTGTCGCACTAGCGCAGACTATAAAGGCTTCAGACAGAGGGACGCTTGTAGCGTTATATTATAGATACTCTATATGTATGTATATATATATATATGTATACTGTATATGTGTATATGCATACTGTATGTATATATATATGTATACTGTATATGGGTGTGTATATATGTATACTGTATATGGGTGTGTATATGTATACTGTATATGGGTGTGTATATATGTATACTGTATGTGTGTGTGTGTATATATATGTATACTGTATATGTGTGTGTATATCTATACTGTGTATATATGTATACTGTATATGTGTGTGTATATCTATACTGTGTATATATGTATACTGTATATGTATGTATATATATATGTATACTGTATATAGGTGTATATATATGTATACTGTAGATGTGTGTATATGTATACTGTATATGGGTGTATATATGTATGCTGTATGTGTGTGTATATATATATGTACAGTGCTGGCCAAAAGTATTGGCACCCCTGCAATTCTGTCAGATAATACTCAGTTTCTTCCTGAAAATGATTGCAATCACAAATTCTTTGGTATTATTCTCTTCATTTAATTTGCTTGCAAGGAAAAACACAAAAGAGAATGAAGCAAAAATAAAATCATTGATCATTTCACACAAAACTCCAAAAATGGGCCGGACAAAAGTATTGGCACCCTCAGCCTAATACTTGGTTGCACAACCTTTAGCCAAAATAACTGCGAACAACCGCTTCCGGTAACCATCAATGAGTTTCTTACAATGCTCTGCTGGAATTGTAGACCATTCTTCTTTGGCAAACTTGTAGTGAGCTGGCCGTCTCTGGCTGTTCTGTGATAATTGATATAGAGCCTGTTACAGAAGTGATTACACAGGATGATGTTGCCACCTTGTGGCCAGAGGTTGCACCTGCGCAGGGTGTGATGACAGAGAAAAAGACTGAGCCTCCTGTGTCCCGCCCTAGAGAGTCACGTGACCAAAGTGGGAAGCAGGAAAAAGCGCGCGCAGAGTCTGCTGTGGTCTGTGAAAAGAGCCAGGACGGTGTGCAGGCCCTCGTGTGTGGCGCAGGAGAGACTCTCAACGTGATTTCTTCTATCTGACACCATATCCTCGGAGCCTTCCCCAGCTCCTGCACTGCTGAAGGATTCAGCTGTTACACTCCCTGCTACTGGAGTGTGGACTACATAAGGGGACCCACCAGAGCTTCTATCCGGATCTGAGAGACTGTAAGCGGGACCTCTGGCGAGAGGCCGAAGTATCCCTTCCTTTGTTTCCGCGAATTCTGATGTTCCTGTTTTTTTTCCGGCTGGGACGCCTTCCTGCAAAGACAGACAGGCCTGCGACGGGGGACACATCCTTCTGGAGTAAAGGACTGGTAACGTGTGAGTAGGGACAGTGAGGGTCAGCTTATCAGTACACGTTATTACTGTGCATATTTACGGTTGTCATTTATTGTTTTTTTTTCTTTGCTGTGTTAAAAATGTATGCGAGTAAAGATACGGTTGTCAAGATAGAGTCTGTGTGTGGGGATCTTGCTGGGCCAGATCATAGATACCAATGCGCGGCCTTGCCCGCGGTCACTTCAAACTGCTCCAGGTCCCTGATATTTGAAGGGAGCCTTCTCCAAACTGCCATTTTGCGATCTCTCCACAGGTGTTCTATGGGATTCAGGTCTGGACTCATTGCTGGCCACCTTAGAAGTCTCCAGTGCTTTCTCTAAAACCATTTTATAGTGCTTTTGGAAGTGTGTTTTGGGTCATTGTCCTGCTGGAAGACCCATGACCTCTGAGGGAAACCCAGCTTTCTCACACTGGGCCCTACATTATGCTGCAAAATTTGTTGGTAGTCTTCAGACTTCATAATGCCATGCACACGGTCAAGCAGTCCAGTGCCAGAGGCAGCAAAGCAACCCCAAAACATCAGGGAACCTCCGCCATGTTTGACTGTAGGGACCGTGTTCTTTTCTTTGAATGCCTCTTTTTTTTTCCTGTACACTCTATGTTGATGCTTTTTCCCAAAAAGCTCTACTTTTGTCTCATCTGACCAGAGAACATTCTTCCAAAACGTTTTAGGCTTTCTCAGGTAAGTTTTGGCAAACTCCAGCCTGGCTTTTTTATGTCTCGGGGTAAGAAGTGGGGTCTTCCTGGGTATCCTACCATACAGTCCCTTTTCATTCAGACGCCAACGGATAGTACGGGTTGACACTGCTGTACCCTCGGACTGCAGGGCAGCTTGAACTTGTTTGGATGTTAGTCGAGGTTCTTTATCCACCATCCGCACAATCTTGCGTTGAAATCTCTCGTCAATTTTTTTTTCCGTCCACATCTAGGGAGGTTAGCCACAGTGCCATGGGCTTTACACTTCTTGATGACACTGCGCACGGAAGACACAGGAACATTCAGGTCTTTGGAGATGGACTTGTAGCCTTGAGATTGCTCATGCTTCCTCACAATTTGGTTTCTCAAGTCCTCAGACAGTTCTTTGGTCTTCTTTCTTTTCTCCATGCTCAATGTGGTATACACAAGGACACAGGACAGAGGCTGAGTCAACTTTAATCCATGTTAACTGGCTGCAAGTGTGATTTAGTTATTGCCAACACCTGTTAGGTGCCACAGGTAAGTTACATGTGCTGTTAATTACACGAATTAGAGAAGCATCACATGATTTTTCAAAGGGTGCCAATACTTTTGTCCACCCCCTTTTTTAGGTTTGGTGTGGAATTATATCCAATCTGGCTTTAGGACAATTCTTTTTGTGTTTTTTTCATTGAAGACAAATTAAATGAAGAGAATAATACCAAAGAATTTATGATTGCAATCATTTTCAGGAAGAAATTGAGCATTATCTGACAGAATTGCAGGGGTGCCAATACTTTTGGCCAGCACTGTATACTGTATATGGGCGTGTGTATATATATGTATACTGGTATGTGTGTGTGTGTGTATATGTGTGTATATATGTGTATATATGTATACTGTATATGTGTGTATATATGTATACTGTATATGGGTGTGTATATATATATATATATACTGTATATGGGTGTGTATATATATATACTGTATACTGGGTGTGTATATATGTATACTGTATAAGTGTGTATATATATATATATATATACTGTATGTGTGTATATATATGTATACTGGTATATGTGTGTATGTATACTGTATATGGGTGTATATATGTATACTGTATATGTGTGTATATATATGTATACTGTATATGGGTGTGTATATATGTATACTGTATATGTGTGTATATGTATACTGTATATGGGTGGATATATGTATACTGTATATGTGTGTATATATATGTATACTGTATATGTGTGTGTATATGTATACTGTATATGGGTGTGTATATATGTATACTGTATATGTGTGTATATATGTATACTGTATATGGGTGGATATATGTATACTGTATATGTGTGTATATATATGTATACTGTATATGTGTGTGTATATGTATACTGTATATGGGTGTGTATATATGTATACTGTATATGTGTGTATATATGTATACTGTATATGGGTGGATATATACAGTACAGACCAAAAGTTTGGACACACCTTCTCATTTAAAGATTTTTCTGTATTTTCATGACTATGAAAATTGTACATTCACACTGAAGGCATCAAAACTATGAATTACCACATGTGGAATTATATACTTAACAAAAAAGTGTGAAACAACTGAAAATATGTCTTATATTCTAGGTTCTTCAGAGTAGCCACCTTTTGCTTTGATGACTGCTTTGCACACTCTTGGCGTTCTCTTGATGAGCTTCTAGAGGTAGTCACCGGAAATGGTCTTCACCTCACAGGTGTGCCCTGTCAGGTTTAATATGATAAAGTGCTTTATTCTTTGTCGGGTCCAGGGGTCCTGTAGAATGTGAATCCCTGAGGAACAGCGTATCCTTGGCTTGTGCCAAGACAGAAGAAAAGTTGCTGAACACTTGGTACCCCAAAGTGATCAATCTATTTGCCAATCAAGATGCCCTGCAGTTGATTAATGCGGACAAATTGGATTCCTTTTATAACTGCGTCTCGACTAGCGGGGTGCCTCAAGGGTCTGTCTTGGGCCCTATATTATTTAATATATTTATTAATGATCTAGTGGAAGGGTTGCATAGTAAAATAGCAATATTTGCAGATGATACTAAACTTTGTAACGTAGTTAATACAGATGAGGATAGGGCACAGCTACAGGAGGATTTAGATAAATTGGGGAGTTGGGCCAAAAAATGGCAAATGGGGTTCAATGCCGATAAATCTAAGGTCATGCACATGGGAAAGAAAAACAGCAGTCACCCATACATATTAAATGGGAAACCGTTGGGGAAATCTGACATGGAGAAGGACCTGGGCGTCTTGGTTAACAGCAAATTAAATTGGAGTGCCCAGTGTCAGGCAGCAGCTGCGAAGGCAAATAGAGTCATGGCATGCATCAGAAGAGAAATAGGGGCATATGATGAGAACATTGTTCTTCCTCTGTATAAAGCGCTGGTAAGGCCGCACTTAGAATATTGTGCACAGTTCTGGGCTCCGGTGCTCAGGAAAGACATATTGGAGCTAGAGAGGGTACAAAGGAGGGCGACTAAGGTAATAAAGGGAATGGAGGGACTAGAATACCCAGAGAGGTTGTCCAAATTAGGCCTATTTACGTTGGAAAAGAGAAGGCTTAGGGGAGACCTCATAAACATGTATAAATACATCAGGGGGCAGTACAGAGATCTCTCCCATGACCTGTTTATACCAAGGATGGTGACAAAGACGAGGGGGCACACTATGCGTCTGGAGGAAAGGAGGTTCCTGCACCAGCATAGAAGGGGATTCTTTACGGTCAGAGCCGTGAGACTCTGGAATTCTCTGGGAGAGGAAGTGGTGATGTCCAACTCACTTAATGAGTTCAAGAGAGGCCTGGACGCCTTTCTTGAGAACAATAAAATTACATCTTATGCTTAGTGATAGTTAATTAATCCAGGGATTTAATCTGACTGCCAGATTGGAGTCGGGAAGTGAATTTTTCCTCAATGATGTAAATTGGCCTATACCGCATGGTTTTTTTTTGCCTTCCCCTGGATCAATGCTGCGGAATAGCTGCAGTGCACAAGAAATAGGCTGAACTGGATGGACGCTTGTCTTTTTTCGGCTTTTTAAACTATGTAACTATGTAACTATGTAACACTTATGTCCAAGCAGGTAAAGGTGGCTGCAAGATCCGTGATATATAAGGATTCATGTTCATTATTGTATCTCTGGATCAGACATAGACTCAGAGTGATACAACTAAATAGACCCTATAGGGGTAAAGTTGGCATATCCGGGGGGAAATATATCCCAGATTTGCCAAACTGAGCCAACTCATGAAACACATGGGTACATAGGAGAAGAAAGAGTTAATTGGCGTAAAAAATATAAATTTTTATTCCATCAAGTTAAAAAACGTACATAGTAAAAAGAGAAATGACATAATACGGATAGTATAAAGACACTAATTAGATTACCAATGTAGCAAGATATGTTACAAAGTATACATATATGGTCACGCATATGGTCACAGTGGGACATGAGCAATATAGATAATATAGCATAAGGTTAGTATATCAAGACAATCCAATGAGTGTAATAATATATCAAAAAGTAATCCATAAGTATTCCATAGTCATTGGATTTACACTTGCCATATGCATCAGGTATCCATCTAAATAATGCTCCTGCCCACAAATAATCAGATACATGTCACATAAAACATTTTTTAAGGTAGTCTCTTACCACAAAGAGTGCCAAAAAGGAGGGTAAAGTGCATAAAGGAACGCACAGTGGCAGAGTGGTATTCCCATCTCATATATTTATGGCACTTCCACAGTCTGAGGACGCACATTCGGCTGAAGTATATTGCTGCGCAGGGACATGCCGGGTCCCTGAGCTGCAATGCATGCCGCCAGCCAATCAAAGGCCAGTAGCTGATGTCGGCGTGCCAGTCACGAGCGACGCATGGAAGTGACGTCATGCGCTGCCCTTGCCGGCACACTGAAATCAGCTACAGAAGAAGACGCCGCATGTCGTGGGAGCGCAGGAAGGTAAGAAGAATCATTTATTTTTGTTTATTTAATGTATTAGAAAAGAACGACAGAACATTATACCAGGAAAGGGCCAAGGATGGGGAGCATTAGACAAGGAAGGGGCTCAGGGTGGGGAGAATTAGACAAGGAAGGGGCCCAGGATGGGGAGCATTATATAAAGAAGGGGCCCAGGATGGGGAACATTATACAAGGAAAGGGCCCAGGATAGGGAGCATTATACCAGAATGGGGGTCATTATACCATGACATGGGCCAGGATGAAGGACATTACACCAGGAAGGGCACAAGGATGGAGGTCATTATACCAGAATGGGGCCTAGGATGGGGGACAGGATACCAGGATGGAGGACATTGTTATAGGATGGGGGACATTGTACCAGGATTGGGGACATTGTTACAGGAAGGGGCCAGGATGGGGGACATTATTACAGTAAGAGGCCCAGGACCAAGGACATTATACCAGGAAGGAGCCCAGGATTGGGACGTTATTGCTGAAAGGGGCTCAGGATGGGGGGTATTATACACAGAAGGTGGATATTATAACAGGAAGAGGCCCAGGATCGGGGATATTATAACAGGAAGGGGCGCAGGATGGGGAACATTATACCAGGAAGGGGCCTAGAATGAGAGACATTATTATAGGATGGGGCTACAATGGGAAACATCCAAGGCAGGGACGAACACGCGCATCATTATCGGATCTAGAATGCTACAAGGGCCCATACATCTGACCAACATGCTGGTGGGGGCCCAGGTCCAAATTTTGCACATCTGCAGGAACATGGCATATGGCTTAACAGTATGTCATATGTTGGGAAGGGGTTAAGCTACAGCACATTACATAGCCTCTTGCAGCTATATCAATGGAAAAATTAAAAAATGTATGGCTTTTTGAAGAAGGGAAGGAAAAAATGCAAAACAAAAAATTATCCGGTCCTGAAGGGATTAAGGAGTTCCCACCCACAGTAAATGTTGTCACTCAGCTTAAAATCTTCACTTGCTTATTAGCAGAAGCTAAGGTTTCATTAGGATCTCCGAGGCTAAAGTTACATGCGGCTCCAGCTTACATGTAAAGGGGATGGTATCAAGGAGTCTCGCCAAACTTTCCCTACAAATGTCCAACAATTCAGAATTCATATCCATTGATAATTTATCTTCTAAAATGATAGCATTTTTTTTCTATCCTTTTCATTTTATGTGTAATTAACTTTTTGCTCTCCTCCTTTAAGCAATGGGAGGAACGACTGATAAGGATCCAGGAAACCATTGATGAATGGCTGAAGGTGCCGACCCAGTGGCTTTAATCTTCTCTTCTGAGGACATCATGCAGCAAATGCCTGAAGAAGGACGCTTATTCCAGACTGTGGACAGAAACTGGAGAGAGATCATGAAACATTGCGTTAAAGACCCGAAGGTAAATGGATGCTTCATGGTGGACTGATACAAGAAAGCACGGTCATCTTGCATCCAGGATTGATGTTTTCCAAGAGTCCGTGTCCTGATGCTTCCATCACAAGGATCCCGGGTTATGGGGCTCCGCACTGCCTGGACTCCAGCCTCCCGCATCTTCTATTTTCTATCCAAATAGGTTCTAATTTTTCTTTTAATATAAACTATTGGCACAATAGTCAATGAATGTGACCTTTTTTCAGTCTCTATAACTATATAATGGAATCTTACTTATGGGCTATCTACTTTGTTTTAGGTTTTAAGCGCCACTTCTCTGACCGGACTTCTGGAGAAACTTCAGGACAGCAATGTGCTTCTGGATAAAATCATGAAAGGGCTGAATGCCTATCTGGAGAAGAAGAGGCTTTTTTCCACGGTATAGTCCTTTCACTTGTTGCAATGATTGTATATATTCCTTAAATATTTTTTTTTCTTATTTAAACGCATTGAAATCATTTTTGTAATTGGATTTCATTAATAATTTTGCACTGTTTGCCTTCTATTGGCTCTGTGTTGCGCTGGCTATTGGACTTATTTTTAATCTGTCTTTTTTCAGCTCCTCTTAGCCGATTTATGACCACAGATCACATCAAAGCTGAATGTGCAGGAAACGAAAAGCCTAACGGTGCAACATTTTTAATGAAACTGAATTGTCGCAAATACTCGCAATTAAATGGGTATTCCCATCTCCAAGATCCTATCCCAATATGTAGTAGGCGTAGTAATAATAATAATATTAGCAAATACCTCCAATTAGAAGTGTAGTATAGTTCTTCTGATTCACTATGTCGCTTTCCCCATGTGCAAGGCATTGCAGTAGCTTCGGTATCCATGGTTACGACCACTCATATAGTGACAGTTATTTGCTAGTGGTCGTAACCTAAGCTACTGCAATGCCCTGCACATGGGGTAAGCGACAAAACAAATCAGAAGAACTATACTAAACTTCTAATTGGAGGTATTTGCTAATATTATTATTATTACGCATACTACATATTGGGGTAGAATCCTGGAGATGGGAATACACATTTCAGTTAAATAAAAAAAAGTTCCCAAAGCTGGATAGCCCCTTTAAGCTAACCATACGCATGACATATGAGATACCCGTGGTCTGAATGGTTATTTGGCTATTTCTCCTGACTCCCACCTATTCTGCTGAACAGTCATGTGGTTTTAATGGGGAGAGAGGAGAAAGTCGGTACTGGACACCTCCGGCAGCGGGTTATCTCCCCTGAGAACCAAAAGACCGGGTATTGAAATCCCATCTGCCCGATCCTTCTGGCCCTGACATCCTCTATCGGGGGAGAGTCAGGAGACCCCCATACACATCAGTGGGTAGGCCGGTCCTGCTGCAATCGTCAGGTTTAAACTATTTTAATCCAATGTGTATGGGGACTGAATCTTTACTTTAAAGCTTTGCTTTTCTATTTTCTCACATAGACACTAATACAAATGGCGCCTGACCCAATACTTTAATGACATCTTTATCATATTGTGCATTTTCGCTTTAGCTTTTTCTTCCTGTCCAACGACGAAATGCTAGAAATTCTCTCTGAGACTAAAGATCCTCTGCGGGTCCAACCACATCTAAAGAAGGGCTTTGAAGGCATCGCAAAGCTGGAGTTCCTTCCTAACCTGGACATCAAAGCCATGTACAGCACCGAGGGGGAACGCGTAGAGCTCATCCAGACCATCTCCACCTCCGAGGCTCGGGGAGCCGTGGAGAAGTGGCTCATCCAAGGGGAAGATGTCATGTTAAGGAGCGTGCATGATGTTATTGCTCGGTCACGAATGGTACGGATCTACCTACAGACCAAAAGCATTAATTGGAACTAATCTAGTCTATATATATAATCGTCTTATCCCGTCTGTCTGTCTGTGTGTCTGTCTGTCCAGGAAATCCCGCGTCGCTCATTGGTCCGGCAGCGGCCAATCAGCGCCGGGGGATTTCTAAAAAAAGATGGCGGCCGTTAGCGGCTCATCTGCGGGACGGAGCTGAGCGGCGATGCAGCCGGGAGATGACCGGCGCAAGGCGCTCATCTCCCGCCGGCAACAGCAGAAGGAACCCGACCGACGGACCCATCTGCGGGATGGAGATGCAGCCGGAAGATGAGCGCCGCGAGGCGCTCATCTCCCGGCCGGTAGCAGCGGAAGGACCGCCGGCGTCGCTGACCTCCATGCGGAAGGGAGGACCGGGGAGCGGCGCTGCGGGTCGGGATACTTCTGCTGTGAGCGCCCGCTATGTCCCGGGTTCTCGCAGCGGAAGTAGCCGCACAGGCAGCGCCGCTCCCCGGTCCTCACCAAGACGATTCGATGATTGATCGCGGTCTTCGGACCCGACCAATCACTGATCTTAGCGCAAAACTTAAACACCGCTGTGCTGATTGGTCGCCGACGCTGCCCGCGACCAATCACCGATCTTGGCTCCACATTTAAACACCGCTGTGGTGATTGGTCGCGGCCGATATTTAAATTTGGCGCCAAAATCGGTGATTGGTCGCGGCCGATATTTCAATTTGGCGCCCAAATCGGTGATTGGTCGCGGTCAGCGTCCGCGACCAATCAGCACAATAGTGTTTAACTTTGGCGCCAAGATCAGTCATTGGTCGCGGGCCAAGACAGCGACCAATCACCGATTTGTGCGGCACTTTTAAATAGCGTCCGTGACCAATTGGATGTCAGCGCCACTCCCCGGTCCTCCCTTCACACCCTAGCCGCATGGATGTCAGCGCCGCTCCCCGGTCCTCCCTTCACGCCCTAGCCGCATGGATGTCAGCGGCGCTGCCTGTGCGGATACTTCCGCTCCGAGAACCCAGGACATGAGCGGGCGCTCGCAGCAGAAGTATCTGGACTCGCAGCGCCGCTCCCCGGTCCTCCCTTAACACCCTAGCCGCTGATGTCCCCACTGTATCCGCATGGTCTTACAAAGGTCCGGACATTTGTGTTAAAAATCGCTGATTGGTCGCTGGCGCTGCCCGCGACCAATCACCGATTTGGGCGCCAAATTTAAATATCAGCCGCGACCAATCAGCACAGCGGTGTTTAAATGTGGAGCCAAGATCGGTGATTGGTCGCGGCCGATATTTAAATTTGGCGCCCAAATCGGTGATTGGTCGCGGGCAGCGCCAGCGACCAATCAGCGATTTTTAACACAAATGTCCGGACCTTTGTAACACCATGCGGATACTGTGGGGACATCAGCGGCTAGGGTGTGAAGGGAGGACCGGGGAGCGGCGCTGCGGGTCGGGATACTTCTGCTCCGAGCGCCCGCTCATGTCCCGGGTTCTCGGAGCGGAAGTATCCGCACAGGCAGCGCCGCTGACATCCATGCGGCTAGGGTGTGAAGGGAGGAACGGGGAGCGGCGTTGACATCCAATTGGTCGCGGACGCTATTTAAAAGTGCCGCACAAATCGGTGATTGGTCGCGGTCTTGGCCCACAACCAATCACGGATCTTGCTGCAAAAGTTAAACACTACGGTGCTGATTGGTCGCGGACGCTGACCGCGACCAATCACCGATTTGGGCGCCACATTCAAATATCGGCCGCGACCAATCACCGATCTTGGCTCCACATTTAAACACCGCTGTGCGGATTGGTCGCGGACGCTATTTAAATGTGGCACCAAAATCGGTGATTGGTCGCGCCCAGCGTCGGCGACCAATCAGCACAGCGGTGTTTAAATGTGGAGCCAAGATCGGTGATTGGTCGCGGCCGATATTTGAATGTGGCGCCCAAATCGGTGATTGGTCGCTGTCAGCGTCCGCGACCAATTAGCACCGTAGTGTTTAACTTTGGCCGCAAGATCAGTGATTGGTTGCGGGCCAAGTCGGCGACCAATCACCGATTTGTGCGGCACATTTAAATAGCGGCCGCGACCAATTGGATGTCAGCGCCGCTCCCCGGTGCTCCCTTCACGCCCTAGCCGCATGGATGTCAGCGCCGCTGCCTGTGCGGATACTTCCGCTCCGAGAACCCGGGACATGAGCGGGCGCTCGCAGCAGAAGTATTCCGACCCGCAGCGCCGCTCCCCGGTCCTCCCTTCACACCCTAGCCGCTGATGTCCCCACAGTATCCGCATGGTGTTACAAAGGTCCGGACATTTGTGTTAAAAATCGCTGATTGGTCGCTGACGCTGCCGCTGACCAATCACCGATTTAGGCGCCAAATTTAAATATCGGCCGCGACCAATCACCGATCTTGGCTCAACATTTAAACACCGCTGTACTGATTGGTCGCGGACGCTATTTAAATGTGCCGCCAAAATTGGTGATTGGTCGCGCACAGCGTCGGCGACCAATCAGCACAGCGGTGTTTGAATTTGCCGCCAAGATCGGTCATTGGTCGCGGCCAGCGCCAGCGACCAATCAGCGATTTTTAACACAGATGTCCTGACCTTTGTAACACCATGCGGATACTGTGGGGACATCAGTGGCTAGGGTGTGAAGGGAGGACCGGGGAGCGGCGCTGCGAGTCCGGATACTTCTGCTGCGAGCGCCCGCTCATGTCCCGGGTTCTTGCAGCGGAACTATCCGCACAGGCAGCGGCGCTGACATCCATGCGGCTAGGGTGTGAAGGGAGGACCGGGGAGCGGCGCTGACATCCAATTGGTCGCGGCCGCTATTTAAATTTAAATGTGGCGCCAAAATCGGTGATTGGTTGCGCCCAGCGTCGGCGACCAATCAGCACAGCGGTGTTTAAATGTGGAGCCAAGATCGGTGATTGGTCGCGGCCGATATTTAAAATTGGCGCCCAAATCGGTGATTGGTCGCGGGCAGCGCCAGCGACCAATCAGCGATTTTGAACACAAATGTCCGGACCTTTGTAACACCCTGCGGATACTGTGGGGACATCAGCGGCTAGGGTGTGAAGGGAGGACCGGGGAGCGGCGCTGCGGGTCGGGATACTTCTGCTCCGAGCGCCCGCTCATGTCCCGGGTTCTCGCAGCGGAAGTAGCCGCACAGGCAGGGGCGCTCCCCTGTCCTCTCTAATACGATTCCGCTCCCCGCTCCTCACCAATACGATTCGCTGATTGGTCGCGCTCTCCACACCCGACCAATCAGTGATCTTGGCGCTAAAGTTAAACACCGCTCTGCTGATTGGTCGCGTCCGCTGCCCGCAACCAATCACCGATTTGGGCGCCACATTTAAATAGCGGCCGCGACCATTCACCGATCTTGCCGCCACATTTAAACACTGCTGTGCTGATTGGACGCGGACGCCGGACGCGTCCAATCAACGAGATTGGCGACAAATTTAAGCAACGCTCTGCTGATTGATCGCGGTCGCTGGCCGAGATCAATCAGCAGTATTGGCGCAAAATTTAAACAACACTCTGCTGATTGGTCGCGGTTGTCGGCCGTGACCAGTCAGCAGTATTGGCGCCAAATTTAAACCTCACTCTGCTGATTGGTCGCAACCACCGGCCGCGACCAATCTGCGTTTTTGGTGCCAAATTTAAACAACGCTCTGCTGATTGGTCACGGTCGCCGGCCGAGACCAATCAGCAGCATTGGGGCCAAATGTAAACCCCGCTGTGCTGATTGGTCGCGGTCGCCGGCAAAGACCCATCAGCATTATTGGTGCCAAATTTAAACCCTGCTCTGCTGATTGGTCGCAGCCACCAGCCGCGACTAATCAGCGATTTTGGTGCCAAATTTAAACACCGCACTGCTGATTGGTCGCGGCCGCCAGCCGCGACCAATCAGCGAGATTGGCGCCAAATTTAAACACCGCTCTGCTGATTGGTCGCGGCCGCCATCCGCGACCAATCAGCGAGATTGGCGCCAAATTTAAACAACGCTCTTATGATTGTTCGCTGTCGCCGGCCTCGACCAATCAGCGATTTTGGCGCCAAATTTAAAGAATGCTCTGCTGTTTGGTCGCGGCCGGCGACCAATCTGTGATTTTGGCGCCGAATTTAAACCCCGCTCTGCATTGCTCTGCTGATTGGTCGCGGTCGGCGGCCATGACCAGTCAGCAGTATTGGCGCCAAATTTAAACACCGCTCGGCTGATTGGTCGCGACTAATCAGCGATTTTGGTGCCAAATTTAAACACGCTCTCCAGTCCTCACTAACACGGTTCGCTGATTGGTCGCGGCCGCCGCCCGCGACCAATCATCGATATTGCCGCCAAATTTAAACACCGCTTTGCTGATTGGTCGCGGTTGCCGAACGCGACCAATCAGCGATTTTGGCGCCAAATTTAAACACAGCTCTGCTGATTGCACCCGGTCGGCCGCATACCTATTCTAGAATACCCGATGCATTAGAATCGGGCCACCATCTAGTTCTTTTATATTTGTATAAGATTATTTGGCGGCAGTGAATGATTTGTGGATGATGTATCTCTTGCAATAGAGCCAGGTAGCAGATCTTCTACCTGCAATCGGTAGAAATGAATTTGCTAGATAATACTAGTAAGGTTGTCCCTCTCTTAAATGCTTCTGTCAACGTAATTTAACTTTCTTTTTTAAAAGGCATACCCTGCGACTGCAAGAAAAGACTGGGTGAGGGAATGGCCGGGACAGGTCGTGCTCTGTGTGTCTCATGTTCTGGACAAGTGAAGTGCATGAAGCTATCGGCAGTGGCCCGGAGGTACGGCATAAGCTCCTTTACTGATCAAGGTTGCTTCACTATAAACAGTCATGGCCGGAAGTGTTGGCACCCTTGAAGTTGTTCCAGAAAATGAAGTATTTTTCCATAAAAAATTGCATGTGTATTTTCTGTTATACACATGTTTATTTCCTTTGTATGTATTGGAACAACACAAAAAAAGGCAAATTGGATATAATTTCACACAAAACCCCATAAATGGGTCGGACAAAATTGTTGGCATCTTTCCAAAATTGTGGGTAAACAATTTTGTTTCAAGCATGTGATGCTCGTTCAAAGTCACCTGTGGCAAGTAAAAGGTGCGGGCAATATGAAAATCACACCTGAAACCTGATACAAAGGGGAAAAGTTGACTCAGTCTTTGCGTTGTTACGTGCCACACTAAGCAGGGAGAACAGAAAGAGGAGAAGAGAACTGTCTGAGGACTTGAGAACCAAAATTGTTGACTAATATCTTCTTTTTGTGTTGTTCCAATATACACAAATGAAATAAACATGTGAACAACAAAACGTGTAATTGTAATAATTTTCTGGGAGAAATACATATATATACATTCATAGACAGACTTCATGAGTTCTCCTGCTAATAGACTGTCATACCCAGAGACGCAGCTTATAGGAGTTTCCAGGGGGGGATATACCATTGGTGCAACAGAGGTAAGGGGACCCACATTCACATCCAAAGATGCAAGCAGCTTATTTCACAGTACGTTATTAGACTGCAAAGAGCCCATGTAGTGTTCTTGCCCAGGGGTCTTCTCCTGGGGGTTGCAGTTGTACAGCGGCTCAATATCTTGAAGGTACCCAAAAGGCTCCATAGTATTGTTGGGATTTTGCATTGATTCATGCATCTTGTCTAGAGATGCGCAACTAAATTTGCAGGACCTTGGTCTAAGAGAGCAGGTTAGTAGTCTGTGGCTGTTGGATGGGAGCCTTGCTAACCGCCTCTTACATGCCGGCATCCCTGGCTCCTCTTTTGATTAGCCGGCCAGGCGTGATGTCATTTGTGCCTCACACCACAACTATGACATCGACATCAAAAGAGGAGCCGGAGATGCCGGTTCACGGGGCTCCGGTCCTGCGGCCGTGGAATACTGACCGGACTGTTGGACCAGAGTCCTGCAAATCCATTCGCTCATCTCTACTCTCGTCATATCTACCAATAAGGGAAGACATTGTATGGGATTTCCCATAATACCAGCATAAAATTAATCCATCTGCATTGAGTTTTCCATGCTGTTTGTAGCAGGGTTTTATAGAGGTACATCTGGGTATTTGGAGCAATTTGCGAGGAGGCAAATTGTCCCAGCAGACTCGCAGCACATTGGGGGCTTTCGTCACCATAGAGGGGCACGCTCGTGACGTGGTCAGGGAAATGATCGAAACAGGTTTGTGCAAACATCATGGCTGGCAGCAAACTTTCCAATACCATGTTCTATTTATTATACACTACATGGAGAAAGGTATTGTGCCCCCTCCACATTACACCTACAGGGGCTTTTATGGCCTCCTATTCTAATCCATATCCAGGATGTTAATATGGAGTCCGTCCCTCTACAGATATCACAGCTCAGTATGCCGAGCACCTTCATACATTTCACCATATTCCCATGTTCTTTCCATATCTATGTTATGTTCCCCCCTCTTTTCTTTGAGTTTTCATAGGACACAATTGATCTTGTCACAGTAAAGCAATCTTGGGGTGTACTTACAATGACGTCTATGGGGCAGTAGTCATTTCTGCATATTGAGATGGTGGTCCCTATATAGGAATGTTTTGGCATCTGTAGGTGTCGGCATCCCCTGTATATGACTCATTGCCACAATTGATCTTCTTTATAGTCAGTGGTTTGGATGGCCTAGGTGCGGTTTGTAATATTTTCTATCAATGGTGTGTGCGCCCTCCTCTGTGCAGTGTCGTTCTATAACCATGGATGGACTAATAAAGGGGTTTTATGTCAATTCCTTTAATGACCTTTTGTTCGGTTTCTTTGTAGGTATTATGTCATTCTCCGAGTGGTCAGCCATTCTAAGCCTGAGCAGACATATGGCAATGTAATTGATGTGTGCCTGACATTGCTCTTCCCTATGTGGCGGTGACATATTTATGCTGCCATTCTCCAGTATTTGTTCTAATTAATCATCCTAAAGGTGTTTAGTGGGGTTGAGGTTGAGAACGTGTGGGAAACAGTTCTGCTCTTCTATTCCCTTAGGGTTGGAAGCTACAATTGTTTAAAATGTCTTGTGCTGAAGCATTAAGATATCTTTTCACTGGAACTAAGGGGCCTAGACCACCCCCTAAAAACAAGGCCATACCTCCACCACCAAACTGCCCAGCGGGCACAATGCAGTTAATAGGGAAACGTTCTCCTGGCATTCACCAAATCCAGACTCGTCCATCAGATGCCAGATAGAGAAGTGTGATCCGTCACTGCACAGAACAGGTCTCCTCCAGAGTCCTGTGGTGGCGGCTTCACACCACTCCATCCGACGCTCGGCATCGTGCTTGGTGATGTAAGGCTGCATGCAGCTGCTCGGCCATAAAGCTCCAGGCGGGGGCGCAGTGTTTGTGGTGATGTTGTTACCAAAGTAGATCTGGACTCTGCAGTTATGGAGTCAGGAGAGCGTTCTGCCCTCTGCTCCTCAGCACTCAGTGACCCCGCTCTGTAATGTTCCGGGGTCTCCTGAGGTGCTGCAGTTCCTTCCACTCCTTAATAATATCACTCACATGTGATGGGGGAAGATTTAGGAGGGAAGAAATGTAATATCCAGACTTGTTACCCCGGTGGCTCCTATTACAGGACCGCGCTGGTATCAGAGAGCTCTGCACCACCAGCCGTTCTGTCATATGTTAGTAACAGCACACCGCATGGGAGGGCGGATGTTATACACCGGGGGGCGTGGGGATTGATGTTATACACTGGTGGGGGGCGAGAGTCTTAATGTTATACAAGGCCGAGGGGCCAGATGTTATACCCTAGGGGTACGAGGGGCTAGATGTTATACAAGTCCGAGGGCTGGATGTTATACACTGAGGAGCAAGGGGACGGATATTATATACCGGGGTGAGGGGACGGATATTATACACCGGGGGGCGTGGGGACGGATATTATACACCAGGGGCGAGGGGACGGATATTATACACCAGGTGCGAGGGGACGGATATTATTCACCAGGGGCGAGGGGACGGATATTATACACCAGGGGCGAGGGGACGGATATTATACACCAGGGGCGGGGGGACGGATATTATACACCGGGGCGAGGGGACGGATATTATACACCAGGGGTGAGGGGACAGATATTATACACCAGGTGCGAGGGGACGGATATTATTCACCAGGGGCGAGGGGACGGATATTATACACCAGGTGCGAGGGGACGGATATTATACACGAGGGGTGAGGGGACAGATATTATACACCAGGTGCGAGGGGACGGATATTATACACCAGGGGTGAGGGGACGGATATTATACACCAGGGGCGAGGGGACGGATATTATACACCAGGTGCGAGGGGACGGATATTATACACCAGGTGCGAGGGGACGGATATTATTCACCAGGGGTGAGGGGACAGATATTATACACCAGGTGCGAGGGGACGGATATTATTCACCAGGGGCGAGGGGACGGATATTATACACCAGGTGCGAGGGGACGGATATTATACACGAGGGGTGAGGGGACAGATATTATACACCAGGTGCGAGGGGACGGATATTATACACCAGGGGTGAGGGGACGGATATTATACACCAGGGGCGAGGGGACGGATATTATACACCAGGTGCGAGGGGACGGATATTATACACCAGGGGTGAGGGGACGGATATTATACACCAGGGGTGAGGGGATGGATATTATACACCAGGGGCGAGGGGACAGATATTATACACCAGGTGCGAGGGGACGGATATTATACACCAGGGGTGAGGGGACGGATATTATACACCAGGGGCGAGGGGACGGATATTATATACCGGGGTGAGGGGACGGATATTATACACCGGGGTGAGGGGACAGATATTATACACCGGGGGGCGTGGGGACGGATATTATACACCAGGGGCGAGGGGACGGATATTATACACCAGGGGCGATGGGACGGATATTATACACCAGGGGTGAGGGGACAGATATTATACACCAGGTGCGAGGGGACGGATATTATACACCAGGGGTGAGGGGACGGATATTATACACCAGGGGCGAGGGGACGGATATTATACACCAGGGGCGGGGGGACGGATATTATACACCGGGGCGAGGGGACGGATATTATACACCAGGGGTGAGGGGACAGATATTATACACCAGGTGCGAGGGGACGGATATTATACACCAGGGGCGAGGGGACGGATATTATACACCAGGGGCGAGGGGACGGATATTATACACCAGGGGCGGGGGGACGGATATTATACACCGGGGCGAGGGGACGGATATTATACACCGGGGGGGCGAGAGGCCAGATGTTATACACAAGGGGGAGGGAGCGAGGGGACAGATGTTATACACCGGGGCTGGGGGCCGGATATTATGCAAAGAAGGGCTTGGGGTTGGATGTTATACAGTGGGGTTGAGGGGATGGATTTTATACACTGGCGGGGGGGGGCGAGGGGACGGATATTATACACCGGGGGGGCGAGAGGCCGGATGTTATACACCAGGGGGAGGGAGCGAGGGGACAGATGTTATACACCGGGGCTGGGGGCCGGATGTTATACCCTGGGGGCCAGATGTTATGCAATGGAGCGCTTGGGGTTGGATGTTATACAGTGGGGTTGAGGGGATGGATTTTATACACTGGCGGGGGGGGGCGAGGGGAGAGATGTTATACTAAACTAGGGGCGAGGGGTGGATGTTATACACCGGGGGAGGCGAGAGGCCGGATTTTATAAACTGGGGGCTGAGAGTTCGGATGTTATACACCGTGGGCAATGGGACTAAATGAAAAAAGCAGAATTCGGTGACTAGGAGTTTTGTCCTATAATGTATGTGCATTTGCCTTCCCTTTAGAAACTCTCCCTTGTGATTCTGCAGTGTCTTAGAGGTTGACTATCTTTTCCTACATTCCTCGGGAGTTTCTCATGAACAGACTTCCGGTGGCTTGCCCAACTCCGCTATTACTGGGAGAATGAGAATGCGAGAGTGCGAATCATCAACTGCAATGTGAAGTCCGCCTATGAGTACCTGGGCAGCTCCCCACGCCTGGTCATCACTCCGCTCACTGACCGATGCTAGCGGACTCTGCTATGATGTGATGGGTTATGCTCAGAAATGTTTTTGACTTTTGTATGATGCATGAAACTTATTAGCAATTATTATTGATATTTCATACCAGTTCTTTCATGTTTCATTGGTAGATCGGTGCTTTTTATCTAAATCTTGGTGGAGCTCCAGAAGGTCCGGCCGGCACAGGAAAAACTGAGACCACCAAAGATTTGGCCAAGGCGCTGGCCGTGCAGTGTGTGGTCTTTAATTGCTCTGATGGTTTGGACTACATAGCAATGTCAAAGGTACATACAATGTTAAGCTGCTCCATTGCAGATAATAAACTGACTCCATCCGATGTTCTGCTGACATCTTTTGATTATATAGTACAGACCAAAAGTTTGGACACACATTCTCATTTAAAGATTTTTCTGTATTTTCATGACTATGAAAATTGTGCATTCACACTGAAAGCATCAAAACTATGAATTAACACATGTGGAATTATATACTTAACAAAAACGTGTGAAACAACTGAAAATATGTCTTATAGTCTAGGTTCTTCAAAGTAGCCAAGAGGTAGTCACCGGAAATGGTTTTCACTTCACAGATGTGCCCTGTCAGGTTTAATAAGTGGGATTTCTTGCCTTATAAATGGGGTTGGGACCATCAGTTGTGTTGTGCAGAAGTCAGGTGAATACACAGCTGATAGTCCTACTGAATAGACTGTTAGAATTTGTATTATGGCAAGAAAAAAGCAGCTAAGTAAAGAAAAACGAGTGGCCATCATTACTTTAAGAAATGAATGTTAGTCAGTCCGAAAAATTGGGAAAACTTTGAAAGTGTCCCCAAGTACAGTTGCAAAAACCATGAAGCGCTACAAAGTAACTGGGTCACATGAGGACCGCCCCAGTAAAGGAAGACCAAGAGTCACCTCTGCTTCTGAGGATAAGTTTATCCGAGTCACCAGCCTCAGAAATCGCAGGTTAACAGCAGCTCAGATTAGAGACCAGGTCAATGCCACACAGAGTTCTAGCAGCAGACACATCTCTACAACAACAGTTAAGAGGAGACTTTGTGCAGCAGGCCTTCATGGTAAAATAGCTGCTAGGAAACCACTGCTAAGGACAGGCAACAAGAAGAAGAGACTTGTTTGGGCTAAAGAACACAAGGAATGGACACTAGACCACTGGAAATCTGTGCTTTGGTCTGATGAGTCCAAATTTTAGATCTTTGGTTCCAACCACCGTGTCTTTGTGCGACGCAGAAAAGGTGAACGGATGGACTCTACATGCCTGGTTCCCACCGTGAAGCATGGAGGAGGAGGTGTGATGGTGTGGGGGTGCTTTGCTGCTGACACTGTTGTGGATTTATTCAAAATGGAAGGCATACTGAACCAGCATGGCTACCACAGCATCTTGCAGTGGCATGCTATTCCATCTGGTTTGCGTTTAGTTGGACCATCATTTATTTTTCAACAGGACAATGACCCCAAACACACCTCCAGGCTTTGTAAGGGCTATTTGACCAAGAAAGAGAGTGATGGGGTGCTACGCCAGATGACCTGGCCTCCACAATCACCAGACCTGAACTCAATCGAGATGGTTTGGCGTGAGCTGGACAGCAGAGTGAAGGCAAAAGGGCCAACAAGTGCTAAGCATCTCTGGGAACTCCTTCAAGATTGTTGGAAGACCATTTCCGGTGACTACCTCTTGAAGCTCATCAAGAGAATGCCAAGAGTGTGCAAAGCAGTCATCAAACCAAAAGGTGGCTACTCTGAAGAACCAAGAATATAAGACATATTTTCAGTTGTTTCACACTTTTTTGTTAAGTATATAATTCCACATGTGTTAATTCATAGTTTTGATGCTTTCAGTGTGAATGTACAATTTTCAAAGTCATGAAAATCCAGAAAAATCTTTAAATGAGAAGGTGTGTCCAAACTTTTTTCTGTACTGTATATACACACACATATATATACTGTATATATACACACACATATATATATATATATATATATACACACACACACACATATATATATATATATATTGTATATATACACAACACATATATATATTGTGTATATATACACACACACACATATATATATATACTGTATATAGACACACACACATATATACTGTATATAGACACACACATATATATATATACTGTATATACACACACACATATACAGTATATACTGTATATAGACACACACATATATATATTGTATATAGACACACACATATATATATATATATATATATACTGTATATACACACACATATATATACTGTATATATACACACACACAAATATATAGCTGCGTCCTCTGTGTCTCTGTACAGATATAAGTGTAACACGTACTGGATCCAGCACAGGTGACAGTCTGCCATAGAGCTGACGTGCAGTACATACACTGTGTTATGGGGGCGCTCACCTGTGCGGACCCCGCTCTCCGGCCGCTACTTCTTTGCTCATGTAAGGTCTCATTCTGCCATTAAACAATTCGGTTGTCATGGCAGCGGGGGTGGGGCGTTGGTAGGGGGCGTGTCTGGTATAGGGCAGATTGGGGCGGGGCTGTCATGCAGTGCTTGTCTCATCCCTGTAATTTCCTGCTGATGCCACCTGGTGGACAGCATTGGTCAGTACACGCTGAGAATGCTACATTTGCATTGTACTGTGGGAGCTGCTGGTACTACTGGTGCTTCCTGACTGCGGTCCCTATGAGGTATGCAGTATGTCACATGGTGGGGGAGGAACATTTTATATATGTATATGCACTGCTCAAAAAATAAAGGGAACTGTGCGGCCCTCCAAACAAATGCCACCCCACACCATTACTGACCCACTACCAAACCGGTCATGCTGAGGGATGTTGCAGGCAGCAGATCGCTCTCCACGGCGTCTCCAGACTCTGTCACGTCTGTTACATGTGCTCAGTGTGAACCTGCTTTCATCTGTGAAGAGCACAGGGCGCCAGTGGCGACTTTGCCAATCCTGGTGTTCTGTGGCATTTCTTTGGATGGCCGCACAGCCCTCCTTGTGCTCGGCAGAGGTAGCCTGACTGCCATTAGGTACCGAGATGAGATCCTCAGACCCCTTGTGAGACCATATGCTGGTGCGGTTGGCCCTGGGTTCCTCCTAATGCCGGACAATGCCAGACCTCATGTGGCTGGAGTGTGTCAGCAGTTCCTGCAAGATGAAGGCATTGAAGCTATGGACTGGCCCGCCCGTTCCCCAGACCTGAATCCAGGACACATCTGGGACATCATGTCTCGCTCCATCCATAAAACGGACAAACAACACAAATATTGGTTCTATCTTTTACACATTTGGGGTAGCCCTTAAGAGGGCCATTGGGTCAAAGAGAGAGAGAGAAGAGAGAGGGGAGGGAGAGAAGAGAGAGGGAAGGGAGAGATACCGGGAGATACCAAGAGAGGGAAAAAAGAGAGACCCAACCAGTGCAAGGCTAAGCCGGGCAGGCGGCAGCGGCTATTTATACCCACTGCTGATCTCTGATTGGTGGAAAATCTGGGTATGGCTGCTCTGATTGGTGGAAAAACTGGGTGTGGCTGCTCTGTGATTGGTCAGCATTATGACCTCACAGTGGCGATGACTCATACCTCCTGGGTGGTTGTTTTTAATGTATTTTTTGTTGTAACATTTTGTATGGCTGTTTGCTGCAGGGGGTGGGGTCGGGAGTATTTTAACCCCTGCACACCCCCATGACCATATGCCTCGACCCGTAGAAGCGTGATAGACACGCGAAACGGCCGTCGTCCGCAAAAGGCGCCGCTTCCCTGTATTTTTAATGGAAATGGAATAAAAGAAGATTTTATTAAATCGGTGTGCCACCTCGCTTTCTTCATGTATGAGTAGTATAATAATGATGATTTATCCTGGGGATGGGTTATCAATATCAGATCGGTGGGCTCCGACACGCGGCACCGGCTCTACCCATCAGCTGATTGCAGCGCTCAAGTGTAAATAGTGTGAAGATTGAACATCACAGCTCCATTCACTGTACTGTGGGTCCTGCAGATCAGCTAATATTCATGTAATAGGAGCTGATCTGCAGCACCAGGGAGCGGCCACTACAGAGTGAACAGATCAGTGATTTTTCAGCTCCTCAACACTGTTTACATCTGACCTCGGCCGAAGCTGCAAACAGCTGATTAGTGGAGGTGCCGTGTGCCGGACCACCACAAATCTGATATTAATGAGCTAACCAGGGGATAAGCCATCAAAATGTTTGTCCTGGAAAATCCCTTTAAGGCCCACCTGCACATAATAAATATATATATATATATATATATATATATATATATAGCAAAGAGTGGGAAGGGGTTAATCAAAGGCTCATAAAACGGACAAACAACACAAATATTGGTTCTATCTTTTACACATTTGGGGGAGGGATAGATACCGGGAGATACCAAGAGAGAGAAAAAGAGAGAGACCCAACCAGTGCAAGGCTAAGCCGGGCAGGCGGCAGCAGCTATTTATACCCACTGCTGATCTCTGATTGGTGGAAAATCTGGGTGTGGCTGCTATTTATACCCACTGCTTATCTCTGATTGGTGGAAAATCTGGGGGTGCCTGCTCTGTGATTGGTGGAAAATCTGGGCATGGCTGCTCTGTGATTGGTCAGCATTATGACCTCACAGTGGCGATGACTCATACCTCCTGGGTGGTTCTTCTGGGCAATTCTGTTTTCTGATTGGTGGAAATTCTAATCAGCATTATGACCTCACAGTGGCCGTGACTCATGTTTCATGGACTGTTCTATCTGGGTGACCTGAAACATGCTGATCTCTGATTGGTTGAAATTCAAGTCATCTTCATGACATCACAATCGAGAAGAATGAATATCCAATTTACTTAATATAAATGACCAGCAATGCTGTTCTCTTAATGGTGGAAATTCAAGTCATCTTCATGACATCACAATCAGCATGTTATTACTGCCGATATGTCCAATTTTTTTCCTAAATTTCCTACGTTTGTCCTAATTTATTAGCACATATATACCACTCATTCCTACAATCAAAGGATCAGGAAACCCCTCTGAAATCAATATCCTACAATTTACCCCAACAGCAAAAAAACAACTATACACAAAATACCAAAAGGTATATCAGATTATTAATGAGCAAATAAAAGACACATAAAAATAATTTTTAGAAATGTGTAGAAAAAATGCTGTAAAGTAAGAATGCTTCAAAAATAGAAATGTTAATGATCTATTTAATCAATTAACAAAATACAAGTGAATGAACAAACGAAAAATCTAGATCCAATCAATATTTGGTGTGACCAACTTTTCACTTTAAAACAGCGTCAATTCTTCTAGGTACACCTGCGCAAAGTCAGGGATTTTGTAATAATACAGTCAGGTGTCTGGTCATACACCATGGCAAGACTGAGCAAGAATACACAAGGAAGTTATACTACATCAGCAAGTTCTCTAAGGCACAAATTTCAAAGCAGATTGAGGGTTCAAGATGTGTCATTCAAGCACTAGTGAAGAAGCACAAGAAAATGTGCAAGGTTGAGGTCAATAGATGCAGTGGTCGGCCAAGGAAACTTAGTGCAGCAGATGTATGACACATTATGGTTACTTTCCTTCAAAAGCGGAAGATGTCCAGCAGTGCCATCAGCTCAGAACTGGCAGCAACCAGTGGGACTCAGCTTCACTCATCTACTGTTCAGAGAAGACTGGCCAGAAGTGGTCTTCATAGCAGAATTATGGTGAAAAAGCCATATCTTCCACATCAAAACAAGGCCAAGTGACGCTGAGTCACTGCATTAAAACAGAGAAAACGGGGAAGGAGGGGGGGGGATTGGCAAGATGTGCGCGGTTGAGCCAAAATATGAAAAATGTGGTTGTTACTGTAGGGAGTTTGTTCACTGAAGGGCTGGAGAGCAGAACAATAATGAGTGTCTGTGGTCAATAGTGATGCATAACCACGGTGAAGGGTCCTGTAAGTTTGGGGCTGCATTTCAGCAAATGGAGTTGGGAATTGGGTCAGACCTCATGCTATAACATTTTCCCCCATCATGGGCCCCTCTCTGGCATATTGTCCCCATTCTGGCATAATTTCCCTCATTCTGGTTTAAGACATCGCTGTTTGCTCCACTGCACCTTCTGCATTCTTCAATATCCAGATCCATATTCCAGTTTGTCTTCTCTTCTGCACTACGTGAGTCCACAATCAACTGAGGAATACCTACGTCTGCTTACTATCCTTATTTCTGTTTGCATACTACTGTACCTAAGTAAACTTGGACTATCGTTAACGTTTACATACCCTAATAGTAATGAAGGCCGTGCCTTACAGATTAGGTTCTAAGAAGTGTTGTTTGGAATGAACTTACCTTCATAAACTGTTTGCTGTGATCTTTTGCACTTGAGTTTAAAATAGACTTTCACACTACTCTTGTCTCAGTCTCTGCTTTTGGCCCACGCCATTGGACTTCAGGGTATCTACTAACATCGTAACAGGCAGTTCCTTTGAGCTCATGATTCTCATTTGGTCTGACATGCACTGTGAGCTGTGAGGTCTTATATAGACAGGTGTGTGCCTTTCCAAATCAAGTCCTATCAGTTTAATTAAACACAGCTGGACTCCAATGAAAGAGTAGAACCATCTCAAGGAGGATCACAAGGAAATGGACAGCATGTGACTTAAATATGAGCAAAGGGTCTGAATACTTATGACTAGAGATGAGCGTTGTTCTACTCGAACTGTTCGCCAATCTCAAATTCGAGCTGTTTTGGGCGGTGTTCGAGCCGTTCGGCGAACACGAACAATTTGAGAAAAATTCGGCTGTTCGAGGTTATGTTCGATAACTGTTCGTGCACCAAAATCATAACTGGATTTTTTCTCAGTAATGATGAAAATTAATGTTAATACGCAGTTTGAGTGTACAGCGGGGCGGGGGGAGGGGCAGGGGATGGATCTCTGCAGGAACAATGAAGATCTCCATTTTTTTTTCTCTTTCCCGCATTTGCAGTGGGGAGGTGCAATCTGTCAGCCTATCAGCAGCGCACACACGGAGCGAAGTGCTTTTTTTCACACAAGCAAGGGCATGTGTCATTGGCAGTGTATGTCACATGTCCTTGCCCTATAAGACCAAGCCATTTTCCCCGTCGCCACCATTTTCTCACTGCTGCAGCTGCGTGTTAGACGGCACCGCTGTTGCTGTGTGCGCTATACCTTGTTAATTTCAAGCCAATTTTCGCACAAATATACAGATAGCTTGGGAGTAGGGAATAGTTGTGATTGCAGTCCTTTTAAGGACTAGGTTACAGCATTTCCTACAACTTTTATCAGGCAGGTCTGTGCTCTTAAATAGATAGGTTGTGGGAGTAAAGACTAATTGTAATTGGAGTCCTTTTCAGGACTAGGTTACATCAGTTCCTATCAGTTTTTGCCAGGCAGGTCTGTGCCAGTGCTGTGCAAGTTTTTTTCACAGCATTTGGCTGAATCTAGCAAAGCTAATCCTTTTTGGCCTATTGCAGAGTGTGTTAGTCAGTGGAGTAGCCTATCTGTGTTGCAAGATATACCACCTGTGTATAGAATACCAATTTTTTTACTGCACCTAGTGAAGTAAAATCTTTTGGGCATAGCATCATTCTATTAGTCCATCTATACTGACCTCCATCAGGTTGCAAATTAAAACTAATTTTTATCTGCATCTACAGTACCTCTGAAAAAATATTTGGGCTTCTAGCAGTGTGTGGGACTTGTTCTATTAGTCCATCTATACTGACCTCCATCAGGTTGCAAACTGAATATATTTTTTTCTGCATCTACCTCTGAAAAAATATTGGGCTTCTAGCTGTGTGTGGGTCTTGTTCTATTAATCCATCTATACTGACCTCCATCAAGTTGCAAACTGAATATAATTTTTTTCTGCATCTAGCTCTGAAAAAATATTTGGCCTTCTAGTAGTGTGTCGGACTTTCTTTATTAGTCCATCTATACTGACCTCCATCAGGTTGCAAATTAAAACTAATTTTTATCTGCATCTACAGTACCTCTGAAAAAATATTGGGCTTCTAGCTGTGTGTGGGACTTGTTGTATTAGTCCATCTATACTGACCTCCATCAGGTTGCAAACTGAATATATTTTTTTCTGCATCTACCTCTGAAAAAATATTTGGCCTTCTAGTAGTGTGTCGGACTTTCTCTATTAGTCCATCTATACTGACCTCCATCAGGTTGCAAATTAAAAATAATTTTTATCTGCATCTACAGTACCTCTGAAAAAATATTTGGGCTTCTAGCTGTGTGCGGGACTTGTTGTATTAGTCCATCTATACTGACCTCCATCCGGTTGCAAACTGAATATAATTTTTTTCTGCATCTACCTCTGAAAAAATATTTGGCCTTCTAGTAGTGTGTCGGACTTTCTCTATTAGTCCATCTATACTGACCTCCATCAGGTTGCAAATTAAAACTAATTTTTATCTGCATCTACAGTACCTCTGAAAAAATATTTGGGCTTCTAGCAGTGTGTGGGACTTGTTCTATTAGTCCATCTATACTGACCTCCATCAGGTTGCAAACTGAATATATTTTTTTCTGCATCTACCTCTGAAAAAATATTGGGCTTCTAGCTGTGTGTGGGTCTTGTTCTATTAATCCATCTATACTGACCTCCATCAGGTTGCAAACTGAATATATTTTTTTCTGCATCTACCTCTGAAAAAATATTTGGCCTTCTAGTAGTGTGTCGGACTTTCTCTATTAGTCCATCTATACTGACCTCCATCAGGTTGCAAATTAAAAATAATTTTTATCTGCATCTACAGTACCTCTGAAAAAATATTTGGGCTTCTAGCTGTGTGCGGGACTTGTTGTATTAGTCCATCTATACTGACCTCCATCAGGTTGCAAACTGAATATAATTTTTTTCTGCATCTAGCTCTGAAAAAATATTTGGCCTTCTAGTAGTGTGTCGGACTTTCTCTATTAGTCCATCTATACTGACCTCCATCAGGTTGCAAATTAAAAATAATTTTTATCTGCATCTACAGTACCTCTGAAAAAATATTTGGGCTTCTAGCTGTGTGCGGGACTTGTTGTATTAGTCCATCTATACTGACCTCCATCAGGTTGCAAACTGAATATAATTTTTTTCTGCATCTAGCTCTGAAAAAATATTTGGCCTTCTAGCAGTGTGTGGGACTTTCTCTATTAGTCCATCTATACTGACCTCCATCAGGTTGCAAATTAAAACTAATTTTTATCTGCATCTACAGTACCTCTGAAAAAATATTTGGGCTTCTAGCTGTGTGTGGGACTTGTTGTATTAGTCCATCTATACTGACCTCCATCAGGTTGCAAATTCAAAATAATTTTTTTCTGCATCTAACCCAGCCAATAGTTTTGGCCTAATACCACAGTTTGGCCACTCAGCTCTGCTCGGTTACCATCCATTGTTTTTTTGTGCAAACAACTCCAGAGTTGTGAATTAGTTAACCACCAAAATGAGTGGAAAAAGGCCTGCTGCTGGTGGAAAGGGGAATAGGCGTGTTGGGAAGGGGAAAAAAGGTTGTGTCCGTGGGGTAGGTGTTAAAGCAACAGTAACATCTGCAGAAGAAAGACCATCTTCCAGCCAAACTAAAATGTCTACTTCTTTTAGCGGACAATGTGATAAGATCCCTTTCTTACGGCCACGCCAATCGCTACAAATTCCAGATGAGGCACAAAAACAGCAGGTGCTTCAACGGATATCAAGTGCTCCTTTAAGTGGGCTCTCCTCCACATCAACTTCAACATCACAAATACTCCAGTCCTCAAAGGTGTCACCCCAATCGCACTTGCTTCCTCACAGCTCCCAAATCTCCAGCTGCCCGTCTGAGTATGAGGTAGAACAGATGGTTGAGTCTGCAGAGCTGTTTACTCATACTATAGCCTGGGAATCAGAGGTCGACTCCAGCGCTTCTGTGAATCCAGACGAGGAAATGATCTGCACTGATGCCCAGAATCTTTATGAGTCGGATCCAGGACCAGACGCAGAAGGTTCTGACCATAATGTAGACCCTCATTCCCAAACTGTAACTCCTGTTGGTGGAGACAATGAGGAAGACGATGATAAGACTCAAATACCTGATTGGAGCGACAACTTTAGTTTTTTGTCAGGGCAGGAACAGGTTGGCTCTGAGGACGACGGGTGTGATAACGCACAGGGTGATGATGATGAGGTCGGAGATCCCACTTACTGTCAACCCACAGTCAGCCAAGAGATGAGGTCAGCAGAGGAGGTGGAGGAAGATGCTAGTGACGACGAGGTCAGGTTGCGCCTTCCTGGACAGAGACGTAGTACTGGAAGCACGTCAACAACTGCATCCTCAAACACAACTCTGCCTCTCACCACAAGTCATGGTGGCTCTTCAGGTCGCATGGGTGCTAAGCCTTGCATAGCCTGGGCATTTTTTCAGATCGATAAAGATGACCCAACTCGTGTTATCTGTAACATTTGTCAGCAAAAGCTAAGTAGAGGCCAAAAAATACATAGTTTGAGTACTTCATGCATGAACCGGCACATGGACATGAAGCATAAGTTGCAGTGGGAAGCTCAGTGTGCTACAATGCGGCCTAGCCGGCCGGGCCAACCACCGTCTGCCATATCTTGTGCATCCGCGGCCTCTTCATCCTCTGTGACTGGGGGGACAGCAGTCACACCTGTTTTGGGGCGCAGACCTGCCACCTCTTTACCCGCAACAGCCAGCGTGATTGGCAGGTCATCATTTTCTTTGGAGGTGGTAACACCAGCTGGTGTTGAGCGCTGTCCGACATCGATAGCACCACCTTTGGATGAAGGCAACCTAACATGTCCGCCTGCATCTTCCTCACAGACCGGCAGTTTGCCGGGGACACCCTTATCAACCCCGTCTAAGCACAATAGCCAGCCCTCGGTCCCTCAGATGTGGACAAGTAAAAGACCATTTCCTCCTAGCCATGAGAAAGCTAAGAGGTTGAATTTCACCATCTGCAAGCTCTTGGCTACAGAAATGCTGCCTTTCCGCCTGGTGGACACAGAGGATTTTCGAGACCTTATGTCCGTCGCAGTGCCCCAGTACCAGATGCCCAGTCGGCACTACTTCTCAAAGAAAGGTGTGCCTGCGCTCCACCAGCATGTCGCACACAACATCACCGCTTCTTTGAGAAACTCTGTGTGTGACAGGGTGCATTTCACCACAGACACTTGGACGAGTAGGCATGGACAGGGGCGTTACATGTCGCTGACTGGGCACTGGGTAACTATGGTGACAGCAGGACAAGGGGCTGCTGTCCAAGTCTTGCCGTCCCCACGAGTTGTGCGTCAATCCTCTTTATGTCAAAGTTCCTCCACTGCTTCTGCCTCCTCAACCTCCTCTCGGTCTTCCACCTGCACCCAAAGCCTGTCTGGTCATGCCACAAGCTTTCTAACTGCGCAGAAGGGATCCGGCACACCTCCTTACTATGCTGGCAGTAGGGCTCAACGTCATCAGGCGGTTTTTACATTGAAATGTCTGGGAAATGTGAGTCACACAGCTGAGGAGTTGTGGTCAGCTCTGGAGAACCAATTTCATGAATGGTTGTCTCCACTGGACCTGAAACCAGGGAAGGCCGTGTGCGACAATGCTGCAAACCTGGGTGCGGCCCTTCGCCGGGGCAATGTCACACACGTGCCTTGTATGGCTCACGTGTTGAACCTGGTTGTCCAGCAATTTTTAGCCCACTATCCCAGACTAGATGGCCTTCTGCAGAGGGCACGGTCGCTGTGTGCTCACTTCCGCCGTTCGCATCCCGCAGCTCAGCGACTTACATCTCTACAGAAGTCGTTGGGCCTGCCACTTCACCGGCTAAAATGCGATGTGCCTACCCGGTGGAATTCAACTCTGCACATGTTGCAGCGACTGTGGCAGCACCGACAAGCCCTGGTGCAATACGTTCTGACGTATAGCCTGGGCCAACGAGATTCAGAGGTGGGGCAAATCACGCTGGAGGAGTGGTCTCAGATCAGGGACCTATGCACCCTTCTGCACAGTTTTGAAATGGCGACGAAGATGTTTAGTGCTGACGATGCCATTATCAGCATGACTATTCCGGTGATTTACATGCTGGAGCACATGTTAAACAGAATTCGGAGTCAGGTGGTGGCACAAGAGGAGGTGGAGGAAGTAGAGGAGGAGGAGTTGTATGCGGAAGGGCTAACATCTGCAAGGTCCAGAAGGTCGGCAGCACCAAGGCGGCAGGCATGTGAGGGTGGGGGAGATGGTTTTACCAGGGCGCATGGTAGCAGCCAAACTAGTGAGGAAGGTGCAGGAGCCCAGGAAGAAGTGGAGGACGAACTGATGGAAGACTCATCAGATGAGGGAGACCTTGATCACATTTCTGTTGTGCGAGGTTGGGGGGAGAGGACAGAGGAAGGAAGCATGATTGTTACCTCGCCACCAACACAACAGGGACTTGGTGCTCCTGGATGCGCAACACACATGAGTGCCTTCTTGCTGCACTACCTGCAACATGACCCTCGAATTGTGAGAATTAGAAATAATCCTGACTACTGGGTTGCCACACTGTTAGATCCCCGGTACAAAAGTAAATTTGCAGAAATTATTCCTGCCATAGAAAGGGATGCACGCATGCAGGAGTATCAGCAGAGACTGTTGCAGAATCTTACATGTGCTTTTCCACAAAATACCAGTGGTGCACGTAGTGAATCTCACAGTTCCAACTTGCCAACCGTGGGACCGTCAAGTGTTCAGCACTCAAACCGTAACAGAACCACAGTATCTGCTGGTAACATCAATTTTGCGGAATCATTTCACCACTTTTTTAGCCCATCCTTTGCAAGGCCACAGGAGACAAGAAGTCTGACACATAGTCAACGCCTAGAGACGATGGTACAGGAGTATCTCCAAGTAAACATTGAAGCCACGACTGTGTCACTGGACCCTTGCTCTTTTTGGGCTTCCAATCTGGATAAATGGCCGGAGCTAGCCACTTACGCCTTGGAGATCTTGTCATGCCCCGCAGCCAGCGTTCTGTCTGAACGTGTGTTCAGCGCTGCTGGTGGTGTGCTGACAGATAAGCGCACGCGGCTCTCCACTGATAATGTAGACAGACTCACGTTCATAAAGATGAATAAATCATGGATCCGAAACGACTTTTCTACCCCTGTGTCATCCTGGGGAGAGTAAAAGCTTGATGATTGGTTAAAATCACCCTACCAAACGTTTTAAGCTTTCAAATTACTAATCATGTTTATCTGTATCTTGACTGGAAAATAATTTGGGCTTTGTAGCAGTGTGCAGCACTGATCCTATTAGGCCATCTATAATAAGCTCCACCAGATTTAAAATTAAAAATAATTTTTAGCTGCATCTAGCCCGGAAAATAATTTTGGGGCTCCGAGATGCGCAAGACACATAAGTGCCTTCTTGCTGCACTACCTGCAGCATGACCCTCATATTGTCAGAATTCGAAGTAATCATGACTACTGGGTTGCCACACTCTTAGATCCCCCAAACTTTTCGATCAACCTTTTCATTTTAATAAAGACCAAAAAAATGGTCATTTTTGAAATTATAAGCATTAGCAGGTTGTTAGAAACTGAAATCAAACAGTTTTCAACTCAAAACTTTATTCTAGGTGATGTTACATTTTCACATAGGACCCCTTGTTCGAAAGGAGCTTCTGAACTCTCTCGTCCATTGAATTTGTCAGGTTTTGGATGGTTTCTGCTTCAATTGTTTTGCATGAGGACAGAATACCCTCCCAGAGCTGTTGCTTAGATGTGAACTGCCTCCCGCCATAATAGACACTCCTTTTAATGATGCTCCAAAGGTTCTGAATGGGGTAGAGGTCAGGGGAGCATGGGGGTCACACCATAAGTTTGTCCCCTTTTATGCCCATATCAGCCAGAGATGCAGATGTTTTATGTGCAGCATGAGATGGTGCATTATCATGCAGAAAAATGATCTTGCTGTGAAATACACGGTTCTTCTTCTTGAACCATGGCAGGAAGTGCTGTTTGAGAAAATCCACATACATTATGGAGTTCATCTTTAGCGCCTTCAGGGATCCTAAAGGGGCCGACAATCTCTCTCCCCATGATTCCAGCCCAAAACATTACTCCACCTCCTCCTTGTTGGCGCTGTAGCCGTGTTTGCGTGGGGTGTCCATCAACCAGCCATCCTCCACTCCATCCATCTGGACCATCGAGCGCTGCACGGCACTCATCCATGAACAAAACAGTTTTGAAATCAGTCTTCATGTAATGTTTGGCCCACTGGAGCCGTTTCTGCTTGTGTGAAGTGGATAGAGGAGGTCAACAGGATGGCGTATGCACAGCTGCAAACCTCTGAAGGACCCTGCATCTTGTTGTTCGGGGGACGTTGGAGGCACAAGCAGCTTCAAAAACTTGTCTGCTGCTATGACAAGGCTTTTTTGCCGCTGCTCTTTCAACCTGACGTAATTGCCTGTAGGAAAGAGTCCTCAATTTGCCCTTATCAGCACGCACACGTGTGTACTGTGAATCAGCTACATACTTCTTGATTGCCAAGACACTTCATCCTGATCATCGCACAATGTTGATTGTAGTCATGCCTTGACCTAAACACTCCACAATTTGTTGCTTCTCAGCAGCCGACACATCCTTTTTCTTTCCCATTTTGGCAGAAAATGTAGGCTGCTTAATAATGTGAGAGAGCCTTCTTAAGTAGTCTTGCCTTTCATTGGACACACCTGCCAAACTAATTAGCACAGGTGTCTGCAATTGCTTACAGTGATATAAAGAGCCCTGACACACATCACCATCAATGAGTTTAACTGACAAACAAACAAATTCTTCCCTTATCACTCCTAAACACTTTTTGCATAATAATTTGGAACGCGGTGTACATGTGCTTTTCCACAAAACACCAGCGGTTCACGTAGTGAATCTTACAGTTCTAACTTGCCAACCGTGGTCTGTATGGAATTGTTCAATAAAGGGCCCAAAATTAAGATAACATAGATGGGAGAGGTCTCTATGAATAGGAATTCCTAAGTATTTAATACCCTGTGAGGGCCAGGCAAAGGGAAAGTTGGACTGGATGGAATCCTATATGGATTTGGGGAGGGAGACATCGAGGGCCTCAGACTTCGCTGCATTGATTTTAAAATTTTACCATGTAACAAAGTGATCTATTTCAGCCATAACAGCATGGATGGATATATGTGATTGAGTGATATATACTAGGACATCATCAGCAAATAGAGAGCACTTGTACTCGGTGCCTCCCACCTCAATCCACCTAATATTGGGGTTATGGCGAATTGATGAGAGCAGGTGCTCCGTCACTAGGATGTATAAGAGAGGGGACAGAGGACATCCCTGCCTTGTCCCATTGGTGATTGTGAAAGGTGATGAAAATGTTCTGACGCACCCCCTGGGCCTTGGGACACCCGGAGCCGGACCCTTTTTGGTGGATGCTGGTGGTTGTAGTCTTCGTGGCGGCGACCCGGTTCCGTGGCTCAGGGCGGTCAAACCAGTGGCGGAACTATTTATGTGGTTTTGATGTTTAAATGTCCGACTACGCCACCCGTGGATTGCGGTCAGAGTGAACCGCCGCTACAGGGCAGACCGCTGAGGCTGGTGTTGTGGGTGCAGCAGAGCGTAGCATAACTCCCCACGGGAGGAGTATAGCCTCAGGGCAGTGTATGCGGAGGATGGGGGTGATGGTGCAGGGCAGCAGCAGTAACGACACGGAGTCAGTGATGCAGTCCAGGGCCTTTACTCACAGTTCTTATTATCCAGACCACGTCTGCAGGTAACGGCTGCCCACGTCGTACTGTGCTCACCAGGTGAGGGGCTCAGACAACTCCCAGATAACTTTGGAGCACTTCACAGGACCCCCTTTGTGTGTCCTTTGTCTGGCCTTTCTTACCAACACTTCTGTCCGGCTGCCTCGGGCCTCCTCTTGGTAAACTTGGCGCCAGTTTCCCTGACCCTATGTGGTGCCTTCCTAGCGGGTGTAGCGAGGGGCTGCGCCACATAAAATGTCAGAGCCTCCGGTTTCTAGCTGAGGGTCGTTTCCTGCCTCCACTAGTTCGGGGACCGGTCTCCCCCTTTGGCCTGACCCCTCCACGCAGGTGGATTCGGGCGTGCGGTGGCGACTCGCCCGTCCGCACCCCTGGGATCCCTTCATTCCTCGTTCCTGGAGCCTTCTCCGCTCCTCTTCCTTCCTTCTCCCTCTTCCAGGCCTGGGCCTCTGTTACTAGGCCCGCCTCCGGAGCAGAGCTCATGCAGAGCCCCTGCTCCCTGCCACTTCTGCTCAGACTTCTCTGCACTGAACTAAGATGGTGCCCACCTTTTATACTCCCTTCTCAATGCACCCAGGAACTGCTTCCTCCCTGCTCCTGCACTACAGGGTTCCCCTTCCTCAGTGTTCCCTCCCCCCACTCCAGCCAGGGACAGGGACTGTCGTGCCCATCTCAGGGGCATATTGGTCGCCCTGCCCCACGGCAATGTGGTGTAATGCATGCAGGTGTCGGGTCCTGATCCACACTCCATCCTTACCTGAGAGTGAGATATCACACCTCTGGGTGAGGTGCAATACGTCTGTAGCAACCGAGCCCTCAGGGTGCTACAGTTCCATTTATCTTCAGCCTAGGTGACGTATTGCGATACAGGGCCGTGATTTGGGCTATAAAAGGGTCCCCTAGACCCCTACCCCAAGCTTTTTAAGAGAATCATATATGGCGTGCCAGGAGACTCTATGGAATGCTTTCTCAGCATCCAACGAGAGTATCTAATTACAAATTTTTAACTGCATCTGTGACACCCCAGGGGTCTGGTTGTCACAGTGATAGAGATATTACGTCTGAGAGCAGGTGGGAGGTCCTTTGGTCAGGGATCCTGTGCATGCCACACCTCCTGCCCAGCCTTGGGAGGGGAAGAACTTCCCCTGTATAAACCCGGGGCTGAGGCAGGGTGAGTGAGTCCAGGAAGAGTAGAGACAAGAGCAGCATAGGAAGCAGCAGAGTCACAAGGAGTCAGGGGCTGGCAGCTAAAGAGCTCGCCCTGACTAAGAAGATTCTTTACCGGACCCGGAGTCCGAGGCTGTGGGGACTAACTTCTACCCAGCAGCAGAATCCGTCAGGCAGGGGATTTCAGGTCCCCTGGCCCAGAAGCCCGAAGGCCCGGTCACACGCGTGGGACCAGCACCGCCATCGTGGAGCGGAAGCCATTAGAAGGCCCCGAGTCACCGGCCATACGGGTGAGCACCACACGGTACACTCAGGGACGTGGGCTACTTACATCAGCTTCTAGCAAGGTAGCCAGAAGAGTACAGTCAGCTTGGGAGGCCTACAACTACGCCTGGCCAGTGGAGATCCCATCTGCTCAAGGACTGACCAGGCCCCGTTCGCTAGCAAGTACTCCGGGAGGGTCTATCGTTGTTACCAGTAAAGACCCTGAACGCTACCATACCGTCTCTGAGTGGTTCCTGCTACCCCCATCATCCACGTCGGCTGCCCTGAGGCCATACCCCTCCCGTTGGGGGTTATACTATCACGCTGCACCATCCTTCCACCGGCCTCAGCGGTCTGCCCTGCAGCAGCAGCCCCCTGGCTGCATTCAACGGGTGGCGTAGTCATCAACCATTTTCTACCGCTAACAGACTGCCGTCCAGTTTGACTCCCTGGGCACGGACCGGGTCACCGCCACGAGACTACAACCCTAAACAGATCCGGCTCCGGGTAAGCTCCCGCGTGCGCAACGCAGCGCGACACAGGCCCAGGGGCGCGTCAACTTTGGCGTAGTCGGCAGGATCACGTGCCCGCAACCACCGGGTACTGCGTGCCTGAAAAGCAAAGACTGTTCAAACTTACCAGTGGTGAAGATTCCCGCCATCGGTGAAGATTCCCGCCATCCGGCGCCATCTTCAGCCTTCTTCCCGCCATCGGTGAAGTTTCCCGCCATCCGGCGCCATCTTCAGCCTTCTTCCCGCCATCGGTGGAGTTTTCCCGCCATTGGACGCCATCTTGAGGACGCCGCGCGGGAAGAAGAGGGGCGTGGACTCCGAAAGCGCGCGAGAACTGAAGCCCCGCCTCACGTCCGGACGTTGCGTAAGGTCCTGGAAGGAGCCCAGCAGACGCCGACGTCACAGGAGCGCGACGGAAGGTCCTCAACCCTGACGATCCACTGCGGAGCCGCGGCCTACGGAACAGGATCATCGCAAGGTAGGCCACGGTCCACTAGGGGGGAGGAAGATGTCGGATACGGAGGAGAGCTCCACTGCCTCAACCCCCGCCAGCGCTACCGCTGTTGCAGTTATGCCCTTCACCATGCCCTATATCCCGGGAGCAGCTTGGCTACCCCAGTACTCAGGGGAGTCACATACCCTGCATGACTTTAGAGAAAAGCTGGATAGCCTCTTCCAGGTGTACCCCCTCACAGAAGAGCAAAAAGTGAGCATCCTGGTGGCCCAACTAACTGGGGCAGCCAAAAGGGAAGTAAAATCCTGGCCACCTGGGAGGAAGACTGTCGCAGGGATACTAACCCGGCTGAAGGACACCTTTGATACCCGCACCTCAGCCGAGATTAAACTTAGATTCTACGGGTGCAAGCAGCGAGCGCATGAGAGTATAAGGGACTATGCACTCAACCTACAAGAGGCCCTGAGGGCCATTAAGCAGACCGACCCTAATGGAGTGGGAAACGAGGACAGGCTGTTGACCGAACAATTTATAGAGGGTTTATATTGCAATGCCCACCGCACCCAGTTGCGGGCAATGGCCTTACAGGACCCTCATCTAGAATTTGCACAGTTCAAGGACAGAGCCATCCGGGTGCTCCGAGAACCGGCACCAGGTGGCGTTGTGACCCACAGACGCCCCACTACCACTTACTACCAGGAGGCGGCGCCCTTGTCAGCAGGGCCTGTGGGAGCTGATGCGCAGGCTTTGGACAATGACCCGGCTCCAGACCTACACCATCAGGTCCAAGAGCTAGCTAAAAGCGTTGCTGCGCTAACCCGAACTGTGCAGTCTTTACAGGTTTCCACTCCAGGGAAGATCCAGCTGGCATCCGGACCGGAGGACATCCCGTGGCGTCGACCAAGGAGGACCCCACCGGCCAGAGGAAGACCCAGTGACCGATACAGCGAGGACGGACGACCCATCTGCCGCCGCTGCAATCAACCCGGACATATGGAAAGGTACTGTTCTTTAAACGGGCACAACCTGGGGTAGAGGGCCAACCCCCAGGAAAAAGATCACCAGGCCCATCGGACTGGCGCGACAGATATGTGGGAGGACGTCCAGTCTTGCCTGTGGTACTGGATGGCATTCCCATGAGTGCCCTACTGGACACCGGGTCACAGGTCACCACCATCCCGTACGTGCTCTTCAAGCAGTACTGGAATGACTCGGATATTACCCGCTACCCTGACGACGACTTGAGTATCATCGCCAGCAATGGTCAGCCCGTGCCACAGATCGGATTTAAAGAGGTGACCATCAAAATTGGTAGAGTCGAACTGGCCGCACAGGGACTGATCATTGTAGATATTGACAAACATGAGAGTCACCCAAAAATAACTCTAGGAACTAATGTAATTGAAAATTGTCTTGCAGAGGTGATTTTCCTTTTACAGCAGGTTGCCAAGAATGCCAGCTCCGGCGAGCAGCGGGTGCTCCAGAAAGAGATCCGGGCACTGATGCAACGGCAACAAGTGGAACTCTCCGGCGGTGAGATTGGTAGCGTAAGAATGTGTGACCCTTTTCCTATTGCCATGCCCCCAAAAAGTGAAATGATGATTTGGTGCCGGGCAGCTATTGGTCTGAGAGGTAGAGATTACCAGGCAATGGTAGAACCAGTTTACTCAGACAGTAGGCCCACCATTTTGACAGCACGGGGGGTGGTCAATGTACGCCATGGGAGGGTGCCCGTTCGCATAATAAATATCGGGGAGAGGGAAGTGTACCTGCCCCGGTATGCCACGCTAGCCAAATTATATACCACTAATCAAAATTCTATACAATCTGTGGAACCCTTGTCTCCATCTCACCCGGAGGAAGGTAACGGCTCTAAGAAAGACATGGAGGACTGGTGTCAGCAACTACATCTGGGTACTGACTCCACTCCCTCACACCAGAAACAAGGAGTCTATCGGGTGGTTCAAGAGTATGAGAGAGTGTTTAGTAAACACCCGTTAGACTTCGGGCGAGTCAAGGGGGTAGAACACCGCATCCCCACGGGAGATCATCCTCCCATAAAAGAGAGGTATCGACCCGTACCCCCTGCACATTACCAACACGCCAAGGGGATGCTTAGAGACATGAAGGAGGCTGGGGTAATCCGGGATAGCTGTAGCCCCTGGGCAGCCCCACTAGTTTTAGTCAAAAAGAAAGACAACACCATGAGGATGTGTGTAGATTACCGGAAAATCAACCGTATCACACACAAGGATGCGTACCCCTTACCAAGGATAGAGGAGTCATTGGCTGCTTTAAGATCTGCTAACTTCTTCTCTACCTTGGATCTCACTAGCGGGTACTGGCAGGTTCCTGTAGCAGAGGCGGACCGGGAGAAGACCGCATTCACCACCCCGATGGGACTTAGCGAGTTCACCTGCATGCCGTTCGGACTCTGCAACGCCCCAGGAACCTTCCAACGATTAATGGAGTGCTGTCTGGGCCACAGAAACTTCGAGACGGTCCTGTTGTACCTGGACGATGTCATCGTATACTCCAAAACTTATGAGGACCACCTGAAACACCTGGCGGAGGTGTTCGAAGCTCTGGCGAGTTACGGCCTAAAGGTGAAACCCTCCAAGTGTCACCTCCTGAAACCAAAGGTGCAATACCTGGGACACGTGGTGAGCGCTGACGGAGTGGCTCCCGACCCCGATAAGATCACCGCAATTAAGGGATGGCCAAGCCCCTCCAGCGTAAAAGAAGTGCGGCAGTTCCTAGGGTTGGTAGGCTACTACCGAAGGTTTATTCCCGGTTTCACCAAAAAGGCAGCACCTATGCAGGACCTCCTGATAGGCCAGTCCCGGAAGGCCAAGAACCAGAAGCCGCCCTTCAAATGGGAAAAGCTAGAAGAAGAGTCCTTCCGCCAGCTGAAGATGGCCCTCACGGGGGATGAAATCTTGGCGTACCCGGACTATAGCCAGCCCTTCATCCTCTACACCGACGCCAGTAACATCGGGCTAGGAGCCGTACTGTCCCAGATTCAGCAGGGGAGAGAACGAGTAATCTCCTATGCCAGCCGAAAACTGCGACCCACCGAAAGGAACCCCGAAAATTACAGCTCATTTAAGCTAGAGTTCCTGGCCGTGGTATGGGCAGTCACCGAGCGCTTTAGGCATTACCTCGCTTCTTCCCGGTTCACCGTATACACGGATAACAACCCGCTGACACACCTGGACACGGCAAGACTCGGTGCCCTGGAGCAGAGGTGGATGGCCCGTCTGTCCAACTACGAGTTCACAATTAAATACCGGGCAGGGCGCTCCAATACCAACGCGGACGCCCTGTCCAGGATGCCCAACCTGCCGGACGGAGGAGAAGATCCGGAGGGACTGGAAGAAGTTGAACTCCCTGCGTTCCACCGTCATGGGACTATCCAGTATTCCCACCGGGTAAGGAGTAAGCAGGCTGCTACGTTGAACCCCTTACCTCACTACAACTGGGCGGAAACGCAAGACAGCGACCCTGCCGTCCGACTGGTGAAGGAGATGCTGACTCGCCCGGAGGCTAGCCTGGAATCAGACGCTCCAGAGGAAGCCAAACAACTATGGGCAGAGAAGAGTCGACTGTTCCTTTACAAGGGGAAGTTGTGCCGCAGAATGGTTAACTCCAGGACGCATGAACTACTCTGGCAAGTAGTGGTGCCACGAAGAGACGCAGCCATGGTGATGGAGGCATACCACGACGGAGCTGGACACTTCGGGTGGAAAAAGCTGGAGTTCCTGCTGCGCGAGCGGTTCCACTGGGTAGGCATGAGGGGAACCATCGAGAAGTGGTGCAGAGACTGTGGCCCGTGCAATCTGAGAAGGAAGGACCGGGCCAGCCAGAAGACTCCCCTGCAGTCCATCGTCACCCGGCAACCGTTGGAACTGGTAGCCTTGGATCATGTAAAACTGACCCCCAGCAGAAGTGGCTACGTCTACGCGTTAACCATCGTGGATCATTACTCCCGGTTTCTGGTTGTCGTCCCCGTCAAGGACTTAACGGCTCGAACAGCAGCTAGAGCCTTCCAGCAGCACTTTTGCCGTCCACACGGGTACCCGGACCAAGTGCTGACGGACCAGGGACCTGCCTTTGAAGCGGAGGTCGTCCAGGAATTCTGCAATCTGTATGGCTGCCGGAAGATAAGGACGACACCCTACCATCCGCAAACTAATGGACTTTGTGAGAAAATGAACCAGGTGGTAATGGATCTTCTAAAAACGTTGCCCCTGGAAGAACGCAGTCTGTGGCCTGAGAAGTTGCCCGATCTGGTGGACCTATACAACCACATCCCGGTAGGTTCCACCAACTGTACCCCGGCTTACCTAATGAGGGCAAGACCTGGTAAGTTACCTGTTGACCTGGAAATGGGAGTCCTGACGCCCGAGGACACTTCACCAGAAACGGACTGGGACACAGAGAGGCAGCAGCAGTACCGGAAAGTACAGGAGAGCGTGGAGCGAAGTCTCTGTCAGGCTAGGGAAAGACAAGAGAAGACTTACAACCAGTATGCTCCCGCTGTTCCCCTGGTACCCGGAGAGCAGGTCTTGAAGAGGAAGAGACGGCTCCACAAGTTGGACGACCAGTGGGAGAAGGACCCGTACACCGTACTGCCCTCAAGCCACGAGAACTCGAAGGTCTGTACCATCAGTAAAGACGGAGGGGAAACCACAGCCATTGTATCCCGGGACCACCTGAAGAAGTGCCCCGAACAACTGAGGAACCCTGAGGAGGAACAGGAAGACCATCGACTCGTGGAAGAAAGGGAAGATATGGTTAGTACCGTGCTCGGGGACTTCCCTCGGTCTTGGACTCAAGTCAATGGTGCAGTTGTGGTACCCATACTCACCTTCCTCCAACCATCATCCCAAGAACCTACGGAGCAACGGGTAGAGCTGGAAGAGCAGCCGGTCCAGGAGGCAGAAGACTCCACCCAAGCGGAACAGGAGAATCCACCCTCTGCTTATAGTGAGCCTGCCGTACCCCTAGTGAGACAAAGAGCCGGTAGACAGCTGCCCAGTTTACCCTTGACAGCTCCTACACCCTGTAGTTCAGGGCCAGGCAGTCAGCTCCGTAGGTCCACTAGGGCCACTAGAGGCCAGTTACCCGCACGTTGGAGGATCTAAATGTTTAAGTTGTTTTACAATGTTTACCTGTTTATTGTTGCTTGTGTGTAATTTTGTGTTTCTAGTTGTTTTTAGGAGTCTTCGGTGGATTTACCGGGAATCCTTGTATATAGTTGGAGCGTAACCCAGGATGGACTAGAGACTGTTAAGGACTCGGGGTAGGACAGACCCCTACCTGGTTACGTCTCCCTGTGTTGGTGAAATGGACACCTTTGCTTTTCTTCAAAGACTGCACCCGGTTGCGGACATCCGTGACCATCTTATTGTGTTTCCTTATTGTATTTTATTGTTCTTTGATATACCTTGTTATATTTTTCTAAAAAGTGTTTAGTCCCGGAGTACTAAATTTCACTAGGGGGGAGTGTGACACCCCAGGGGTCTGGTTGTCACAGTGATAGAGATATTACGTCTGAGAGCAGGTGGGAGGTCCTTTGGTCAGGGATCCTGTGCATGCCACACCTCCTGCCCAGCCTTGGGAGGGGAAGAACTTCCCCTGTATAAACCCGGGGCTGAGGCAGGGTGAGTGAGTCCAGGAAGAGTAGAGACAAGAGCAGCATAGGAAGCAGCAGAGTCACAAGGAGTCAGGGGCTGGCAGCTAAAGAGCTCGCCCTGACTAAGAAGATTCTTTACCGGACCCGGAGTCCGAGGCTGTGGGGACTAACTTCTACCCAGCAGCAGAATCCGTCAGGCAGGGGATTTCAGGTCCCCTGGCCCAGAAGCCCGAAGGCCCGGTCACACGCGTGGGACCAGCACCGCCATCGTGGAGCGGAAGCCATTAGAAGGCCCCGAGTCACCGGCCATACGGGTGAGCACCACACGGTACACTCAGGGACGTGGGCTACTTACATCAGCTTCTAGCAAGGTAGCCAGAAGAGTACAGTCAGCTTGGGAGGCCTACAACTACGCCTGGCCAGGGGAGATCCCATCTGCTCAAGGACTGACCAGGCCCCGTTCGCTAGCAAGTACTCCGGGAGGGTCTATCGTTGTTACCAGTAAAGACCCTGAACGCTACCATACCGTCTCTGAGTGGTTCCTGCTACCCCCATCATCCACGTCGGCTGCCCTGAGGCCATACCCCTCCCGTTGGGGGTTATACTATCACGCTGCACCATCCTTCCACCGGCCTCAGCGGTCTGCCCTGCAGCAGCAGCCCCCTGGCTGCATTCAACGGGTGGCGTAGTCATCAACCATTTTCTACCGCTAACAGACTGCCGTCCAGTTTGACTCCCTGGGCACGGACCGGGTCACCGCCACGAGACTACAACCCTAAACAGATCCGGCTCCGGGTAAGCTCCCGCGTGCGCAACGCAGCGCGACACAGGCCCAGGGGCGCGTCACATCTAGCCCAGGAAATACTTTGTGCCTAGTAGCAGTGTCTGCTAGTCAGCGGATTATCCCGGCTGTTAAGCAAGCTACACCACCTGTAGTTTAGACACTTAATTTTTTCAAAGGAAATGCTTCGGGACCATGGGATACTCAGTGAAGAGCATCAGGAGGCACCCCAAGGCATAGGGGCTGGGACTGGCAGTAGGATGCCTTGCGGTGGACAGCCGAGCTCGATCCTTATAAAAGCTTTTTAACTGCAGCAGCTTTAGTGGACGCTACTGGAGCTGGAATTACGCGGCTGCTGGCATGAGACTTGCCCTCCAATAGATCCTTGTAAATGGATTTAAAGTGTATTCATTCAAATTAGAGAGACAATTTAAATTAAAAAGCTTAGAGCTGCCTCCACCACAGGGGGGCTCGCTCGACCCACCAGCGGACAGGCACCAGTATTGGGAGAGGGGGGCTGGCCATCAGGGTCCACCGCGGCTCTGGCACAAACCCGGCGACACGGAGGTGGCACGGGCAGGAGCAGACTGGCCGTGTCGGCTTCTCACTTTTTGGATTTTAGAAGGGCATGACATGCCTATATCTGTGTCTCCCCCTCCTTTTACTCCTCCACCTCTTTTATTTTCACATGACTATATGTACTTGTCACTTTTCCATGTGTTAGTTGTGTCTTCTGAGCAGTTTGTCAGCTTTTGGACACCTTTGAAGGTGTTTTCTATGTGTTTCTATGTGTTTTTGTTTGCCTGCCATTGGTTTTAACGGTGTTCGAAGGTGTTCGACGAACAGTTCGACGAACAGTTCGGCGAACACACGGGTGTTCGACGAACCGAACCGAACTCGAACACTACGGGGGTGGCTCAACACTACTTATGACCATGTGATATTTCAGTTTTCCTTTTTTAATAAATTTGCAAAAATTTCTACATTTCTGTTTTTTTTCAGTCAAGATGGGGTGCACAGTGTACTTTAATGAGAAAAAAAAAAGAACTTTTTAGAATTTACCAAATGGCTGCAATGAAACAAGGAGTGAAAAATGTAAAGGGGTCTGAATGCTTTCCGTACCCACTGTATATAGTACTCAATGGGTGTGGCCTGCCTCTGATTGAGAAGTGCCTCTTCCAGCAGTCTGAATAAGGGTCTATCGTTAGGGGTGTGACTAATTTGTTTTCACTTAGGGTGATATATGTCCCGCTTTTAATGAGATTTAATAACATTTGTATTTTAGGGTTTCTATTATAATTCTGGGATTTCCTAATTTGTTTATAGAATTTTTGAATTGCATAACACATAGGATAAGGATAATAGGTTTAGTATATGAGATAGGAAATAGTTATTGATAGAACTAGTGCAGTGGATGGGCACTAGTGTTAATAAAAAGAGGGGCACTTCCTGATAGTGTGCGCCATGTCCCATGATTTGGGAATCTTACAGACCATATTGCACTATCATTAAGTTGCTGTTTTGTTGCTATGCAGTTAGGTTTTCCTTTCTTATAAGTTTGTCCTTTGTCTCTCCCTGTCTCTCTCAGATGTAGCTGTGATGTCAGTAACCCCTCCCTTCTTCTCCATTCTTCTTCCTCATTCACCATCTTCAGCCATGTTAGAAGCTTATGTGCTTCCAGCCCGTTTCTAAAAAAGTCTTTTTACCTGCTGTGCATTTGCACATCATCGAGTATTCTGCTAGAAAATAAATCTTCTTCTGAATCTTCAACAATGTGCTTCTTGCAGTCGAGTTAAACTATCTGAAGACATCACTATGTGTGAGTACGGTAAAGAGACAGCCTAGAAACGGTGTCTCACAGCGCCCTATGCTTGCAGCTTAGTCATGGAGTCAGAATAGTGTGAGTTCAGTGAGAGTTAGTGAAGTGCATAGTGAAGGTGAAGTTCAGGTGCGGTGGGCTGCTAGGGGCAGCATGTGTCACTTGTTCCAGGCAGTGGGAGGCATTACTGGGATCCAGAGCAGTCGCTCCAGTCACGTCCAGAGCCTAAGGACTGGCATAGGAGCTGCCGGACACTTTGTGTACTCTGAAGTACAAAGGAAGATGGACAGGGACCTGCATAGATGGAAGTTGAAGGCCAGTCCCGGGTGCACTGCAGAGGTGGACGAGAAATACAGGATGAGCTAGCAACAGGGCTGAAGAGGAGTTATGCTAAGAAGGAGGATAATGTGAATTGCTGTGCCTTATCCTGTCTGTACCCACCTGATGAACTAGAACTGTCAAGTATATGTTTGACTGTTACAAAGAACTTTGTGTCCCCTAAATTGTGTGCGGCGGCTTCTGAGGAAAGAAGCCTGAAGGCAGTGGAGGCCTGCGGCCTACAAGAGAATGTGCTGCACCCCACACCCTAGAGCACACTGGGACTGGGACACCCATTGTCTGTAAAGTGCCAGAGCGAAATCAGACAGACGTTCAGTCACGACTACCGCTCTGTGCCACTTTACAAGATGAGTGATAAGGGAACTTCTCGATCAGAAGAGAAGAGGAAATAATGGTCGCTGCCCAAACTGTGACAAGAACAGGACCACAATGTGTGTCACCCTGGCCTGGATGCCACAAATGTATAATAAAGCTGTGTCTGAGAGCAAAGGGGAGGTCCTCTAGTCAAGGGCCATTAGCATGCAATACCTCCTGTCACAGGCCAGTAGGGGGAGCAGGCTGCCCCTATAAAAGCTGGAACTGGGGGCAGGGTTAGAGAGAACTGGACAACCTGTCTCTGGATTGAGAGGTGTCCCAGAGCCGGGACAGACAGTTGTGTTGCAGCCTAAGAGGACGTGTGGCAGTAGGAGAGCCACGAGCCAGGGACAAAAGGCGAAGTGAGTCTGTCCTGGCAGATAAAGAAACTAATCTTCCAGACTTTGGTGTCTGAGGCTGTGAGGATTCCACATCCTACAGCAGATAACCAGTCCGCAGGGGACTGTATGTTCCTTGGCCTAAGAAGCCCGGAGGCTCCGCCACAGCAGAAGGGACCAACAGAGCCGTACCAGGCCGGGAGTAGCAAGGGACCCAAGTTGCAAGCCATATGGGCGAGAGGACACGGTGAGCTCAGGAACGTGGGCTGTTACATTACCAGAAGGGAAATAGCCAGAAGGAGCACAGAGAGCACGGTAGGCCGACACCCTCATCTTGACCAGGGCCAGCTTCCCACTTGCTCTCAGACATCCAGGCCCCCTCCTAGCCGGGCCTGTTTCTGGGTCGTTTTACCTGTTCTAATAAAGACCCTGAACTGTTTAAGAGGCCTCCGTTTCATGGCTAACGCGGTTGGAATCATCCCCTCCATCATCCATCATACACTGCCCTGGGGCCCTACTCTTCCCGTGGGGAGTTGTACTATTCGGAGCTGCACATTTACATCTGCCCCAGAGGTCTGCACTGCAGCGGCGGTTAGCACTGACCGCAATCCACGGGTGGCGTAGTCGGACATTACTTAAAACTTATAAAGGACTGCCACTGGCCTGACCACCCTAAGCCACGGACCGGGTTGCCACCACTACCCCGATCGTCTCCCTATTGCCCGGCTCCGAGTGCCCCACGGCCCAGGGGGCGAGTCAGCTTTGGCGTAGTCGGCAGGATTGTAACCAACCCGCCACAAACGGGTATTGCGTGCCTGAAAAAGACTGTACACGTACCTGAAGAAGAGTTTTTCCACCACCCGGAGCCGTTTCCCGCCATTTTCAACCGTCTCCCGCCATCTTCCGTCGGTTCCCGCCATCTTCAGCCGTTTTCCCGCCAACGGATGCCATCTTCAGGACGCTGCGCGGGAAGAGGAGGGGCGTGGACGTCCAAACCGCGCGAGACCCGAATCTCCGCCCCACGCACCGACGCTGCGCAAGGTCCTGGAAGGGAGAGAGAGCGACGCTGACGTCATCAGGACGCGACGCAGGTCCTCGTCCGGAGCAGCACCAGTGGAGTCGCGGCCTACAGAAGAGGATCGTCAGAAGGTAGGCCACGCTTAACTAGGGGGGAGGAAGATGTCGGACACTGAGGCGCCCACTACCACCAGCACAGCTGCAGCAGCGGTGATGCCATTTTCCCTGCCCTACGTCAATGGAGCGGCCTGGTTGCCTAAGTATTCAGGGGAGCCCCATGCCCTAACTGACTTTAAGGAAAGGCTGTACAGTTTGTTCCAAGTTTACCCCCTGACAGAGGAACAGAAGATTAGCATACTGACAGGGCAGTTAACTGGCACAGCCCAGCGGGAGGTAAAGTAATGGCCCGCTGAGGAGAAAAGGACCGTAAAGGACATTCTGGCCCGGCTGCGGGGTACCTTTGATACACGTACCTCCGCTGAAATTAAAATGCGGTTCTACGGATGTAAGCAGCGGGCACAGGACAGCATCAGAGACTATGCCCTAAATTTGCAGGAAGCCTTGAGAGCCATCAAACAAGCTGACCCTGGCAGCGTGCAGGATACGGATAAGCTACTAACAGAACAGTTCATAGAAGGTCTGCTGTCTAGCGCCCACAGGACCCAGCTGCGCCTCATGTTCTTTCAGAACCCTGATCTGACCTTTGCCCAATTCAAGGACAGGGCCATAAGGGTGCTCCGTGAACCCGCAACAAGTGGCGCTATAAACCCCCGGCGCCCTGCTCTCACCTACCACCAGAAGGCGGCGCCCTCCTCTGTGGACTCTGTGGGGGACGATGCACAGGCCCTGAACCAAGCGCCGTCGAAAGATCTGCATCACCAAGTCCAGAAGCTGACCAGGAGCGTTGCGGCATTGACCAGGACCGTCCAGGCGTTACAAGTGGACCCGTCAAGACCCATCGAGTTGGCTTCAAGTCCGGAGGATGTCCCGTGGCGTCGACAGAGGAGGACCCCGTCGTTCCGAGGAAGGCCCACAGATCGCTACGCAGAGGATGGACAGCCCATTTGCCGTCGATGCAACCAGCCCGGACACATTTCCAGGTACTGTAATTTAAACGGGTCCAACCTGGGGCAGAGAGCCAACCCCCAGGCATAAGATCACCAGGCCCTTATAATTGGCGTGATAAGTACGTTGGGGGGGGCGCCCGGTTTTACCCGTGGTGCTGAACGGTATCCCCATGAGCGCCTTGCTGGATACCGGGTCACAAGTAACTACTATCCCTTATGTACTTTTTAAGCAGTATTGGACTGATGCTGATATAACACGGTACCCAGACAGTGACTTGAGCATCATCGCCAGTAATGGCTTGCCCGTGCCGCAGATGGGGTTCAAGGAAATGACCATTAAAATTGGTAAAGTTGAACTACCGGCACAGGGAGTGATTATTGTGGACATTGACCGTCGTGAAAGTCACCCTAAAATAACTGTGGGTACTAACGTGATTGAAAATTGTCTTTCAGAGGTAATTGTAATTCTACAACAGGTGGCAGTGAATGCTAGTTCCAGCCAACAGAGAGTCCTCAACAAGGAGATAAAAGCCCTGATGAGACGGCAGCAGGTAGAACTGTCTGGTGGTGAGATCGGTAGCGTAAGACTGAGTGACCCATTCCCCATTTCCATGCCTCCCAAAAGTGAAATGATGATCTGGTGTCGGACTGCAATCGGGTTGAGAGGTAGAGACTACCAAGCCATGGTAGAACCCGTGTACTCAGACAGCAGGCCCACCATTTTGACAGCCTGGGGGGTGGTTGATGTCCGTCATGGGAGGGTGCCCGTTCACATTCTCAACATTGGGGAGAGGGAGGTACACTTACCCAGGTACGCTACACTTGCCAAACTGTTTGCTGTTGAGCACAAAGCTATCAGGGCCGTGGAACCTTTGCCTCCCTCTCCACAGGCGGAGAGTAATGGCTCCCAGAAACAAAAGGAGGACTGGTGCCAGAAACTCCATGTGGCTGCTGACTCCACTCCCCTGCACCAAAAACAAGGAGTCTACCGGGTGGTACAGGAGTACGAGAGAGTCTTTAGTAAGCACCCGCTAGACTTCGGCAGAGTAAAAGGGATAGAACACCACATCCCCACAGGGAGCCACCCACCAATAAAAGAGAGACACAGGCCTGTACCCCCTGCACATTATCAGAACGCCAAAGGTATGCTGCGGGAAATGAAAGAAGCTGGGGACATTAGAGATAGCTGTAGCCCCTGGGCAGCCCCCCTGGTTCTGGTAAAAAACAAAGACGGCACCATGAGAATGTGCGTGGACTATAGACAAATCAACCGTATCACCCACAAAGACGCATATCCGCTGCCTAGAATAGAAGAGTCTTTAGCCGCACTAAAATCAGCTAACTTCTTTTCTACTTTGGACCTTACTAGCGGGTACTGGCAGGTTCCTGTGGCAGAGGCTGACAAGGAGAAGACCGCCTTCACCACCCCGATGGGACTGAGCGAGTTCAACTGTATGCCCTTCGGGCTCTGGAACGCACCAGGGACCTTCCAGAGGCTGATGGAATGCTGTCTAGGGCACCGAAACTTCGAGACTGTCCTCCTTTACCTGGACGACGTGATCGTCTATTCGAAGACTTACGAGCACCATCTAAAGCACCTGGCCGAGGTGTTCAAAGCCCTGGCAGGCTATGGCCTGAAGGTGAAACCATCAAAGTGTCACCTGTTGAAACCGAAGGTCCAGTACCTAGGGCACGTGGTAAGTGCGGAAGGAGTAGCCCCCGACCCTGACAAGGTCACGGCAATCAAGAGCTGGCCAAGCCCTTCGAACATCAAGGAAGTGAGGCAATTCCTCTGGTTGGTAGGCTACTACCGAAGGTTCATCCCCGGGTTCACTAAGATGGCAGCTCCTATGCAGGACCTCCTGATAGGACAGTCTAAGTCCAGAAGCCAAAAGCCACCCTTCAAGTGGGATAAACCGGAAGAGGAGTCCTTCCGTCAGTTGAAGATGGCCCTCACAGGGGATGAGATCCTGGCCTACCCTGATTATGGCCAGCCTTTTATTCTCCACACAGACGCCAGTAATGTGGGACTGGGAGCCGTACTGTCACAAAACCAACAGGGCAGAGAAAGAGTGATCGCGTACGCCAGTCGGAAGCTGAGGCCCACCGAGAGGAACCCGGAGAATTACAGCTCCTTCAAGCTAGAATTCTTGGCGGTGGTGTGGGCCCTAACGGAACGCTTCAAGCATTACCTGACCTCCGCAAAGTTCACTGTGTACACGGACAACAACCCGTTAACACACCTAGACAGTGCAAGACTTGGTGCCCTGGAACAGCGGTGGATGGCCCGTCTCTCCAATTATGACTTCGTGATCAAGTACCGGGCAGGCAAAACCAATGCCAACGCTGATGCCCTATCGAGAATGCCTCACTTACCTGAAGGTGACGAAGACCCAGAAGAGCTGGAGGAGGTAGAACTCCCCGCGTTTCACCGGTATGGGGCCGCTCAATACTCCCACCGCGTGAAGGAGGAAGATTTAACAACCGTTATGATCAATCCCCTACCTCACCACAGCTGGGCCGAGACCCAAGATAGTGACCCTGCAATCCGCCTGGTGAAAGATCTGCTGACCCAGGAAGATGCCCGCTTAGATCCGGATGCTCCAGAGGAAGCCAAGCAGCTATGGAAAGAGAAGAGCAAGCTGTTCCTCTATGAAGGCAAGCTGTACAGAAGACTTGTCAACCACCGGACACAAGAGCTGACCTGGCAAGTCGTGGTCCCAAGGCGGGATGCAGCTATGGTCCTGGGGGCTTACCATGACAGAGCGGGGCACTTCGGTTGGAAGAAACTGGAGTTCCTGCTAAGAGGACGGCTCTTTTGGGTCGGCATGAGAGGGGCTGTAGAGAAGTGGTGCAGGGACTGTGGCCCTTGTAACTTAAGGAGAAAAGACCGCACCAGCCAGAAGACACCCTTGAAGCCCATCGTCACCCAGCAGCCTCTTGAGCTGGTAGCTCTGGACCACGTCAAATTGGCTCCAAGCCGGTCAGGATACATCTACGCCCTGACAATCGTGGACCACTATTCCCGTTTTCTAGTGGTGGTCCCGGTAAAAGACTTGACAGCCCAAACGGCGGCCAGAGCCTTCCAGCAATACTTCTGCCGTCCACACGGGTATCCGGAACAGGTCCTGACGGACCAGGGTCCAGCGTTCGGAGCTGAAATCTTGCAAGAGTTCTGCAACCTCTATGGCTGTAAGAAGATTCGGACAACGCCTTACCGCCCACAAACCAACGGGATGTGTGATTAAATGAACAATATAGTCATTGATCTCCTGAAGACGTTGCCCCTGGAGGAATGCAGCCTGTGGCCAGAAAAACTGCCGGACCTGATAGACTTATACAACCATATCCCGGTGAACGCTACAAACTGCACCCCGGCTTACCTGATGCGAGCCAGACCAGGTAAGCTGCCCCTAGATCTGGAGATGGGAGTCCTAACATCTGAGGACACCTCCCTGGATGCGGACTGGGATACGGAGAGGCGACTGCAGTACAAGAATATACAGGAGAGTGTGGAGAAGAGCCTGGCCCAGGTGAGAGAAAGGCAAGAAAGACTCTTCAACCAACACGCCCCTGCTGGTCCCCTAGAACCTGGTGAGCAGGTCCTGAAGCGAAAGAGAAGGCTACATAAGATGGACGACCAGTGGGAAAGGGAACCCTACACGGTACTGCAGTCTGATCATGACAACTCGAAGGTGTGCGTGATCACCAAGGATGGAGGAGAAACCACTAGTACCGTCTCCAGAGACCACCTAAAAAGGTGCCCCGAACAACTCCGTAGTGCAGAAGAGGATCAAAGTGACCTTGAACCCGCAGAGGACAAGGAAGAAATGATCAGCACCGTTCTCTGAGAGTTCCCTCAGTCCTGGACTCGAATAAACGATGCCATAGTGGTACCCGTCCTGCATTTCCTGCAACCGGCTCAGCAACAACCTACACCAGAGCCGGAAGGTGAAGAAGAGCAAGCAGTTCCAGAGGCAGAAGAGCCTGTACCAGCAGCCCAGGAGAATCAACCCTCTGCTGACAGTGAGCCTGCCATGCCTGCGATGAGCCAAAGGACCCGTAGACAGCTGCCTGCCCTACCTGTACACCAAGCTGGTAGCTCTACCCCTAACGCTAGTGAAGAAAACCAGGTTGGTCCACCACCAGACAGTGGGTTACGCAGGTCAACCAGAAGCACAAAGGGGCAGATACCCGCTCGCTGGAGAATATAGGGTGCACTAAAACTGTAAATAACCCTGTTGCCAAGTGTTGAAATGTTTGCAAATTTACATGCATGATTAGTAATTGTGTATTTCAGTTTCTTACAGTTACCGTACGGACTCAAAGGTTATGGACTTTTAATAACCGGGACTTTGTATGGACTGCGTTCGGAGCCTGACCAAGGAATGAACTAAGACTGTAAAGGACTTGGGGCTAGGACAGACCCCCACCTGGTTAAGGCTCCCCGTTGTGTTGGTGAAAATGGACACCCGGTCACAGACCACACTGTGACCTTAAGAACTCAATCTGTGCGTCACTTGCCTGATAATGTTTTATGGTCATGCATATGATCTTTGTTTATTGTTTAGTCCCGGAGTACTAAATTTTACTAGGGGGGAATGTGTCACCCTGGCCTGGATAACACAAATGTATAATAAAGCTGTGTCTGAGAGCAAGGGGGAGGTCCTCTAGTCAAGGGCCATTAGCATGCAATACCTCCTGTCACAGGCCAGTAGGGGGAGCAGGCTGCCCCTATAAAAGCTGGAACTGGGGGCAGGGTTAGAGAGAACTGGACAACCTGTCTCTGGATTGAGAGGTGTCCCAGAGCAGGGACAGACAGTTGTGTTGCAGCCTAAGAGGACGTGTGGCAGTAGGAGAGCCATGAGCCAGCGACAAAAGGCGAAGTGAGTCTGTCCTGGCAGATAAAGAAACTAATCTTCCAGACTTTGGTGTCTGAGGCTGTGAGGATTCCACATCCTACAGCAGATAACCAGTCCGCAGGGGACTGTATGTTCCTTGGCCTAAGAAGCCCGGAGGCTCCGCCACAGCAGAAGGGACCAGCAGAGCTGTACCAGGCCGGGAGTAGCAAGGGACCCAAGTTGCAAGCCATAAGGGCGAGAGGACACGGTGAGCTCAGGAATGTGGGCTGTTACATTACCAGAAGGGAAATAGCCAGAAGGAGCACAGAGAGCATGGTAGGCCGACACCCTCACTCTGACCAGGGCCAGCTTCCCACTTGCTCTCAGACATCCAGGCCCCCTCCTAGCCGGGCCTGTTTCTGGGTCGTTTTACCTGTTCTAATAAAGACCCTGAACTGTTTAAGAGGCCTCCGTTTCCTGGCTAATGCGGTTGGAATCATCTCCTCCATCATCCATCATATACTACCCTGGGGCCCTACTCTTCCCGTGGGGAGTTGTACTATTCGGAGCTGCACATTTACATCTGCCCCAGAGGTCTGCACTGCAGCGGCGGTTAGCACTGACGGCAATCCACGGGTGGCGTAGTCGGACATTACTTAAAACTTACAAAGGACTGCCACTGGCCTGACCACCCTGAGCCACGGACCGGGTTGCCACCACTACCCCCATCTTCTCCCTATTGCCCGGCTCCGAGTGCCCGAGAGCAAATACATTAAATCACTAGCAGACAGTGCAGTTATCAAACAATAAAAAATAGACAGGATTCAAATGCAAGCAACATAATGTCAGAACTGATCTACACATTAAGTGACTAGATTCCCTGGATAGCTAAATTCGCTGCTGAGGCCAGAACATGGGCTGCCCAGCACTATTTAAGTGCAACCCATGAAGATAGACACTCTAATTTACAAGGCCATAACATATAGGTGCATCTCACAAAATTAGAATATCATCAAAAAGTTAATTTATTTCAGTTCTTCAATGCAAAAAGTGAACCTCATATATTATATAGAGTCATTGCAAATACAGTGATCTATTTCAAGTGTTTATTTCTGTTAATGTCGATGATTATGGCTTACAGCCAATGAAAACACAAAAGTCATTAACTCAGTAAATTAAAATAATTAACAAAAAACACCTGCAAAGACTTCCTAAGCATTTAAAAAGGTCCCTTAGTCTGTTTCAGTAGGCTCCACAATCATGGTGAAGACTGCTGACTTGACAGATGTCCAGAAGGCAGTCATTGACACACTCCACAAGGTCCCAGAGTTCCAATTTTCATTTGAAATCAAGGTCCCAGAGTCTGGAAGAAGAGTGGAGAGGCCACGATCCAAGCTGCTTGAGGTCTAGTGTGAAGTTTCCACAATCAGTGATGGTTTGGGGAGCCATGTCATGTGCTGGTGTAGGTCCACTGTGTTTTTTCAACACCAAAGTCAGCGCAGCCGTCTACCAGGAAATTTTAGAGCATTTCATGCTTCCCTCCGCCACAGTATCATAGCTACCAGGGGGGCAAAGGGGCGGTGGCCCCGGGCCCCTCGCTCTTAGGGGGCCCATCCAGGGCTACGCCAGTGTAACTGTATCTGGCATGCCCCTGGTGCCAGCATCGGGCCCCACCGCCCGTCACCGCCGCAAGTTTACTGGTGAGAGAGGGAGCGCGGATCTCTCTCCCATTAGTCCCTTCTGTGACTGACGTCCCTGGCATCATCACTTGGCGCCCGGCCCGCTGTGCTGAAGATGTGTGCGGGCTGGGTGCTCTGAGCAGCGAGGGAACCAGGAGGAGAGGTGAGTACCGTTTATTTATTTTTTGCCGGGTGGGGGGCGGCATTATATTACAGACTCTGCCTATGGGAAGGGGGAGGTGCATTATACTACAGACTCTGCCTATGGGGGGCATTATACTACAGACTCTGCCTATGGGGGGGACATTGTACTACAGACTCTGCCTATAAGAGGGGGAGCATTATACTACAGACTCTGCCTATGGGGGGTGCATTTTACTACAGACTCTGCCTATAGGTGGGGCATTATACTACAGATGCTGCCTATGAGATGGGGGGGCATTATACCACAGACTCTGCCTATGAGATGGGGGGGGCATTATACTACAGATTCTGCCTATGAGGAAGGGGGGGGCATTATACTACAGACTCTGCCTATGAGGAGGGGGGAGCATTATACTACAGACTCTGCCTATGGGGGGGGCATTATACTGCAGACTCTGCCTATGGGGGGGCATTATACCACAGACTCTGCCTATGATGAGGGGGGGAGCATTATACTACAGACTCTGCCTATGGGGGGGAGCTTTATACTACAGACTCTGTCAATGGGGGGAGCATTTTACTACAGACTCTGCCTATAGGGGCGCATTATACTATACGAAGGACTATGGGGAGTGCATTATACTATATTGAGGACTATCTGGTGCATTATACTATGGGGGGGCATTATACTACAGACTCTGCCTATGGGGGTGCATTATACTATATGAAGGACTATGGGGAGTGCATTATACTATATTGAGGACTATCTGGTGCATTATACTATATGTAGGCTATTTATACAGTGTGGGAGATAATGTGGGTTCTTTGAACAGTGTGGGGGCCATCATACAGTGTGGGAGATAATGTGGGATCTTTGTATGGTGTGGAGGCCATCATACAGTGTTGGAGCCATCAGCTTGGGGGCTACTAAGGGGTCAGTATACTGTGTGGGGGTACTATACAGCGAGAGGGAATTATATAGTGAATAGGAGAACATCATACTGGTTAGAGCGGAGCTCTACATGGGGGGAGACTCAGGACATTATTAAATCTTAGGTGGGCACTTATTGTTATAGGGGAACTCAGGTTATCGTGACTGTCGAAGGGGCACTATTACTTTGTAGGGTGCACAATGTGGGCACTGTTTTCTAGGACACTTGCACACGGCATTACTTTATTTTAGAGGTTTGTTTTACCATCTAGAGGGCACACAGTAGGTGCAGTAATAAGGACACATTTTGCAGCAGAGGCTCAGTATTGGGGTATCAGCAGGATGAGAAGTTTGTGCAGGTTGGGGATAGATGTGGTCAGTACCTGAAATGTAAGGAGTCAAATGTGTCTTTGTTGTGATCTCTGCATACCTGAGACTCTGAGCCCTGGCTGGAGAAGTTGTCGTGTTGGTCTGGGCCAGAAGGAAAAGACGGGAAAAGTGAACAATTTAATCAGAAAGAACGTCCGCTGTAAGGTACTATATATAACTGAGCTGTGATCTCTTATATGTTCTGCAGGACTGGCATCTATCAATATATGTCACCATATGGCGGTAATATCAGTGCTGGTCTTTGTATAGAGATTATTTTTAGTAACAGCGCGGTCATCTGTTGAGGTTTTCCTACATCCACTATCTGGGTGCGCCGCTATAGTTGTAATGAGGGTTACCTGGTTAGAGGCCCACTCAGAAGTTTCGGCCCCCTGAACCAAAACCTTAGCTACGCCAAGCTTTTTGGAGATGGAAATGTCATTTTCCAGCAGGACTTGGCCCCTGTCCACACTGACAAAAGTACTAATACCTGGTTTAAAACAACAGTATCACTGTGCTTGATTTGCAGCAAACTCGCCTGACCTTAACCCCATAAAGAATCTATGGGGTATTGTCAAGAGGAAAATGAGAGACACCAGACCCAACAATGCAGACGAGCTGAAGGCTTCTATCAAAGCCACCTGGGCTTCCATAACCCCTCAGCAGTGCCACAGGCTGATCGCCTCCATGCCACATTGCCGCATTGATGCAGTAATTGATGTAAAAGGAGCCCCGACCAAGTATTGAGGGCATTTATTGAACATACATTTCAGTAGGATAACATTTTGGATTTTGAAAACATTTTTCAAGCTGTTGTTATAAAGTATTCTAATTAATTGAAATAATGACTTTTGAGTTTTCATTGGCTGTAAGCCATAATCATCAACATTAACAGAAATAAACACGTGAAATAGATCACTCTGTGTGTAATGGCTCTATATAATATATGAGTTTCACTTTTTGTATTGAAGAACTGAATTAAATTAACTTTTCTGGTGATATTCTAATTTTGTGAGATGCACCTGTAGATGGGCTTGGCTGCACCCTGAATAAAAATAGCATGTAAAAAATATATATGATATATATGAGGTATTGGTCGATATTTTGGCCAAAATATACAAGCTCGCAACCTGCTCAAGGGTCCTCATACTTGCGAGTCCCTACACTAACATTAAAAGCAAAGTCACAAAAACAAGGAATTAAAGTTCCCACCAAAATTCAAGAATTAACACCGCAAATACAGCAACAATAATTACAAGGATGCAGCAAACCCATATAATGAAGAAGTCAGCAACACAGGTGCAAAATATTGATGAGACAACCACTCACAACCTACCAATTCATGGAGGGGGTGATTGCTTAGTATTAAAACTGCACACAAATAAGCCTTGTATAGGGCACTGGTCACACACAGGTAGTGCACAATGTCTGGCTTACAGCCTATTAGTGAAGCCCAAACTATTAGATTAGGCGGGCTGCCCAGCACTTTTTAAGTGCACCCCATGAAGACAGACACCCTAGTTTACAAGGCCAACATTGATGGGTCTGGCTGCACCCTGAATAAAAATAACGTGCAAAAAATATATATGATATATATGAGGTATTAGTAAATATTTTGGCCAAAATACACAAGCTCGCAACCCGCGTCAAGGGTCCTCATACTTGCGAGTCCCTACACTAACATTAAAAGCAAAGACAAATTTAAATTCCCACCAAAATTCAAGAATTATCACAGCAAAAAAAGGGCAACAGTGTTTACCTGCCTAGGTCTCAGTACTAATCATACCATATAATAACGATGACAGCAATACAGGTGCAAAATACTGATGCGACAACCACTCACATATTACCAATTAATGGAGGGGGGTGATTACATAGTATTAAAACTTTACCCAAAAATTATATGGGATTGCTACATCCTAATAGTGCATTAGTTCTGAGATCTGGGCAGGTAAATGCTATATTAATAATTGATTTTTGGGGGAAAGTTAAATTCTCTTTTGTTGGCTTTACTTTTAATCTAACTGAAATAAACAAAAGCTTTTTTCCTAAACATTAGGATCTGTGTAGAGCCATCAGCTCAAAACGGCTTCCTCGGACAGACTTGGCATAAGCAGGTCAAAAGGAACCCTGACCTTTACCATTACACCCCTGTACAGGAATGGAGACTTACCACATGCTCATGGTTGCATCTACAGAGTAGCTGCTGGCCAGAGGAGCGAGCTTGAGGCTATAACTCTAACTAAAGCTTTTTTATTACTAAATGATGGGTTCTGTCTAAGGCCATTGGCTCAAAAAGGCTTCCTCGGACAGACTTGGCGCAAGCTACTCCATTCTGCAGATCCCAAGGGAACCCTGGCCTTTACCATTACACCCCTGTATAGGGATAGATACTTACCATAGGCCCAGGGCTGCATCTACAGAGTAGCTGCTGGCCGGAGGAGCGAGCTTGAGGCTATAGTGGTTGATTCAACTCTAACTAAAGCTCTTTTTTCCTTAAATACTGGGATCTGTTTAAGGCTGTTGGCTCAAACAGACTTCCTCGGACAGACTTGGCGCAAGCTACTCCATTCTGCAGATCCCAAGGGAACCCTGGTTTTTACCATTACACCCCTGTACAGGGATAGATACTTACCATAGGCCCAGGGTTGCATCTACAGAGTAGCTGCTGGCCGGAGGAGTGCGCTTGAGGCTTGAGTAGTTGAATCAATCCTAACTAAAGATAATCCTATCTAATGACACTTTCTTGTTAGGACCTGTCTGAGGCCTATGGCTCAAAAAAGCTTATTTGGAAAGACTTGGCAAAAGCCAGTCTATCCTACAGGTTCCAAAGGAACTCTGGCCTTCACTCTTACAGCCCTGTACAGCGATAAAGACTTATTACATGGCCTTGAATGCATCTACATAGTAGATGCTGACTGGAGGGGCAAACTTAAGGCTAGAATGGTTCAGCCAACCCTAACTATTGCTACTTTCTTAAATGTTAAGATATTTCTGAGGCCGTTGGCTCAAACAGGTTTCCTTGGACAGACTGGGCGCAAAACACACCATTTCTGATGGTTCCAAATGAACCCTGGGCTTCACCCTTGAACCTCAATACAGGGACAGTTTCATAGTTTTAAGGTTGAAAGACACAAGTCCATCAAGTTCAACCTAAAAGCTAATGTGTTGATCCAGAGGAAGGCAAAAACCCCATGAGGCAGATGCTAATTGCCCCATATTAGGGGAGAAATTCCTTCCCGACTCCACATATGGCAATCAGACTAGTTCCCTGGATCAACATCCCATAACAAAATCTAGTACGGATAACCTGCAATTTTATATTATTCAAGAAAGGCACACACATACCCTCCTTGAATTTTGTTTTAGAAAATTAAGTATTTCAAGTTCATGTGGTAGACAGTTTCATAACCTCATTGCTCACACAATAAAAATTTGCCAACTAACTTCCTTTAGGCTGAGTTCACACGATGCATATTTAATGCGTTTCCGCAGCGTTTTTGCAGTTGCGTAAACGCCGCGGAAACGCATGGTAGAAGGGCAGCAATGTTCCCCAATTGAAATCCGCATGTGCTGTGCCCATGATGCGGATTTTTCCGCAGCGTAAACGCTGCGCTCAAAAATCCGCAGCATGTCAATTAATTTTGCGTAAACGCAGCGTTTTCGCCGCCATTGACTTGCATTAGAACGCGCCAATTCCGCAAGACAGCATCTGTATTTGCGTAATTGGCGCGTTCTAATGTGCGGATGGTACCCGAGTGTGGAGAAGAGGAGAGTCTCCTCCACACCCAGGTACCATTAAAAAAGCTGTAAAACATGAATAAAATAAAATATATATATATACTTACCATCTGTCGGCCCGCGCAGCGCTCCTGCTTGGTTCCCGGCACTTGCAGTGAGTTGAAGGACCTGCGCTGACGTCAGAGTCATGTGACGGGTCACGTGACGCTGACGTCGGCAGGTCTTTCAATTCAAAGTTGCCGGCAGCCGGGAGAACGGAGTGTAAAGCAGGACAGCGCGGGCCATCGGAGGTAAGTATATACACTCTCTCGGGTCACGCTATATAAATCCATGCTGTTTGCATGGATTTATTTAGTGTGACCTAGTTGTCAAGCACTTTCCAGGTGATGCTAAAATCGCCTGGAAAGCGCTTGTCAATCTGCATGCGGAAATGCATGTGAATCCGCATGTGGATCCGCATGTATTCTGCAGGAAAAACGCATGCACAATCTGCATGCATTTTTTCTGCCAGGGAGATGCAGAAATGATGCAGAAATTTTCTGCTTCATTTCTGCATCGTGTGCACATACCCTTAGACAAAGTGAATTAGAATCTTTATGCTAGAGTAATTGAATTAACTCTAACTGAAATAGATTAATGCTTTTTTCCTAAATGTTGAAATTTGTTTAAATCCATCAGCTCAAAAAGGCTTTCTCGGACAGACTTGGCGCAAGCTACTCCATTCTGCAGATCCCAAGGGAACCCTGGCCTTTACCATTACACCCCTGTACAGGGATAGATACTTACCATAGGCCCAGGGCTGCATCTAAAGAGTAGCTGCTGGCCGGAGGAGCGAGCTTGAGGCTATAGTGGTTGATTCAACTCTAACTAAAGCTTTTTTTTTCCTAAATACTGGGATCTGTTTAAGGCTGTTGGCTCAAACAGACTTCCTCGGACAGACTTGGCGCAAGCTACTCCATTCTGCAGATCCCAAGGGAACCCTGGTTTTTACCATTACACCCCTGTACAGGGATAGATACTTACCATAGGCCCAGGGTTGCATCTACAGAGTATCTGCTGGCCGGAGGAGTGCGCTTCAGGCTTGAGTAGTTGAATCAAGCCTAACTAAAGAAAAACCTATCTAATGACACTTTCTTGTTAGGACCTGTCTGAGGCCTATGGCTCAAAAAAGCTTCTTTGGAAAGGCTTGGCAAAAGCCAGTCTATCCTACAGGTTCCAAAGGAACTCTGGCCTTCACTCTTACAGCCCTGTACAGCGATAAAGACTTATTACAGGGCCTTGATTGCATCTACATAGTAGATGCTGACTGGAGGGGCAAACTTAAGGCTAGAATGGTTCAGCCAACCCTAACTATTGCTACTTTCTTAAATGTTAAGATATTTCTGAGGCCGTTGGCTCAAACAGGCTTCCTCGGACAGACTGGGCGCAAAACACACCATTTCTGATGGTTCCAAATGAACCCCGGGCTTCACCCTTGAACCTCAATACAGGGACAGTTTCATAGTTTTAAGGTTGAAAAACACAATTCCATCAAGTTCAACCTAAAAGCTAATGTGTTGATCCAGAGGAAGGCAAAGATCCCATGAGGCAGATGCTAATTGCCCCATATTAGGGGAAAAATTCCTTCCCGACTCCACATATGGCAATCAGACTAGTTCCCTGGATCAACATCCCATAACAAAATCTAGTACGAATAACCTGCAATTCTATATTATTGAAGAAAGGCACACACATGCCCTCCTTGAATTTTTTTTAGAAAATTAAGTATTTCAAGTTCATGTGGTAGAGAGTTCCATAACCTCATTGCTCACACAATAAAAATTTGCCAACTAACTTCCTTTAGACAAACTGAATGAGGATCTTTATGCTACAGTAATTGAACTAACTCTAACTGAAATAAATGAATGCTTTTTTCCTAAATGTTGAAATTTGTTTAAATCCATCAGCTCAAAAAGGCTTTCTCGGACAGACTTGGCGCAAGCTACTCCATTCTGCAGATCCCAAGGGAACCCTGGCCTTTACCATTACACCCCTGTACAGGGATAGATACTTACCATAGGCCCAGGGCTGCATCTACAGAGTAGCTGCTGGCCGGAGGAGCGAGCTTGAGGCTATAGTGGTTGATTCAACTCTAACTAAAGCTTTTTTTTTCCTAAATACTGGGATCTGTTTAAGGCTGTTGGCTCAAACAGACTTCCTCGGACAGACTTGGCGCAAGCTACTCCATTCTGCAGATCCCAAGGGAACCCTGGTTTTTACCATTACACCCCTGTACAGGGATAGATACTTACCATAGGCCCAGGGTTGCATCTACAGAGTAGCTGCTGGCCAGAGGAGTGCGCTTGAGGCTTGAGTAGGTGAATCAAGCCTAACTAAAGAAAAACCTATCTAATAACACTTTCTTGTTAGGACCTGTCTGAGGCCTATGGCTCAAAAAAGCTTCTTTGGAAAGGCTTGGCAAAAGCCAGTCTATCCTACAGGTTCCAAAGGAACTCTGGCCTTCACTCTTACAGCCCTGTACAGCGATAAAGACTTATTACAGGGCCTTGATTGCATCTACATAGTAGATGCTGACTGGAGGGGCAAACTTAAGGCTAGAATGGTTCAGCCAACCCTAACTATTGCTACTTTCTTAAATGTTAGGATATTTCTGAGGCCATTGGCTCAAACAGGCTTCCTCGGACAGACTGGGCGCAAAACACACCATTTCTGATGGTTCCAAATGAACCCTGGGCTTCACCCTTGAACCTCAATACAGGGACAGTTTCATAGTTGTAAGGTTGAAAGACACAAGTCCATCAAGTTCAACCTAAAAGCTAATGTGTTGATCCAGAGGAAGGAAAAAACCCATGAGGCAGATGCTAATTGCCCCATATTAGGGGAAAAATTCCTTCCCGACTTCACATATGGCAATCAGACTAGTTCCCTGGATCAATGTCCCATATCAAAATCTAGTACGAATAACCTGCAATTTTATATTATTCAAGAAAGGCACACACATGCCCTCCTTGAATTTTTTTTAGAAAATTAAGTATTTCAAGTTCATGTGGTAGACAGTTTCATAACCTCATTGCTCACACAATAAAAATTTGCCAACTAACTTCCTTTAGACAAAGTGAATTAAGATCTTTATGCCAGAGTAATTGAATTAACTCTAACTGAAATAGATTAATGCTTTTTTCCTAAATGTTGAAATTTGTTTAAATCCATCAGCTCAAAAAGGCTTTCTCGGACAGACTTGGCGCAAGCTACTCCATTCTGCAGATCCCAAGGGAACCCTGGCCTTTACCATTACACCCCTGTACAGGGATAGATACTTACCATAGGCCCAGGGCTGCATCTACAGAGTAGCTGCTGGCCGGAGGAGCGAGCTTGAGGCTATAGTGGTTGATTCAACTCTAACTAAAGCTTTTTTTTTTCCTAAATACTGGGATCTGTTTAAGGCTGTTCGCTCAAACAGACTTCCTCGGACAAACTTGGCGCAAGCTACTCCATTGTGCAGATCCCAAGGGAACCCTGGTTTTTACCATTACACCCCTGCACTGGGATAGATAGTTACCATAGGCCCAGGGTTGCATCTACAGAGTAGCTGCTGGCCGGAGGAGTGCGCTTCAGGCTTGAGTAGTTGAATCAATCCTAACTAAAGAAAAACCTATGTAATGCCACTTTCTTGTTAGGACCTGTCTAAGACCTATGGCTCAAAAAAGCTTCTTTGGAAAGACTTGGCAAAAGCCAGTCTATCCTACAGGTTCCAAAGGAACTCTGGCCTTCACTCTTACAGCCCTGTACAGTGATAAAGACTTATTACAGGGCCTTGGATTGCATCTACATAGTAGATGCTGACTGGAGGGACGAACTTAAGGCTAGAATGGATCACCCACCCTAACTATTGCTACTTTCTTAAATGTTAGGATATTTCTGAGGCCGTTGGCTCAAACAGGCTTTCTTGGACAGACTGGGCGCAAAACACACCATTTCTGATGGTTCCAAATGAACCCTGGGCTTCACCCTTGAACCTCAATACAGGGACAGTTTCATAGTTTTAAGGTTGAAAGACACAAGTCCATCAAGTTCAACCTAAAAGCTAATGTGTTGATCCAGAGGAAGGCAAAAACCCCATGAGGCAGATGCTAATTGCCCCATCTTAGGGGAAAAATTCCTTCCCGACTCCACATATGGCAATCAGACTAGTTCCCTGGATCAAAGTCCCATAATAAAATCTATTACCACTAACCTGAAATGTTATATTATTCAAGGAACATTTTTCATCAAGCAGTTTTCACCGGAAATGTGTTGCACAACTGTTTGAATCTCAGTAAATTCCTGCACAACTTACATTTGAAAACTCTGACCTTTTTACACCCACTCTTTTAACTTCTTAAATAGTGAACAGAGCTTATCTGGACCGCTTGTGGCTTAGCTTTACCTGAAAACTTATTACAAATTAGGCTGGAAAAGTGGTGTAAATTAGGACTGAAATTGACTCCATCTTTTGACTGGAGTACATTTCTTGAGGTCTAGTACGTCAGCTTTAAGGGGATATTTCAATAAATGAATGACCCTGGCTGCAGGTATAAAGAATCAAACTGTGCTGTCCTGACCCATTCCTGGGATTGTGTATGGCACTGCCATCACCTCAATACTGCCGCAGCCAACAAATGTAATCAGACGGACTGCCCAGCTGAGCGCACTGAGCTGCTGCAGCTCTGAGATGGTGGAACCTCTTTTTTTTAATTAAATGACCTGCAGCTAGGGACATTCATTTATTGAAAGGGAACAACCCCTTTAAGGATGAGTCAAATTCATTAAGAGGTTTAGTCTTTTTAATGAATTTGGTGCACGTTCCTCCAATAGGCGCTTCATGAATGCTGGTATAGAAATCCACCAGCCTTGATGAATCGGCCACCATAGGTTTACATGGCATGAGCATATACAGAACAGTTGTGTAGTATACGTTACCAGGCCCTCATGATGCTCTTGGTCCTGGATGGCCTTCCACAGTCTGCTTTCTTGCTTCATCATCTTGAAGGGCTCCACTTTCTTTTCTTCTGGCTGGCATGGTGCGGCTCTATCATCCTGCTCCTTTAACACGAAGGGACGACTGTAAAGCTGCCAGGAGCGTTTTTTTATCCCCTTAGATCATTGTGACACCACAAAGTGATGACATAGACAAGTGGGTGAGGCGCCTTTATTCAGTCATCGGGTGTGGTCAGAAGAAATTAGCATATTCCGTGATGTTACTACAATGAGAACAGACATGAACATTCTATTCGGAACCCGACCGCCATTATCAGCGGAACCTTCACTGCTGTCAGATTGGCACTAAAAACAAAAAGAGACAGCGGTGAACCTGGACAGTAACAATCTACAGGGACAGTGACTGCTAAGCGGACTTCATGTCAGATGTTATGCAGTTTTGTCAGAAAAAAAACAATAAAATATGTAAAAGACAGGCTCCAATAAACCTTAAACACTGGGCTGTAGTCACAGATTCTCCTTCCACCTGCAGCACATTGCTCCCCTGCCTTACCCTCCCCGTCCTGCAGCATATTTCTCACCGCTTAATTCTCCCACTCCTGCAGCACATCGCTCCCCTGTCTAAACCTCCCCCTCTTGCGGCACATTGCTCCCATCTAATCCTCCCCTCCTTGCAGCACATTGTGCCCTTTCTAAATCTCCCGCTTCCTGCACCACATCACCCACTGCCAAATCCCCTCTTGCACCACATCGGCAACTGCCAAATCCTCCACCTCCTGCAGCATATCGCTCCCTGCCTAATCCTCCCTCTCCTGCGGCACATCGCTCACCTGCCTAATCCTCCCCCTCCTGCAGCACATCGCTCACTGCCTAATCCTCCACCTCCTGCAGCTCATCTCTCTCCTGCCTAAGCCTTCTCCTCATGGAGCACATCGCTCTCCTGTCTAATCCCCTCCAGCAACATTTCGCTGTCTGCCTATACAGCCACTGACTGCAGTATATCACTCCTCTCAGCACCGTGCTGCAGTACATCGCTCCACTCATCTATATACTGGTTATTTCTGCAGCACATCTCTAACTACTTAATCCTCCTCCTGCATCACATTGCTACCCTGCCTAATTCTCCCTCTCCTGTAGCACATCGCTTCCTGCCTAATCCTCTCTCTCCTGCATTTCATCAGTCCCCTGCCTACTCCTCCTTTTCTTGCAGCACATCGCTCCCCTGCCTAAGCCTCCTCCTCCTGCAGCACATTGCACCCCTGCCTAATCCCCTCCCCTTCCTGCAGCACATCGCACCCCTGCCTAATCCCCTCACCTTTCTGCAGCACATTGCACCCCTGCCTAATCCCCTCCCCTTCCTGCAGCACATCGCACCCCTGCCTAATCCCCTCCCTTTCCTGCAGCACACCACTCCCCTGGCTAATCTTCCCCCTCCTGCAGCACATCGCTCCCCTGACCCCCTCTTACGTGACATCTTTTCTATCAGTTACATTTGTGAAGTAACTGCTGTCTCCTGTGAGCAGTGGAGAGCGAAGCTGAGAGCCAGGAGGCTCTGCCCCTCTGCCCCTTCTTGCCACATCATCATCCATCTACATCAGGGCTGTCAAACTCAAATATATAGAGGGCCAAAAGGAAGAGTTTAACTCTGAAAAATAAGTCAACACTTTATCAGATGTTTCTGTGAAAACTTGAGTACAACAAATAAGATTTTGTTATTTTCCCTCAGTTATAAAAAAAATAGTTATGAGAAAAGTGTGACAAAAAGGAGTCATAAAATGCACCAAAATGAAATATCACAATTTATGGCTCAAATTGAGGTGAAGCAAGGAAGAGGTTGAGCTTAGCTAATGAGATGCATCAAACATACAGGTGCTTCTCACAAAATTAGAATATCATCAAAAAGTTAATTTATTTCAGTTCTTCAATCCAAAAAGTGAAACTCATATATTATACAGAGTCATTACAGAGTGATCTATTTCAAGTGTTTATTTCTGTTAATGTTGATAATGATGGCTTACAGCCAATGAAAACACAAAGTCATTATCTCAGTAAATTAGAATAATTAACAAAAATCACCTGCAAAGGCTTCTTACGCATTTAAAAAGGTCCCTTTGTCTGTTTCAGTAGGCTCCACAATCATGGGGAAGACTGCTGACTTGACAGATGTCCAGAAGGCAGTCATTGACACACTCCACAAGGAGTGTAAACCACAAAAGGTCATTGCTAAAGAAGCTGGCTGTTAACAGAGTGCTGTATCCAAGCATATTTATGGAAAGTTGAGTGGAAAGAAAAAGTGTGGTAGGAAGAGGTGCACAAGCAACCGGGATAACCGCAGCCTTGAAAAGATTGTTAAGGAAAGGCCATTCAAACATTTGGGGAAGATTCACAAGGAGTGGACTGCTGCTGGAGTCATTGCTTCAAGAGCCACCACACACAGACGTATCCAGGACATGGGCTACAAGTGTCACATTCCTTGTGTCGAGCCACTCATGACCAATAGACAACGCCAGAAGCATCTTACCTGGGCCAAGGAGAAAAACACCTGGACTGTTGCTCAGTGGTCCAAGGTGTTGTTTTCCGATGAAAGTAAATTTTGCATTTAATTTGGAAATCAAGGTCCCAGAGTCTGGAGGAAGAGTGGAGAGGCCACAATCCAAGCTGCTGGAGGTCTCGTGTGAAGTTTCCACAATCGGTGATGGTTTGGGGAGCCATGTCATCTGCTGGTGTAGGTCCACTGTGTTTTATCAAGACCAAAGTCAGCGCACCCGTCTACCAGGACATTGTAGAGCACTTCATGCTTCCCTCTGCCCACAAGCTTTTTGGAGATGGAAATGTCATTTTCCAGCAGGACTTGGCCCCTGTCCACACTGCCAAAAGTACCAATACCTGGTTTACACAACAGTATCACTGTGCTTGATTGGCAGCAAACTCACCTGACCTTAACCCCATAGAGAATCTATTATAGAGAATCTATGGGGTATTGTCAAGAGAAAGATGAGAGACACCAGACCCAACAATGCAGACGAGCTGAAGGCTTCTATCAAAGCCACCTGGGCTTCCATAACACCTCAGCAGTGTCACAGGCTGATCGCCTCCATGCCACATTGCCGCATTGATGCAGTAATTGATGCAAAAGGAGCCCGACCAAGTATTGAGGGCATTTACTGAACATACATTTCAGTAGGACAACATTTCAGATTTTAAAAACATTTTTCAAGCTGGTGTTATAAAGTATTCTAATTTACTGAGATAATAACATTAACAGAAATAAACACTTGAAATAGATCACTCTGTCTGTAATGACTCTATATAATATGAGTTTTACTATTTGTATTGAAGAACTGAAATAAATTAACTTTTTGATGATATTCTAATTTTGTGAGAAGCACCTGCAGTATGCTATATGCCCAATTTTAGCAAATGTACTGCAATTTTTCCTGAATGTGTTCAGAAATGTACTGATGTGTAAGCAGACAAATGCAGAGACTTAGGCTATGTGCCCACGATGCAGAAATGCTCCGGATTTTTCCTGAGCGTTTCTGCATCTCCCTGGCAGAAAAAACGCATGCGGATTGTACATGCGGATTGTACATGCGGATTGTATATGCGGATTGTACACGCGGATTGTACATGCGGATTGTATATGCGGATTGTACACGCGGATTGTACATGCGGATTGTATATGCGGATTGTACACGCGGATTGTACATGCGGATTGTACATGCGGATTGTACATGCGGATTGTATATGCGGATTGTACACGCGGATTGTACACGCGGATTGTACACGCGGATTGTACACGCGGATTGTACACGCGGATTGTATATGCGGATTGTACATGTGGATTGTATATGCGGATTGTACACGCGGATTGTACATGCGGATTGTATATGCGGATTGTACACGCGGATTGTACATGCGGATTGTATATGCGGATTGTACACGCGGATTGTACATGCGGATTGTACATGCGGATTGTATATGCGGATTGTACACGCGGATTGTACACGCGGATTGTGCATGCGGATTGTATATGCGGATTGTACACGCGGATTGTACACGCGGATTGTACATGCGGATTGTACACGCGGATTGTACACGCGGATTGTACACGCGGATTGTACACGCGGATTGTATATGCGGATTGTATATGCGGATTGTACATGCGGATTGTATATGCGGATTGTACATGCGGATTGTATATGCGGATTGTACATGCGGATTGTACATGCGGATTGTACATGCGGATTGTACATGCGGATTGTATATGCGGATTGTACACGCGGATTGTACACGCGGATTGTACATGCGGATTGTACACGCGGATTGTATATGCGGATTGTACATGCGGATTGTATATGCGGATTGTACACGCGGATTGTACATGCGGATTGTACATGCGGATTGTACATGCGGATTGTACATGCGGATTGTATATGCGGATTGTACACGCGGATTGTACACGCGGATTGTACATGCGGATTGTACACGCGGATTGGACATGCGGATTGTATATGCGGATTGGACATGCGGATTGTACATGCGGATTGTATATGCGGATTGTACATGCGGATTGTACATGCGGATTGTATATGCGGATTGTACATGCGGATTGTACATGCGGATTGTACATGCGGATTGTACATGCGGATTGTATATGCGGATTGTACATGCGGATTGTACATGCGGATTGTACATGCGGATTGTACACGCGGATTGTATATGCGGATTGTACACGCGGATTGTACACGCGGATTGTACATGCGGATTGTACACGCGGATTGTACATGCGGATTGTACACGCGGATTGTACATGCGGATTGTATATGCGGATTGTACATGCGGATTGTATATGCGGATTGTACATGCGTTTTTCCTGCCAGGGACATGCAGAAGTGGAGCGTTCTTCACATGCATTTCCGCATGCGGGTTGACAAGCGCTTTACAAGCGATTTTAGCATCACTTGGAAAGTGCTTGTCAACTTGGTCACACTATAGAAATCCATGAAAACGGCATGGATTTATATAGTGTGACCCCAACGACTGGTTAAAAATAAAAAAATAAATCTATACTTACCTTCCGATGGCCCCCGCAGTCTCGCTTCGCTCCGTCCTGGCTGCCGGCAGATCGCGGTACACTGAAGGACCTGCCGTCACATGACTATGACGTCAGCGCTGGTCCTTCAGTCCATCGCGAGCTGCCGACATGGGAGGACGAGCGCAGCGGGGGCCGTCAGAAGGTAAATATAACATTTATTTTTTATTTTATTCTTTATTTTGACAGGTTCTATGGTACCCGGGTCCGGAGGAGAGTCTCCCATCCTCCACACCCGGGTACCATCCGCACATTGAACGCATGTATTCCGCATGTGCTTATCTAGTGAAGCGGAATCCATGCGTTCCAATGCAAGTCAATGGCCAGGAAAACGCTGCGCTTCCGCAAAATAATTGGTAGTGCTGCGTTTTTTTCCGCAATGATAATCCGCAGCGGAAATTTCCGCAGCATGTGCACAGCACATGCGGACTATCATTGGGGAACATGGCAGACCTTCTAACATGCGTCTTTAAGCGTTTCTGCAGCGTTTTTGCCATGCGGAAACGCTTAAAATACGTGTCGTGGGCACACAGCCTTAGGCTACGTGCCCACGTAGCGTTTTTGTAGCGTTTTTGCGGCGTTTTTACGGCCGCGAAAACGCTTGAAAAACAGTCTGCCATGCAAAGCCATGTGAATTCGGATGTGCTGTGCACATGATGCGCTAATTTGCGCGCCGAATTCGCATTACTTTGCAAAACGCAGCATGACCATTTCTACTGCGATTACGCTGAAGCTTATTCGCGATGCGTGTGGTATCTGGGAGGAAGACGAGACTACAACTCCTCTTCATCCCGGCTACCACGCGGTGAAAAAAAGAAATAAAAAAGTTAAAAATAAACAAAACCTGTATATTCACCTCTCCGGCGGCCCCCGGTCTGCTCTCCGGTCTCCTCCGGTCTGCTGTCTGTACTGTCAGGACCTGCGCTGACGTCATTTAGTCAGGTGATGGTCGCATGACCGCTGACGTCGGCATCAGGTGATGGTCGCGTGGCCATCAGCTGACTAAATGACGTCACCGCAGGTCCTGACCGTACACTGCAGGACGCTGAAGAGAGAAGACGCGGCCGGGAGCAGACCGGAGGAGACCGGAGAGCAGACCGGGGGCCGCCGGAGAGGTGAATATACCGTTGTTTTTTTTTATTTATTAACGTTTTCTTTTTTTTACTATAGATGCTGCATTTAAAGCATCTAAGTTGTTCACACATTATAGATCCATGTCGGTTGCATGGATTTATATTGTGTGATCAACTTGTCAAGCACTTTTCCAAGTGATGCTCAAAATTGCTTGGAAAATTGCTTGAAAAAATGCATGTGAAAACGCTTCTCTCTGGCAGAAAAAACGCATGTAAATCTGCATGAGAGAGGCAAAAACGCTCTGCATCAAATCTGCTAGGTGTGCACACAGCCTTATAGCTGGTTTTGCTCTGAGCTGAGATGTCCGGGCTGAATAATGCTCTGGGAGCAGAACCCATCAGCAGAATCTGTCTGTTTCCTGCCTTGTAGCAGTGGATCCCGGCTATTTAGCTCACAGAGCATTGTCTACACAAGATACATTTGTATCCAATTTTCAGCTGGGAACAGGACTATGGACAAGTTTTGCAGCAACTGCATTTGTGATAGGAAATGTTGATCAATCTAGATTTTCTTCAGTGTTCTTATTCATTGCAGAAAATCTTAAAAAAGCCGAGGAATGTGGGCAACATGGTGGGTCAATGATTAACGCTGTGGGGCTGGGTTCATATAATAGCAAGGACAACATCTGCAAGGAGTTTGTATGTTCTCCCCGTGTTTGTGTGGGTTTCCTCCGGGTTCTCCGGTTTCCTCCCACACTCCAAAGACATACTGATAGGGAATTCATATTGTGAGCCCCAATGGGGACAGTGATGATAATGTCTGTAAGGTGCTACAAAATCTAACGGCGCTATATAAGAGAGTAAAATAAATATATAACTAAATAAAATGAATGTATTAAAAGGCTAAGATTGCAAAGAGCTTGTAAAAACAAGAAACTTTGCAATTTCCTTCTTATTCAAAATCTCTGTTCTCAAGAAGGAAAAGATTTTTAATTCTGCAGTGTACAGCTCATTGCTATGGTTACTGACCACCTGAGAAGTGGCCGGTCTCCTTGGCAAGAAGCGCTCACTTGCAGACTGGTGGACTTCAGCGCCCCTGTGCCTGTCCCATTCTGCAGAGGCAAAGCCGCCTCTGCCCGCAGAATGCAAGAGGGCACAATTCAGACAAGCGGCTCAGCCAAGCCACCGGCCAGAACTGTAAATCTTCAGCTTCTGATGAGAGGAACACAAGACCACCCCTTTAATAAAGGAGTAGAGCAGAACTCATACAGTGATTAGTGGGGGTCTGACACCTGAAATCCCCAGACATCAGCTACTTCTGCAAGATGATGTACACAGTGTTAAGAGCTGGAATAGCACAGCTCCGCACACTGTGCAATGGCTGGTTTCAGGTACTACAGCTCAGATCACAATCATTTCAATAGGAGCTGCAGTACCAAGATCGGCCACTACACAGTGTACAGCGCTGTGCTGTTTGGTCTCTACGCTGAGTATTTCCAGCTGCTGTCTTATTGGTGAGGGGGCCGTGTGTTGGAACCTCACTGATCTGATATTGATGACCAGGGTCGGACTGCGGTGTCTGGGGCCCACAGGGGAAATTAACTCTAGGGGCCCACCTACAGCAAGATGCAAATATCTGTTATCCGCTCTCGCTGTTATAGCGGAGCATTGACTGGCGGCTCCTGCACATCTACTGGGCGACACTCTAACTGGGATGGACATGTTTGCATTAAAGGGCTTCTTTGGTTAAAACTAGTGTTGAGCGAGTATGTTCTGTTAACCCTTTCGGCGAGTATGCTCGGGCCGAGCTCCGAGTATTTATAGCTGCTCGGTGATATGGTTGAATCGCTCCCGTGTGCATGATTTGCGACTGTTTGACGGTTTTAATACATGTGAGGAATGTGTAAGAAATAGACATTCCTCACATGTATTAACCCCTTAAGCCGCGGAGCATTTTCCGTTTTTGCATTTTCGCTTTTTGCTCCACTTGTTCCCAGAGCCATAGCGTTTTTATTTTTTGGTCAATATGGCCATGTTAGGGCTTATTTTTTGCGGGACGAGTTGTACTTTTTAACGACATTACTAGTTTTACCATGCCGTGTACGGGAAAACGGGAAAAAAATTCCAAGCGCCGTGAAATTGCAAAAAAAGTGCAATACCACTGAGGTTTTTTTTTATTTTTTTTACCACGTTCACTGAATGCTAAAACTGACCTGCCATTATTATTCTCCAGGTCATTACGAGTTCGTAGACACCAAACATGTATAGGTTCTTTTTTATTTAAGTGATGAAAAAAAATTCCAAAGTTTGGTAAAAAAAAAAAAAATGGTGCCATTTTCCGAGACCCGTAGCGTCTCCATTTTTCGGGATCTGGGGCAGGGTGAGGGCTTATTTTTTGTGAACCGAGCTGAAGTTTTTATAGATGCTATTTTGGGGTAGATCCGATGTTTTGATCGCCCGTTATTGCATTTTATTGCAATTTTACGGTGACCAAAAAACGTAATTCTGGCGTGTAGAATTTTTTTCTCATTACGCCATTTACCGATCGCATTAATTCTATTTTTATATTGATAGATCAGGCGATTCTGAACGCGGCAATGCCAAATATGTGTATGTGGGGTTTATTTTATGATTTTAGGGGGTGATTTAAACTTTTACATTTTTTTATTTTTTTTCATATTTTTTAAAACTTTTTTTTTTCACTTTTTGCTTGCTTCTGTAGTCTCCATAGGAGACTTGAAGCAGCAACTGTCCGATCGCCTCTGCTACATACATTGGACCAGCAGTTCCCCTGTATGCAGCAGAAATGGTCCTGTCCTATGAGCGCCGACCACTAGATGGCGCTCATAGCGACAGGATCATTACAACCACTGGTGTCTGCTGCAGACCCAGGGTTGTCATGACCACACATCGCCGACCCGCGATCATGTGACGGGGTCGCCGATGGGCGGGGTAAGTGACGCGCTTCCAGGAAGCGCGCATTAAATGCCGCTGTCGGAGATTGACAGCGGCATTTAATATGTTAACAGCCGCTGGTGGATCGCGATTCCACCCGCGCCTGTTGCGGGCACATGTCAGCTGTAATAATCAGCTGACATGTGCTTGGTTCAGTGCGGGCTCAGCGCCGGAGCCCTCACTGAACCGGAGGATAACGACATGCGCGTACTAATACGTGACATGTCGTTAAGGGGTTAAAGCTGTCAAACAGTTGCAAATCATGCACACGGGAGCGATTCAACCATATCACCGAGCAGCTGTAAATACTCGGAGCTCGGCCCGAGCATACTCGGACAGAACATACTCGCTCAACACTAGTTAAAACAAGTTATCAACGATCCATGGGCTCTACAGGATAGGTGATCACTTATTGAGCATTTGTGTCCGAACATTGGAAAACGCACCTATCGGAAGAATGGGGAAGTTTTATCCCTAACAGAACACTTATCCCTATTTTAAAATGCTGCGGCAGGTGGGACGTCTGACCGCAGCTCTATTCATTCTCTTAGAGACTTGCAAAAAAGAGCAGCGCTCACAGCCACTGAGAGAATGAATGGATCAGTGGTCGCATCTCACATGCCGCTCCAGTCTAATGGGGAGAAAAGCTCCACATTCTGCCGGTGTGTGCAAGCAGTCAGACCCCCACCAATCAATATTATCAATGATCCTGTGGAGAGGTGATTACTTGTTTTCACCGGAGAACCCCTGTAAGTGCATCTCTGCCGCTCTGGTCCAAGTATTTAATCGCTAAGGCCACGATATCAGTATACTATCAGTATTCGGTCAGTGTCCAGTCAGTATTTTTTCTCAGGAGTGGGAGCCAAAACAGGTGATGAACAATCAGAGAAAAGGTATAATAGAAACAAGTCACCAATTCTGCATTAATCAACCATTCCTGGTTTCGGCAGCCACTCCTGAGAAAAATACTGACCAAATACTGATGGTGGGGCTGTGGCCTAATGGAAAAAAATCTTTTCCTAGTTAAGATCAGCGAGAATAAAATGACCGCCATACACAACACAGTCCACTATATCAACACCAATAATACCACATACAAAAGGGACAAATATCGCCACACCTTGACTAGATCACATATTACCACTACATAGTGACCGAATAATACCACATACAAGGAACAAATATGGCCAAACTATGACCAGACCATATATTACCACCCCAAGGTGACCAAATACTACAATACTGATCATGAATACAAAACCACAATACTAACAACACTGTTATTACCACCAGCAACATTATAGACAGGAGCTCTGTATATAGTGTCAGTGTACAGGTAACACAGTGATCACCAGTGACATTATAGACAGGAGCTCTGTATATAGTGTATAGGTAATACAGTGATCACCAGTGACATACACAGGAGCTCTATATATACTATATACACACGTGGTCAAAATTGTTGGTACCCCTCGTTTAATGAAAAAAAAACCCACAATGGTCACAGAAAAAACTTGAATCTGACAAAAGTAATAATAAATTAAAAATCAATGAAAATGAACAAATGAAAGACAGACATTGCTTTTCAACCCTGCTTCCACAGAATTTAAAAAAAAATTAAACTCTTGAAATAGGCCTGGACAGAAATGATGGTACCCCTGAAAATAATGTGACAAAAGGGACATGTTAAATCAAGTTGTGTCCACTAATTAGCATCACAGGTGTCGACAATCTTGTAATCAGTCAGTGGGCCTGTATATAGGGCTACAGATACTCACTGTGCTGTTTGGTGACATGGTGTGTACCACACTCAACATGGACCAAAGGAAGCAAAGGAAAGAGTTGTCTCAGGAGATTAGAAAGAAAATTATAGACAAGCATGTTAAAGGTAAAGGTTATAAGACCATCTCCAAGCAGCTTGATGTTCCTGTAACTACAGTTGCACATATTATTCAGAAATTTAAGATCCATGGGACTGTAGCCAACCTCCCTGGACGTGGCCGCAGGAGGAAAATTGATAACAAATCAAAGAGACGAATAATATGAATGGTAACAAAAGAGCCCAGGAAAACTTCTAAAGAGATTAAAGGTGAACTTCAAGCTCAAGGAACATCAGTGTCAGATCGTACCATCCGTCATTGTTTGATCTAAAGTGGACTTCATGGGAGACGACCAAGGAGTACACCATTGTTGAAAAATAATCATAAAAAAGCCAGACTGGAATTTGCCAAACTACATGTTCACAAGTCACAAAGCTTTTAGGAGAATGCCCTATGGACAGATGAGACAAAAATGGAAGTTTTTGGCAAGGCACATCAGATCTATGTTCACAGATGGAAAAATGAAGCATATCAAGATAAGAACACTGTCCCTACTGTGAAACATGGAGGAGTCTCTTTTATGTTTTGGGGCTGGTCTGCCGCATCTGGCACAGGGTGTCTTGAATCTGTGCAGGGTACAATGAAATCTCAAGACTATCAAGGGATTCTAGAGAGAAATGTGCTGCCCAGTGTTAGAAAGCGTGGTCTCAGTCGCAGGTCATGGGTCTTGCAACAGTATTATGACCCAAAACACACAGCTAAAAACACCCAACAATGGCTAAGAGGAAAACATTGGACTATTCTGAAGTGGCTTCTATGAGCCCTGACCTAAATCCTATTGAGCATCTTTGGAAAGAGCTGAAACATGCCGTCTGGAAAAGGCAACCTTCAACCATGAGACAACTGGAGCAGTTTACTCATGAGGAGTGGCCAAAATACCTGTGGAGAGGTGCAGAAGTCTCATTGACAGTTACAGGAGTCGTTTGATTGCAGTGATTGCCTCAAAAGGTTGTTCAGCAAAATATAAAGTTAAGAAGAACCATCATTTCTGTCCAGGCCTGTTTCATCAGTTTATTTATTTTTTTTTATTCTGTGGAAGCAGAAAAGCAATGTCTGACTTTCATTTGTTCATTTTCATAGATTTTTAATTTATTATTACTTTTGTCAGATTCAAGTTATTTCTGTGACCATTGTGGGTTTTTCTTTCATTAAACGAGGGGTACCAACAGTTTTGACCACGTGTGTAGTGTAAGTGTACATGTGTGTCACCCTGGCCTGGATGCCACAAGATCCGTACAACGCCTTACCACCCCCAAACCAACGGGATGTGTGAGAAGATGAACAATATAGTCATTGATCTCCTGAAGACGTTGTCCCTGGAGGAACGCAGCCTGTGGCCAGAAAAACTGCCGGACCTGATAGACCTATACAACAATATCCCGGTGAATGCTACAAACTGCACCCCGGCTTACCTGATGCGAGCTAGACCAGGAAAGCTGCCCGTAGACCTGGAGATGGGAGTCCTAATACCTGAGGACACCTCCCCGGATGCGGACTGGGATACGGAAAGGCAACTGCAGTACAAGAAGGTACAGGAGAGTGTGGAGAAGAGCCTGGCCCAGGTGAGAGAGAAGCAAGAAAGACTCTTCAATCAACACGCCCCTGCTAGTCCCCTAGAACCTGGTGAGCAAGTCCTAAAGCGAAAAAGAAGGCTACATAAGTTGGACGACCAGTGGGAAAGGGAACCCTACACCATACTGCAGTCTGACCAAGACAACCCAAAGGTGTGCGTAATCACCAAGGACGGAGGAGAAACCACTAGTGTCGTCTCCAGAGACCATCTCAAAAGGTGCCCCGAGCAACTCCGTAGTGCAGAAGAGGATCAGAGTGACCTTGAACCCGCAGAGGACAAGGAAGAAATGATCAGCACCGTTCTCGGAGAGTTTCCTCAGTCCTGGACTCGCATAAATGATGCCATAGTGGTACCTGTCCTGCATTTCCTGCAACCGGCACAGCAACAACCAACACCAGAGCCGGAAGGTGAAGAGGAGAAAGCAGTTCCAGAGGCAGAAGAGCCTGTACCAGCAGCCCAGGAGAGTCAACCCTCTGCTGACAGTGAGCCTGCCATGCCTGCGGGAAGCCAAAGGACCCGCAGACAGCTGCCTGCCCTACCTGTACACCCAGCTGGTAGCTGCACCCCTAACGCTAGTGGGGAAAGCCAAGTCAGTCCACCACCAGACAGTGGGCTACGTAGGTCAACCAGGAGCACAAAGGGACAGATACCCGCTCGCTGGAGAATATAGAGTGTACTAAAATTGTAAATAACCCTGTTGCCAAATGTTGAATTGTTTGCAAAGTTACATGCATGTTTGGTAATACTCTGTTTCAGTTTCTTGCAGCTACCGTAAGGACTCACAGGTTATGGACTTTTTATAACCGGGACCTTGTATGGACTGCGTTCAGAGCCTAACCCAGGAATGAACTAAGACTGTGAAGGACTTGGGGTAGGACAGACCCCCACCTGGTTAAGGCTCCCCGTTGTGCTGGTGATATGGACACCCGGTCACAGGCCACACTGTGACCTTAAGAACTCAATTTGTGCGTCGTCTGTCTATTAATGTTTTATTGTTATGCATATTGTCTTTGTTTACTGTTTAGTCCCGGAGTACTAAATTTCACTAGGGGGGAATGTGTCACCCTGGCCTGGATGCCACAAGTGTAATAAAAGCTGTGTCTGAGAGCAGGGGGGAGGTTCTCTAGTCAGGGGAACATTAGCATGCAATGCCTCCTGTCTCAGGCCAGTAGGGGGAGCAGGCTGCCCCTATAAAAGCTGGTGCTGGGGGCAGGGTTAGAGAGAACCCAGATGACCTGTCTCAGGACTGAGACGTGTCTCAGCAGAGCAGGGACAGACAGTTGCACTGCACCTAAGAGGAAGTGTGGCAGGAGGAGAGCCACAAGCCAGAGACAAGAGGCGAAGCAAGCCTGTTTTGGCAGATAACAGACTTAATCTACCAGACTTTGGTGTCTGAGGCTGGAAGGATTCCACATCCCCCAGCAGAGAACCAGTCCGCAAGGGACTGTATATTCCTTGGCCTAAGAAGCCTGGAGGCCCTGCCACAACAGAAGGGACCAGTAAAGCCATACAAGGCTGGGAGCAGAAAGGAACCCACGTCGCAGGCCATACAGGCGAGAAAACACGGAAAGCTCGGAAACGTGGGCTGTTACCCTATCAGGAGGAGATAGCCAGAAGGAGCGCAGAAAGCACGGTAGGCCTACACCCTCACCCTGACCAGGGCCAATTTCCCCGTTGCTCTCAGACATCCAGGTCCCCTCCTAGCCGGGACTGTTTGTGGGTCAGTTTACCTGTTTAGTAAAGACCCTGGACTGCAACCTGTTGTCTGTGTGCTCCTTGCTCCTCCAGCACTATCAGCACTGGGACTCCTACTACCATCACTCCCAACATCCATTATACTGCCCTGGGGCCGCACTCTTCCCGTGGAGAGTCACACTACCCTAGCTGCACACCTCATCAGCCCCAGCGGTCTGCATGCAGCGGCGGTTCCTAATAACCGCAATCCACGGGTGGCGTAGTCGGACATTATCAGCAGAACATAGCAGACTACCATTGGCCTGACCACCCTGAGCCACGGAACCGGGTCGCCACTACTACCCCCATCGTCTCCCTATTGCCCTGATCCGAGTGCCCCACGGCCCAGGGGGCGAGTCACATGTAATACACTGACTCACCAGTGACGTCTCTAGGTGAAGTCCTTCATCTTCTTCATCTGGCACAGATGGCCATCACTTCTTCCAGCCAGGAATCATCTCTGCAGAAAATAACACACAGTTATCAATAACTGATCTCTTCTAGGGAATATTCCCACTCCACCCCCCGACTTCTACACTACACCAGTTGAAGAAAAAAAGCGATATAGTGCCGCCCTGCACAGTAACAGGAGCCCGCTTTTGTCCTATCCCATGGAAAACAATTTCCTAAAAAGTAAATTATATTACAGAAGTAATAATGTCTCTAATTGGACTCTAAAATAATAATGTTCCTCACTGGCCACCATAAACTAATAAAGTATGTTCCTCAATCTGGCCCCAAACAGTAATTAAGTCCCTTGTTCAGCCTGGCACCCCCATATATCCATCCTGGCCCCCCCTTCCCTGCATATATCCATCCTGACACCCCCCATATATCCCTTCTGGCCCCCATATGTCCAGTGTGACCCCTCCATATATTTATCCTAGCCCACGTGTATCGAGCCTGCCCCCTCCCATATACCCATCCTAGTCCCCCATGTGGCCCTCCTGTTCCCCCCATATATCCATCCTGGCCTCCATGTGTCCAGCCTGCCCCCCCACATATCCATCCTGGCCTCCATGTTTCCAGCCTGCCCCCCCATATATCTGTCCTGGCCTCCATGTGTCCAGCCTGCCCCCTCCCATATATCTGTCCTAAAGCCCCATGTGTCAAGCCTGCCCCCCATATATCCATCCTGGCCTCCATGTGTCCAGCATGCCCCCCCTACATATCCTTCCTGGCCTCCATGTGTCCAGCCTGCCCCCCACAATATATCCATCCTGGCCTCCATGTTTCCAGCCTGCCCCCCTTATATCCATCCTGGCCTCCATGTGTCCAGCCTGCCCCCTCATATATCCATCCTGCCCTTCCCCCCTGCATATATCCATCCTGACACCCCCCCATATATCCATACTGGCCCCATATGTCCAGCGTGGCCCCTCCATATATTTATCCTAGCCCACGTGTATCGAGCCTGCCCCTCCACATATCTATCCTAGCCCCCCATGTGTCCAGCCTGCCCCCCACATATCCATCCTGGCCATCATGTGTCCAGCCTGCCCCGCCCCCCATATATCCGGCCCCCCCATATATCCATCCCCCTCACATATCCATCCTGGCCTCCATGTGTCCAGCCTGCCCCACCATATAGCCATCCTGCCCACCCTTTCCCATGTGTCCAGCCAGGCTCCCCCTTATGTGTCCAGCCAGGCTCCCCCCCTTGTGTGTCCAGCCAGGGTTCCCCCTTGTGTGTCCAGCCAGGCTCTCACCCTTGTGTGTCCAGCCAGTGTTCCCCCTTGTGTGTCTAGCCAGGGTTCCCCCTTGTGTGTCCAGCCAGGGTTCCCTCTTGTGTGTCCAGTCAGGGCTTCCCCTTGTGTGTACAGCCAGGGCTCCCCCTTGTGGGTCCAGCCAGGGTTCCCCCTTGTGTGTCCATCCAGCTCCCCCCTTGTGTGTCCAGCCAGGGCTCTCCCTTGTGTGTCCAGTCAGGGCTCCCCCTTGTGTGTCCAGCCAGGGCTCTCCCTTGTGTGTCCAGCCAGGGCTCCCCCTTGTGTGTCCAGCCAGGGTTCCCTCTTGTGTGTCCAGTCAGGGCTCCCCCTTGTGTGTCCAGTCAGGGCTCCCCCTTGTGTGTCCAGCCAGGGCTCCCCCTTGTGTGTCCAGCCAGGGCTCCCCCTTGTGTGTCCAGCAACAACCCCCTTGTGTGTCCATCCGGGCCCCCCCTTGTGTGTCCAGCCAGGGTCCCCCCTTGTGTGTCTAGCCGGGCCCCCCCTTGTGTGTCCAGCCAGGGGCCCATCCCATTCTGCATCCACTCATATACACACAGACACCTCTTACCTTCCTGCTCTCCCGTGCGGTGTCCTCCTTCTCCGGTGACGTCATACGCCGGCAGGGGAAGGGAGACGCGCAGCTTCAGCTGCTTCACTGGGACGTGTGTCGCGGCGGTTCAGGTAATGAACGCCGCGTGCGCGCGTCCCTGCATACACTGTGCCTGCGCTTTTAAAGGGCCCGTGCCCCTTAAAACCGCAGGTTTTTTTATTTTTTCATTCTCTTCTCCCCCTCTCCTCTGCAGAAGGGTACCCCGCCAGCCCAGTCCCACCCTGTTGATGACTTATCCTAAAATCGGTCATTAATATATAAGTCCTGGACAGTCCCGTTAAGCTTGTTTTACCTAGTTATAAAAGCCCTTTAAGTCCTCATTATAAGGTAAGGTATGAATGGATCTAATTAAATTCTCCAAAGAGAACTATTTATACATTTTAGTCACTGTGAGCTTTCTACAAGATATTGCGGGCAGTATATAGCGAATATACGGACACAGAGCCATTCGCCGGCTCAGATTGCCAATAAGCACCTTGTAAATATGAGACCTTGACATCATAGGTTACTTGGCTTAATATGAAATTGTCCCTCATGTGTACCGCATTGTGGGCAGGGACTATATGTACATCACTGCAGAATATGTTGGCAATAAAAAGTCAACAGAAATGAATATCATGCAGATCCTCACCAGGACTCCAGCAGTGTCACCATCCTGCCACCATACAGCTATAGAAGGACAATAAACCTGCAGGGTTCTCCCCTCAGTTATTTTTCCTTTAATTTTATTATCTGTTTCTTACTCACAGTGAAAGAACAGTCATCAGATATTTTATTGTTCACTTTTTATTTTACAGTCTCAGCTCTGAAGAATAGAACGTCTTATGAATAAATGACAGCTCACTTATTACAGTGGTGGCCAAAAGTATTGGCACCCCTGCAATTCTATCAGATAATACTCAGTTTCTTCCTGAAAATGATTGCAATCACAAATTCTTTGGTATTATTATCTTCATTTAATTTGCTTGCAAGGAAAAAACACAAAAGAGAATGAAGCAAAAATCAAATCATTGATCATTTCACACAAAACTCCAAAAATGGGCCAGACAAAAGTATTGGCACCCTCAGCCTAATACTTGGTTGCACAACCTTTAGCCAAAATAACTGCGAACAGCCACTTCCGGTAACCATCAATAAGTTTCTTACAATGCTCTGCTGGAATTGTAGACCATTCTTCTTTGGCAAACTGCTCCAGGTCCCTGATATTTGAAGGGTGCCTTCTCCAAACTGCCATTTTGTGATCTCTCCACAGGTGTTCTATGGGATTCAGGTCTGGACTCATTGCTGGCCACCTTAGAAGTCTCCAGTGCTTTCTCTAAAACCATTTTATAGTGCTTTTGGAAGTGTGTTTTGGGTCATTGTCCTGCTGGAAGACCCATGACCTCTAAGGGCGACCCAGCTTTCTCACACTGGGCCCTACATTATGCTGCAAAATTTGTTGGTAGTCTTCAGACTTCATAATGCCATGCACACTGTCAAGCAGTCCAGTGCCAGAGGCAGCAAAGCAACCCCAAAACATCAGGGAACCTCCGCCATGTTTGACTGTAGGGACCATGTTCTTTTCTTTGAATGCCTCTTTTTTTTTCCTGTACACTCTATGTTGATGGTTTTTCCCAAAAAGCTCGACTTTTGTCTCATCTGACCAGAGAACATTCTTCCAAAACATAGTAACATAGTTTGTAAACATAGTTAGTAAAGCCGAATAAAGACTTGCGTCCATCAAGTTCGACCTGTTAGTTCTGTAATTGCTAAAGTTGATCCAGAGGAGGGCAAAAACCCCAAATGATTTGGCCAATCTTCACCTGAGGAAAAATTCCCTCCTGACTCTGAAACCAGCAGTCAGAATAAATCCCTGTATCAACTTACTATTTTATTTTATTTTTAAGTATATGCTGAAATCTGCCTGGTATCTAGAAATGCATCCAGTCCCCGCTTGAACTGGTGTAGTGAATCTGACATCACCGTCTCCTCACTCTGTGAATTCCATATTCTCACTGCTCTTACCGTAAAGAACCCCTCTAGTGACGCTTACCCAATCTGAGTATATTCCATTTATAACCACCCTCTGCCTTCTATCCCTTAGCCAGTTAGCTACCCACTTGCAGACATTTTCCCCCAGCCCCATCATTCTCATTTTGTATACCAACCTATTATGTGGCACGCTATCGAACGCTTTTAAGAAGTCGAGATACACGACATCCACTGGTTCCCCCTGATCTACTCGAGAGCTAATCTCCTCGTAGAAGTCAATCAGGTTTGTTTGGCAGGAGCGATTCCTCATGAATCCATGTTGGTTCGGGATTAAAAGATTATTAGCATCAAGATGCTCCATAATTGCCTCTTTAATGAAGCTTTCAAAAATTTTGCCCACAACGGACGTCAGACTCACCGGCCGATAGTTTCCGGCGTCACTTTTCGCTCCCTTTTTGAATATTGGCACTACATTCGCCTGTCGCCAATCAAGTGGCACAGACCCAGTCTCAACAGAGTCCTTAAATATAAGATATAACGGTCTGTCTATCACATTACTTAGTTCCCTTAGTACCCGTGGGTGTATGCCATCAGGTTCTGGTGATTTGTTTATTTTAATGTTACTGAGGCGTTTCTGTACCCCAGCTTGGGTTAGATTTGTCATACTTAGTGGAGGATTAAGCTTGTCACTTCTCATTTCTCCTGTTAGTTTGATTTCCTTTGTGAAAGTTGTCGAAAAAAAATTATTTAATAGATTAGCTTTATCCTCATCTTTCTCTATGATTTTGCCTTCCTCACTTTTTATTGGTCCAATATTATCCGATTTAATCCTTTTACTATTTATATACGTAAAGAACAGTTTGGGATTTGATCTACTTTCCCTAGCAATACGTCTCTCTGTTTCCTCCTTCGCTATTTTTATTTGTTTTTTACAGGTTCTCGTTTTTTCCTTGTAACACATTAGTGCCTCCTTACTGTTTTCCTGTTTTAATCTCTTGAATGCCTCTTTTTTGCTATTTAACGCCCCTTTTACGTTCTTGTTCAACCATATTGGTTTCCTCTTATTTCTGGCCCTTTTATTCCCATACGGTATATACCTCTCGCACTGAGTATTCAGAATTCTTTTGAAGGTTTCCCATTTACTATTCGTATTCCTTTGATTAAGAACTTTGTCCCAGTCAATAAGTTGAAGGCTTTCTTTCAGCTGATCAAACTTCGCCCTCCTAAAGTTTAATGTTTTTGTTGTTCCCTTATTGATAACCCTACTGAAGGGCATTTTGAAGTCGATAATATTATGGTCGCTATTACCTAGGTGCCCCCCTATCTGTACCTCAGTTATTCTATCAGGCCTATTAGTCAATATTAAGTCCAACACGGCCTTCCCTCTCGTTGGTTCCTGCACTAGTTGGGAGAGATAATTATCCTTAATATTTGTCAAGAACCTTTTTCCTTTCTGAGATCTACAGGTTTCTGTTTCCCAGTCAATATCCGGGTAGTTGAAATCCCCCATTACAATCACTTCATTATGTTTTGCTACTTTGTCTATTTGTCCTAATAGCAGATTCTCATTCTCCTCTGTTATATTGGGTGGCTTATAGCAGACCCCCAGTAATATTTTATTATTATTTTTAGTTCCCTCTATCTCTACCCACATGGACTCGACCCCCTCTTCTCCCTCTCCTATATCTTCCCTTAGTCTGGGTTTTAGACATGACTTTACATATAAGCAGACTCCTCCGCCTTTCCCCTGTTTCCGGTCCCTTCTAAATAAACTATAATCTAATAAATTTACCGCCCAGTCGTAGCTATCGTCTAGCCAAGTCTCTGTTATACCTACGATGTCATACCTCTCCTCCCATATAAGCGCCCGCAGCTCATCCGCCTTATTGGTCAGGCTTCTTGCGTTGGTCAGCATGCAAGATAAAACTTTGGGGTTATTTAGCATCCTATTCTTCTCTAACGATCTAACTGTACTATCCCCACCCCCCTCTCCACCCTCATTATATTCACTTCTCCCCTTCCCCCTTGCTTGCCTCACATCCCACCTATTTCCTTTGTTTCCCCCCCCCGTCTCTAGTTTAAAAACTCCTCCAACCTATTAGCTATCTTCTTCCCCAGCACCGCTGCACCCTCCCCATTGAGGTGCAGCCCGTCCCTACGGTAGAGCCTGTATCCGACCGCGAAGTCGGCCCAGTTCTCCATGAACCCAAACCCTTCTGCCTTGCACCAACTCTTTAGCCACTTATTCACCTCCCTAACTTCCTGTTGGCGCTCCTGTGTGGCTCGCGGGATTGGTAGTATTTCTGAGAAAACTACCTTGGAGGTCCTTGCCCTAAGCTTCCTACCTAGGTCCCTGAAATCATTTTTAAGGACCCTCCATCTACCACTCACTTTGTCATTGGTGCCGATGTGGACCATGACCGCTGGGTCTTCGCCAGCCCCACCCAGTAACCTGTCAACCCGATCTGCGATGTGCCGGACTCGAGCGCCAGGGAGGCAGCACACCGTTCGGCGATCCCGGTCTTTGTGACAGATTGTCCTGTCTGTCCCCCTAATAATAGAGTCACCCACTACCAGAACCTGTCTTGCCTGCCCTACACTTCCCCCCTCCCACTCATTACTGGAGCATACACTCCCCCGGCGGTCAGAGGATCTGTCATGCTCCAATAATGCCGGTTCTGAACCAGCCTTCCTATACTTCTTCCCTCTATCCCTCCTTACTGTTATCCAGCTCCCTGCCTGTTCAGCCTGCACTTCCCCTCTATGCTCCACCCCCAGTATTGACCCATTGAGTGTCTGCTCGGTGAGCAGCAAACTCCGTTCTATGTTGTCGATGCTCCTCAGTACCGCTATCTGAGCACTTAGATCCAGAATTTGGGCTTCCAAGTGCACGATATGCTCACATCTCTCGCAGCAGTATGGATCCTCGAGTGGGTGCTCACGGAATGCATACATTGCGCAAGATGTACACTGCACGGCTCCGTCCAACATGGACGTCATTCTAAATATGGGGATACAGTCAGTATATATATACAAGTACAAAACAAAATTATTTATATATAGGTGTATGGACGGGGATCAATTAGGGATGTGCAAGTGTATCAATTAGATATTGGCAGGGGATCAGTTAAGTATGGACGGGGGATCAATTAAGTATCAAGTATGGACGGGGGAATCAGCTAAGTAGGTCAGGTGGATTAATTAAGTAAAAAGTAAAGTAAAGAAAGAATGAAATACAGTCAGCAATTCAGTCCTAAGTCCTCCCTTCCAAACTCCCTGAATCCAAAGTCACTGAAAAACAAGTCACACACTTACTTTCGTTTGCACTTACGCTCCGGACACACGCAGCTCGTTCACACTCGCAAACTAAGAGATTTAAAGTGTTTTTTTTTTTTTTTTTTTTTCCTTTTCCAGCAATGTACCCTTCACCTCAATGCACTTCCAAAGGACTTTATGCCCAACCAGCTGCCCCTTATAAACCCTTAATTATGACCCCTTCCCCTTAATTAACCCCTTGTGAGTAAATCTACACCTCAGGATTTTAGTGCAATGTAGTTAACCTTTAAATACACAGGTAGTAAACTAAGAAACTAAAACTGTAGTGAGAAAATAGATTTTAAAAAGCCCAATAAATCTAAACAGGTAGAAAAGCACTCAGCAGATCACAATGCAGCACTCACCGCAATTCACACAGGTATTTTCTGCAGGATTCCCAATACCTCTTCACGCAATTCACACAGGTATTTTCTGCAGGATTCCCAATACCTCTTCACGCAATTCACACAGGTATTTTCTGCAGGATTCCCAATACCTCTTCACGCAATTCACACAGGTATTTTCTGCAGGATTCCCAATACCTCTTCACCTTCACCTCAATGCACTTCCAGTTCTAGGCTTTATCAGGTAAGTTTTGGCAAACTCCAGCCTGGCTTTTTTATGTCTCGGGGTAAGAAGTGGGGTCTTCCTGGGTATCCTACCATACAGTCCCTTTTCATTCAGACGCCGACGGATAGTACGGGTTGACACTGTTGTACCCTCAGACTGCAGTGCAGCTTGAACTTGTTTGGATGTTAGTCAAGGTTCTTTATCCACCATCCGCACAATCTTGCGTTGAAATCTCTCGTCAATTTTTCTTTTCCGTCCACATGTAGGGAGGTTAGCCACAGTGCCATGGGCTTTAAATTTCTTGATGACACTGCGCACGGAAGACACAGGAACATTCAGGTCTTTGGAGACGGACTTGTAGCCTTCAGATTGCTCATGCTTCCTCACAATTTGGTTTCACAAGTCCTCAGACAATTCTTTGGTCTTCTTTCTTTTCTCCATGCTCAATGTGGTATACACAAGGACACAGGACAGAGGTTGAGTCAACTTTAATCCATGTTAACTGGCTGCAAGTGTGATTTAGTTATTGCCAACACCTGTTAGGTGCCACAGGTACGTTACAGGTGCTGTTAATTACACGAATTAGAGAAGCATCACATGATTTTTCAAACAGTGCCAATACTTTTGTCCATCCCCTTTTTTAGGTTTGATGTGGAATTATATCCAATTTGGCTTTAGGACAATTCTATTTGTGTTTTTTCATTGAAGACAAATTAAATGAAGATAATAATACCAAAGAATTTGTGATTGCAATCATTTTCAGGAAGAAACTGAGTATTATCTGACAGAATTGCCGGGGTGCCAATACTTTTGGCCACCACTGTATTTCATGCGGCAGAAGTTAGCCTCCAGCAATGGAAGAGGGAACCGAGAAAGTGTAGAAAATGCTCTATCATGGCAGCAGTGGTAAGAGACATTGGAAATGCACGATCAAACCTATCATATCATAGGATTATCTATCATCTATCTATCCTTATATTCTCTATTTCATATCTATCTATCTATCTATCCATATATGTATCTATCTATCTTTCTATCTATCCATGTATGATGGATGGATAGATAGATGGATAGATGAATAAATAGATGGATAGATAGATGGATAGATAGATAAATAGATAGATAGATAGTGTAGGGATTTGTACTCACTGAGCCGCGTTGGAGGTAGGCACAGGTTCACACAGTGATGCAGTCCACGGGTTCAAACAAACTGGTGGCTTATTTTAGTGTCCATACACCAGTTAAGAAACAAAAGTTACAGCCTTTTCCTGGCACAAAAAGGAATAACAGAACAAAGCTCAAAATAACAAGTCCATGCAGCACGGCTTCAGCCGTTTAAACAAGGTGCTTTTCTCTGCCTCCTGCAGAGTCTAAGAAGCACCTGCAAGGTCTGCTCACCTTGCCCAGCAAACACAGACAGACAGAGACAGGCGCAGCTGTCTTAAATTAGCCTTCCAAGACCTGGACTGGAGGTAAGTGAGCAGCTGTTCCCCCCAGCTCTTTCAGCTGCTCATAAAACCCGGCCCTGTAATCCGGACCCATTAAATTCCTCTCAGCACTATGTGTGCTGGAGCCTGCTTCTCCGGATCCTACATCACCGAAGCATGGCACTTCGAGGACACATACCTCCCGTCCACGATCTGTCCGGCAGCAACCTTACATACACCCCCCCTCTGTCCAAAGCCGTAGGGCTTGGCACCTTCTGTCACCATACAATAAATCCTTGACAAGGCAGCGGCATTCCCATGTTGTTTCCCAGGCCTATGCTCTACCCGGAAACTAAAATCTTGTAGAGCCAGGAACCACCTAGTCACTCTGGCATTGTTTCCCTTCTTTTCTCGCATCCACCTCAATGGGGCATGGTCTGACACTAACCTGAACCTTCTACCTAATAGGTAATACCTCAGAGTGTCTAACGCCCACTTAATGGCCAAACATTCTTTTTCTACAATGGAGTAGTCCTTCTCACAAGCGGAGAGCTTCAGACTGAGGTATTTTACAGGGTGTTCTTCTCCGTTAATCTCCTGGGACAAGACTGCTCCCAGCCCGACATCCGATGCATCCATCTGGACCACAAACTCCTTGGAGAAGCTGGGTGCCACCAAGACTGGTTGTTTACAGAGGACCAGTTTCAATTCCTGGCAGGTCGCTTCTGCTTCCGGGGACCACTTGGCCATAGCTGACTTCATCCCTTTCAGAAGATCCATCAGTGGGGCTGCTATCAGGGCAAAGTTAGGGACAAATCTTCGATAGTAGCCCACAATGCCTAGAAACGCCCTGACCTGCTTCTTCGAGAGGGGCTGTGGCCAGTTAAAGATCGCCTCGACCTTATTTATTTGTGGTTTTATTTCCCCTCTACCAACCACGTACCCTAGGTACTTGGCTTCCTCCATCCCCATGGCACATTTCTTCGGGTTGATAGTAAAGCCCGCCTTCCTTAGGGCATCAAGTATGGCTTGAACTTTGTCCAGATGACTTTCCCAGTCCTGGCTAAATATGACGATAGCATCTAGGTAGGCCGCTGCATACTGTTTGTGGGGTGCTAAGATCCGGTCCATGGCTCTCTGGAAGGTGGCCGGAGCTCCCTTCAACCCAAACGGCATCCTGACGTATTGGCGTCGAGAAGGCTGTCTTCTCCTTAGCCTCTTTGGACAGGGGAATTTGCCAATATCCTTTGGTGAGGTCCAGAGTGGTGATGTACCGAGCGGGTCCTAGCCTTTCGATAAGCTCATCTACCCTAGGCATTGGGTAGGCGTCGAACTTTGAGACCTCCTTCAGCTTCCTATAGTCGTTGCAAAACCGCCATTCCCCATCTGGTTTCGGTACTAAGACTATAGGACTGGACCATCCACTTTTGGACTCTTCAATGACTCCCAGGTTTAGCATCCGCCTTACTTCTTTAGAGATCACCTCTCTGCGGGCTTCGGGGATCCGGTATGGTTTTAGATTGACGCGAACATGAGGCTCTGTGAGAACCTCATGCTCTATGACCTGAGTGAGTCCTGGCAACTCCGAAAACATGTCTTTATTTCGCTGTAACAACTCTTTGCACTGTTGCTTTTGGGCATGTGACAGTGACTCTGCCACCTTGACCTCTTTCACATCGGCCTCAGCCTCAGCCACTAAACAGGGAGCTTCCGCAGGCTCTCTATCTTGCCATGGCTTAATCAAGTTAACATGGTAAATTTGGTAGGGCTTCCTCTTCCCTGGTTGGTGGATCTTAAAGTTGACTTCCCCCACTTTCTCTACCACCTCATAGGGGCCCTGCCACTTGGCCATGAACTTGCTCTCCACTGTGGGACTAGCACAAGCACTCGATCTCCTGGGTTGAACGATCTCACCCTGGCCGACCTATTATACACCCTGGACTGTGCCTCTTGTGCCTTGAGGAGGTGCTCCCTCACAATGGGCATCACATGGGCAATCCTCTCTTGCATCTGGGCAACGTGCTCCACCACTCTCCTATAGGGAGTGGTCTCAGCTTCCCAGGACTCTTTCTCCACCTCCAGGAGTCCTGAGGGTGTCGTCCATAGAGTGGTTCAAACGGGGAGAAACCTGTGGAAGCTTTGGGAACTTCCCTCATGGCGAACAACATATAGTCCCAGTCTCGGCCATCCTTTTCCACTGCTTTCCTCAACATTGCTTTCAAGGTTTTGTTAAACCTCTCTACCAGTCCGTCCGTCTGGGGAGAGTACACGGAGGTTCTCAGTTGTGCAATCTGCAGTGTCTTGCACAATTCTCTCATGACCTTCGACATAAATGGAGTTCCTTGGTCTGTTAGGATCTCGTTAGGCAACCCGGTTCTTGAAAACATGTGGACTAACTCCCGGGCTATACACCTGGTGGAGGAGTTTCGTAGTGGTACGGCCTCCAGATACCATGTAGCATAATCTAATACCACCAGGATATACTGATGCCCTTGGGCGGACTTGACCAGAGGCCCCACTAGATCCATTGCTATGCGTTCGAATGGAACCTCGATGACTGGTAGTGGCACTAGGGGACTGCGGAAGTGGGCCACTGGGGAGGTTATCTGGCATGTGGGGCAGGAACGACAATAACTCTATATTTCTCTATAGCAACCTGGCCAGTAGAATCTTTGGAGGATCCGTTCTTGAATCTTGTCTGCACCCAGGTGACCACCCAACACATGAGAATGAGCCATGTCTAACACCCTGCGTCTATAGGGCCCTGGCACCAGCAACTGTTCTATTACCTCACCCCTTGGCTTGGTTATTCTGTACAGCAAATCCCCATTCACAGCAAAATGAGGGAACCGAGTGTCAGCCCCCGGTTCCTGAGGCACCCCATTTAACACAGTAACATTTTCAAAGGCCCCTTTCAGAGTTAAATCCCTGAGTTGGGCAGTTCCAAAGTTTCCCTCGGACACCTCCAGCTCAGGGATATTGGACTCAGGGGATGCTACTTCATCCTCATTGCCCACCAGCACACACATGGGAAACTCATCTACTATGTTCTGCGGGTAAGTTTCCTTAGGGGCGATCTGGCTGTCGTCCAAGCAACCAGGTGTCCCCGCTTTCCCCCACATTTCCCAGAATAATGCAAAGTAACGTCCAATTATTATGGGATGCAATAGGTCCTTAACGACCGCCACTTCATGAGATGTAGTGCCACAGTCTGTGTTTACATCCACCTGGGCCACAGGATAGTTCTTAGCGTCCCCATGGATACACCGGACATCCACCACCTTCCCAGAAACCAGCCGATGAGGGAGTGTGGCCCTTATCAGGGTCACCAAACTTCCTGAGACCAATAGTCCAGAGACTTGTGCCCCGTTAACTGACACTGAGCATGCCTGAGGGCCCTCGCCATGTTGACGAACCGCGCTGCAGGCGGGGTAGGCAAAATAAGAGCAACGCCGGCCCATGTTACAGTCCATTGGTTCAGAGGTTATGGGACACCGGGAGGCAATATGGCCAGGGGTATGACATCTCCAACACACTATATTATGGGGTGGGACCTTGGGCAGCAACTCAGACCCCTCCTGAACTCTAGGATGCCCCCCAGGTGTGGCGCTAGCTCGCTTCTTTTGGGTGTCCGCCACCTTTTGGGAACCCCAGTATTGAGAGGCTACGACCCCTTGTTTTCCCAACGGACTCTCAACCGCCTGGTATCTTTCCACCAACCCCACCAAGTCATCAGCATTATAGGGATCTCCCTGGGCAACCCAGGATTTTACCGACTTCGGGAGAGAGTGTATAAACCTGTCTATAACGACCTCTATCTCATATCATAGGACTATCTATCATCTATCTATTATCTATATGACGCGCCCCCTGGGCCATGGGGCACCCGGGACCGGACTTCAGGGCAATGCTGGGAGTAGTAGTGGCGACCCGGTCCCGTGGCTCAGGGTGGCCAGACCAATATTGTGGCAGTCTCTGTATCAGTATAATGCAATGTCCGACTACGCCACCCGTGGATTGCGGTCAATAAGAACCGCCGCTGCTGAGCAGACCTCTGAGGCTGATGTTGTGAGGGCAGCAGAGTGTAGTATAACTCCCCACGGGAGGAGTATAGCCTCAGGCTAGTGAGTGTGGATGATAGGAGTGATGGTGCACGAGCGCAGCAGGAACGACTCAGAGGCTTTGCAGTGCAGTTCAGGGTCTTTACTGATGGTGATAAGGCAGACCCTCCCGGGAGTACTGGCTAGCATAAGAGGCCTGGTCAGTCTGTGAGCAAACTGGAGTTCCCCTGGCCAGGTGGAGTTGTAGGCCTCCCTGACTATCTGCACTCTTCCTGGCTACCTTGCTGTAAGCGAGTGGAAGTAGCCCACGTCCCTGAGTGTTCCGTGTGGTGCTCACCTGTATGGCTGGTGACTTGGGGCCTTCTGATAGCCCCCGCTCCTCGATTGCAGTGCTGGTCCCTTGCTCGTGACTGAGCCTCCGGGCTTCTATGGCCAGAGGACTTGAAATCCCCTGCCGGCGGGTTTCTGCTGCTGGGTATATATAAGTCCCCGCAACCTCGGACTCCTGTGTCCGGTTCTCAGAGTCTTCTGCCAGGACGAACTCCGCTTAGCTCAAGTCCCTGGTCTTCAACTCCTGCTCCTACAGAGCTCCTCGCTGTTACTTTCCCTGTGTCTGGAACTAACTCCAGGCTCTGACTTCACTAACCCCGCCCCAGATCCAGTTTATATAGGGCAGGTTCCTCCCCTATCTGGTCTGGGACAGGAGGTGTTGCATGTTTAAGGGCTCCGAACCAGGAAACCTCCCACTTGCTCTCAGACATAATATTCCTATTACAGTGGTAACCAGACCCTGGGGTGCCACATATCCATCTATCTATCTCATATCTATCTATCTATCTATCAATCTCATATCTATCTATCTTCTCCACTTTTTATCTGGTCTCAGGTATGACTTTCATATTACCCACGACTGTTACTTGCCACAGGTGAGTTTTAATGAGCATCACATGCTTGAAGCAAAGTTGTTTTTCCACAATTTTGGAAAAGTGCCAACAATTTTGTCCGGCCCATTTTTGGAGTTTTGTGTGAAATTATGTCCAATTTGCCTTTTTTTCCCATTTTTTTTGTGCTGTTTCAATACACACAAAGGAAATAAATATTATAACAAATGTATAACAAAACATGTATAATTGTAATAATTTTCTGGGAGAAATACTTCACTTTCTGGAACAATCTCAAGGTTGCTAAACACTTCCGGCCATGACTGTGTGTATATATGGGCCCTCAATAAACCATCCCTCTCAACGAAAAGGCCACAGCAAGGGTCAGGAATCGGTGGCCTTCCCTCTCCGAATCTTAGGGAGAGACGGTTGTGCTTCCAGCATCCACCTAGGCTGCCACCCCAGTGGAACTAATAGCAGGGTTGCCAACTGTCCAGAAATTCTTGGACAGTCCATAAAAATAGGGCACTTTTTTCCCTGTCCGTAAAAAAAAATGTGATGCGTCCATAATCTTTCTGAAGCTGGAGAGACTTGTTCAGATGGAGGGAGATGTAGGGGCATCATATTGTGTATAGGGAGATGTAGGGGCATCATATTGTGTATAGGTATCATATTGTGTATCTGCATGTGTGGGGACATCATACGGTGTATATGGAGCTGTGAGCACATCATACTGTATTTAGGGAACAATGAGGGAATCATACTGTATACAAGGAGCTGTGGAAACATAATGCTGTGTAAAGGGTCTGTGGGGTCATCATCTAATATACAGTACAGACCAAAAGTTTGGACACACCTTCTCATTTAAAGATTTTTCTGTATTTTCATGACTATGAAAATTGTACATTCACACTGAAGGCATCAAAACTATGAATTAACACATGTGGAATTATATACTTAACAAAAAAAGTGTGAAACAACTGAAAATATGTCTTATATTCTAGGTTCTTCAAAGTAGCCACCTTTTGCTTTGATGACTGCTTTGCACACTCTTGGCATTCTCTTGATGAGCTTCAAGAGGTAGTCACCGGAAATGGTTTTCACTTCACAGGTGTGCCCTGTCAGGTTTAATAAGTGGGAGTTCTTGCCTTATAAATGGGGTTCGGATCATCAGCTGTGTTGTGCAGAAGTCTGGTGGATACACAGCTGATAGTCCTACTAAATAGACTGTTAGAATTTGTATTATGGCAAGAAAAAAGCAGCTAAGTAAAGAAAAATGAGTGGCCATCATTACTTTAAGAAATGAAGGTCAGTCAATGCAAAAAATTGGTAAAACTTTGAAAGTGTCCCCAAGTGCAGATGCAAAAACCATCAAGCGCTGCAAGAAACTGGCTCACATGAGGACTGCCCCAGGAAAGGAAGACCAAGAGTCACCTCTGCTTCTGAGGATAAGTTTATCCGAGTCACCAGCCTCAGAAATCGCAGGTTAACAGCAGCTCAGATTAGAGACCAGGTCAATGCCACACAGAGTTCTAGCAGCAGACACATCTCTTCAGCAACTGTTAAGAGGAGACTTTGTGCAGCAGGCCTTCATGGTAAAATAGCTGCTAGGAAACCACTGCTAAGGACAGGCAACAAGCAGAAGAGACTTATTTGGGCTAAAGAACACAAGGAATGGACATTAGACCAGTGGAAATCTGTGCTTTGGTCTGATGAGTCTAAATTTGAGATCTTTGGTTCCAACCACCGTGTCTTTGTGCGATGCAGAAAAGGTGAACGGATGGACTCTACATGTCTGGTTCCCACCGAGAAGCATGGAGGAGGAGGTGTGATGGTGTGGGGGTGCTTTGCTGGTGACACTGTTGGGGATTTATTCAAAATTGAAGGCATACTGAACCAGCATGGCTACAACAGCATCTTGCAGCGGCATGCTATTCCATCCGGTTTGCGTTTAGTTGGACCAGCATTTATTTTTCAACAGGACAATGACCCCAAACACACCTCCAGGCTGTGTAAGGGCTATTTGACCAAGAAGGAGAATGATGGGGTGCTACGCCAGATGACCTGGCCTCCACAGTCACCAGACCTGAACCCAATCGAGATGATTTGGGGTGAGCTGGACCGCAGAGTGAAGGCAAAAGGGCCAACAAGTGCTAAGCATCTCTGGGAACTCCTTCAAGATTGTTGGAAGACCATTTCCATTGACTACCTCTTGAAGCTCATCAAGAGAATGCCAAGAGTGTGCAAAGCAGTCATCAAAGCAAAAGGTGGCTACTTTGAAGAACCTAGAATATAAGACATATTTTCAGTTGTTTCACACTTTTTTGTTAAGTATATAATTCCACATGTGTTAATTCATAGTTTTGATGCCTTCAGTGTGAATGTACAATTTTCATAGTCATGAAAATACAGAAAAATCTTGAAATGAGAAGGTGTGTCCAAACTTTTGGTCTGTACTGTATATAATCGACTTATCCCATCTGTCTGTCTGTCCTTCTGTCCAGGAAATCCTGCGTCGCTGATTGGTCCAGCCTCGGCCAATCAGCGACGCGGGATTTCAGAAAAAGATGGCGGCCGTTAGCAGCTCATCTGCCACACGGAGGTCAGTGGCGATGCAGCCGGGAGATGACCGGCGCTAGCCGCTCATCTCCCGGCTGCTCGCAGCAGAAGTACCGCGACCGGCGGCGCCGCTGACCTCCATGCGGCTACCGTCGGGAGATCAATGGCTAGGGCCGCTGATCTCCCGACGGCAAGTGTGAAGCGAGGACCGGGGAGCGGCGCCGCCAGTCGGGATACTTCGGCTGTGAGCAGCCGGCCATCTCCCGGTTCCTTGCAGCGGAAGTACCCGCACAGGTAGCGTCGCTGCCCGGTCCTCAGTAATACGATTCGCTGATTGGTCGGAATCAGCGATATTGGCGCCGCGACCAATCAGCGATACTGGCGCCAAATTTAAACACCGCTCTGCTGATTGGTCGTGGCCGGCGGCCGCGACCAATCAGCGATTTTGGCGCCACATTTAAACACCACTCTGTTGATTGCGCCTGGTCGGCCGCATACAGATTCTAGAATATCCGATGCGTTAGAATCGGGCCACCATCTAGTACTGTATATAAAGAGCTGTGGGAGCCATCACACTATATATAGAGACCTGTGAAAAGCTTATGTGTTGATCCAGAGGAAGTCAAAAAAACCCATGAGGCAGATGCTGCTTGCCCAAAATTAGGGGAAAAATTCCTTCCCGACTCCACATATGGCAATCAGACTAGTTGCTTGGATCAACGTCCCATAACAAAATCTAGTATGAATAACCTGTAATGTTATTCAAGAAAGTCACACAGGACCTCCTTGAACTTTTTTTTAGAGAATTAAGTATTACAAGGTCATGTGGTAGAGAGTTCCATACCTCACACAATAAAACATTGCCATCTAACTTCCTTTAGACAAAGCGAATTAGGAGCTTGATGCTAGAGTAGTTGAATTAAAACTGAAAAAAATTATTAACACAGCAAAAAAAGAGGAACAGTATTTATTCTCCAGCCCAGGTCTCAAAACGAATGCACTAATCAGGATGAAGCAAACCATATAATAAAGGCAGGGGCAGCACAGGTGCAAAATACTGATGAGACAACCAACTCATTAACCTACCAATTCTTGGAGGGGGTCATTGCTTAGTATTAAAACTGCACACAAAAAATGGCTTGTATAGGTCACTGGTCACACACAGATTGTTAGGGGAATGGTTGCAAACAACTTTATTAAATAATGGAAAGCAAACGAACCCGGGGTCCGTGATGCAGCCTGGAGGACTGCGGACGAACACCTTCCGGGTAAGAAGGTAAAACAACCAACTGAAATAACAATCCCCCCCGTGTTACTGCACACCGGAACGGGAATAGGGATTCGCACTATCTCCGTTAACTGCACGAGAGATGTGCGACACATAATGGAGCCGTAGCCCTGTTAACTGCACAGAGGCTACGCAGCAGGCGCTAGGATGCATGTGTGATTCACGCCGGCTTATACGTGCTCCCAGCCGGCTTGCTACCGGACTGAGGAGTATCTCTCCACGTGGCTAACAGGCGGTGCCGGGAATACGGAGTCCGCAGTCTGCTCGGGGTGTATAGCGACCCCCTTGTTGGAGCCAGACTGTCAGACGAAGCTACCTGCCTCCCTCCATCTAAGGCTGTCTATCCCCTGCTAAACCTGCCTGTCAGAAGCTATAACAGCAAAAGTACACGTGGAGCCGAAACGACCAAGCGTCCACACAATAACACCAACTCAGCTCAATGATCAGAGCGCGCCGCCATGTTTGTGGGCGTGCTATTTAAATATTAAGCCCTGCCCATCGTCACATTATTGGTGACGTCACCCGCGACCAATCAGGCGGTGCCAGGTCACCGGATCAGCTGACTCCCAAACCACCAATCACGGTCCGCCATGTCACGGGCATGCTCAGTGCAGTGTATCCTGGACTTAGGCTGTAACAGCCCTGTTTCCCTCCGCAACCTATCCTTCATGTTGCTAGGAACAAAGACCTGAGAGACAGCTTGTACATCTCGTGCACCAGCTAGGCGTTGGGACCGATGACGATGCTGAAAAGCATCTGGACCGGAATGGGAGACCACAGAATCCACTGATGATTCTGAACCCATTTCGGATCCAGAAAACACCTGACGCCTAACACAGATAGTGCTCAATATAGGGCTTACAGCCTATTAGTGACCCTCATACTGTTAGATTAGGCAGGCTGCAAAGCACTATCTAAGTGCACCCCATGAGGACAGACCCCCTAGTTTACAAATCCAGCATTGATGGGCTTGTCTGAACCCTGAATAAAAATAACGTGCAAAATCTATATATGAGGTACTGGTAGATATTTTGGCGCTGGTCACGCACAGTGTCTGGTTTACAGCCTATTAGTGACGCCCATACTATTAGATTAGGCGGGCTATGCTCCCCTCATACACCTTACCACGGTGTGTAGTGTGACATGGAGCTAAACCCCCTGTCTTCTTAAGAATAAGGCTGCGAAAAACCTTCTCTTTATTGATAGTAGAGAAACCTCCATACAGTAGATGCGGAAAACATACGATGAACCCCAGTATTGTACCACATAGATAGGGCTCTTACCGGCTAAGCTTGGAGCAGGCTGTGTGCACAGAGCCCAAGATACAAAACTGTAGGGATGTGGACTGTCTTACCCTGTTCCTGCCCCTGAAGACAACAAACGCGTCATGTGAATACTGTCTTGCGGTTTTATATCTAAAAGTGATATGTGTCTTATGTAATGTATAATGGTGATGTAACAGCATGTGAAGTGTTAATGCATAATGTGAGTATAGCATAAGATAAGCTTAGGATACCATAAGACATAAGTATAACATAAACCCTAAAATACAAATTTTATTAAATCTCTTTAAAATCGGGACATGCGGCATAAAGATGATCCGCATCAGTATTGCACTTTATCAAGATAAGTTCCTTTTATTGTTTAGTCTTGTGATCATTTATGTCATTGATACCTCTATGGGTGATTAATTCCAGGGCTGGCTAGGGTTATCCAGGGATAGCCGCCGTGGAGCGGGGGCACCACAGTGTCAACATTAACTAGGGTGTCACCCTCCACTATAAGGCAGGTAATCAGCATCTAGGGTGTTGAACAGGGCTGATTGTAGCCTTTGTTTGGATGCCCGAATGTATCCTTTGGCTTGGAGGTCCAAAGATATTAGGAACGTTCTTGGGTGTTTTTATAAATTTGCACATTGTCACTTTATTCACTGTTGTCACTTTAATCATTTAGTACACACTGAGGATTGATTGTTTGATGTGATATCTGTACCAGTTTCTGGTAGACTGTCAGATCTTTGGTCTATGTAAATACGAATAAGGGACTTTTAGGGTCTAGGGGCAGCTGCCGTTCAGCAAGGGTGCCATTGTCATCTATATGTAGGATGCCCATCTCCATTGACATGCAGGTTCAGGCTAGGGTATCTATAGGGTGAGTTTTATTGAAGTACAGTGGGTACGGAAAGCATTCAGACCCCTTTAAATTTTTCACTCTTTGTTTCATTGCAGCCATTTGGTAAATTCTAAAAAGTTCATTTTTTTTCTCATTAAAGTACACTCTGCACCCCATGTTGACTGAAAAAAACAGAAATGTAGAAATTTTTGCAAATTTATTAAAAAAGGAAAACTGAAATATCACATGGTCATAAGTATTCAGACCCTTTGCTCATATTTAAGTCACATGCTGTCCATTTCCTTGTGATCCTCCTTGAGATGGTTCTACTCTTTCATTGGAGTCCAGCTGTGTTTAATTAAACTGATAGGACTTGATTTGGAAAGGCACATGTGGCACCCCAGGGGTCTGGTTTTCCACAGTAATGTAATGTTATGTCTGAGAGCAGGTGGGAGGTCCTTTGGTCAGGGATCCTGTGCATGCCACACCTCCTGCCCAGTCTTGGGAGGGGAAGAACTTCCCCTGTATAAACCCGGGGCTGAGGCAGGGTGAGTCAGACAAGGAGAGTGGAGACAAGAAGCAGCATAGGAAACAGGAGAGTTCCAAGGAGTCAGGGGCTGGCAGCTGCAGCGCTCGCCCTGACTAAGAAGATTCTTTACCGGACCCGGAGTCCGAGGCTGTGGGGACTAACTTCTACCCAGCAGCAGAATCCGTCAGGCAGGGGATTTCAGGTCCTCTGGCCCAGAAGCCCGAAGGCACGGTCACACGCGTGGGACCAGCACCGCCATCGTGGAGCGGAAGCCATTAGAAGGCCCCGAGTCACCGGCCATACGGGTGAGCACCACACGGTACACTCAGGGACGTGGGCTACTTACATCAGCTTCTAGCAAGGTAGCCAGAAGAGTACAGTCAGTTTGTGAGGCCTACAACTACGCCTGGCCAGGGGAGATCCCATCTGCTCAAAGACTGACCAGGCCCCGTTTGCTAGCAAGTACTCCGGGAGGGTCTATCGTTGTTACCAGTAAAGACCCTGAACTACACCGTACCGTCTCTGAGTGGTTCCTGCTACCCCCATCATCCACGTCGGCTGCCCTGAGGCCATACCCCTCCCGTTGGGGGTTATACTATCACGCTGCACAATCCTACCACCGGCCTCAGCGGTCTGCCCTGCAGCAGCAGCTCCCTGGCTGCACTCAACGGGTGGCGTAGTCATCAACTATTTACTACTAATAGACTGCCGTCTAGTTTGACTCCCTGGGCACGGACCGGGTCACCGCCACGAGACTACAACCCTCCACTGATCCGGCTCCGGGTAGGCTCCCGCATGCGCAACGCAGCGCGACACAGGCCCAGGGGCGCGTCAACTTTGGCGTAGTCGGCAGGATTTCGTGCCCGCAACCACCGGGTACTGCGTGCCTGAAAAGCAAAGACTGTTCAAACTTACCAGTGGTGAAGATTCCCGCTATCCGTGGAGGTTTCCCGCCATCCGGCGCCATCTTCTACCTTCTTCCCGCCATCGGTGAAGTTTCCCGCCATCCGGCGCCATCTTCGGCCTTCTTCCCGCCATCCGTGGAGTTTTCCCGCCGTTGGACGCCATCTTGGGGACGCCGCGCGGGAAGAAGAGGGGCGTGGACTCCGAAAGCGCGCGAGAACTGAAGCCCCGCCTCACGTCCGGACGTTGCGTAAGGTCCTGGAAGGAGCCCAGCAGACGCCGACGTCACAGGAGCGCGACGGAAGGTCCTCAACCCTGACGATCCACTGCGGAGCCGCGGCCTACGGAAGAGGATCATCGCAAGGTAGGCCACGGTCCACTAGGGGGGAGGAAGATGTCGGATACGGAGGAGAGCTTCACTGCCCCAACCCCCGCCAGCGCTACCGCTGCTGCAGTTATGCCCTTCACCATGCCCTATATCCCGGGAGCAGCTTGGCTACCCCAGTACTCAGGGGAGTCACATACCCTGCATGACTTTAGAGAAAAGCTGGATAGCCTCTTCCAGGTGTACCCCCTCACAGAAGAGCAAAAAGTGAGCATCCTGGTGGCCCAACTAACCGGGGCAGCCAAAAGGGAAGTAAAATCCTGGCCACCTGGGAGGAAGACTGTCGCAGGGATACTAACCCGGCTGAAGGACACCTTTGATACCCGCACCTCAGCCGAGATTAAGCTTAGATTCTACGGGTGCAAGCAGCGAGCGCATGAGAGTATAAGGGACTATGCACTAAACCTACAAGAGGCCCTGAGGGCCATAAAGCAGACCGACCCTGATGGGGTGGGAAACGAGGACAGGCTGTTGACTGAACAATTTATAGAGGGTTTATATTGCAATGCCCACCGAACCCAGTTGCGGGCAATGGCCTTACAGGATCCCCATCTGGACTTTGCACAGTTCAAGGACAGAGCCATCCGGGTGCTCCGAGAACCGGCACCAGGTGGCGTTGTGACCCACAGACGCCCCACTACCACTTACTACCAGGAGGCGGCGCCCTTGTCAGCAGGGCCTGTGGGAGCTGATGCGCAGGCTTTGGACAATGACCCGGCTCCAGACCTACACCATCAGGTCCAAGAGCTAGCTAAGAGCGTTGCTGCGCTAACCCGAACTGTGCAGTCTTTACAGGTTTCCACCCCAGGGAAGATCCAGCTGGCATCCGGACCGGAGGACATCCCGTGGCGTCGACCAAGGAGGACCCCACCGGCCAGAGGAAGACCCAGTGACCGATACAGCGAGGACGGACGACCCATCTGCCGCCGCTGCAATCAACCCGGACATATGGAAAGGTACTGTTCTTTAAACGGGCACAACCTGGGGTAGAGGGCCAACCCCCAGGAAAAAGATCACCAGGCCCATCGAACTGGCGCGACAGATATGTGGGAGGACGTCCAGTCTTGCCTGTGGTACTGGATGGCATTCCCATGAGTGCCCTACTGGATACCGGGTCACAGGTCACCACCATCCCGTACGTGCTCTTCAAGCAGTACTGGAATGACTCGGATATTACCCACTACCCTGACGACGACTTGAGTATCATCGCCAGCAATGGCCAGCCCGTGCCACAGATCGGATTTAAGGAGGTGGCCCTCAAAATCGGTAGAGTCGAACTGGCCGCACAGGGACTGATCATTGTAGATATTGATAAACATGAGAGTCACCCAAAAATAACTCTAGGAACTAACGTAATTGAAAATTGTCTTGCAGAGGTGATTTTCCTTTTACAGCAGGTTGCCAAGAACGCCAGCTCCGGCGAGCAGCGGGTGCTCCAGAAAGAGATCCGGGCACTGATGCAACGGCAACAAGTGGAACTCTCCGGCGGTGAGATTGGTAGCGTAAGAATGTGTGACCCTTTTCCTATTGCCATGCCCCCAAAAAGTGAAATGATGATTTGGTGCCGGGCAGCTATTGGTCTGAGAGGAAGAGATTACCAGGCAATGGTAGAACCAGTTTACTCAGACAGTAGGCCCACCATTTTGACAGCACGGGGGGTGGTCAATGTACGCCATGGGAGGGTGCCCATTCGCATAATAAATATCGGGGAGAGGGAAGTGTACCTGCCCCGGTATGCCACGCTAGCCAAATTATATACCACTAATCAAAATTCTATACAATCTGTGGAACCCTTGCCTCCATCTCACCCGGAGGAAGGTAACGGCTCTAAGAAAGACATGGAGGACTGGTGTCAGCAACTACATTTGGGTACTGATTCCACTCCCTCACATCAGAAACAAGGAGTCTATCGGGTGGTTCAAGAGTATGAGAGAGTGTTTAGTAAACACCCGTTAGACTTCGGGCGAGTCAAGGGGGTAGAACACCGCATCCCCACGGGAGATCATCCTCCCATAAAAGAGAGGTATCGACCCGTACCCCCTGCACATTACCAACACGCCAAGGGGATGCTTAGAGACATGAAGGAGGCTGGGGTAATCCGGGATAGCTGTAGCCCCTGGGCAGCCCCACTAGTTTTAGTCAAAAAGAAAGACAACACCATGAGGATGTGTGTAGATTACCGGAAAATCAACCGTATCACACACAAGGATGCGTACCCCTTACCAAGGATAGAGGAGTCATTGGCTGCTTTAAGATCTGCTAACTTCTTCTCTACCTTGGATCTCACTAGCGGGTACTGGCAGGTTCCTGTAGCAGAGGCGGACCGGGAGAAGACCGCATTCACCACCCCGATGGGACTTAGTGAGTTCACCTGCATGCCGTTCGGACCAAGTGCTGACGGACCAGGGACCTGCCTTTGAAGCGGAGGTCTTCCAGGAATTCTGCAATCTGTATGGCTGCCGGAAGATAAGGACGACACCCTACCATCCGCAAACTAATGGACTTTGTGAAAAAATGAACCAGGTGGTAATGGATCTGCTAAAAACATTGCCCCTGGAAGAACGCAGTCTGTGGCCTGAGAAGTTGCCCGATCTGGTGGACCTATACAACCACATCCCGGTAGGTTCCACCAACTGTACCCCGGCTTACCTAATGAGGGCGAGACCTGGTAAGTTACCTGTTGACCTGGAAATGGGAGTCCTGACACCTGAGGACACTTCACCAGAAACAGACTGGGACACAGAGAGGCAGCAGCAGTACCGGAGAGTACAAGAGAGCGTGGAGCGAAGTCTCTGTCAGGCTAGGGAAAGACAAGAGAAGACTTACAACCAGTATGCTCCCGCTGTTCCCCTGGTACCCGGAGAGCAGGTCTTGAAGAGGAAAAGACGGCTCCACAAGTTGGATGACCAGTGGGAGGAGGACCCGTACACCGTACTGCCCTCAAGCCACGAGAACCCGAAGGTCTGTACCATCAGTAAAGACGGAGGGGAAACCACAGCCATTGTATCCCGGGACCACCTGAAGAAGTGTCCCGAACAACTGAGGAACCCTGAAGAGGAACAAGAAGACCATCGACCCGTGGAAGAAAGGGAAGATATGGTTAGTACCGTGCTCGGGGACTTCCCTCAGTCTTGGGCTCAAGTCAATGGTGCAGTTGTGGTACCCGTACTCACCTTCCTCCAACCATCATCCCAAGAACCTACGGAGCAACGGGTAGAGCTGGAAGAACAGCCGGTCCAGGAGGCAGAAGACTCCACACAAGCAGAACAGGAGAATCAACCCTCTGCTTATAGCGAGCCTGCCGTACCCCTAGTGAGACAAAGAGCCGGTAGACAGCTGCCCAGTTTACCCTTGACAGCTCCTACACCCTGTAGTTCAGGGCCAGACAGTCAGCTCCGTAGGTCCACTCGGGCCACTAGAGGCCAGTTACCCGCACGCTGGAGAATTTAAAGTGTATAAATTGTTTTATTTATGTTTTTCTGTGTATTGTTGCTTGTGAATAATTTTGTGTTTCCAGTTGTTTTTAGGAAACCTTGGTGGATTTACCGGGAATCCTTGTATATAGTTGGAGCGTAACCCAGGATGGACTAGAGACTGTTAAGGACTCGGGGTAGGACAGACCCCTACCTGGTTACGTCTCCCTGTGTTGGTGAAATGGACACCTTTGCTTTTCTTCAAAGACTGCACCCGGTTGCGGACACGCCGCAACCATCTTATGTGTTTTTCTTATTGTGTTGTTATTGTTATACTTTGTTATGTTTTTCTAAATGTGTTTAGTCCCGGAGTACTAAATTTCACTAGGGGGGAATGTGGCACCCCAGGGGTCTGGTTTTCCACAGTAATGTAATGTTATGTCTGAGAGCAGGTGGGAGGTCCTTTGGTCAGGGATCCTGTGCATGCCACACCTCCTGCCCAGTCTTGGGAGGGGAAGAACTTCCCCTGTATAAACCCGGGGCTGAGGCAGGGTGAGTCAGACAAGGAGAGTGGAGACAAGAAGCAGCATAGGAAACAGGAGAGTTCCAAGGAGTCAGGGGCTGGCAGCTGCAGCGCTCGCCCTGACTAAGAAGATTCTTTACCGGACCCGGAGTCCGAGGCTGTGGGGACTAACTTCTACCCAGCAGCAGAATCCGTCAGGCAGGGGATTTCAGGTCCTCTGGCCCAGAAGCCCGAAGGCACGGTCACACGCGTGGGACCAGCACCGCCATCGTGGAGCGGAAGCCATTAGAAGGCCCCGAGTCACCGGCCATACGGGTGAGCACCACACGGTACACTCAGGGACGTGGGCTACTTACATCAGCTTCTAGCAAGGTAGCCAGAAGAGTACAGTCAGTTTGTGAGGCCTACAACTACGCCTGGCCAGGGGAGATCCCATCTGCTCAAAGACTGACCAGGCCCCGTTTGCTAGCAAGTACTCCGGGAGGGTCTATCGTTGTTACCAGTAAAGACCCTGAACTACACCGTACCGTCTCTGAGTGGTTCCTGCTACCCCCATCATCCACGTCGGCTGCCCTGAGGCCATACCCCTCCCGTTGGGGGTTATACTATCACGCTGCACAATCCTACCACCGGCCTCAGCGGTCTGCCCTGCAGCAGCAGCTCCCTGGCTGCACTCAACGGGTGGCGTAGTCATCAACTATTTACTACTAATAGACTGCCGTCTAGTTTGACTCCCTGGGCACGGACCGGGTCACCGCCACGAGACTACAACCCTCCACTGATCCGGCTCCGGGTAGGCTCCCGCATGCGCAACGCAGCGCGACACAGGCCCAGGGGCGCGTCACACACACCTGTCTATATAAGACCTCACAGCTCACAGTGCATGTCAGACCAAATGACCAGTATTGAGTAGAAGCCCCCTTTTGAGCTAGTGCATCCATGAGTCTTCTTGGGAATGATGCAACAAGTTTTTCACACCTGGATTTGGGGTTCCTCTGCCATTCTTCCTTGCAGATCCTTTCCAGTTCTGTCAGGTTGGATGGTGAACGTTGGTGGACAGCCATTTTCAGGTCTCTCCAGAGATGTTCAATTGGGTTTAGGTCAGGGCTCTGGCTGGGCCAGTCTAGAATGGTCACAGAGTTGTTCTGAAGCCACTCCTTTGTTATTTTAACTGTGTGCATAGGGTCATTGTCTTGTTGGAAGGTGAACCTTCGGCCAAGTCTGAGGTCCAGAGCACTCTGGAAGAGGTTTTCATCCAGGATATCTGTGTACTTGGCCACATTCATGTTTCTTTCAATTCCAACCAGTCGTCCTGTCCCTGCAGCTGAAAAACACCCCCATGATGCTGCCACCACCATGTTTCACTGTTGGGATTGTATTGGGCAGGTGATGAGCAGTGCCTGGTTTTCTCCACACATACCCCTTAGAATTATCACCAAAAAGTTCTATCTTAGTCTCATCAGACCAAAGAATCTTATTTCTCATAGACTGGGAGTCCTTCATGTGTTTTTAAGCAAACTCTGTGCAGGCTTCCATATGTCTTGCACTGAGGAGAGGCTTCCGTTGGGCCACTCTGCCATAAAGGCTCGACTTGTGGAGGGCTGCAGTGATAGTTGACTTTATGCAACTTTCTCCCATCTCCCTACTGCATCTTTGGAGCTCAGCCACAGTGATCTTGGGGTTCATCTTTACCTCTCTCACCAAGGCTCTTCTCCCACGATTGCTCAGTTGAGCTGGACGGCCAGGTCTAGGAAGACTTCTGGTGGTCCCAAACTTTTTCCACTTAAGGATTATGGAGGCCACTGTGTTCTTAGGACCCTTGACTAATGCAGAAATTCTTTTGTAAACTTGGCCAGATCTGTGCCTTGCCACAATTCTGTCTCTAAGCTCCTTTGGCAGTGTCAGGATGCCAGGTTTAATTTTACTTTGCCAGTAGTTTTTCCCTTAGCCAAGATGGCTTCCATTGCCTCACTGGGGTCATGTGTTTCCTGCCTGTGGACCTACTTAAACTGCATGTGTTGCAATCATGCCTTGCCTGAGTATTGTGTGCTTTTAGCTTTCTACTCACCTGTGCTAGCCCTCTGAATAGAGTCTTGCTGACCTTGTGTTTACTCCTAGTCATCCGCTGAAAGGATTGCTGCCTGAATCCTCTGCTAAGGGGACTTCTGCTGAAAGGAACCACTGGCTGTTGTTCACTCATGCTGGGATCTCTGAACTTTTGTCTTCCTGAAGAAAACTTCTCCTGGATCTCTACACCTCTGGTATAGTCACCATCTTGCTCTGTGTTTAAATACCCGGCTCCAGCTCTGCTTAAGACATCGCTGTTTCCTCCGCTGCACCTCCTGCATTCTTCAATATCCAGATCCATATTCCAGTTTGTCTTCTCTTCTGCACTACGTGAGTCCACAATCAACTGAGGAATACCTACGTCTGCTTACTATCCTTATTTCTGTTTGCATATTACTGTACCTAAGTAAACTTGGACTATCGTTAACGTTTACATACCCTAATAGTAATGAAGGCCGTGCCTTACAGATTAGGTTCTAAGAAGTATTGTTTGGAATGAACTTACCTTCATAAACTGTTTGCTGTGATCTTTTGCACTTGAGTTTAAAATAGACTTTCACACTACTCTTGTCTCAGTCTCTGCTTTTGGCCCACGCCATTGGACTTCAGGGTATCTACTAACATCGTAACAGGCAGTTCCTTTGAGCTCATGATTCTCATTTGGTCTGACATGCACTGTGAGCTGTGAGGTCTTATATAGACAGGTGTGTGCCTTTCCAAATCAAGTCCTATCAGTTTAATTAAACACAGCTGGACTCCAATGAAAGAGTAGAACCATCTCAAGGAGGATCACAAGAAATGGACAGCATGTGACTTAAATATGAGCAAAGGGTCTGAATACTTATGACCATGTGATATTTCAGTTTTCCTTTTTTAATAAATTTGCAAAAATTTCTACATTTCTGTTTTTTTTCAGTCAAGATGGGGTGCACAGTGGACTTTAATGAGAAAAAAAAAAAGAACTTTTTAGAATTTACCAAATGGCTGCAATGAAACAAAGAGTGAAAGATGTAAAGGGGTCTGAATGCTTTCCGTACCCACTGTATATAGTACTCAATGTTCCAGGCAGTGGGAGGCATTACTGGGATCCAGAGCAGTCGCTCCAGTCACGTCCAGAGCCTAAGGTCTGGCATAGGAGCTGCCGGACACTTTGTGTGCTCTGAAGTACAAAGGAAGATGGACAGGGACCTGCATAGATGGAAGTTGAAGGCCAGTCCCGGGTGCACTGCAGAGGTGGACGAGAAATACAGGATGAGCTAGCAACAGGGCTGAAGAGGAGTTATGCTAAGAAGGAGGATAATGTGAATTGCTGTGCCTTATCCCATCTGTACCCACCTGATGAACTTGAACTGTCAAGTATATGTTTGACTGTTACAAAGAACTTCGTGTCCCCTAAATTGTGAGCGGCGGCTTCTGAGGACAGAAGCCTGAAGGCAGTGGAGGCCTGCGGCCTACAAGAGAGTGTGCTGCACCCCACACCCTAGAGCACACTGGGACTGGGACACCCATTGTCTGTAAAGTGCCAGAGCGAAATCAGACCGACGTTCAGTCACGACTACCGCTCTGTGCCACTTTACAAGATGAGTGATAAGGGAACTTCTCCATCAGAAGAGAAGAGGAAATAATGGTCGCTGCCCAAACTGTGACAAGAACAGGACCACAATGCAACAAGAACTGTCTCACAATGCTCTTGGAACTTTCCCATAATGCATTGCAAATTGAAACTAGAGCAAATACATTAAATTACTAGCAGACAGTGAAGTTATCAAACAATAAAAAAGAGACAGGATTCAAATGCAAGCAACATAATGTCAGAACTGATATACACATAAAGTGACTAGATTCCCTGGATAGCTAAATTCGCTGCTGAGGCAAGAACACGGGCTGCCCAGCACTATTTAAGTGCACCCCATGAAGATAGACACTCTAATTTACAAGGCCATAACATATAGGTGCATCTCACAAAATTAGAATATCATCAAAAAGTTAATTTATTTCAGTTCTTCAATGCAAAAAGTGAACCTCATATATTATATAGAGTCATTACAAACACAGTGATCTATTTCAAGTGTTTATTTCTGTTAATGTTGATGATTATGGCTTATAGCCAATGAAAACACAAAAGTCATTAACTCAGTAAATTAAAATAATTAACAAAAAACACCTGCAAAGACTTCCTAAGCATTTAAAAAGGTCCCTTAGTCTGTTTTAGTAGGCTCCACAATCATGACAATCATGATGAAGACTGCTGGCTTGACAGATGTCCAGAGTTCCAATTTTCATTTGAAATCAAGGTCCCAGAGTCTGGAAGAAGAGTGGAGAGGCCACAATCCAAGCTGCTTGAGGTCTAGTGTGAAGTTTCCACAATCAGTGATGGTTTGGGGAGCCGTGTCATCTGCTGGTGTAGGTCCACTGTGTTTTTTCAACACAAAAGTCAGCGCAGCCGTCTACCAGGAAATTTTAGAGCACTTCATGCTTCCCTCTGCCACAGTATCAAGCTACCAGGGGGGCAAAGGGGGCGGTGGCCCCGGGCCCCTCGCTTTTAGGGGGCCCATCCAGGGCTACGCCAGTGTAACTGTATCTAGCATGCCCCTGGTGCCAGCATCGGGCCCCACTGCCCGCCACCGCCGCAAGTTTACTGATGAGAGAGGGAGCGCGGATCTCTCTCCCATTAGTCCCTTCTGTGACTGACGTCTCTGACATCATCACTTGGCGCCCAGCCCGCTGTGCTGAAGATGTGTGCGTGCTGGGTGCTCTGAGCAGCGAGGGAACCAGGAGGAGAGATGAGTACTGTTTATTTATTTTTTGCCGGGTGGGGGGCGGCATTATATTACAGACTCTGCCTATGGGAAGGGGGAGGTGCATTATACTACAGACTCTGCCTATGGGGGAGCATTATCCTAAAGACTCTGCCCACAGAGAGGGGGGGCATTATACTAAAGACTCTGCCTATGGGGAGGGGGGGCATTATACTACAGACTGTCTATGGGGAGGGGGGGAGCATTATACTAAAGCCTCTGTCTATGGGGGGGCATTCTACTACAGACTCTGCCTATGGGGGGCATTATACTACAGACTCTGTTTATGAGCAGGGGAGAGCAGTAGACTACAGACTCTGCCTATGGGGGGACATTGTACTACAGACTCTGCCTATAAGAGGGGGAGCATTATACTACAGACTCTGCCTATGGGGGGTGCATTTTACTACAGACTCTGCCTATAGGTGGGGCATTATACTACAGACGCTGCCTATGAGATGGGGGGGGGCATTATATCACAGACTCTGCCTATGAGGAGGGGGGGCACATTATACTACAGACTCTGCCTATGGGGGCGCATTATACTATACGAAGGACTATGGGGAGTGCATTATACTATATTGAGGACTATCTGGTGCATTATACTATATGTACTCTATTTATACAGTGTGGGAGATAATGTGGGTTCTTTGAACAGTGTGGGGGCCATCATACAGTGTGGGAGATAATGTGGGATCTTTGTATGGTGTGGAGGCCATCATACAGTGTTGGAGCCATCAGCTTGTGGGCTACTAAGGGGTCAGTATACTGTGTGGGGGTACTATACAGTGAGGGGGAATTATATAGTGAATAGGAGAACATCATACTGGTTAGAGCGGAGCTCTACATGGGGGGAGACTCAGGACATTATTAAATCTTAGGTGGGCACTTATTGTTATAGGGGAACTCAGGTTATCGTGACTGTCGAAGGGGCACTATTACTTTGTAGGGTGCACAATGTGGGCACTGTTTTCTAGGACACTTGCACACGGCATTACTTTATTTTAGAGGTTTGTTTTACCATCTAGAGGGCACACAGTAGGTGCAGTAATAGGGACACATTTTGCAGCAGAGGCTCAGTATTGGGGTATCAGCAGGATGAGAAGTTTGTGCAGGTTGGGGATAGATGTGGTCAGTGCCTGAAATGTAAGGAGTCAAATGTGTCTTTGTTGTGATCTCTGCATACCTGAGACTCTGAGTCCTGGCTGGAGAAGTTGTCGTGTCAGTCTGGGCCAGATGGAAAAGACGGGAAAAGTGAACAATTTAATCAGAAAGAACGTCAGCTGTAAGGTACTATATATAACTGAGCTGTGATCTCTTATATGTTCTGCAGGACTGGCATCTATCAATATATGTCACCATATGGCGGTAATATCAGTGCTGGTCTTTGTATAGAGATTATTTTTAGTAACAGCGCGGTCATCTGCTGAGGTTTTCCTACATCAACTATCTGGGTGCGCCGCTATAGTTGGAATCAGGGTTACCTGGTTAGAGGCCCACTCAGAAGTTTCGGCCCCCTGAACCAAAACCTTAGCTACGCCAAGCTTTTTGGAGATGGAAATTTCATTCTCCAGCAGGACTTGGCCCCTGTCCACACTGACAAAAGTACTAATACCTGGTTTAAAACAACAGTATCACTGTGCTTGATTGGCAGCAAACTCACCTGACCTTAACCCCATAAAGAATCTATGGGGTATTGTCAAGAGGAAAATGAGAGACACCAGACCCAACAATGCAGACGACCTGAAGGCTTCTATCAAAGCCACCTGGGCTTCCATAACCCCTCAGCAGTGCCACAGGCTGATCCCTCCATGCCACATTGCCGCATTGATGCAGTAATTGATGTAAAAGGAGCCCCGACCAAGTATTGAGGGCATTTATTGAACATACATTTCAGTAGGATAACATTTTGGATTTTGAAAACATTTTTCAAGCTGTTGTTATAAGGTATTCTAATTAATTGAAATAATGACTTTTGAGTTTTCATTGGGTGTAAGCCATAATCATCAACATTAACAGAAATAAACACGTGAAATAGATCACTCTGTGTGTATTGGCTCTATATAATATATGAGTTTCACGTTTTGTATTGAAGAACTGAAATAAATTAACTGTTATGGTGATATTCTAATTTTGTGAGATGCACCTGTAGATGGGCTTGGCTGCACCCTGAATAAAAATAGCATGTAAAAAATATATATGATATATATGAGGTATTGGTCGATATTTTGGCCAAAATATACAAGCTCGCAACCTGCTCAAGGGTCCTCATACTTGCGAGTCCCTACACTAACATTAAAAGCAAAGTCACAAAAACAAGGAATTAAAGTTCCCACCAAAATTCAAGAATTAACACAGCAAATACAGCAACAATAATTACAAGGATGCAGCAAACCCATATAATGAAGAAGTCAGCAACACAGGTGCAAAATATTGATGAGACAACCACTCACAACCTACCAATTCATGGAGGGGGTGATAGCTTAGTATTAAAACTGCACACAAATAAGCCTTGTATAGGGCACTGGTCACACATAGGTAGTGCACAATGTCTGGCTTACAGCCTATTAGTGAAGCCCAAACTATTAGATTAGGCGGGCTGCCCAGCACTTTTTAAGTACACCCCATGAAGACAGACACCCTAGTTTACAAGGCCAACATTGATGGGTCTGGCTGCACCCTGAATAAAAATAACGTGCAAAAAATATATATGATATATATGAGGTATTAGTAAATATTTTGGCCAAAATACACAAGCTCGCAACCCGCGTCAAGGGTCCTCATACTTGCGAGTCCCTACACTAACATTAAAAGCAAAGACAAATTTAAATTCCCACCAAAATTCAAGAATTAACACAGGAAAAAAGGGCAACAGTGTTTACCTGCCTAGGTCTCAGTACTAATCATACCATATAATAACGATGACAGCAACACAGGTGCAAAATACTGATGTGACAACCACTCACATATTACCAATTAATGGAGGGGGGTGATTACATAGTATTAAAACTGCACACAAAATTATATGGGATTGCTACATCCTAATAGTGCATTAGTTCTGAGATCTGGGCAGGTAAATGCTATATTAATAATTGATTTTTTGGGGAAAGTTAAATTCTCTTTTGTTGGTTTTACTTTTAATCTAACTGAAATACACATAAGCTTTTTTCCTAAACATTAGGATCTGTTTAGAGCCATCAGCTCAAAAAGGCTTCCTTTGACAGACTTGGCATAAGCAGGTCAAAAGGAACCCTGATCTTTACCATTACACCCCTTTACAGGAATGGAGACTTACCACATGCTCAGGGTTGCATCCACAGAGTAGCTGCTGGCCAGAGGAGCGAGCTTGAGGCTATAACTCTAACTAAAGCTTTTTTATTACTAAATGATGGGTTCTGTCTAAGGCCATTGGCTCAAAAAGACTTCCTCGGACAGACTTGGCGCAAGCTACTCCATTCTGCAGATCCCAAGGGAACCCTGGCCTTTACCATTACACCCCTGTACAGGGATAGATACTTACCATAGGCCCAGGGTTGCATCTACAGAGTAGCTGCTGGCCGGAGGAGCGAGCTTGAGGCTATAGTGGTTGATTCAACTCTAACTAAAGCTTTTTTTTCCTAAATACTGGGATCTGTTTAAGGCTGTTGGCTCAAACAGACTTCCTCGAACAGACTTGGCGCTAGCTACTCCATTCTGCAGATCCCAAGGGAACCCTGGTTTTTACCATTACACCCCTGTACAGGGATAGATACTTACCATAGGCCCAGGGTTGCATCTACAGAGTAGCTGCTGGCCGGAGGAGTGCGCTTGAGGCTTGAGTAGTTGAGTCAATCCTAACTAAAGAAAAACCTATCTAATGACACTTTCTTGTTAGGACCTGTCTGAGGCCTATGGCTCAAAAAAGCAACTTTGGAAAAACTTGGCAAAAGCCAGTCTATCCTACAGGTTCCAAAGGAACTCTGACCTTCACTCTTACAGCCCTGTACAGTGATAAAGACTTATTACAGGGCCTTGATTGCATCTACATAGTAGATGCTGACTGGAGGGGCAAACTTAAAGTTAGAATGGTTCAGCCAACCCTAACTATTGCTACTTTCTTAAATGTTAATATATTTCTGAGGCCATTGGCTCAAACAGGCTTCCTTGGACAGACTTGGCGCAAAACACACCATTTCTGATGTTTCCAAATGAACCCTGGGCTTCACCCTTGAACCTCTATACAGGGACCGTTTCATAGTTTTAAGGTTGAAAGACACAAGTCTGTCAAGTTCAACCTAAAAGCTAATGTGTTGATCCAGAGGAAGGCAAAAACCCCATGAGGCAGATGTTAATTGCCCCATATTAGGGGAAAAATTCCTTCCCGACTCCACATATGGCAATCAGACTAGTTCCCTGGATCAACGTCCCATAACAAAATCTAGTACGGATAACCTGCAATTTTATATTATTTAAGAAAGGCACACACATGCCCTCCTTGAATTTTTTTTAGAAAATTAAGTATTTCAATTTCATGTGGTAGAGAGTTTCATAACCTCATTGCTCACACAATAAAAATTTGCCAACTAACTTCCTTTAGACAAAGTGAATTAGGATCTTTATGCTAGAGTAATTGAATTAACTCTAACTGAAATAGATTAATGCTTTTTTCCTAAATGTTGAAATTTGTTTAAATCCATCAGCTCAAAAAGGCTTTCTCGGACAGACTTGGCGCAAGCTACTCCATTCTGCAGATCCCAAGGGAACCCTGGCCTTTACCATTACACCCCTGTACAGGGATAGATACTTACCATAGGCCCAGGGTTGCATCTACAGAGTAGCTGCTGGCCGGAGGAGCGAGCTTGAGGCTATAGTGGTTGATTCAACTCTAACTAAAGCTTTTTTTTCCTAAATACTGGGATCTGTTTAAGGCTGTTGGCTCAAACAGACTTCCTCGGACAGACTTGGCGCAAGCTACTCCATTCTGCAGATCCCAAGGGAACCCTGGTTTTTACCATTATACCCCTGTACAGGGATAGATACTTACCATAGGCCCAGGGTTGCATCTACAGAGTAGCTGCTGGCCGGAGGAGTGCGCTTGAGGCTTGAGTAGTTGAGTCAATCCTAACTAATGAAAAACCTATCTAATGACACTTTCTTGTTAGGACCTGTCTGAGGCCTATGGCTCAAAAAAGCTTCTTTGGAAAAACTTGGCAAAAGCCAGTCTATCCTACAGGTTCCAAAGGAACTCTGACCTTCACTCTTACATCCCTGTACAGTGATAAAGACTTATTACAGGGCCTTGATTGCATCTACATAGTAGATGCTGACTGGAGGGGCAAACTTAAGGTTAGAATGGTTCAGCCAACCCTAACTATTGCTACTTTCTTAAATGTTAGGATATTTCTGAGGCCGTTGGCTCAAACAGGCTTCCTTGGACAGACTTGGCGCAAAACACACCATTTCTGATGTTTCCAAATGAACCCTGGGCTTCACCCTTGAACCTCTATACAGGGACCGTTTCATAGTTTTAAGGTTGAAAGACACAAGTCCATCAAGTTCAACCTAAAAGCTAATGTGTTGATCCAGAGGAAGGCAAAAACCCCATGAGGCAGATGCTAATTGCCCCATATTAGGGGAAAAATTCCTTCCCGACTCCACATATGGCAATCAGACTAGTTCCCTGGATCAACGTCCCATAACAAAATCTAGTACGGATAACCTGCAATTTTATATTATTCAAGAAAGGCACACACATGCCCTCCTTGAATTTTTTTTAGAAAATTAAGTATTTCAATTTCATGTGGTAGAGAGTTTCATAACCTCATTGCTCACACAATAAAAATTTGCCAACTAACTTCCTTTAGACAAAGTGAATTAGGATCTTTATGCTAGAGTAATTAAATTAACTCTAACTGAAATAGATTAATGCTTTTTTCCTAAATGTTGAAATTTGTTTAAATCTATCAGCTCAAAAAGGCTTTCTCGGACAGACTTGGCGCAAGCTACTCCATTCTGCAGATCCCAAGGGAACCCTGGCCTTTACCATTACACCCCTGTACAGGGATAGATACTTACCATAGGCCCAGGGCTGCATCTACAGAGTAGCTGCTGGCCGGAGGAGCGAGCTTGAGGCTATAGTGGTTGATTCAACTCTAACTAAAGCTTTTTTTTCCTAAATACTGGGATCTGTTTAAGGCTGTTGGCTCAAACAGACTTCCTCGGACAGACTTGGCGCAAGCTACTCCATTCTGCAGATCCCAAGGGAACCCTGGTTTTTACCATTACACACCTGTACAGGGATAGATACTTACCATAGGCCCAGGGTTGCATCTACAGAGTAGCTGCTGCCCGGAGGAGTGCGCTTGAGGCTTGAGTAGTTGAATCAATCCTAACTAAAGAAAAACCTATCTAATGACACTTTCTTGTTAGGACCTGTCTGAGGCCTATGGCTCAAAAAAGCTTCTTTGGAAAGACTTGGCAAAAGCCAGTCTATCCTACAGGTTCCAAAGGAACTCTGGCCTTCACTCTTACAGCCCTGTACAGTGATAAAGACTTATTACAGGGCCTTGATTGCATCTACATAGTAGATGCTGACTGGAGGGGCAAACTTAAAGTTAGAATGGTTCAGCCAACCCTAACTATTGCTACTTTCTTAAATGTTAGGATATTTCTGAGGCCATTGGCTCAAACAGGCTTCCTTGGACAGACTTGGCGCAAAACACACCATTTCTGATGTTTCCAAATGAACCCTGGGCTTCACCCTTGAACCTCTATACAGGGACCGTTTCATAGTTTTAAGGTTGAAAGACACAAGTCTGTCAAGTTCAACCTAAAAGCTAATGTGTTCATCCAGAGGAAGGCAAAAACCCCATGAGGCAGATGCTAATTGCCCCATATTAGGGGAAAAATTCCTTCCCGACTCCACATATGGCAATCAGACTAGTTCCCTGGATCAACGTCCCATAACAAAATCTAGTACGGATAACCTGCAATTTTATATTATTTAAGAAAGGCACACACATGCCCTCCTTGAATTTTTTTTAGAAAATTAAGTATTTCAATTTCATGTGGTAGAGAGTTTCATAACCTCATTGCTCACACAATAAAAATTTGCCAACTAACTTCCTTTAGACAAAGTGAATTAGGATCTTTATGCTAGAGTAATTGAATTAACTCTAACTGAAATAGATTAATGCTTTTTTCCTAAATGTTGAAATTTGTTTAAATCCATCAGCTCAAAAAGGCTTTCTCGGACAGACTTGGCGCAAGCTACTCCATTCTGCAGATCCCAAGGGAACCCTGGCCTTTACCATTACACCCCTGTACAGGGATAGATACTTACCATAGGCCCAGGGCTGCATCTACAGAGTAGCTGCTGGCCGGAGGAGCGAGCTTGAGGCTATAGTGGTTGATTCAACTCTAACTAAAGCTTTTTTCTCCTAAATACTGGGATCTGTTTAAGGCTGTTGGCTCAAACAGACTTCCTCGGACAGACTTGGCGCAAGCTACTCCATTCTGCAGATCCCAAGGGAACCCTGGTTTTTACCATTACACCCCTGTACAGGGATAGATACTTACCATAGGCCCAGGGTTGCATCTACAGAGTAGCTGCTGGCCGGAGGAGTGCGTTTGAGGCTTGAGTAGTTGAATCAATCCTAACTAAAGAAAAACCTTTCTAATGCCACTTTCTTGTTAGGACCTGTCTGAGGCCTATGGCTCAAAAAAGCTTCTTTGGAAAGACTTGGCAAAAGCCAGTCTATCCTACAGGTTCCAAAGGAACTCTGGCCTTCACTCTTACAGCCCTCTACAGCGATAAAGACTTATTACAGGGCCTTGATTGCATCTACATAGTAGATGCTGACTGGAGGGGCAAACTTAAGGCTAGAATGGTTCAGCCAACCCTAACTATTGCTACTTTCTTAAATGTTAAGATATTTCTGAGGCCGTTGGCTCAAACAGGCTTCCTTGGACAGACTGGGCGCAAAACACACCATTTCTGATGTTTCCAAATGAACCCTGGGCTTCACCCTTGAACCTCTATACAGGGACCGTTTCATAGTTTTAAGGTTGAAAGACACAAGTCCATCAAGTTCAACCTAAAAGCTAATGTGTTGATCCAGAGGAAGGCAAAAACCCCATGAGGCAGATGCTAATTGCCCCATTTTAGGGGAAAAATTCCTTCCCGAATCCACATATGGCAATCAGACTAGTTCCCTGGATCAACGTCCCATAACAAAATCTAGTACGGATAACCTGCAATTTTATATTATTCAAGAAAGGCACACACATGCCCTCCTTGAATTTTTTTTAGAAAATTAAGTATTTCAATTTCATGTGGTAGAGAGTTTCATAACCTCATTGCTCACACAATAAAAATTTGCCAACTAACTTCCTTTAGACAAAGTGAATTAGGATCTTTATGCTAGAGTAATTGAATTAACTCTAACTGAAATAGATTAATGCTTTTTTCCTAAATGTTGAAATTTGTTTAAATCCATCAGCTCAAAAAGGCTTTCTCGGACAGACTTGGCGCAAGCTACTCCATTCTGCAGATCCCAAGGGAACCCTGGCCTTTACCATTACACCCCTGTACAGGGATAGATACTTACCATAGGCCCAGGGCTGCATCTACAGAGTAGCTGCTGGCCGGAGGAGCGAGCTTGAGGCTATAGTGGTTGATTCAACTCTAACTAAAGCTTTTTTTTCCTAAATACTGGGATCTGTTTAAGGCTGTTGGCTCAAACAGACTTCCTCGGACAGACTTGGCGCAAGCTACTCCATTCTGCAGATCCCAAGGGAACCCTGGTTTTTACCATTACACACCTGTACAGGGATAGATACTTACCATAGGCCCAGGGTTGCATCTACAGAGTAGCTGCTGCCCGGAGGAGTGCGCTTGAGGCTTGAGTAGTTGAATCAATCCTAACTAAAGAAAAACCTATCTAATGACACTTTCTTGTTAGGACCTGTCTGAGGCCTATGGCTCAAAAAAGCTTCTTTGGAAAGACTTGGCAAAAGCCAGTCTATCCTACAGGTTCCAAAGGAACTCTGGCCTTCACTCTTACAGCCCTGTACAGTGATAAAGACTTATTACAGGGCCTTGATTGCATCTACATAGTAGATGCTGACTGGAGGGGCAAACTTAAAGTTAGAATGGTTCAGCCAACCCTAACTATTGCTACTTTCTTAAATGTTAGGATATTTCTGAGGCCATTGGCTCAAACAGGCTTCCTTGGACAGACTTGGCGCAAAACACACCATTTCTGATGTTTCCAAATGAACCCTGGGCTTCACCCTTGAACCTCTATACAGGGACCGTTTCATAGTTTTAAGGTTGAAAGACACAAGTCTGTCAAGTTCAACCTAAAAGCTAATGTGTTCATCCAGAGGAAGGCAAAAACCCCATGAGGCAGATGCTAATTGCCCCATATTAGGGGAAAAATTCCTTCCCGACTCCACATATGGCAATCAGACTAGTTCCCTGGATCAACGTCCCATAACAAAATCTAGTACGGATAACCTGCAATTTTATATTATTTAAGAAAGGCACACACATGCCCTCCTTGAATTTTTTTTAGAAAATTAAGTATTTCAATTTCATGTGGTAGAGAGTTTCATAACCTCATTGCTCACACAATAAAAATTTGCCAACTAACTTCCTTTAGACAAAGTGAATTAGGATCTTTATGCTAGAGTAATTGAATTAACTCTAACTGAAATAGATTAATGCTTTTTTCCTAAATGTTGAAATTTGTTTAAATCCATCAGCTCAAAAAGGCTTTCTCGGACAGACTTGGCGCAAGCTACTCCATTCTGCAGATCCCAAGGGAACCCTGGCCTTTACCATTACACCCCTGTACAGGGATAGATACTTACCATAGGCCCAGGGCTGCATCTACAGAGTAGCTGCTGGCCGGAGGAGCGAGCTTGAGGCTATAGTGGTTGATTCAACTCTAACTAAAGCTTTTTTCTCCTAAATACTGGGATCTGTTTAAGGCTGTTGGCTCAAACAGACTTCCTCGGACAGACTTGGCGCAAGCTACTCCATTCTGCAGATCCCAAGGGAACCCTGGTTTTTACCATTACACCCCTGTACAGGGATAGATACTTACCATAGGCCCAGGGTTGCATCTACAGAGTAGCTGCTGGCCGGAGGAGTGCGTTTGAGGCTTGAGTAGTTGAATCAATCCTAACTAAAGAAAAACCTATCTAATGCCACTTTCTTGTTAGGACCTGTCTGAGGCCTATGGCTCAAAAAAGCTTCTTTGGAAAGACTTGGCAAAAGCCAGTCTATCCTACAGGTTCCAAAGGAACTCTGGCCTTCACTCTTACAGCCCTCTACAGCGATAAAGACTTATTACAGGGCCTTGATTGCATCTACATAGTAGATGCTGACTGGAGGGGCAAACTTAAGGCTAGAATGGTTCAGCCAACCCTAACTATTGCTACTTTCTTAAATGTTAAGATATTTCTGAGGCCGTTGGCTCAAACAGGCTTCCTTGGACAGACTGGGCGCAAAACACACCATTTCTGATGTTTCCAAATGAACCCTGGGCTTCACCCTTGAACCTCTATACAGGGACCGTTTCATAGTTTTAAGGTTGAAAGACACAAGTCCATCAAGTTCAACCTAAAAGCTAATGTGTTGATCCAGAGGAAGGCAAAAACCCCATGAGGCAGATGCTAATTGCCCCATTTTAGGGGAAAAATTCCTTCCCGAATCCACATATGGCAATCAGACTAGTTCCCTGGATCAACGTCCCATAACAAAATCTAGTACGGATAACCTGCAATTTTATATTATTCAAGAAAGGCACACACATGCCCTCCTTGAATTTTTTTTAGAAAATTAAGTATTTCAATTTCATGTGGTAGAGAGTTTCATAACCTCATTGCTCACACAATAAAAATTTGCCAACTAACTTCCTTTAGACAAAGTGAATTAGGATCTTTATGCTAGAGTAATTGAATTAACTCTAACTGAAATAGATTAATGCTTTTTTCCTAAATGTTGAAATTTGTTTAAATCCATCAGCTCAAAAAGGCTTTCTCGGACAGACTTGGCGCAAGCTACTCCATTCTGCAGATCCCAAGGGAACCCTGGCCTTTACCATTACACGCCTGTACAGGGATAGATACTTACCATAGGCCCAGGGCTGCATCTACAGAGTAGCTGCTGGCCGGAGGAGCGAGCTTGAGGCTATAGTGGTTGATTCAACTCTAACTAAAGCTTTTTTTCCTAAATACTGGGATCTGTTTAAGGCTGTTGGCTCAAACAGACTTCCTCGGACAGACTTGGCGCAAGCTACTCCATTCTGCAGATCCCAAGGGAACCCTGTTTTTTACCATTACACCCCTGTACAGGGATAGATACTTACCATAGGCCCAGGGTTGCATCTACAGAGTAGCTGCTGGCCGGAGGAGTGTGCTTGAGGCTTGAGTAGTTGAATCAATCCTAACTAAAGAAAAACCTATCTAATGCCACTTTCTTGTTAGGACCTGTCTGAGGCCTATGGCTCAAAAAAGCTTCTTTGGAAAGACTTGGCAAAAGCCAGTCTATCCTACAGGTTCCAAAGGAACTCTGGCCTTCACTCTTTCAGCTCTGTACAGCGATAAAGACTTATTGCAGGGCCTTGATTGCATCTACATAGTAGATACTGACTGGAGGGGCAAACTTAAGGCTAGAATGGTTCAGCCAACCCTAACTATTGCTACTTTCTTAAATGTTAGGATATTTCTGAGGCCGTTGGCTCAAACAGGCTTCCTTGGACAGACTGGGCGCAAAACACACCATTTCTGATGTTTCCAAATGAACCCTGGGCTTCACCCTTGAACCTCAATACATGGACAGTTTCATAGTTTTAAGGTTGAAAGACACAAGTCCATCAAGTTCAACCTAAAAGCTAATGTGTTGATCCAGAGGAAGGCAAAAACCCCATGAGGCAGATGCTAATTGCCCCATATTAGAGGAAAAATTCCTTCCCGACTCCACATATGGCAACCAGACTAGTTCCCTGGATCAACGTCCCATAACAAAATCTAGTACGGATAACCTGCAATTTTATATTATTCAAGAAAGGCACACATATGCCCTCCTTGAATTTTTTTTAGAAAATTAAGTATTTCAAGTTCATGTGGTAGAGAGTTCCATAACCTCATTGCTCACACAATAAAAATTTGCCAACTAACTTCCTTTAGACAAAGTGAATTAGGATCTTTATGCTAGAGTAATTGAATTAACTCTAACTGAAATAGATTAATGCTTTTTTCCTAAATGTTGAAATTTGTTTAAATCCATCAGCTCAAAAAGGCTTTCTCGGACAGACTTGGCGCAAGCTACTCCATTCTGCAGATCCCAAGGGAACCCTGGCCTTTACCATTACACGCCTGTACAGGGATAGATACTTACCATAGGCCCAGGGCTGCATCTACAGAGTAGCTGCTGGCCGGAGGAGCGAGCTTGAGGCTATAGTGGTTGATTCAACTCTAACTGAAGCTTTTTTTTTTCCTAAATACTGGGATCTGTTTAAGGCTGTTGGCTCAAACAGACTTCCTCGGACAGACTTGGCGCAAGCTACTCCATTCTGCAGATCCCAAGGGAACCCAGGTTTTTACCATTACACCCCTGTACAGGGATAGATACTTACCATAGGCCCAGGCTTGCATCTACAGAGTAGCTGCTGGCCGGAGGAGTGCGCTTGAGGCTTGAGTAGTTGAATCAATCCTAACTAAAGAAAAACCTATCTAATGCCACTTTCTTGTTAGGACCTGTCTGAGGCCTATGGCTCAAAAAAGCTTCTTTGGAAAGACTTGGCAAAAGCCAGTCTATCCTACAGGTTCCAAAGGAACTCTGGCCTTCACTCTTACAGCCCTGTACAGCGATAAAGACTTATTACAGGGCCTTGATTGCATCTACATAGTAGATGCTGACTGGAGGGGCAAACTTAAGGCTAGAATGGTTCAGCCAACCCTAACTATTGCTACTTTCTTAAATGTTAGGATATTTCTGAGGCCGTTGGCTCAAACAGGCTTCCTTGGACAGACTGGGCGCAAAACACACCATTTCTGATGGTTCCAAATGAACCCTGGGCTTCACCCTTGAACCTCAATACAGGGACAGTTTCATAGTTTTAAGGTTGAAAGACACAAGTCCATCAAGTTCAACCTAAAAGCTAATGTGTTGATCCAGAGGAAGGCAAAAACCCCATGAGGCAGATGCTAATTGCCCCATTTTAGGGGAAAAATTCCTTCCCGACTCCACACATGGCAATCAGACTAGTTCCCTGGATCAACGTCCCATAATAAAATCTATTACCACTAACCTGAAATGTTATATTATTCAAGGAACATTTTTCATCAAGCAGTTTTCACCGGAAATGTGTTGCACAACTGTTTGAATCTCAGTAAATTCCTGCGCAACTTACATTTAAATACTCTGACCTTTTTACACCCACTCTTTTAACTTCTTAAATAGTGAACAGAGCTTATCTGGACCGCTTGTGGCTTAGCTTTACCTGAAAACTTATTACAAATTAGGCTGGAAAAGTGGTGTAAAATAGGACTGAAATTGACTCCATCTTTTGACTGGAGTACATTTCTTGAGGTCTAGTACGTCAGCTTTAAGGGGATATTTCAATAAATGAATGAACCTGGCTGCAGGTATAAAGAATCAAACTGTGCTGTCCTGACCCATTCCTGGGATTGTGTATGGCACTGACATCACCTCAATACTGCCGCAGCCAACAAATGTAATCAGACGGACTGCCCAGCTGAGCGCACTGAGCTGCTGCAGCTCTGAGATGGTGGAACCTCTTTTTTTTAATTAAATGACCTGCAGCTAGGGACATTCATTTATTGAAAGGGAACAACCCCTTTAAGGATGAGTCAAGTTCATTAAGAGGTTTAGTCTTTTTAATGAATTTGGTGCACGTTCCTCCAATAGGCGCTTCATGAATGCTGGTATAGAAATCCACCAGCCTTGATGAATCGGCCACCATAGGTTTACATGGCATGAGCATATACAGAACAGTTGTGTAGTATACGTTACCAGGCCCTCATGATGCTCTTGGTCCTGGATGGCCTTCCACAGTCTGCTTTCTTGCTTCATCATCTTGAAGGGCTCCACTTTCTTTTCTTCTGGCTGGCATGGTGCGGCTCTATCATCCTGCTCCTTTAACACGAAGGGACGAATGACTGTAAAGCTGCCAGGAGCGTTTTTTTATCCCCTTAGATCATTGTGACACCACAAAGTGATGACATAGACAAGTGGGTGAGGCGCCTTTATTCAGTCATCGGGTGTGGTCAGAAGAAATTAGCATATTCCGTGATGTTACTACAATGAGAACAGACATGAACATTCTATTCGGAACCCGACCGCCATTATCAGCGGAACCTTCACTGCTGTCAGATTGGCACTAAAAACAAAAAGAGACAGCGGTGAACCTGGACAGTAACAATCTACAGGGACAGTGACTGCTAAGCGGACTTCATGTCAGATGTTATGCAGTTTTGTCAGAAAAAAAAACAATAAAATATATAAAAGACAGGCTCCAATAAACCTTAAACACTGGGCTGTAGTCACAGATTCTCCTTCCACCTGCAGCACATTGCTCCCCTGCCTAACCCTCCCCGTCCTGCAGCATGTTTCTCACCGCTTAATTCTCCCACTCCTGCAGCACATCACTCCCCTGTCTAAACCTCCCCCTCTTGCGGCACATTGCTCCCGTCTAATCCTCCCCTCCTTGCAGCACATTGTGCCCTTTCTAAATCTCCCCCTTCCTGCACCACATCACCCACTGCCAAATCCCCTCTTGCACCACATCGCCCACTGCCAAATCCTGCACTTCCTGCAGCATATCGCTCCCTGCCTAATCCTCTCCTATTGCATTACATCACTCCCCTGCATAAGCCACCTCTTCCTGCAGCACATCGCTTCCCTGCCTAAGCCTCCCCCTCCTGCATTACATCACTCCCCTGCCTAATCCTCCTCTTCCTGCAGCACAGCGCTCCCTGCCTAATCCTCCTCTTCCTGCAGCACATCGCTCCCCTGACCCCCTCTTACGTGACATCTTTTCTATCAGTTACATTTGTGAAGTAACTGCTGTCTCCTGTGAGCAGTGGAGAGCGAAGCTGAGAGCCAGGAGGCTCTGCCCCTCTGCCCCTTCTTGCCACATCATCATCCATCTACATCAGGGCTGTCAAACTCAAATATATAGAGGGCCAAAAGGAAGAGTTTAACTCAGAAAAATAAGTCAACACTTTATCAGATGTTTCTGTGAAAACTTGAGTACAACAAATAAGATTTTGTTATTTTCCCTCAGTTATAAAAAAAATAGTTATGAGAAAAGTGTGACAAAAAGGAGTCATAAAATGCACCAAAATGAAATATCACAATTTATGGCTCAAATTGAGGTGAAGCAAGGAAGAGGTTGAGCTTAGCTAATGAGATGCATCAAACATACAGGTGCTTCTCACAAAATTAGAATATCATCAAAAAGTTTATTTATTTCAGTTCTTCAATCCAAAAAGTGAAACTCATATATTATACAGAGTCATTACAGAGTGATCTATTTCAAGTGTTTATTTCTGTTAATGTTGATAATGATGGCTTACAGCCAATGAAAACACAAAGTCATTATCTCAGTAAATTAGAATAATTAACAAAAATCACCTGCAAAGGCTTCTTACGCATTTAAAAAGGTCCCTTTGTCTGTTTCAGTAGGCTCCACAATCATGGGGAAGACTGCTGACTTGACAGATGTCCAGAAGGCAGTCATTGACACACTCCACAAGGAGTGTAAACCACAAAAGGTCATTGCTAAAGAAGCTGGCTGTTAACAGAGTGCTGTATCCAAGCATATTTATGGAAAGTTGAGTGGAAAGAAAAAGTGTGGTAGGAAGAGGTGCACAAGCAACCGGGATAACCGCAGCCTTGAAAAGATTGTTAAGGAAAGGCCATTCAAACATTTGGGGAAGATTCACAAGGAGTGGACTGCTGCTGGAGTCATTGCTTCAAGAGCCACCACACACAGACGTATCCAGGACATGGGCTACAAGTGTCACATTCCTTGTGTCGAGCCACTCATGACCAATAGACAGCGCCAGAAGCATCTTACCTGGGCCAAGGAGAAAAACACCTGGACTGTTGCTCAGTGGTCCAAGGTGTTGTTTTCCGATGAAAGTAAATTTTGCATTTAATTTGGAAATCAAGGTCCCAGAGTCTGGAGGAAGAGTGGAGAGGCCACAATCCAAGCTGCTGGAGGTCTCGTGTGAAGTTTCCACAATCGGTGATGGTTTGGGGAGCCATGTCATCTGCTGGTGTAGGTCCACTGTGTTTTATCAAGACCAAAATCAGTGCACCCGTCTACCAGGACATTGTAGAGCCCTTCATGCTTCCCTCTGCCGACAAGCTTTTTGGAGATGGAAATGTCATTTTCCAGCAGGACTTGGCACCTGTCCACACGGCCAAAAGTACCAATACCTGGTTTACACAACAGTATCACTGTGCTTGATTGGCAGCAAACTCACCTGACCTTAACCCCATAGAGAATCTATTATAGAGAATCTATGGGGTATTGTCAAGAGAAAGATGAGAGACACCAGACCCAACAATGCAGACGAGCTGAAGGCTTCTATCAAAGCCACCTGGGCTTCCATAACCCCTCAGCAGTGCCACAGGCTGATCGCCTCCATGCCACATTGCCGCATTGATGCAGTAATTGATGCAAAAGGAGCCTGGCCAAGTATTGAGGGCATTTACTGAACATATATTTCAGTAGGATAACATTTCAGATTTTAAAAACATTTTTCAAGCTGGTGTTATAAAGTATTCTAATTTACTGAGATAATAGCATTAACAGAAATAAACACTTGAAATAGATCACTCTGTCTGTAATGACTCTATATAATATGAGTTTTACTATTTGTATTGAAGAACTGAAATAAATTAACTTTTTGATGATATTCTAATTTTGTGAGAAGCACCTATAGTATGCTATATGCCCAATTTTAACAAATGTACTGCAATTTTTGCTGAATGTGTTCAGAAATGTACAGATGTGTAAGCAGACAAATGCAGAGACTTAGGCTATGTGCCCACGATGTAGAAATGCTCCGGATTTTTCCTGAGCGTTTCTGCATCTCCCTGGCAGAAAAAACGCATGCGGATTGTACATGCGGATTGTACATGCGGATTGTACACGCGGATTGTACATGCGGATTGTACATGCGGATTGTACACGCGGATTGTATATGCGGATTGTACATGCGGATTGTACATGCGGATTGTACACGCGGATTGTACATGCGGATTGTACATGCGGATTGTATATGCGGATTGTACATGCGGATTGTACATGCGGATTGTACATGCGGATTGTACATGCGGATTGTACATGCGGATTGTACACGCGGATTGTACACGCGGATTGTATATGCGGATTGTACACGCGGATTGTACATGCGGATTGTATATGCGCATTGTACACGCGGATTGTACATGCGGATTGTATATGCGGATTGTACACGCGGATTGTACACGCGGATTGTACATGCGGATTGTACATGCGGATTGTATATGCGGATTGTACACGCGGATTGTACATGCGGATTGTACATGCGGATTGTACATGCGGATTGTACATGCGGATTGTACATGCGTTTTTCCTGCCAGGGACATGCAGAAGTGGAGCGTTCTTCACATGCATTTCCGCATGCGGGTTGACAAGCGCTTTACAAGCGATTTTAGCATCACTTGGAAAGTGCTTGTCAACTTGGTCACACTATAGAAATCCATGAAAACGGCATGGATTTATATAGTGTGACCCCAACGACTGGTTAAAAATCAAAAAATAAATCTATACTTACCTTCCGATGGCCCCCGCAGTCTTGCTTCGCTCCGTCCTGGCTGCCGGCAGATCGCGGTACACTGAAGGACCTGCCGTCACATGACTATGACGTCAGCGCTGGTCCTTCAGTCCATCGCGAGCTGCCGACATGGGAGGACGAGCGCAGCGGGGGCCGTCAGAAGGTAAATATAACATTTATTTTTTATTTTATTCTTTATTTTGACAGGTTCTATGGTACCCGGGTCCGGAGGAGAGTCTCCCATCCTCCACACCCGGGTACCATCCGCACATTGAACGCATGTATTCCGCATGTGCTTATCTAGTGAAGCGGAATCCATGCGTTCCAATGCAAGTCAATGGCCAGGAAAACGCTGCGCTTCCGCAAAATAATTGGTAGTGCTGCGTTTTTTTCCGCAATGATAATCCGCAGCGGAAATTTCCGCAGCATGTGCACAGCACATGCGGACTATCATTGGGGAACATGGCAGACCTTCTAACATGCGTCTTTAAGCGTTTCTGCAGCGTTTTTGCCATGCGGAAACGCTTAAAATACGCGTCGTGGGCACACAGCCTTAGGCTATGTGCCCACGTAGCGTTTTTGTAGCGTTTTTGCGGCGTTTTTACGGCCGCGAAAACGCTTGTAAAACAGTCTGCCATGCAAAGCCATGTGAATTCGGATGTGCTGTGCACATGATGCGCTAATTTGCGCGCCGAATTCGCATTACTTTGCAAAACGCAGCATGACCATTTCTACTGCGATGACGCTGAAGCTTATTCGCAATGCGTGTGGTATCTGGGAGGAAGATGAGACTACAACTCCTCTTCATCCCGGCTACCACGCGGTGAAAAAAAGAAATAAAAAAGTTAAAAACAAACAAAACCTGTATATTCACCTCTCCGGCGGCCCCCGGTCTGCTCTCCGGTCTCCTCCGGTCTGCTGTCTGTGTGACACCCCAGGGGTCTGGTTGTCACAGTGATAGAGATATTACGTCTGAGAGCAGGTGGGAGGTCCTTTGGTCAGGGATCCTGTGCATGCCACACCTCCTGCCCAGCCTTGGGAGGGGAAGAACTTCCCCTGTATAAACCCGGGGCTGAGGCAGGGTTAGTGAGTCCAGGAAGAGTAGAGACAAGAGCAGCATAGGAAGCAGCAGAGTCACAAGGAGTCAGGGGCTGGCAGCTAAAGAGCTCGCCCTGACTAAGAAGATTCTTTACCGGACCCGGAGTCCGAGGCTGTGGGGACTAACTTCTACCCAGCAGCAGAATCCGTCAGGCAGGGGATTTCAGGTCCCCTGGCCCAGAAGCCCGAAGGCCCGGTCACACGCGTGGGACCAGCACCGCCATCGTGGAGCGGAAGCCATTAGAAGGCCCCGAGTCACCGGCCATACGGGTGAGCACCACACGGTACACTCAGGGACGTGGGCTACTTACATCAGCTTCTAGCAAGGTAGCCAGAAGAGTACAGTCAGCTTGGGAGGCCTACAACTACGCCTGGCCAGGGGAGATCCCATCTGCTCAAGGACTGACCAGGCCCCGTTCGCTAGCAAGTACTCCGGGAGGGTCTATCGTTGTTACCAGTAAAGACCCTGAACGCTACCATACCGTCTCTGAGTGGTTCCTGCTACCCCCATCATCCACGTCGGCTGCCCTGAGGCCATACCCCTCCCGTTGGGGGTTATACTATCACGCTGCACCATCCTTCCACCGGCCTCAGCGGTCTGCCCTGCAGCAGCAGCCCCCTGGCTGCATTCAACGGGTGGCGTAGTCATCAACCATTTTCTACCGCTAACAGACTGCCGTCCAGTTTGACTCCCTGGGCACGGACCGGGTCACCGCCACGAGACTACAACCCTAAACAGATCCGGCTCCGGGTAAGCTCCCGCGTGCGCAACGCAGCGCGACACAGGCCCAGGGGCGCGTCAACTTTGGCGTAGTCGGCAGGATCACGTGCCCGCAACCACCGGGTACTGCGTGCCTGAAAAGCAAAGACTGTTCAAACTTACCAGTGGTGAAGATTCCCGCCATCGGTGAAAGATTCCCGCCATCCGGCGCCATCTTCAGCCTTCTTCCCGCCATCGGTGAAGTTTCCCGCCATCCGGCGCCATCTTCAGCCTTCTTCCCGCCATCCGTGGAGTTTTCCCGCCATTGGACGCCATCTTGAGGACGCCGCGCGGGAAGAAGAGGGGCGTGGACTCCGAAAGCGCGCGAGAACTGAAGCCCCGCCTCACGTCCGGACGTTGCGTAAGGTCCTGGAAGGAGCCCAGCAGACGCCGACGTCACAGGAGCGCGACGGAAGGTCCTCAACCCTGACGATCCACTGCGGAGCCGCGGCCTACGGAACAGGATCATCGCAAGGTAGGCCACGGTCCACTAGGGGGGAGGAAGATGTCGGATACGGAGGAGAGCTCCACTGCCTCAACCCCCGCCAGCGCTACCGCTGTTGCAGTTATGCCCTTCACCATGCCCTATATCCCGGGAGCAGCTTGGCTACCCCAGTACTCAGGGGAGTCACATACCCTGCATGACTTTAGAGAAAAGCTGGATAGCCTCTTCCAGGTGTACCCCCTCACAGAAGAGCAAAAAGTGAGCATCCTGGTGGCCCAACTAACTGGGGCAGCCAAAAGGGAAGTAAAATCCTGGCCACCTGGGAGGAAGACTGTCGCAGGGATACTAACCCGGCTGAAGGACACCTTTGATACCCGCACCTCAGCCGAGATTAAACTTAGATTCTACGGGTGCAAGCAGCGAGCGCATGAGAGTATAAGGGACTATGCACTCAACCTACAAGAGGCCCTGAGGGCCATTAAGCAGACCGACCCTAATGGAGTGGGAAACGAGGACAGGCTGTTGACCGAACAATTTATAGAGGGTTTATATTGCAATGCCCACCGCACCCAGTTGCGGGCAATGGCCTTACAGGACCCTCATCTAGAATTTGCACAGTTCAAGGACAGAGCCATCCGGGTGCTCCGAGAACCGGCACCAGGTGGCGTTGTGACCCACAGACGCCCCACTACCACTTACTACCAGGAGGCGGCGCCCTTGTCAGCAGGGCCTGTGGGAGCTGATGCGCAGGCTTTGGACAATGACCCGGCTCCAGACCTACACCATCAGGTCCAAGAGCTAGCTAAAAGCGTTGCTGCGCTAACCCGAACTGTGCAGTCTTTACAGATTTCCACTCCAGGGAAGATCCAGCTGGCATCCGGACCGGAGGACATCCCGTGGCGTCGACCAAGGAGGACCCCACCGGCCAGAGGAAGACCCAGTGACCGATACAGCGAGGACGGACGACCCATCTGCCGCTGCTGCAATCAACCCGGACATATGGAAAGGTACTGTTCTTTAAACGGGCACAACCTGGGGTAGAGGGCCAACCCCCAGGAAAAAGATCACCAGGCCCATCGAACTGGCGCGACAGATATGTGGGAGGACGTCCAGTCTTGCCTGTGGTACTGGATGGCATTCCCATGAGTGCCCTACTGGACACCGGGTCACAGGTCACCACCATCCCGTACGTGCTCTTCAAGCAGTACTGGAATGACTCGGATATTACCCGCTACCCTGACGACGACTTGAGTATCATCGCCAGCAATGGTCAGCCCGTGCCACAGATCGGATTTAAAGAGGTGACCATCAAAATTGGTAGAGTCGAACTGGCCGCACAGGGACTGATCATTGTAGATATTGACAAACATGAGAGTCACCCAAAAATAACTCTAGGAACTAATGTAATTGAAAATTGTCTTGCAGAAGTGATTTTCCTTTTACAGCAGGTTGCCAAGAATGCCAGCTCCGGCGAGCAGCGGGTGCTCCAGAAAGAGATCCGGGCACTGATGCAACGGCAACAAGTGGAACTCTCCGGCGGTGAGATTGGTAGCGTAAGAATGTGTGACCCTTTTCCTATTGCCATGCCCCCAAAAAGTGAAATGATGATTTGGTGCCGGGCAGCTATTGGTCTGAGAGGTAGAGATTACCAGGCAATGGTAGAACCAGTTTACTCAGACAGTAGGCCCACCATTTTGACAGCACGGGGGGTGGTCAATGTACGCCATGGGAGGGTGCCCGTTCGCATAATAAATATCGGGGAGAGGGAAGTGTACCTGCCCCGGTATGCCACGCTAGCCAAATTATATACCACTAATCAAAATTCTATACAATCTGTGGAACCCTTGCCTCCATCTCACCCGGAGGAAGGTAACGGCTCTAAGAAAGACATGGAGGACTGGTGTCAGCAACTACATCTGGGTACTGACTCCACTCCCTCACACCAGAAACAAGGAGTCTATCGGGTGGTTCAAGAGTATGAGAGAGTGTTTAGTAAACACCCGTTAGACTTCGGGCGAGTCAAGGGGGTAGAACACCGCATCCCCACGGGAGATCATCCTCCCATAAAAGAGAGGTATCGACCCGTACCCCCTGCACATTACCAACACGCCAAGGGGATGCTTAGAGACATGAAGGAGGCTGGGGTAATCCGGGATAGCTGTAGCCCCTGGGCAGCCCCACTAGTTTTAGTCAAAAAGAAAGACAACACCATGAGGATGTGTGTAGATTACCGGAAAATCAACCGTATCACACACAAGGATGCGTACCCCTTACCAAGGATAGAGGAGTCATTGGCTGCTTTAAGATCTGCTAACTTCTTCTCTACCTTGGATCTCACTAGCGGGTACTGGCAGGTTCCTGTAGCAGAGGCGGACCGGGAGAAGACCGCATTCACCACCCCGATGGGACTTAGCGAGTTCACCTGCATGCCGTTCGGACTCTGCAACGCCCCAGGAACCTTCCAACGATTAATGGAGTGCTGTCTGGGCCACAGAAACTTCGAGACGGTCCTGTTGTACCTGGACGATGTCATCGTATACTCCAAAACTTATGAGGACCACCTGAAACACCTGGCGGAGGTGTTCGAAGCTCTGGCGAGTTACGGCCTAAAGGTGAAACCCTCCAAGTGTCACCTCCTGAAACCAAAGGTGCAATACCTGGGACACGTGGTGAGCGCTGACGGAGTGGCTCCCGACCCCGATAAGATCACCGCAATTAAGGGATGGCCAAGCCCCTCCAGCGTAAAAGAAGTGCGGCAGTTCCTAGGGTTGGTAGGCTACTACCGAAGGTTTATTCCCGGTTTCACCAAAAAGGCAGCACCTATGCAGGACCTCCTGATAGGCCAGTCCCGGAAGGCCAAGAACCAGAAGCCGCCCTTCAAATGGGAAAAGCTAGAAGAAGAGTCCTTCCGCCAGCTGAAGATGGCCCTCACGGGGGATGAAATCTTGGCGTACCCGGACTATAGCCAGCCCTTCATCCTCTACACCGACGCCAGTAACATCGGGCTAGGAGCCGTACTGTCCCAGATTCAGCAGGGGAGAGAACGAGTAATCTCCTATGCCAGCCGAAAACTGCGACCCACCGAAAGGAACCCCGAAAATTACAGCTCATTTAAGCTAGAGTTCCTGGCCGTGGTATGGGCAGTCACCGAGCGCTTTAGGCATTACCTCGCTTCTTCCCGGTTCACCGTATACACGGATAACAACCCGTTGACACACCTGGACACGGCAAGACTCGGTGCCCTGGAGCAGAGGTGGATGGCCCGTCTGTCCAACTACGAGTTCACAATTAAATACCGGGCAGGGCGCTCCAATACCAACGCGGACGCCCTGTCCAGGATGCCCAACCTGCCGGACGGAGGAGAAGATCCGGAGGGACTGGAAGAAGTTGAACTCCCTGCGTTCCACCGTCATGGGACTATCCAGTATTCCCACCGGGTAAGGAGTAAGCAGGCTGCTACGTTGAACCCCTTACCTCACTACAACTGGGCGGAAACGCAAGACAGCGACCCTGCCGTCCGACTGGTGAAGGAGATGCTGACTCGCCCGGAGGCTAGCCTGGAATCAGACGCTCCAGAGGAAGCCAAACAACTATGGGCAGAGAAGAGTCGACTGTTCCTTTACAAGGGGAAGTTGTGCCGCAGAATGGTTAACTCCAGGACGCATGAACTACTCTGGCAAGTAGTGGTGCCACGAAGAGACGCAGCCATGGTGATGGAGGCATACCACGACGGAGCTGGACACTTCGGGTGGAAAAAGCTGGAGTTCCTGCTGCGCGAGCGGTTCCACTGGGTAGGCATGAGGGGAACCATCGAGAAGTGGTGCAGAGACTGTGGCCCGTGCAATCTGAGAAGGAAGGACCGGGCCAGCCAGAAGACTCCCCTGCAGTCCATCGTCACCCGGCAACCGTTGGAACTGGTAGCCTTGGATCATGTAAAACTGACCCCCAGCAGAAGTGGCTACGTCTACGCGTTAACCATCGTGGATCATTACTCCCGGTTTCTGGTTGTCGTCCCCGTCAAGGACTTAACGGCTCGAACAGCAGCTAGAGCCTTCCAGCAGCACTTTTGCCGTCCACACGGGTACCCGGACCAAGTGCTGACGGACCAGGGACCTGCCTTTGAAGCGGAGGTCTTCCAGGAATTCTGCAATCTGTATGGCTGCCGGAAGATAAGGACGACACCCTACCATCCGCAAACTAATGGACTTTGTGAGAAAATGAACCAGGTGGTAATGGATCTTCTAAAAACGTTGCCCCTGGAAGAACGCAGTCTGTGGCCTGAGAAGTTGCCCGATCTGGTGGACCTATACAACCACATCCCGGTAGGTTCCACCAACTGTACCCCGGCTTACCTAATGAGGGCAAGACCTGGTAAGTTACCTGTTGACCTGGAAATGGGAGTCCTGACGCCCGAGGACACTTCACCAGAAACAGACTGGGACACAGAGAGGCAGCAGCAGTACCGGAAAGTACAGGAGAGCGTGGAGCGAAGTCTCTGTCAGGCTAGGGAAAGACAAGAGAAGACTTACAACCAGTATGCTCCCGCTGTTCCCCTGGTACCCGGAGAGCAGGTCTTGAAGAGGAAGAGACGGCTCCACAAGTTGGACGACCAGTGGGAGAAGGACCCGTACACCGTACTGCCCTCAAGCCACGAGAACCCGAAGGTCTGTACCATCAGTAAAGACGGAGGGGAAACCACAGCCATTGTATCCCGGGACCACCTGAAGAAGTGCCCCGAACAACTGAGGAACCCTGAGGAGGAACAGGAAGACCATCGACCCGTGGAAGAAAGGGAAGATATGGTTAGTACCGTGCTCGGGGACTTCCCTCGGTCTTGGACTCAAGTCAATGGTGCAGTTGTGGTACCCGTACTCACCTTCCTCCAACCATCATCCCAAGAACCTACGGAGCAACGGGTAGAGCTGGAAGAGCAGCCGGTCCAGGAGGCAGAAGACTCCACCCAAGCGGAACAGGAGAATCCACCCTCTGCTTATAGTGAGCCTGCCGTACCCCTAGTGAGACAAAGAGCCGGTAGACAGCTGCCCAGTTTACCCTTGACAGCTCCTACACCCTGTAGTTCAGGGCCAGACAGTCAGCTCCGTAGGTCCACTAGGGCCACTAGAGGCCAGTTACCCGCACGTTGGAGGATCTAACTGTTTAAGTTGTTTTACAATGTTTACCTGTTTATTGTTGCTTGTGTGTAATTTTGTGTTTCTAGTTGTTTTTAGGAGTCTTCGGTGGATTTGCCGGGAATCCTTTGTATATAGTTGGAGCGTAACCCAGGATGGACTAGAGACTGTTAAGGACTCGGGGTAGGACAGACCCCTACCTGGTTACGTCTCCCTGTGTTGGTGAAATGGACACCTTTGTTTTTCTTCAAAGACTGCACCCGGTTGCGGACATCCGTGACCATCTTATTGTGTTTCCTTATTGTATTTTATTGTTCTTTGATATACCTTGTTATATTTTTCTAAAAAGTGTTTAGTCCCGGAGTACTAAATTTCACTAGGGGGGAGTGTGACACCCCAGGGGTCTGGTTGTCACAGTGATAGAGATATTACGTCTGAGAGCAGGTGGGAGGTCCTTTGGTCAGGGATCCTGTGCATGCCACACCTCCTGCCCAGCCTTGGGAGGGGAAGAACTTCCCCTGTATAAACCCGGGGCTGAGGCAGGGTTAGTGAGTCCAGGAAGAGTAGAGACAAGAGCAGCATAGGAAGCAGCAGAGTCACAAGGAGTCAGGGGCTGGCAGCTAAAGAGCTCGCCCTGACTAAGAAGATTCTTTACCGGACCCGGAGTCCGAGGCTGTGGGGACTAACTTCTACCCAGCAGCAGAATCCGTCAGGCAGGGGATTTCAGGTCCCCTGGCCCAGAAGCCCGAAGGCCCGGTCACACGCGTGGGACCAGCACCGCCATCGTGGAGCGGAAGCCATTAGAAGGCCCCGAGTCACCGGCCATACGGGTGAGCACCACACGGTACACTCAGGGACGTGGGCTACTTACATCAGCTTCTAGCAAGGTAGCCAGAAGAGTACAGTCAGCTTGGGAGGCCTACAACTACGCCTGGCCAGGGGAGATCCCATCTGCTCAAGGACTGACCAGGCCCCGTTCGCTAGCAAGTACTCCGGGAGGGTCTATCGTTGTTACCAGTAAAGACCCTGAACGCTACCATACCGTCTCTGAGTGGTTCCTGCTACCCCCATCATCCACGTCGGCTGCCCTGAGGCCATACCCCTCCCGTTGGGGGTTATACTATCACGCTGCACCATCCTTCCACCGGCCTCAGCGGTCTGCCCTGCAGCAGCAGCCCCCTGGCTGCATTCAACGGGTGGCGTAGTCATCAACCATTTTCTACCGCTAACAGACTGCCGTCCAGTTTGACTCCCTGGGCACGGACCGGGTCACCGCCACGAGACTACAACCCTAAACAGATCCGGCTCCGGGTAAGCTCCCGCGTGCGCAACGCAGCGCGACACAGGCCCAGGGGCGCGTCATCTGTACTGTCAGGACCTGCGCTAACGTCATTTAGTCAGGTGATGGTCGCATGACCGCTGACGTCGGCATCAGGTGATGGTCGCGTGGCCATCAGCTGACTAAATGACGTCACCGCAGGTCCTGACCGTACACTGCAGGACGCTGAAGAGAGAAGACGCGGCCGGGAGCAGACCGGAGGAGACCGGAGAGCAGACCGGGGGCCGCCGGAGAGGTGAATATACAGTTGTTTTTTTTTATTTATTAACGTTTTGATTCTTTTTTTTACTATAGATGCTGCATTTAAAGCATCTAAGTTGTTCACACATTATAGATCCATTTCGGTTGCATGGATTTATATTGTGTGATCAACTTGTCAAGCACTTTTCCAAGTGATGCTCAAAATCGCTTGGAAAATTGCTTGAAAAAATGCATGTGAAAACGCTTCTCTCTGGCAGAAAAAACGCATGTAAATCTGCATCAAATCTGCTAGGTGTGCACACAGCCTTATAGCTGGTTTTGCTCTGAGCTGAGATGTCCGAGCTGAATAATGCTCTGGGAGCAGAACCCATCAGCAGAATCTGTTTCCTGCCTTGTAGCAGTGGATCCCGGCTATTTAGCTCACAGAGCATTGTCTACACAAGATACATTTGTATCCAATTTTCAGCTGGGAACAGGACTATGGACAAGTTTTGCAGCAACTGCATTTGTGATAGGAAATGTTGATCAATCTAGATTTTCTTCAGTGTTCTTATTCATTGCAGAAAATCTTAAAAAAGCCGAGGAATGTGGGCAACATGGTGGGTCAATGATTAACGCTGTGGGGCTGGGTTCATATAATAGCAAGGACAACATCTGCAAGGAGTTTGTATGTTCTCCCCGTGTTTGTGTGGGTTTCCTCCGGGTTCTCCGGTTTCCTCCCACACTCCAAAGACATACTGATAGGGAATTCATATTGTGAGCCCCAATGGGGACAGTGATGATAATGTCTGTAAGGTGCTACGAAATCTAACGGCGCTATATAAGAGAGTAAAATAAATATATAACTAAATAAAATGAATGTATTAAAAGGCTAAGATTGCAAAGAGCTTGTAAAAACAAGAAACTTTGCAATTTCCTTCTTATTCAAAATCTTCTCTGTTCTCAAGAAGGAAAAGATTTTTAATTCTGCAGTGTACAGCTCATTGCTATGGTTACTGACCACCTGAGAAGTGGCCGGTCTCCTTGGCAAGAAGCGCTCACTTGCAGACTGGTGGACTTCAGTGCCCCTGTGCCTGTCCCATTCTGCAGAGGCAAAGCCGCCTCTGCCCGCAGAATGCAAGAGGGCACAATTCAGACAAGCGGCTCAGCCAAGCCACCGGCCAGAACTGTAAATCTTCAGCTTCTGATGAGAGGAACACAAGACCACCCCTTTAATAAAGGAGTAGAGCAGAACTCATACAGTGATTAGTGGGGGTCTGACACCTGAAATCCCCAGACATCAGCTACTTCTGCAAGATGATGTACACAGTGTTAAGAGCTGGAATAGCACAGCTCCGCACACTGTGCAATGGCTGGTTTCAGGTACTACAGCTCAGATCACAATCATTTCAATAGGAGCTGCAGTACCAAGATCGGCCACTACACAGTGTACAGCGCTGTGCTGTTTGGTCTCTACGCTGAGTATTTCCAGCTGCTGTCTTATTGGTGAGGGGGCCGTGTGTTGGAACCTCACTGATCTGATATTGATGACCAGGGTCGGACTGCGGTGTCTGGGGCCCACAGGGGAAATTAACTCTAGGGGCCCACCTACAGCAAGATGCAAATATCTGTTATCCGCTCTCGCTGTTATAGTGGAGCATTGACTGGCGGCTCCTGCACATCTACTGGGCGACACTCTAACTGGGATGGACATGTTTGCATTAAAGGGCTTCTTTGGTTAAAACTAGTGTTGAGCGAGTATGTTCTGTTAACCCTTTCGGTGAGTATGCTCGGGCCGAGCTCCGAGTATTTATAGCTGCTCGGTGATATGGTTGAATCGCTCCCGTGTGCATGATTTGCGACTGTTTGACGGTTTTAATACATGTGAGGAATGTGTAAGAAATAGACATTCCTCACATGTATTAACCCCTTAAGCCGCGGAGCATTTTCCGTTTTTGCATTTTCGCTTTTTGCTCCCCTTGTTCCCAGAGCCATAGCGTTTTTATTTTTTGGTCAATATGGCCATGTTAGGGCTTATTTTTTGCGGGACGAGTTGTACTTTTCAACGCCATTACTAGTTTTACCATGCCGTGTACGGGAAAACGGGAAAAAAATTCCAAGCGCCGTGAAATTGCAAAAAAAGTGCAATACCACTGAGGTTTTTTTTTATTTTTTTTACCACGTTCACTGAATGCTAAAACTGACCTGCCATTATTATTCTCCAGGTCATTAAGAGCTCATAGACACCAAACATGTATAGGTTCTTTTTTATTTAAGTGATGAAAAAAAAATCCAAAGTTTGGTAAAAAAAAAAAAAAAAAAAAAAAATGGTGCCATTTTCCGAGACCCGTAGCGTCTCCATTTTTCGGGATCTGGGGCAGGGTGAGGGCTTATTTTTTGTGAACCGAGCTGAAGTTTTTATAGATGCTATTTTGGGGTAGATCCGATGTTTTGATCGTCCGTTATTGCATTTTATTGCAATTTTACGGTGACCAAAAAACGTAATTCTGGCGTTTAGAATTTTTTTCTCATTACGCCATTTACCGATCGCATTAATTCTATTTTTATATTGATAGATCAGGCGATTCTGAACGCGGCAATACCAAATATGTGTATGTGGCGTTTATTTTATGATTTTATTTTGAATGGGGCGAAAGGGGGGTGATTTAAACTTTTAAATTTTTTTATTTTTTTTCATATTTTTTAAAACTTTTTTTTTCACTTTTTGCTTGCTTCTGTACTCTACATAGGAGACTAGAAGCAGCAACTGTCCGATCACCTCTGCTACATACAGGGAACCAGCAGATCCCCTGTATGCAGCAGAAATGGTCCTGTCCTATGAGCACCGACCACTAGATGGCGCTCATAGCAATTCCACCCGCGCCTGTTGCGGGCACATGTCAGCTGTAATAATCAGCTGACATGTGCTTGGTTCAGTGCGGGCTCAGCGCCGGAGCCCTCACTGAACCGGAGGATAACGACATGCGCGTACTAATACGTGACATGTCGTTAAGGGGTTAAAGCTGTCAAACAGTTGCAAATCATGCACACGGGAGCGATTCAACCATATCACCGAGCAGCTGTAAATACTCGGAGCTCGGCCCGAGCATACTCGGACAGAACATACTCGCTCAACACTAGTTAAAACAAGTTATCACCGATCCATGGGCTCTACAGGATAGGTGATCACTTATTGAGCATTTGTGTCCGAACATTGGAAAACGCACCTATCGGAAGAATGGGGAAGTTTTATCCCTGACAGAACACTTATCCCTATTTTAAAATGCTGCGGCAGGTGGGACGTCTGACCGCAGCTCTATTCATTCTCTTAGAGACTTGCAAAAAAGAGCAGCGCTCACAGCCACTGAGAGAATGAATGGATCAGTGGTCGCATCTCACATGCCGCTCCAGTCTAATGGGGAGAAAAGCTCCACATTCTGCCGGTGTGTGCAAGCAGTCAGACCCCCACCAATCAATATTATCAATGATCCTGTGGAGAGGTGATTACTTGTTTTCACCGGAGAACCCCTGTAAGTGCATCTCTGCCGCTCTGGTCCAAGTATTTAATCGCTAAGGCCACGGCCCTACTATCAGTATTCGGTCAGTATCCAGTCAGTATTTTTTCTCAGGAGTGGGAGCCAAAACAGGTGATGAACAATCAGAGAAAAGGTATAATAGAAACAAGTCACCAATTCTGCATTTATCAACCATTCCTGGTTTCGGCAGCCACTCCTGAGAAAAATACTGACCAAATACTGATGGTGGGGCTGTGGCCTAATGGAAAAAAATCTTTTCCTAGTTAAGATCAGCGAGAACAAAATGACCGCCATACACAGCACAGTCCACTATATCAACACCAATAATACCACATACAAAAGGGACAAATATCGCCACACCTTGACTAGATCACATATTACCACTACATAGTGACTGAATAATACCACATACAAGGAACAAATATGGCCAAACTATGACCAGACCATATATTACCACCCCAAGGTGACCAAATACTACAGTACTGATCATGAATACAAAACCACAAAACTAACAACACTGTTATTACCACCAGCGACATTATACACAGGAGCTCTGTATATAGTGTCAGTGTACAAGTAACACAGTGATCACCAGTGACATTATAGACAGGAGCTCTGTATATAGTGTATAGGTAATACAGTGATCACCAGTGACATACACAGGAGCTCTGTATATACTATATACACACGTGGTCAAAATTGTTGGTACCCCTCGTTTAATGAAAGAAAAACCCACAAAGGTCACAGAAAAAACTTGAATCTGACAAAAGTAATAATAAATTAAAAATCGATGAAAATGAACAAATGAAAGACAGACATTGCTTTTCAACCCTGCTTCCACAGAATTTGAAAAAAATTAAACTCTTGAAATAGGCCTGGACAGAAATGATGGTACCCCTGAAAATAATGTGACAAAAGGGACATGTTAAATCAAGTTGTGTCCACTAATTAGCATCACAGGTGTCTACAATCTTGTAATCAGTCAGTGGGCCTGTATATAGGGCTACAGATACTCACTGTGCTGTTTGGTGACATGGTGTGTACCACACTCAACATGGACCAAAGGAAGCAAAGGAAAGAGTTGTCTCAGGAGATTAGAAAGAAAATTATAGACAAGCATGTTAAAGGTAAAGGTTATAAGACCATCTCCAAGCAGCTTGATGTTCCTGTAACTACAGTTGCACATATTATTCAGAAATTTAAGATCCATGGGACTGTAGCCAACCTCCCTGGACGTGGCCGCAGGAGGAAAATTGATAACAAATCAAAGAGACGAATAATATGAATGGTAACAAAAGAGCCCAGGAAAACTTCTAAAGAGATTAAAGGTGAACTTCAAGCTCAAGGAACATCAGTGTCAGATCGCACCATCCGTCGTTGTTTGATCTAAAGTGGACTTCATGGGAGACGACCAAGGAGTACACCATTGTTGAAAAAAAATCATAAAAAAGCCAGACTGGAATTTGCCAAACTACATGTTCACAAGTCACAAAGCTTTTAGGAGAATGCCCTATGGACAGATGAGACAAAAATGGAAGTTTTTGGCAAGGCACATCAGATCTATGTTCACAGATGGAAAAATGAAGCATATCAAGATAAGAACACTGTCCCTACTGTGAAACATGGAGGAGTCTCTTTTATGTTTTGGGGCTGGTCTGCCGCATCTGGCACAGGGTGTCTTGAATCTGTGCAGGGTACAATGAAATCTCAAGACTATCAAGGGATTCTAGAGAGAAATGTGCTGCCCAGTGTCAGAAAGCGTGGTCTCAGTCGCAGGTCATGGGTCTTGCAACAGTATTATGACCCAAAACACACAGCTAAAAACACCCAACAATGGCTAAGAGGAAAACATTGGACTATTCTGAAGTGACCTTCTATGAGCCCTGACCTAAATCCTATTGAGCATCTTTGGAAAGAGCTGAAACATGACGTCTGGAAAAGGCAACCTTCAACCATGAGACAACTGGAGCAGTTTGCTCATGAGGAGTGGCCAAAATACCTGTGGAGAGGTGCAGAAGTCTCATTGACAGTTACAGGAGTCGTTTGATTGCAGTGATTGCGTCAAAAGGTTGTTCAGCAAAATATTAAGTTAAGAAGAACGATCATTTCTGTCCAGGCCTGTTTCAGCAGTTTATTTTATTTTTTTTATTCTGTGGAAGCAGAAAAGCAATGTCTGACTTTCATTTGTTCATTTTCATAGATTTTTAATTTATTATTACTTTTGTCAGATTCAAGTTATTTCTGTGACCATTGTGGGTTTTTCTTTCATTAAACGAGGGGTACCAACAGTTTTGACCACGTGTGTAGTGTAAGTGTACATGTGTGTCACCCTGGCCTGGATGCCACAAGTGTAATTAAAGCTGTGTCTGAGAGCAGGGGGGAGGTTCTCTAGTCAGGGGAACATTAGCATGCAATGCCTCCTGTCTCAGGCCAGTAGGGGGAGCAGGCTGCCCCTATAAAAGCTGGTGCTGAGGTCAGGGTTAGAGAGAACCCAGATGACCTGTCTCAGGACTGAGACGTGTCTCAGCAGAGCAGGGACAGACAGTTGCACTGCACCTAAGAGGAAGTGTGGCAGGAGGAGAGCCACAAGCCAGAGACAAGAGGCGAAGAGAGCCTGTCTTGGCAGATAACAGACTTAATCTACCAGACTTTGGTGTCTGAGGCTGGAAGGATTCCACATCCCCCAGCAGAGAACCAGTCCGCAAGGGACTGTATATTCCTTGGCCTAAGAAGCCTGGAGGCTCTGCAACAACAGAAGGGACCAGTAAAGCCATACAAGGCTGGGAGCAGAAAGGAACCCACGTCGCAGGCCATACAGGCGAGAAAACACGGAAAGCTCGGAAACGTGGGCTGTTACCCTATCAGGAGGAGATAGCCAGAAGGAGCGCAGAAAGCACGGTAGGCCTACACCCTCACCCTGACCAGGGCCAATTTCCCCGTTGCTCTCAGACATCCAGGTCCCCTCCTAGCCGGGACTGTTTGTGGGTCAGTTTACCTGTTTAGTAAAGACTCTGGACTGCAACCTGTTGTCTGTGTGCTCCTTGCTCCTCCAGCACTATCAGCACTGGGACTCCCACTACCATCACTCCCAACATCCATTATACTGCCCTGGGGCCGCACTCTTCCCGTGGAGAGTCACACTACCCTAGATGCACACCTCATCAGCCCCAGCGGTCTGCATGCAGCGGCGGTTCCTAATAACCGCAATCCACGGGTGGCGTAGTCGGACATTATCAGCAGAACATAGCAGACTACCATTGGCCTGACCACCCTGAGCCACGGAACCGGGTCGTCACTACTACCCCCATCGTCTCCCTATTGCCCGGATCCGAGTGCCCCACGGCCCAGGGGGCGAGTCAGCTTTGGCGTAGTCGGCAGGATTTCGTGCCCGCAACCACCGGGTACTGCGTGCCTGAAAAAGACTTTTGTAACTTACCTGTGGCAAAGTTTCCCGCCGTCCGGAGTCGTTTCCCGCCATCCGGAGCCGATTCCCGCCATCGGACGCCATCTTGGACCGTTTCCCGCCGTCTTCTGCCGCCTTCCCACCATCCGCAGCTGCTTCCCGCCATCGGACGCCATCTTCAGGACGCCGCGCGGGAAGAAGATGGGCGTGGACGTCAAAACCGCGCGAGATCCGAAGCTCCGCCCCACGCACCGACGCTGCGCAAGGTGCTGGAAGGGAGAGAGAGCGACGCTGACGTCATCAGGACGCGACGCCAGGTCCTCGTCCATAGCAGCAGCAGCGGAGCCGCGGCCTACAGAAGAGGATCGTCGGAAGGTAGGCCACGCGTAACTAGGGGGGGAGGAAGATGACGGACACAGAGGCGCCCACTACCACCAACGCAGCTGCAGCAGCGGTGATGCCCTTTTCCTTGCCCTACATCCCTGGAGCGGCCTGGCTGCCCAAATACTCAGGGGAGCCCCATGCCCTAACTGACTTCAAGGAAAGGCTATACAGTTTGTTCCACGTTTACCCCCTGACAGAGGAACAGAAGGTCAGCATATTAACAGGGCAGTTAACTGGCGCAGCCCAGCGGGAGGTAAAATCATGGCCCACTGAGGAGAAAAGGACTGTGAAGGGTATTCTGGCCCGGCTGCGGGGTACCTTTGACACACGTACCTCCGCTGAGATTAAAATGAGGTTCTATGGATGTAAGCAGCGGGCACAGGACAGCATCAGAGACTATGCCCTAAATCTGCAGGAAGCCTTGAGGGCTATTCAACAAACTGACCCTGGCAGCGTGCAGGAAACGGTTAAGCTGCTAACAGAACAATTAATAGAATGTCTGCTGTCTAGCGCCCACAGGGCCCAACTGCGCCTCATGTTCTTTCAGAACCCCGACCTGACCTTTGCCCAATTTAAGGACAGGGCCATAAGGCATAAGGGTGCTCCGTGAATCTGCAACCAGTAGCGCTATAAACCCCCGGCGCCCTGCTATCACTTACCACCAGGAGGCGGCGCCCTCCTCTATGGACTCCGTGGAGGCTGATGCACAGGCCCTGAACCAAGCCCCGTCGAAAGATCTGCACCACCAAGTCCAGGAGCTGACCAGGAGCGTCGCGGCGTTGACCAGGACCGTCCAGGCGTTGCAAGTGGACCCGTCAAGACCCATCGAGCTGGCTTCAAGTCCGGAGAATGTCCCATGGCGTCGACAGAGGAGGATCCCGTCGTTCCGAGGGAGGCCCACAGACCGCTACGCAGAGGATGGACAGCCCATTTGCCGTCGATGCAACCAGCCCGGACACATTTCCAGGTACTGTAATTTAAACGGGTCCAACCTGGGGCAGAGGGCCAACCCCCAGGCATAACATCACCAGGCCCTTACAATTGGCGTAATAAGTACGTTGGGGGGCGCCCGGTTTTACCCGTGGTGCTGGACGGTATCCCCATGAGCGCCTTGCTGGATACTGGGTCACAAGTAACCACTATCCCTTATGTACTTTTTAAGCAATATTGGACTGATGCTGATATCACACGGTATCCAGACGGTAACTTGAGCATCATCGCCAGTAATGGCTTACCCGTGCCGCAGATGGGGTTCAAGGAGATGACCATTAAGATTGGTAAAGTTGAACTACCGGCACAGGGAGTGATTATTGTGGACATTGACCGTCATGAAAGTCACCCTAAAATAACTGTGGGTACTAACGTGATTGAAAATTGTCTTTCAGAGGTAATTGTAATCTTACAACAGGTGGCGGTGAATGCTAGTTCCAGCCAACAGAGAATCCTCAACAAGGAGATAAAGGCCCTGATGAGACGGCAGCAGGTAGAACTGTCTGGTGGTGAGATCGGTAGCGTAAGACTGAGTGACCCATTCCCCATTTCCATGCCTCCCAAAAGTGAAATGATGATCTGGTGTCGGACTGCAATCGGGTTGAGAGGTAGAGACTACCAAGACATGGTAGAACCCGTGTACTCAGACAGCAGGCCCACCATTTTGACAGCCCGGGGGGTGGTTGATGTCCGTCATGGGAGGGTGCCCGTCCGCATCCTCAACATTGGGGAGAGGGAGGTACACTTACCCAGGTACGCTACACTTGCCAAGCTGTTTGTGGTCGAACACAAAGCTATCAGGGCCGTGGAACCTTTGCCTCCATCTCCACAGGCGGAGAGTAATGGCTCCCAGAAACAAAAGGAGGACTGGTGCCAGAAACTCCACGTGGGTGCTGACTCCACTCCCCTGCACCAAAAACAAGGAGTCTACTGGGTGGTACAGGAGTACGAGAGAGTCTTTAGTAAGCACCCGCTAGACTTCGGCAGAGTAAAGGGGATAGAACACCACATCCCCACAGGGAGCCACCCACCGATAAAAGAGAGGCACAGACCTGTACCCCCTGCACATTATCAGAACGCAAGGGGCATGCTAAGAGAGATGAAAGAAGCTGGGGTTATTAGAGACAGCTGTAGCCCCTGGGCAGCCCCCTTGGTTCTGGTCAAAAAGAAAGACGGCACCATGAGAATGTGCGTCGACTATAGACAAATCAACCGTATCACTCACAAAGACGCATATCCGCTGCCTAGAATAGAGGAGTCTTTAGCCGCACTAAAATCAGCTAACTTCTTTTCTACTTTGGACCTTACTAGCGGGTACTGGCAGGTTCCTGTGGCAGAGGCTGACAAGGAGAAGACCGCCTTCACCACCCCGATGGGACTGAGCGAATTCAACTGCATGCCTTTCGGGCTCTGCAACGCACCAGGGACCTTCCAGCGGCTGATGGAATGCTGTCTAGGGCACCGAAACTTCGAGACGGTCCTCCTTTACCTGGACGACGTGATCGTCTATTCGAAGACCTACGAGGACCATCTGAAGCACCTGGCCGAGGTGTTCGAAGCCCTGGCAAGCTATGGCCTGAAGGTGAAACCATCGAAGTGTCACCTGCTGAAACCAAAGGTCCAGTACCTAGGGCACGTGGTAAGCGCGGAAGGAGTGGCCCCCGACCCTGACAAGGTCACGGCAATCAAGAGCTGGCCAAGCCCCTCGAACATCAAAGAGGTGAGACAGTTTCTCGGGTTGGTAGGCTACTACCGAAGATTCATCCCCGGGTTCACCAAGATGGCAGCTCCTATGCAGGACCTCCTGATCGGACAGTCTAAGTCCAGGAGCCAAAAGCCGCCCTTCAAGTGGGATAAACCGGAAGAGGAGTCCTTCCGCCAGCTAAAGATGGCCCTCACAGGGGATGAGATCCTGGCCTACCCTGATTATGGCCAACCTTTCATTCTCCACACAGATGCCAGTAATGTGGGACTGGGAGCCGTGTTGTCCCAAAACCAACAGGGCAGATAACAGGTGATCGCATACGCCAGCCGGAAGCTGAGGCCCACCGAAAGGAACCCGGAGAATTACAGCTCCTTCAAGCTAGAATTCTTGGCGGTGGTGTGGGCCGTGACGGAACGCTTCAAGCATTACCTGGCCTCCGCAAAGTTCACCGTGTACACGGACAACAACCCGTTGACACACCTGGACAATGCAAGACTGGGTGCCCTGGAACAGCGGTGGATGGCCCGTCTCTCCAACTATGACTTCGTGATCAAGTACCGGGCAGGCAAAACCAACGCCAACGCGGACGCCCTATCAAGGATGCCTCACTTACCTGAAGGTGACGAAGACCCAGAAGAGCTGGAGGAGGTAGAACTCCCCGCGTTTCACCGGTATGGAGCCGCTCAACACTCTCACCGCGTGAAGGAGGAGGATCTAACAACTGTGATGATGAATCCCCTACCTCACCACAGCTGGGCCGAGACCCAAGATAGTGACCCTGCAGTCCGCCTGGTGAAAGATCTGCTGACCCGGGAAGACGCCCGCTTAGATCCAGATGCCCCAGAAGAAGCCAAGCAGCTATGGAAGGAGAAGAGCAAGCTGTTCCTCTACGAAGGCAAATTGTGCAGAAGGATTGTCAACCACCGGACGCACGAGCTGACCTGGCAAGTCGTGGTCCCAAGGAGGGATGCAGCTATGGTCCTGGGGGCTTACCATGACAGAGCGGGACACTTCGGTTGGAAGAAACTGGAGTTCCTACTAACAGGAAGATTCTTTTGGGTCGGCATGAGAGGAGCTGTAGAAAAATGGTGCAGAGACTGTGGCCCTTGTCACCTAAGGAGGAAGGACCGTGCCAGCCAGAAGACACCCTTGAGGCCCATCGTCACCACGCAGCCTCTTGAGCTGGTAGCTCTGGACCACGTCAAATTGGCTCCCAGCCGGTCAGGATACATCTATGCCCTGACAATCGTGGACCACTATTCCCGTTTTCTAGTGGTGGTCCCGGTAAAGGACTTGACAGCCCAAACAGCGGCCAGAGCCTTCCAGCAATATTTCTGCCATCCACACGGGTATCCGGAACAGGTCCTGACAGACCAGGGTCCAGCGTTCGAGGCTGAAATCTTCCAGGAGTTCTGCAACCTCTATGGCTGTAAGAAGATTCGTACAACGCCTTACCACCCCCAAACCAACGGGATGTGTGAGAAGATGAACAATATAGTCATTGATCTCCTGAAGACGTTGCCCCTGGAGGAACGCAGCCTGTGGCCAGAAAAACTGCCGGACCTGATAGACCTATACAACAATATCCCGGTGAATGCTACAAACTGCACCCCGGCTTACCTGATGCGAGCTAGACCAGGAAAGCTGCCCGTAGACCTGGAGATGGGAGTCCTAATACCTGAGGACACCTCCCCGGATGCGGACTGGGATACGGAAAGGCAACTGCAGTACAAGAAGGTACAGGAGAGTGTGGAGAAGAGCCTGGCCCAGGTGAGAGAGAAGCAAGAAAGACTCTTCAATCAACACGCCCCTGCTAGTCCCCTAGAACCTGGTGAGCAAGTCCTAAAGCGAAAAAGAAGGCTACATAAGTTGGACGACCAGTGGGAAAGGGAACCCTACACCGTACTGCAGTCTGACCACGACAACCCAAAGGTGTGCGTAATCACCAAGGACGGAGGAGAAACCACTAGTGTCGTCTCCAGAGACCATCTCAAAAGGTGCCCTGAGCAACTCCGTAGTGCAGAAGAGGATCAGAGTGACCTTGAACCCTCAGAGGACAAAGAAGAAATGATCAGCACCGTTCTCGGAGAGTTCCCTCAGTCCTGGACTCGCATAAATGATGCCATAGTGGTACCTGTCCTGCATTTCCTGCAACCGGCACAGCAACAACCAACACCAGAGCCGGAAGGTGAAGAGGAGCAAGCAGTTTCAGAGGCAGAAGAGCCTGTACCAGCAGCCCAGGAGAGTCAACCCTCTGCTGACAGTGAGCCTGCCATGCCTGCGGTAAGCCAAAGGACCCGCAGACAGCTGCCTGCCCTACCTGTACACCCAGCTGGTAGCTGCACCCCTAACGCTAGTGGGGAAAGCCAAGTCAGTCCACCACCAGACAGTGGGCTACGTAGGTCAACCAGGAGCACAAAGGGACAGATACCCGCTCGCTGGAGAATATAGAGTGTACTAAAATTGTAAATAACCCTGTTGCCAAATGTTGAATTGTTTGCAAAGTTACATGCATGTTTGGTAATACTCTGTTTCAGTTTCTTGCAGCTACCGTAAGGACTCACAGGTTATGGACTTTTTATAACCGGGACCTTGTATGGACTGCGTTCAGAGCCTAACCCAGGAATGAACTAAGACTGTGAAGGACTTGGGGTAGGACAGACCCCCACCTGGTTAAGGCTCCCCGTTGTGCTGGTGATATGGACACCCGGTCACAGGCCACACTGTGACCTTAAGAACTCAATTTGTGCATCGTCTGTCTATTAATGTTTTATTGTTATGCATATTGTCTTTGTTTACTGTTTAGTCCCGGAGTACTAAATTTCACTAGGGGGGAATGTGTCACCCTGGCCTGGATGCCACAAGTGTAATTAAAGCTGTGTCTGAGAGCAGGGGGGAGGTTCTCTAGTCAGGGGAACATTAGCATGCAATGCCTCCTGTCTCAGGCCAGCAGGGGGAGCAGGCTGCCCCTATAAAAGCTGGTGCTGGGGGCAGGGTTAGAGAGAACCCAGATGACCTGTCTCAGGACTGAGACGTGTCTCAGCAGAGCAGGGACAGACAGTTGCACTGCACCTAAGAGGAAGTGTGGCAGGAGGAGAGCCACAAGCCAGAGACAAGAGGCGAAGCAAGCCTGTCTTGGCAGATAACAGACTTAATCTACCAGACTTTGGTGTCTGAGGCTGGAAGGATTCCACATCCCCCAGCAGAGAACCAGTCCGCAAGGGACTGTATATTCCTTGGCCTAAGAAGCCTGGAGGCCCTGCCACAACAGAAGGGACCAGTAAAGCCATACAAGGCTGGGAGCAGAAAGGAACCCACGTCGCAGGCCATACAGGCGAGAAAACACGGAAAGCTCGGAAACGTGGGCTGTTACCCTATCAGGAGGAGATAGCCAGAAGGAGCGCAGAAAGCACGGTAGGCCTACACCCTCACCCTGACCAGGGCCAATTTCCCCGTTGCTCTCAGACATCCAGGTCCCCTCCTAGCCGGGACTGTTTGTGGGTCAGTTTACCTGTTTAGTAAAGACACTGGACTGCAACCTGTTGTCTGTGTGCTCCTTGCTCCTCCAGCACAATCAGCACTGGGACTCCCACTACCATCACTCCCAACATCCATTATACTGCCCTGGGGCCGCACTCTTCCCGTGGAGAGTCACACTACCCTAGCTGCACACCTCATCAGCCCCAGCGGTCTGCATGCAGCGGCGGTTCCTAATAACCGCAATCCACGGGTGGCGTAGTCGGACATTATCAGCAGAACATAGCAGACTACCATTGGCCTGACCACCCTGAGCCACAGAACCGGGTCGCCACTACTACCCCCATCGTCTCCCTATTGCACGGATCCGAGTGCCCCACGGCCCAGGGGGCGAGTCACATGTAATACACTGACTCACCAGTGACGTCTCTAGGTGAAGTCCTTCATCTTCGCTTTTCTTCTTCATCTGGCACAGACGGCCATCACTTCTTCCAGCCAGGAATCATCTCTGCAGAAAATAACACACAGTTATCAATAACTGATCTCTTCTAGGGAATATTCCCACTCCACCCCCCGACTTCTACACTACACCAGTTGAAGAAAAAAAGCGATATAGTGCCGCCCTGCACAGTAACAGGAGCCCGCTTTTGTCCTATCCCATGGAAAACAATTTCCTAAAAAGTAAATTATATTACAGAAGTAATAATGTCTCTAATTGGACTCTAAAATAATAATGTTCCTCACTGGCCACCATAAACTAATAAAGTATGTTCCTCAATCTGGCACCAAACAGTAATTAAGTCCCTTGTTCAGCCTGGCACCCCCATATATCCATCCTGGCCCCCCCTTCCCTGCATATATCCATCCTGACACCCCCCATATATCCCTTCTGGCCACCATATGTCCAGTGTGACCCCTCCATATATTTATCCTAGCCCACGTGTATCGAGCCTTCCCCCTCCCATATACCCATCCTAGTCCCCCATGTGGCCCTCCTGTTCCCCCCATATATCCATCCTGGCCTCCATGTGTCCAGCCTGCCCCCCCACATATCCATCCTGGCCTCCATGTTTCCAGCCTGCCCCCCCATATATCTGTCCTGGCCTCCATGTGTCCAGCCTGCCCCCTCCCATATATCTGTCCTAAAGCCCCATGTGTCAAGCCTGCCCCCCCATATATCCATCCTGGCCTCCATGTGTCCAGCATGCCCCCCCTACATATCCATCCTGGCCTCCATGTGTCCAGCCTGCCCCCCCCAATATATCCATCCTGGCCTCCATGTTTCCAGCCTGCCCCCCATATATCCATCCTGGCCTCCATGTGTCAAGCCTGCCCCCTCATATATCCATCCTGCCCTTCCCCCCTGCATATATCCATCCTGACACCCCCCCATATATCCATACTGGCCCCCATATGTCCAGCGTGGCCCCTCCATATATTTATCCTAGCCCACGTGTATCGAGCCTGCCCCCCCACATACCTATCCTAGCCCCCCATGTGTCCAGCCTGCCCCCCACATATCCATCCTGGCCATCATGTGTCCAGCCTGCCCCGCCCCCCATATATCCGGCCCCCCATATATCCATCCCCCTCACATATCCATCCTGGCCTCCATGTGTCCAGCCTGCCCCACCATATAGCCATCCTGCCCACCCTTTCCCATGTGTCCAGCCAGGCTCCCCCTTATGTGTCCAGCCAGGCTCCCCCCCTTGTGTGTCCAGCCAGGGTTCCCCCTTGTGTGTTCAGCCAGGCTCTCACCCTTGTGTGTCCAGCCAGTGTTCCCACTTGTGTGTCCAGCCAGGGTTCCCCCTTGTGTGTCCAGCCAGGGTTCCCTCTTGTGTGTCCAGTCAGGGCTTCCCCTTGTGTGTCCAGCCAGGGCTCCCCCTTGTGGGTCCAGCCAGGGTTCCCCCTTGTGTGTCCATCCAGCTCCCCCCTTGTGGGGGCCCATCCCATTCTGCATCCACTCATATACACACAGACACACACACAGACACCTCTTACCTTCCTGCTCTCCCGTGCGGTGTCCTCCTTCTCCGGCGGCTGAGTTGCGCGCCTCCTTCACTGCAGGCGCATGACGATGACGTCATACGCCGGCCGGGGAAGGGAGACGCGCAGCTTCAGCTGCTTCACTGGGACGTGTGTCGCGGCGGTTCAGGTAATGAACGCCGCGTGCGCGCGTCCCTGCATACACTGTGCCTGCGCTTTTAAAGGGCCCGTGCCCCTTAAAACCGCAGGTTTTTTTATTTTTTCATTCTCTTCTCCCCCTCTCCTCTGCAGAAGGGTACCCCGCCAGCCCAGTCCCTCCCTGTTGATGACTTATCCTAAAATCGGTCATTAATATATAAGTCCTGGACAGTCCCGTTAAGCTTGTTTTACCTAGTTATAAAAGCCCTTTAAGTCCTCATTATAAGGTAAGGTATGAATGGATCTAATTAAATTCTCCAAAGAGAACTATTTATACATTTTAGTCACTGTGAGCTTTCTACAAGATATTGCGGGCAGTATATAGCGAATATACGGACACAGAGCCATTCGCCGGCTCAGATTGCCAATAAGCACCTTGTAAATATGAGACCTTGACATCATAGGTTACTTGGCTTAATATGAAATTGTCCCTCATGTGTACCGCATTGTGGGCAGGGACTATATGTACATCACTGCAGAATATGTTGGCAATAAAAAGTCAACAGAAATGAATATCATGCAGATCCTCACCAGGACTCCAGCAGTGTCACCATCCTGCCACCATACAGCTATAGAAGGACAATAAACCTGCAGGGTTCTCCCCTCAGTTATTTTTTCCTTTAATTTTATTATCTGTTTCTTACTCACAGTGAAAGAACAGTCATCAGATATTTTATTGTTCACTTTTTATTTTACAGTCTCAGCTCTGAAGAATAGAACGTCTTATGAATAAATGACAGCTCACTTATTACAGTGGTGGCCAAAAGTATTGGCACCCCTGCAATTCTGACAGATAATACTCAGTTTCTTCCTGAAAATGATTGCAATCACAAATTCTTTGGTATTATTATCTTCATTTAATTTGCTTGCAAGGAAAAAATACAAAAGAGAATGAAGCAAAAATCAAAACCTTGATCATTTCACACAAAACTCCAAAAATGGGCCAGACAAAAGTATTGGCACCCTCAGCCTAATACTTGGTTGCACAACCTTTAGCCAAAATAACTGCGAACAACCGCTTCCGGTAACCATCAATGAGTTTCTTACAATGCTCTGCTGGAATCGTAGACCATTCTTCTTTGGCAAACTGCTCCAGGTCCCTGATATTTGAAGGGTGCCTTCTCCAAACTGCCATTTTGTGATCTCTCCACAGGTGTTCTATGGGATTCAGGTCTGGACTCATTGCTGGCCACCTTAGAAGTCTCCAGTGCTTTCTCTAAAACCATTTTATAGTGCTTTTGGAAGTGTGTTTTGGGTCATTGTCCTGCTGGAAGACCCATGACCTCTAAGGGCGACCCAGCTTTCTCACACTGGGCCCTACATTATGCTGCAAAATTTGTTGGTAGTCTTCAGACTTCATAATGCCATGCACACGGTCAAGCAGTCCAGTGCCAGAGGCAGCAAAGCAACCCCAAAACATCAGGGAACCTCCGCCATGTTTGACTGTAGGGACCATGTTCTTTTCTTTGAATGCCTCTTTTTTTTTCCTGTACACTCTATGTTGATGGTTTTTCCCAAAAAGCTCGACTTTTATCTCATCTGACCAGAGAACATTCTTCCAAAACATAGTAACATAGTTTGTAAACATAGTTAGTAAAAGCCGAATAAAGACTTGCGTCCATCAAGTTCGACCTGTTAGTTCTGTAATTGCTAAAGTTGATCCAGAGGAGGGCAAAAACCCCAAATGATTTGGCCAATCTTCACCTGAGGAAAAATTCCCTCCTGACTCTGAAACCAGCAGTCAGAATAAATCCCTGTATCAACTTACTATTTTATTTTATTTTTAAGTATATGCTGAAATCTGCCTGGTATCTAGAAATGCATCCAGTCCCCGCTTGAACTGGTTTAGTGAATCTGACATTACCGTCTCCTCACTCAGTGAATTCCATATTCTCACTGCTCTTACCGTAAAGAACCCCTTCCTATGCTGGTGCTGAAACCTTTTCTCTTCCAGTCTTAGTGAATGCCCTCTTGTTACCGTAATATCCCTCCTTTTGAACAAATCCCTGGCAAGGTCTCTATACTGTCCCCTAACATATTTGTACACATTTATTATGTCCCCCCTCAACCTTCTCTTTTCCAGGCTGAATAGTCCTAGTTTTGCCAACCTCTCTGGGTATTGCAGTCCCTCCATTCCCTTTATTAATTTTGTTGCCCTCCTTTGTACCCTTTCAAGCTCATTTATATCCTTTCTATATATTGGGGCCCATAACTGAGCACAGTATTCCAAGTGTGGTCTGACCAGTGCTTTGTACAGTGGAAGAACAATGTTCTCATCCTTTGCAGCTATACCTCTTCTGATACATCCCATTACCCTGTTTGCCCTTACAGCAGCGGCCTGACTTTGGGCACTCCAATTTAGTTTGCCATCAATCAAGATGCCCAAGTCCTTCTCCATCTCTGAATTCCCCAATGATTTCCCATTCAGTGAGTACTGGTGACTTCCATTTTTCCTTCCCATATGTATGACCTTACATTTCTCCTCGTTAAACCTCATTTGCCATTTAATGCTCCACCTACCCAGCTTATCCAAATCCCTCTGTAGGTCTTCACTATCCTCTTTTGTATTAATTGTTTTACATAACTTTGTGTCATCTGCAAATATTGATATTTTACTATTTATCCCGTTGACTATGTCGTTAATAAAGATATTAAATAACATTGGGCCTAGTACAGACCCCTGTGGTACCCCACTAGTGACGCTTACCCAATCTGAGTATATTCCATTTATAACCACCCTCTGCCTTCTATCCCTTAGCCAGTTAGCTACCCACTTGCAGACATTTTCCCCCAGCCCCATCATTCTCATTTTGTATACCAACCTATTATGTGGCACGCTATCGAAAGCTTTTGAGAAGTCGAGATACACGACATCCACTGGTTCCCCCTGATCTACTCGAGAGCTAACCTCCTCGTAGAAGTCAATCAGGTTTGTTTGGCAGGAGCGATTCCTCATGAATCCATGTTGGTTCGGGATTAAAAGATTATTAGCATCAAGATGCTCCATAATTGCCTCTTTAATGAAGCTTTCAAAAATTTTGCCCACAACGGACGTCAGACTCACCGGCCGATAGTTTCCGGCGTCACTTTTCGCTCCCTTTTTGAATATTGGCACTACATTCGCCTGTCGCCAATCAAGTGGCACAGACCCAGTCTCAACAGAGTCCTTAAATATAAGATATAACGGTCTGTCTATCACATTACTTAGTTCCCTTAGTACCCGTGGGTGTATGCCATCAGGTCCTGGTGATTTGTTTATTTTAATGTTACTGAGGCGTTTCTGTACCCCAGCTTGGGTTAGATTTGTCATACTTAGTGGAGGATTAAGTTTGTCACTTCTCATTTCTCCTGTTAGTTCGATTTCCTTTGTGAAAGTTGTCGAAAAAAAATTATTTAATAGATTAGCTTTATCCTCATCTTTCTCTATGATTTTGCCTTCCTCACTTTTTATCGGTCCAATATTATCCGATTTAATCCTTTTACTATTTATATACGTAAAGAACAGTTTGGGATTTGATCTACTTTCCCTAGCAATACGTCTCTCTGTTTCCTCCTTCACTATTTTTATTTGTTTTTTACAGGTTCTCGTTTTTTCCTTGTAACACATTAGTGCCTCCTTACTGTTTTCCTGTTTTAATCTCTTGAATGCCTCTTTTTTGCTATTTAACGCCCCTTTTACGTTCTTGTTCAACCATATTGGTTTCCTCTTATTTCTGGCCCTTTTATTCCCATACGGTATATACCTCTCGCACTGAGTATTCAGAATTCTTTTGAAGGTTTCCCATTTACTATTCGTATTCCTTTGATTAAGAACTTTGTCCCAGTCAATAAGTTGAAGGCTTTCTTTCAGCTGATCAAACTTCGCCCTCCTAAAGTTTAATGTTTTTGTTGTTCCCTTATTGATAACCCTACTGAAGGGCATTTTGAAGTCGATAATATTATGGTCGCTATTACCTAGGTGCCCCCCTATCTGTACCTCAGTTATTCTATCAGGCCTATTAGTCAATATTAAGTCTAACACGGCCTTCCCTCTCGTTGGTTCCTGCACTAGTTGGGAGAGATAATTATCCTTAATATTTGTCAAGAACCTTTTTCCTTTCTGAGATCTACAGGTTTCTGTTTCCCAGTCAATATCCGGGTAGTTGAAATCCCCCATTACAATCACTTCATTATGTTTTGCTACTTTGTCTATTTGTCCTAATAGCAGTTTCTCATTCTCCTCTGTTATATTGGGTGGCTTATAGCAGACCCCCAGTAATATTTTATTATTATTTTTAGTTCCCTCTATCTCTACCCACATGGACTCGACCCCCTCTTCTCCCTCTCCTATATCTTCCCTTAGTCTGGGTTTTAGACATGACTTTACATATAAGCAGACTCCTCCGCCTTTCCCCTGTTTCCGGTCCCTTCTAAATAAACTATAATCTAATAAATTTACCGCCCAGTCGTAGCTATCGTCTAGCCAAGTCTCTGTTATACCTACGATGTCATACCTCTCCTCCCATATAAGCGCCCGCAGCTCATCCGCCTTATTGGTCAGGCTTCTTGCGTTGGTCAGCATGCAAGATAAAACTTTGTGGTTATTTAGCATCCTATTCTTCTCTAACGATCTAACTGTACTATCCCCACCCCCCTCTCCACCTTCATTATATTCACTTCTCCCCTTCCCCCTTGCTTGCCTCACATCCCACCTATTTCCTTGGTTTCCCCCCCCCCGTCTCTAGTTTAAAAACTCCTCCAACCTATTAGCCATCTTCTTCCCCAGCACCGCTGCACCCTCCCCATTGAGGTGCAGCCCGTCCCTACGGTAGAGCCTGTAGCCGACCGCGAAGTCGGCCCAGTTCTCCATGAACCCAAACCCTTCTGCCTTGCACCAACTCTTTAGCCACTTATTCACCTCCCTAACCTCCTGTTGGCTCTCCTGTGTGGCTCGCGGGATTGGTAGTATTTCTGAGAAAACTACCTTGGAGGTCCTTGCCCTAAGCTTCCTACCTAGGTCCCTGAAATAATTTTTAAGGACCCTCCATCTACCACTCACTTTGTCATTGGTGCCGATGTGGACCATGACCACTGGGTCTTCGCCAGCCCCACCCAGTAACCTGTCAACCCGATCCGCGATGTGCCGGACTCGAGCGCCAGGGAGGCAGCACACCGTTCGGCGATCCCGGTCTTTGTGACAGATTGCCCTGTCTGTCCCCCTAATAATAGAGTCACCCACTACCAGAACCTGTCTTGCCTGCCCTACACTTCCCCCCTCCCCCTCATTACTGGAGCATACACTCCCCCGGCGGTCAGAGGATCTGTCGTGCTCCAATAATGCCGGTTCTGAACGAGCCTTCCTATACTTCTTCCCTCTATCCCTCCTTACTGTTATCCAGCTCCCTGCCTGTTCAGCCTGCACTTCCCCTCTATGCTCCACCCCCAGTATTGACCCATTGAGTGTCTGCTCGGTGAGCAGCAAACTCCGTTCTATGTTGTCGATGCTCCTCAGTACCGCTATCTGAGCAGTTAGATCCAGAATTTGGGCTTCCAAGTGCACGATATGCTCACATCTCTCGCAGCAGTATGGATCCTCGAGCGGGTGCTCACGGAATGCATACATTGCCCAAGATGTACACTGCACGGCTCCGTCCAACATGGACGTCATTCTAAATATGGGGATACAGTCAGTATATATATACAAGTACAAAACACAATTATTTATATATAGGTGTATGGACGGGGATCAATTAGGGATGTGCAAGTGTATCAATTAGATATCGGCGGGGGATCAGTTAAGTATGGACGGGGGATCAATTAAGTATCAAGTATGGACGGGGGAATCAGCTAAGTAGGTCAGGTGGATTAATTAAGTAAAAAGTAAAGTAAAGAAAGAATGAAATACAGTCAGCAATTCAGTCCTAAGTCCTCCCTTCCAAACTCCCTGAATCCAAAGTCACTGAAAAACAAGTCACACACTTACTTTCGTTCACACTTACGCTCCGGACACACGCAGCTCGTTCACACTCGCAAACTAAAAGATTTAAAGTGTTTTTTTTTGTTTGTTTTTTTTTTCCTTTTCCAGCAATGTACCCTTCACCTCAATGCACTTCCAAAGGACTTGATGCCCAACCAGCTGCCCCTTATAAACCCTTAATTATGACCCCTTCCCCTTAATTAACCCCTTGTGAGTAAATCTACACCTCAGGATTTTAGTGCAATGTAGTTAACCCTTAAATACACAGGTAGTAAACTAAGAAACTAAAACTGTAGTGAGAAAATAGATTTTTAATAGCCCAATAAATCTAAACAGGTAGAAAAGCACTCAGCAGATCACAATGCAGCACTCACCGCAATTCACACAGGTATTTTCTGCAGGATTCCCAATACCTCTTCACTGAAAAACAAGTCACACACTTACTTTCGTTCGCACTTACGCTCCGGACACACGCAGCTCGTTCACACTCGCAAACTAAGAGATTTAAAGTGTTTTTTTTTTTTTTTTTTTCCTTTTCCAGCAATGTACCCTTCACCTCAACGCACTTCCAAAGGACTTTATGCCCAACCAGCTGCCCCTTATAAACCCTTAATTATGACCCCTTCCCCTTAATTAACCCCTTGTGAGTAAATCTACACCTCAGGATTTTAGTGCAATGTAGTTAACCCTTAAATACACAGGTAGTAAACTAAGAAACTAAAACTGTAGTGAGAAAATAGATTTTAAAAAGCCCAATAAATCTAAACAGGTAGAAAAGCACTCAGCAGATCACAATGCAGCACTCACCGCAATTCACACAGGTATTTTCTGCAGGATTCCCAATACCTCTTCACGCAATTCACACAGGTATTTTCTGCAGGATTCCCAATACCTCTTCACGCAATTCACACAGGTATTTTCTGCAGGATTCCCAATACCTCTTCACCTTCACCTCAATGCACTTCCAGTTTTAGGCTTTATCAGGTAAGTTTTGGCAAACTCCAGCCTGGCTTTTTTATGTCTCGGGGTAAGAAGTGGGGTCTTCCTGGGTATCCTACCATACAGTCCCTTTTCATTCAGACGCCGACGGATAGTACGGGTTGACACTGTTGTAGCCTCGGACTGCAGGGCAGCTTGAACTTGTTTGGATGTTAGTCGAGGTTCTTTATCCACCATCCGCACAATCTTGCGTTGAAATCTCTCGTCAATTTTTCTTTTCCGTCCACATGTAGGGAGGTTAGCCACAGTGCCATGGGCTTTAAACTTCTTGATGACACTGCGCACGGAAGACACAGGAACATTCAGGTCTTTGGAGACGGACTTGTAGCCTTCAGATTGCTCATGCTTCCTCACAATTTGGTTTCACAAGTCCGCAAACAGTTCTTTGGTCTTCTTTCTTTTCTCCATGCTCAATGTGGTACACACAAGGACACAGGACAGAAGTTGAGTCAACTTTAATCCATGTTAACTGGCTGCAAGTGTGATTTAGTTATTGCCAACACCTGTTAGGTGCCACAGGTGCTCTTTCAGCTGCTCATAAAACCCGGCCCTGTAATCCGGACCCATTAAATTCCTCTCAGCACTATGTGTGCTGGAGCCTGCTTCTCCGGATCCTACATCACCGAAGCATGGCACTTCGAGGACACATACCTCCCGTCCACGATCTGTCCGGCAGCAACCTTATATACACGCCCCCTCTGTCCAAAGCCGTAGGGCTTGGCACCTTCTGTCACCATACAATAAACCCTTGACAAGGCAGCGGCATTCCCATGTTGTTTCCCAGGCCTATGCTCTACCCGGAAACTAAAATCTTGTAGAGCCAGGAACCACCTAGTCACTCTGGCATTGTTTCCCTTCTTTTCTCGCATCCACCTCAATGGGGCATGGTCTGACACTAACCTGAACCTTCTACCTAATAGGTAATACCTCAGAGTGTTTAACGCCCACTTAATGGCCAAACATTCTTTTTCTACAATGGAGTAGTCCTTCTCACAAGCGGAGAGCTTCAGACTGAGGTATTTTACAGGGTGTTCTTCTCCGTTAATCTCCTGGGACAAGACTGCTCCCAGCCCGACATCCGATGCATCCATCTGGACCACAAACTCCTTGGAGAAGCTGGGTGCCACCAAGACTGGTTGTTTACAGAGGACCAGTTTCAATTCCTGGCAGGTCGCTTCTGCTTCCGGGGACCACTTGGCCATAGCTGACTTCATCCCTTTCGGAAGATCCATCAGTGGGGCTGCTATCAGGGCAAAGTTAGGGACAAATCTTCGATAGTAGCCCACAATGCCTAGAAACGCCATGACCTGCTTCTTCGAGAGGGGCTGTGGCCAGTTCAAGATCGCCTCGACCTTATTTATTTGTGGTTTTATTTCCCCTCTACCAACCACGTATCCTAGGTACTTGGCTTCCTCCATCCCCATGGCACATTTCTTCGGGTTGATAGTAAAGCCCGCCTTCCTTAGGGCATCAAGTATGGCTTGAACTTTGTCCAGATGACTTTCCCAGTCCTGGCTAAATATGACGATGGCATCTAGGTAGGCCGCTGCATACTGTTTGTGGGGTGCTAAGATCCGGTCCATGGCTCTCTGGAAGGTGGCCGGAGCTCCCTTCAACCCAAACGGCATCCTGACGTATTGGCGTCGAGAAGGCTGTCTTCTCCTTAGCCTCTTTGGACAGGGGAATTTGCCAATATCCTTTGGTGAGGTCCAGAGTGGTGATGTACCGAGCGGGTCCTAGCCTTTCGATAAGCTCATCTACCCTAGGCATTGGGTAGGCGTCGAACTTTGAGACCTCGTTCAGCTTCCTATAGTCGTTGCAAAACCGCCATTCCCCATCTGGTTTCGGCACTAAGACTATAGGACTGGACCATCCACTTTTGGACTCTTCAATGACTCCCAGGTTTAGCATCCGCCTTACTTCTTTAGAGATCACCTCTCTGCGGGCTTCGGGGATCCGGTATGGTTTTAGATTGACGCGAACATGAGGCTCTGTGAGAACCTCATGCTCTATGACCTGAGTGAGTCCTGGCAACTCCAAAAACATGTCTTTATTTCGCTGTAACAACTCTTTGCACTGTTGCTTTTGGGCATGTGACAGTGACTCTGCCACCTTGACCTCTTTCACATCGGCCTCAGCCTCAGCCATTAAACAGGGAGCTTCCGCAGGCTCTCTATCTTGCCATGGCTTAATCAAGTTAACATGGTAAATTTGGTAGGGCTTCCTCTTCCCTGGTTGGTGGATCTTAAAGTTGACTTCCCCCACTTTCTCTACCACCTCATAGGGGCCCTGCCACTTGGCCATGAACTTGTCTCCACTGTGGGACTAGCACAAGCACTCGATCTCCTGGGTTGAACGATCTCACCCTGGCCGACCTATTATACACCCTGGACTGTGCCTCTTGTGCCTTAAGGAGGTGCTCCCTCACAATGGGCATCACATGGGCAATCCTCTCTTGCATCTGGGCAACGTGCTCCACCACTCTCCTATAGGGAGTGGTCTCAGCTTCCCAGGACTCTTTCTCCACCTCCAGGAGTCCTGAGGGTGTCGTCCATAGAGTGGTTCAAACGGGGAGAAACCTGTGGAAGCTTTGGGAACTTCCCTCATGGCGAACAACATATAGTCCCAGTCTCGGCCATCCTTTTCCACTGCTTTCCTCAACATTGCTTTCAAGGTTTTGTTAAACCTCTCTACCAGTCCGTCTGTCTGGGGAGAGTACACGGAGGTTCTCAGTTGTGCAATCTGCAGTGTCTTGCACAATTCCCTCATGACCTTCGACATAAATGGAGTTCCTTGGTCTGTTAGGATCTCGTTAGGCAACCCAGTTCTTGAAAACATGTGGTCTAACTCCCGGGCTATACACCTGGTGGAGGAGTTTCGTAGTGGTACAGCCTCCAGATACCATGTAGCATAATCTAATACCACCAGGATATACTGATGCACTTGGGCGGACTTGACCAGAGGCCCCACTAGATCCATTGCTATGCGTTCGAATGGAACCTCGATGACTGGTAGTGGCACTAGGGGACTGCGGAAGTGGGCCACTGGGGAGGTTATCTGGCATGTGGGGCAGGAACGACAATAACTCTATATTTCTCTATAGCAACCTGGCCAGTAGAATCTTTGGAGGATCCGTTCTTGAATCTTGTCTGCACCCAGGTGACCACCCAACACATGAGAATGAGCCATGTCTAACACCCTGCGTCTATAGGGCCCTGGCACCAGCAACTGTTCTATTACCTCACCCCTTGGCTTGGTTATTCTGTACAGCAAATCCCCATTCACAGCAAAATGAGGGAACCGAGTGTCAGCCCCCGGTTCCTGAGGCACCCCATTTAACACAGTAACATTTTCAAAGGCCCCTTTCAGAGTTAAATCCCTGAGTTGGGCAGTTCCAAAGTTTCCCTCGGACACCTAAAGCTCAGGGATATTGGACTCAGGGGATGCTACTTCAGCCTCATTGCCCACCAGCACACACATGGGAAACTCATCTACTATGTTCTGCGGGTAAGTTTCCTTAGGGGCGATCTGGCTGTCGTCCAAGCAACCAGGTGTCCCCGCTTTCCCCCACATTTCCCAGAATAATGCAAAGTAACGTCCAATTATTATGGGATGCAATAGGTCCTTAACGACCGCCACTTCATGAGATGTGGTGCCACAGTCTGTGTTTACATCCACCTGGGCCACAGGATAGTTCTTAGCGTCCCCATTGATACACCGGACACCCACCACCTTCCCAGAAACCAGCCGATGAGGGAGTGTGGCCCTTATCAGGGTCACCAAACTTCCTGAGACCAATAGTCCAGAGACTTGTGCCCCGTGAACTGACACTGAGCATGCCTGAGGGCCCTCGCCATGTTGACGAACCGCGCTGCAGGCGAGGTAGGCAAAATAAGAGCAACGCCGGCCCATGTTACAGTCCATTGGTTCAGAGGTTATGGGACACCGGGAGGCAATATGGCCAGGGGTATGACATCTCCAACACACTATATTATGGGGTGGGACCTTGGGCAGCAACTCAGACCCCTCCTGAACTCTAGGATGCCCCCCAGGTGTGGCGCTAGCTCCCTTCTTTTGGGTGTCCGCCACCTTTTGGGAACCCCAGTATTGAGAGGCTACGACCCCTTGTTTTCCCAACGGACTCTCAACCGCCTGGTATCTTTCCACCAACCCCACCAAGTCATCAGCATTATAGGGATCTCCCTGGGCAACCCAGGATTTTACCGACTTCGGGAGAGAGTGTATAAACCTGTCTATAACGACCTCTATCTCATATCATAGGACTATCTATCATCTATCTATTATCTACATGACGCGCCCCCTGGGCCATGGGGCACCCGGGACCGGACTTCAGGGCAATACTGGGAGTAGTTGTGGCGACCTGGTCCCGTGGCTCAGGGTGGCCAGACCAATATTGTGGCAGTCTCTGTATCAGTATAATGCAATGTCCGACTACACCACCCGTGGATTGCGGTCAATAAGAACCGCCGCTGCTGAGCAGACCTCTGAGGCTGATGTTGTGAGGGCAGCAGAGTGTAGTATAACTCCCCACGGGAGGAGTATAGCCTCAGGCTAGTGAGTGTGGATGATAGGAGTGATGGTACACGAGCGCAGCAGGAACGACTCAGAGGCTTTGCAGTGCAGTTCAGGGTCTTTACTGATGGTGATAAGGCAGACCCTCCCGGGAGTACTGGCTAGCATAAGAGGCCTGGTCAGTCTGTGAGCAAACTGGAGTTCCCCTGGCCAGGTGGAGTTGTAGGCCTCCCCGACTATCTGCACTCTTCCTGGCTACCTTGCTGTAAGCGAGTGGAAGTAGCCCACGTCCCTGAGTGTTCCGTGTGGTGCTCACCTGTATGGCTGGTGACTTGGGGCCTTCTGATAGCCCCCGCTCCTCGATTGCAGTGCTGGTCCCTTGCTCGTGACTGAGCCTCCGGGCTTCTATGGCGAGAGGACTTGAAATCCCCTGCCGGCGGGTTTCTGCTGCTGGGTATATATAAGTCCCCGCAACCTCGGACTCCTGTGTCCGGTTCTCAGAGTCTTCTGCCAGGACGAACTCCGCTTAGCTCAAGTCCCTGGTCTTCAGCTCCTGCTCCTACAGAGCTCCTCGCTGTTACTTTCCCTGTGTCTGGAACTAACTCCAGGCTCTGACTTCACTAACTCCGCCCCAGATCCAGTTTATATAGGGCAGGTTCCTCCCCTATCTGGTCTGGGACAGGAGGTGTTGCATGTTTAAGGGCTCCGAACCAGGAAACCTCCCACTTGCTCTCAGACATAATATTTCTATTACAGTGGTAACCAGACCCCTGGGGTGCCACATATCCATCTATCTATCTCATATCTATCTATCTATCAATCTCATATCTATCTATCTTCTCCACTTTTTATCTGGTCTCAGTATGACTTTCATATTACCCACGACTGTTACTTGCCACAGGTGAGTTTTAACGAGCATCACATGCTTGAAGCAAAGTTGTTTTTCCACAATTTTGGAAAAGTGCCAACAATTTTGTCCGGCCCATTTTTGGAGTTTTGTGTGAAATTATGTCCAATTTGCCTCTTTTTCCCATTTTTTTGTTCTGTTTCAATACACACAAAGGAAATAAATATTATAACAAATGTATAACAAAACATGTGTAATTGTAATAATTTTCTGGGAGAAATACTTCACTTTCTGGAACAATCTCAAGGTTGCTAAACACTTCCGGCCATGACTGTGTGTATATATGGGCCCTCAATAAACCATCCCTCTCAACGAAAAGGCCACAGCAAGGGTCAGGAATCGGTGGCCTTCCCTCTCCGAATCTTAGGGAGAGACGGTTGTGCTTCCAGCATCCACCTAGGCTGCCACCCCAGTGGAACTAATAGCAGGGTAGCCAACTGTCCAGAAATTCTTGGACAGTCCATAAAAATAGGGCACTTTTTTCCCTGTCCGTAAAAAAAATGTGATGCGTCCATAATCTTTCTGAAGCTGGAGAGACTTGTTCAGATGGAGGGAGATGTAGGGGCATCATATTGTGTATAGGGAGATGTAGGGGCATCATATTGTGTATAGGTATCATATTGTGTATCTGCATGTGTGGGGACATCATACGGTGTATATGGAGCTGTGAGCACATCATACTGTATTTAGGGAACAATGAGGGAATCATACTGTATACAAGGAGCTGTGGAAACATAATGCTGTGTAAAGGGTCTGTGGGGTCATCATCTAATATACAGTACAGACCAAAAGTTTGGACACACCTCATTTAAAGATTTTTCTGTATTTTCATGACTATGAAAATTGTACATTCACACTGAAGGCATCAAAACTATGAATTAACACATGTGAAATTATATACTTAACAAAAAAAGTGTGAAACAACTGAAAATATGTCTTATATTCTAGGTTCTTCAAAGTAGCCACCTTTTGCTTTGATGACTGCTTTGCACACTCTTGGCATTCTCTTGATGAGCTTCAAGAGGTAGTCACCGGAAATGGTTTTCACTTCACAGGTGTGCCCTGTCAGGTTTAATAAGTGGGAGTTCTTGCCTTATAAATGGGGTTCGGATCATCAGCTGTGTTGTGCAGAAGTCTGGTGGATACACAGCTGATAGTTCTACTAAATAGACTGTTAGAATTTGTATTATGGCAAGAAAAAAGCAGCTAAGTAAAGAAAAATGAGTGGCCATCATTACTTTAAGAAATGAAGGTCAGTCAATGCAAAAAATTGGTAAAACTTTGAAAGTGTCCCCAAGTGCAGATGCAAAAACCATCAAGCGCTGCAAGAAACTGGCTCACATGAGGACTGCCCCAGGAAAGGAAGACCAAGAGTCACCTCTGCTTCTGAGGATAAGTTTATCCGAGTCACCAGCCTCAGAAATCGCAGGTTAACAGCAGCTCAGATTAGAGACCAGGTCAATGCCACACAGAGTTCTAGCAGCAGACACATCTCTTCAACAACTGTTAAGAGGAGACTTTGTGCAGCAGGCCTTCATGGTAAAATAGCTGCTAGGAAACCACTGCTAAGGACAGGCAACAAGCAGAAGAGACTTATTTGGGCTAAAGAACACAAGGAATGGACATTAGACCAGTGGAAATCTGTGCTTTGGTCTGATGTGATATCTTTGGTTCCAACCACCGTGTCTTTGTGCGATGCAGAAAAGGTGAACGGATGGACTCTACATGTCTGGTTCCCACCGAGAAGCATGGAGGAGGAGGTGTGATGGTGTGGGGGTGCTTTGCTGGTGACACTGTTGGGGATTTATTCAAAATTGAAGGCATACTGAACCAGCATGGCTACAACAGCATCTTGCAGCGGCATGCTATTCCATCCGGTTTGCGTTTAGTTGGACCATCATTTATTTTTCAACAGGACAATGACCCCAAACACACCTCCAGGCTGTGTAAGGGCTATTCGACCAAGAAGGAGAATGATGGGGTGCTACGCCAGATGACCTGGCCTCCACAGTCACCAGACCTGAACCCAATCGAGATGATTTGGGGTGAGCTGGACCGCAGAGTGAAGGCAAAAGGGCCAACAAGTGCTAAGCATCTCTGGGAACTCCTTCAAGATTGTTGGAAGACCATTTCCATTGACTACCTCTTGAAGCTCATCAAGAGAATGCCAAGAGTGTGCAAAGCAGTCATCAAAGCAAAAGGTGGCTACTTTGAAGAACCTAGAATATAAGACATATTTTCAGTTGTTTACACTTTTTTGTTAAGTATATAATTCCACATGTGTTAATTCATAGTTTTGATGCCTTCAGTGTGAATGTACAATTTTCATAGTCATGAAAATACAGAAAAATCTTGAAATGAGAAGGTGTGTCCAAACTTTTGGTCTGTACTGTATATAATCGTCTAATCCCGTCTGTCTGTCTGTCCTTCTGTCCAGGAAATCCTGCGTCGCTGATTGGTCCAGCCGCGGCCAATCAGCGACGCGGGATTTCAGAAAAAGATGGCGGCCGTTAGCAGCTCATCTGCCGCACGGAGGTCAGCGGCGATGCAGCCGGGAGATGACCGGCGCTAGCCGCTCATCTCCCGGCTGCTCGCAGCAGAAGTACCGCGACCGGCGGCGCTGCTGACCTCCATGCGGCTACCGTCGGGAGATCAATGGCTAGGGCCGCTGATCTCCCGACGGCAAGTGAGAAGCTAGGACCGGGGAGTGGCGCCGCCAGTCGGGATACTTCGGCTGTGAGCAGCCGGCCATCTCCCGGTTCCTCGCAGCGGAAGTACCCGCACAGGTAGCGTCGCTGCCCGGTCCTCAGTAATACGATTCGCTGATTGGTCGGAATCAGCGATATTGGCGCCGCGACCAATCAGCGATACTGGCGCCAAATTTAAACACCGCTCTGCTGATTGGTCGTGGCCGGCGGCCGCGACCAATCAGCGATTTTGGCGCCACATTTAAACACCACTCTGTTGATTGCGCCTGGTCGGCCGCATACAGATTCTAGAATACCCGATGCGTTAGAATCGGGACACCATCTAGTACTGTATATAAAGAGCTGTGGGAGCCATCACACTATATATAGAGACCTGTGAAAAGCTAATGTGTTGATCCAGAGGAAGTCAAAAAACCCCAGGAGAATGCAGGAGGTGCAGCGGAGGAAACAGCGATGTCTTAAGCAGAGCTGGAGCCGGGTATTTAAACACAGAGCAAGATGGTGACTATACCAGAGGTGTAGAGATCCAGGAGAAGTTTTCTTCAGGAAGACAAAAGTTCAGAGATCCCAGCGTGAGTGAACAACAGCCAGCGGTTCCTTTCAGCAGAAGTCCCCTTAGCAGAGGATTCAGGCAGCAATCCTTTCAGCGGATGACTAGGAGTAAACACAAAGTCAGCAAGACTCTATTCAGAGGGCTAGCACAGGTGAGTAGAAAGCTAAAAGCACACAATACTCAGGCAAGGCATGATTGCAACACATGCAGTTTAAGTAGGTCCACAGGCAGGAAACACATGACCCCAGTGAGGCAATGGAAGCCATCTTGGCTAAGGGAAAAACTACTGGCAAAGTAAAATTAAACCTGGCATCCTGACACTGCCAAAGGAGCTTAGAGACAGAATTGTGGCAAGGCACAGATCTGGCCAAGTTTACAAAAGAATTTCTGCATTAGTCAAGGGTCCTAAGAACACAGTGGCCTCCATAATCCTTAAGTGGAAAAAGTTTGGGACCACCAGAAGTCTTCCTAGACCTGGCCGTCCAGCTCAACTGAGCAATCGTGGGAGAAGAGCCTTGGTGAGAGAGGTAAAGATGAACCCCAAGATCACTGTGGCTGAGCTCCAAAGATGCAGTAGGGAGATGGGAGAAAGTTGCATAAAGTCAACTATCACTGCAGCCCTCCACAAGTCGAGCCTTTATGGCAGAGTGGCCCAACGGAAGCCTCTCCTCAGTGCAAGACATATGGAAGCCTGCACAGAGTTTGCTTAAAAACACATGAAGGACTCCCAGTCTATGAGAAATAAGATTCTTTGGTCTGATGAGACTAAGATAGAACTTTTTGGTGATAATTCTAAGGGGTATGTGTGGAGAAAACCAGGCACTGCTCATCAGCTGCCCAATACAATCCCAACAGTGAAACATGGTGGTGGCAGCATCATGGGGGTGTTTTTCAGCTGCAGGGACAGGACGACTGGTTGGAATTGAAAGAAACATGAATGTGGCCAAGTACACAGATATCCTGGATGAAAACCTCTTCCAGAGTGCTCTGGACCTCAGACTTGGCCGAAGGTTCACCTTCCAACAAGACAATGACCCTAAGCACACAGTTAAAATAACAAAGGAGTGGCTTCAGAACAACTCTGTGACCATTCTAGACTGGCCCAGCCAGAGCCCTGACCTAAACCCAATTGAACATCTCTGGAGAGACCTGAAAATGGCTGTCCACCAACGTTCACCATCCAACCTGACAGAACTGGAGAGGATCTGCAAGGAAGAATGGCAGAGGAACCCCAAATCCAGGTGTGAAAAACTTGTTGCATCATTCCCAAGAAGACTCATGGATGCACTAGCTCAAAAGGGGGCTTCTACTCAATACTGGTCATTTGGTCTGACATGCACTGTGAGCTGTGAGGTCTTATATAGACAGGTGTGTGCCTTTCCAAATCAAGTCCTATCAGTTTAATTAAACACAGCTGGACTCCAATGAAAGAGTAGAACCATCTCAAAGAGGATCACAAGAAATGGACAGCATGTGACTTAAATATGAGCAAAGGGTCTGAATACTTATGACCATGTGATATTTCAGTTTTCCTTTTTTAATAAATTTGCAAAAATTTCTACATTTCTGTTTTTTTTCAGTCAAGATGGGGTGCACAGTGTACTTTAATGAGAAAAAAAATGAACTTTTTAGAATTTACCAAATGGCTGCAATGAAACAAAGAGTGAAAGATGTAAAGGGGTCTGAATGCTTTCCGTACCCACTGTATATAGTACTCAATGTTCCAGGCAGTGGGAGGCATTACTGGGATCCAGAGCAGTCGCTCCAGTCAGGTCCAGAGCCTAAGGTCTGGCATAGGAGCTGCCGGACACTTTGTGTGCTCTGAAGTACAAAGGAAGATGGACAGGGACCTGCATAGATGGAAGTTGAAGGCCAGTCCCGGGTGTACTGCAGAGGTGGACGAGAAATACAGGATGAGCTAGCAACAGGGCTGAAGAGGAGTTATGCTAAGAAGGAGGATAATGTGAATTGCTGTGCCTTATCCCATCTGTACCCACCTGATGAACTTGAACTGTCAAGTATATGTTTGACTGTTACAAAGAACTTCGTGTCCCCTAAATTGTGTGCGGCGGCTTCTGAGGACAGAAGCCTGAAGGCAGTGGAGGCCTGCGGCCTACAAGAGAGTGTGCTGCACCCCACACCCTAGAGCACACTGGGACTGGGACACCCATTGTCTGTAAAGTGCCAGAGCGAAATCAGACAGACGTTCAGTCACGACTACCGCTCTGTGCCACTTTACAAGATGAGTGATAAGGGAACTTCCCCATCAGAAGAGAAGAGGAAATAATGGTCGCTGCCCAAACTGTGACAAGAACAGGACCACAATGCAACAAGAACTGTCTCACAATGCTCTTGGAACTTTCCCATAATGCATTGCAAATTGAAACTAGAGCAAATACATTAAATCACTAGCAGACAGTGCAGTTATCAAACAATAAAAAAGAGACAGGATTCAAATGCAAGCAACATAATGTCAGAACTGATATACACATAAAGTGACTAGATTCCCTGGATAGCTAAATTCGCTGCTGAGGCAAGAACACGGGCTGCCCAGCACTATTTAAGTGCACCCCATGAAGATAGACACTCTAATTTACAAGGCCATAACATATAGGTGCATCTCACAAAATTAGAATATCATCAAAAAGTTAATTTATTTCAGTTCTTCAATGCAAAAAGTGAACCTCATATATTATATAGAGTCATTACAAACACAGTGATCTATTTCAAGTGTTTATTTCTGTTAATGTTGATGATTATGGCTTATAGCCAATGAAAACACAAAAGTCATTAACTCAGTAAATTAAAATAATTAACAAAAAACACCTGCAAAGACTTCCTAAGCATTTAAAAAGGTCCCTTAGTCTGTTTTAGTAGGCTCCACAATCATGACAATCATGATGAAGACTGCTGGCTTGACAGATGTCCAGAGTTCCAATTTTCATTTGAAATCAAGGTCCCAGAGTCTGGAAGAAGAGTGGAGAGGCCACAATCCAAGCTGCTTGAGGTCTAGTGTGAAGTTTCCACAATCAGTGATGGTTTGGGGAGCCGTGTCATCTGCTGGTGTAGGTCCACTGTGTTTTTTCAACACAAAAGTCAGCGCAGCCGTCTACCAGGAAATTTTAGAGCACTTCATGCTTCCCTCTGCCACAGTATCAAGCTACCAGGGGGGCAAAGGGGGCGGTGGCCCCGGGCCCCTCGCTCTTAGGGGGCCCATCCAGGGCTACGCCAGTGTAACTGTATCTAGCATGCCCCTGGTGCCAGCATCGGGCCCCACTGCCCGCCACCGCCGCAAGTTTACTGATGAGAGAGGGAGCGCGGATCTCTCTCCCATTAGTCCCTTCTGTGACTGACGTCTCTGACATCATCACTTGGCGCCCAGCCCGCTGTGCTGAAGATGTGTGCGTGCTGGGTGCTCTGAGCAGCGAGGGAACCAGGAGGAGAGATGAGTACTGTTTATTTATTTTTTGCCGGGTGGGGGGCGGCATTATATTACAGACTCTGCCTATGGGAAGGGGGAGGTGCATTATACTACAGACTCTGCCTATGGGGGAGCATTATCCTAAAGACTCTGCCCACAGAGAGGGGGGGCATTATACTAAAGACTCTGCCTATGGGGAGGGGGGGCATTATACTACAGACTGTCTATGGGGAGGGGGGGAGCATTATACTAAAGCCTCTGTCTATGGGGGGGCATTCTACTACAGACTCTGCCTATGGGGGGCATTATACTACAGACTCTGTTTATGAGCAGGGGAGAGCAGTAGACTACAGACTCTGCCTATGGGGGGTGCATTTTACTACAGACTCTGCCTATAGGTGGGGCATTATACTACAGACGCTGCCTATGAGATGGGGGGGGCATTATATCACAGACTCTGCCTATGAGGAGGGGGGGCACATTATACTACAGACTCTGCCTATGGGGGCGCATTATACTATACGAAGGACTATGGGGAGTGCATTATACTATATTGAGGACTATCTGGTGCATTATACTATATGTACTCTATTTATACAGTGTGGGAGATAATGTGGGTTCTTTGAACAGTGTGGGGGCCATCATACAGTGTGGGAGATAATGTGGGATCTTTGTATGGTGTGGAGGCCATCATACAGTGTTGGAGCCATCAGCTTGTGGGCTACTAAGGGGTCAGTATACTGTGTGGGGGTACTATACAGTGAGGGGGAATTATATAGTGAATAGGAGAACATCATACTGGTTAGAGCGGAGCTCTACATGGGGGGAGACTCAGGACATTATTAAATCTTAGGTGGGCACTTATTGTTATAGGGGAACTCAGGTTATCGTGACTGTCGAAGGGGCACTATTACTTTCTAGGGGGCACAATGTGGGCACTGTTTTCTAGGACACTTGCACATGGCATTACTTTATTTTAGAGGTTTGTTTTACCATCTAGAGGGCACACAGTAGGTGCAGTAATAGGGACACATTTTGCAGCAGAGGCTCAGTATTGGGGTATCAGCAGGATGAGAAGTTTGTGCAGGTTGGGGATAGATGTGGTCAGTGCCCGAAATGCAAGGAGTCAAATGTGTCTTTGTTGTGATCTCTGCATACCTGAGACTCTGAGTCCTGGCTGGAGAAGTTGTCGTGTCGGTCTGGGCCAGATGGAAAAGACGGGAAAAGTGAACAATTTAATCAGAAAGAACGTCAGCTGTAAGGTACTATATATAACTGAGCTGTGATCTCTTATATGTTCTGCAGGACTGGCATCTATCAATATATGTCACCATATGGCGGTAATATCAGTGCTGGTCTTTGTATAGAGATTATTTTTAGTAACAGCGCGGTCATCTGCTGAGGTTTTCCTACATCCACTATCTGGGTTCGCCGCTATAGTTGGAATCAGGGTTACCTGGTTAGAGGCCCACTCAGAAGTTTCGGCCCCCTGAACCAAAACCTTAGCTACGCCAAGCTTTTTGGAGATGGAAATTTCATTTTCCAGCAGGACTTGGCCCCTGTCCACACTGACAAAAGTACTAATACCTGGTTTAAAACAACAGTATCACTGTGCTTGATTGGCAGCAAACTCACCTGACCTTAACCCCATAAAGAATCTATGGGGTATTGTCAAGAGGAAAATGAGAGACACCAGACCCAACAATGCAGACGAGCTGAAGGCTTCTATCAAAGCCACCTGGGCTTCCATAACCCCTCAGCAGTGCCACAGGCTGATCCCTCCATGCCACATTGCCGCATTGATGCAGTAATTGATGTAAAAGGATCCCCGACCAAGTATTGAGGGCATTTATTGAACATACATTTCAGTAGGATAACATTTTGGATTTTGAAAACATTTTTCAAGCTGTTGTTATAAGGTATTCTAATTAATTGAAATAATGACTTTTGAGTTTTCATTGGCTGTAAGCCATAATCATCAACATTAACAGAAATAAACACGTGAAATAGATCACTCTGTGTGTAATGGCTCTATATAATATATGAGTTTCACGTTTTGTATTGAAGAACTGAAATAAATTAACTTTTATGGTGATATTCTAATTTTGTGAGATGCACCTGTAGATGGGCTTGGCTGCACCCTGAATAAAAATAGCATGTAAAAAATATATATGATATATATGAGGTATTGGTCGATATTTTGGCCAAAATATACAAGCTCGCAACCTGCTCAAGGGTCCTCATACTTGCGAGTCCCTACACTAACATTAAAAGCAAAGTCACAAAAACAAGGAATTAAAGTTCCCACCAAAATTCAAGAATTAACACAGCAAATACAGCAACAATAATTACAAGGATGCAGCAAACCCATATAATGAAGAAGTCAGCAACACAGGTGCAAAATATTGATGAGACAACCACTCACAACCTACCAATTCATGGAGGGGGTGATAGCTTAGTATTAAAACTGCACACAAATAAGCCTTGTATAGGGCACTGGTCACACATAGGTAGTGCACAATGTCTGGCTTACAGCCTATTAGTGAAGCCCAAACTATTAGATTAGGCGGGCTGCCCAGCACTTTTTAAGTACACCCCATGAAGACAGACACCCTAGTTTACAAGGCCAACATTGATGGGTCTGGCTGCACCCTGAATAAAAATAACGTGCAAAAAATATATATGACATATATGAGGTATTAGTAAATATTTTGGCCAAAATACACAAGCTCGCAACCCGCGTCAAGGGTTCTCATACTTGCGAGTCCCTACACTAACATTAAAAGCAAAGACAAATTTAAATTCCCACCAAAATTCAAGAATTAACACAGGAAAAAAGGGCAACAGTGTTTACCTGCCTAGGTCTCAGTACTAATCATACCATATAATAACGATGACAGCAACACAGGTGCAAAATACTGATGTGACAACCACTCACATATTACCAATTAATGGAGGGGGGTGATTACATAGTATTAAAACTGCACACAAAATTATATGGGATTGCTACATCCTAATAGTGCATTAGTTCTGAGATCTGGGCAGGTAAATGCTATATTAATAATTGATTTTTTGGGGAAAGTTAAATTCTCTTTTGTTGGCTTTACTTTTAATCTAACTGAAATACACATAAGCTTTTTTCCTAAACATTAGGATCTGTTTAGAGCCATCAGCTCAAAAAGGCTTCCTTTGACAGACTTGGCATAAGCAGGTCAAAAGGAACCCTGATCTTTACCATTACACCCCTTTACAGGAATGGAGATTTACCACATGCTCAGGGTTGCATCTACAGAGTAGCTGCTGGCCAGAGGAGCGAGCTTGAGGCTATAACTCTAACTAAGCTTTTTTATTACTAAATGATGGGTTCTGTCTAAGGCCATTGGCTCAAAAAGACTTCCTCGGACAGACTTGGCGCAAGCTACTCCATTCTGCAGATCCCAAGGGAACCCTGGCCTTTACCATTACACCCCTGTACAGGGATAGATACTTACCATAGGCCCAGGGTTGCATCTACAGAGTAGCTGCTGGCCGGAGGAGCGAGCTTGAGGCTATAGTGGTTGATTCAACTCTAACTAAAGCTTTTTTTTCCTAAATACTGGGATCTGTTTAAGGCTGTTGGCTCAAACAGACTTCCTCGGACAGACTTGGCGCAAGCTACTCCATTCTGCAGATCCCAAGGGAACCCTGGTTTTTACCATTACACCCCTGTACAGGGATAGATACTTACCATAGGCCCAGGGTTGCATCTACAGAGTAGCTGCTGGCCGGAGGAGTGCGCTTGAGGCTTGAGTAGTTGAGTCAATCCTAACTAAAGAAAAACCTATCTAATGACACTTTCTTGTTAGGACCTGTCTGAGGCCTATGGCTCAAAAAAGCAACTTTGGAAAAACTTGGCAAAAGCCAGTCTATCCTACAGGTTCCAAAGGAACTCTGACCTTCACTCTTACAGCCCTGTACAGTGATAAAGACTTATTACAGGGCCTTGATTGCATCTACATAGTAGATGATGACTGGAGGGGCAAACTTAAGGTTAGAATGGTTCAGCCAACCCTAACTATTGCTACTTTCTTAAATGTTAGGATATTTCTGAGGCCGTTGGCTCAAACAGGCTTCCTTAGACAGACTTGGCGCAAAACACACCATTTCTGATGTTTCCAAATGAACCCTGGGCTTCACCCTTGAACCTCTATACAGGGACCGTTTCATAGTTTTAAGGTTGAAAGACACAAGTCCATCAAGTTCAACCTAAAAGCTAATGTGTTGATCCAGAGGAAGGCAAAAACCCCATGAGGCAGATGCTAATTGCCCCATATTAGGGGAAAAATTCCTTCCCGACTCCACATATGGCAATCAGACTAGTTCCCTGGATCAACGTCCCATAACAAAATCTAGTACGGATAACCTGCAATTTTATATTATTCAAGAAAGGCACACACATGCCCTCCTTGAATTTTTTTTAGAAAATTAAGTATTTCAATTTCATGTGGTAGAGAGTTTCATAACCTCATTGCTCACACAATAAAAATTTGCCAACTAACTTCCTTTAGACAAAGTGAATTAGGATCTTTATGCTAGAGTAATTGAATTAACTCTAACTGAAATAGATTAATGCTTTTTTCCTAAATGTTGAAATTTGTTTAAATCCATCAGCTCAAAAAGGCTTTCTCGGACAGACTTGGCGCAAGCTACTCCATTCTGCAGATCCCAAGGGAACCCTGGCCTTTACCATTACACCCCTGTACAGGGATAGATACTTACCATAGGCCCAGGGCTGCATCTACAGAGTAGCTGCTGGCCGGAGGAGCGAGCTTGAGGCTATAGTGGTTGATTCAACTCTAACTAAAGCTTTTTTTTCCTAAATACTGGGATCTGTTTAAGGCTGTTGGCTCAAACAGACTTCCTCGGACAGACTTGGCGCAAGCTACTCCATTCTGCAGATCCCAAGGGAACCCTGGTTTTTACCATTACACACCTGTACAGAGATAGATACTTACCATAGGCCCAGGGTTGCATCTACAGAGTAGCTGCTGGCCGGAGGAGTGCGCTTGAGGCTTGAGTAGTTGAATCAATCCTAACTAAAGAAAAATCTATCTAATGACACTTTCTTGTTAGGACCTGTCTGAGGCCTATGGCTCAAAAAAGCTTCTTTGGAAAGACTTGGCAAAAGCCAGTCTATCCTACAGGTTCCAAAGGAACTCTGGCCTTCACTCTTACAGCCCTGTACAGTGATAAAGACTTATTACAGGGCCTTGATTGCATCTACATAGTAGATGCTGACTGGAGGGGCAAACTTAAAGTTAGAATGGTTCAGCCAACCCTAACTATTGCTACTTTCTTAAATGTTAGGATATTTCTGAGGCCATTGGCTCAAACAGGCTTCCTTGGACAGACTTGGCACAAAACACACCATTTCTGATGTTTCCAAATGAACCCTGGGCTTCACCCTTGAACCTCTATACAGGGACCGTTTCATAGTTTTAAGGTTGAAAGACACAAGTCCATCAAGTTCAACCTAAAAGCTAATGTGTTGATCCAGAGGAAGGCAAAAACCCCATGAGGCAGATGCTAATTGCCCCATATTAGGGGAAAAATTCCTTCCCGACTCCACATATGGCAATCAGACTAGTTCCCTGGATCAACGTCCCATAACAAAATCTAGTACGGATAACCTGCAATTTTATATTATTCAAGAAAGGCACACACATGCCCTCCTTGAATTTTTTTTAGAAAATTAAGTATTTCAATTTCATGTGGTAGAGAGTTTCATAACCTCATTGCTCACACAATAAAAATTTGCCAACTAACTTCCTTTAGACAAAGTGAATTAGGATCTTTATGCTAGAGTAATTGAATTAACTCTAACTGAAATAGATTAATGCTTTTTTCCTAAATGTTAAAATTTGTTTAAATCCATCAGCTCAAAAAGGCTTTCTCGGACAGACTTGGCGCAAGCTACTCCATTCTGCAGATCCCAAGGGAACCCTGGCCTTTACCATTACACCCCTGTACAGGGATAGATACTTACCATAGGCCCAGGGCTGCATCTACAGAGTAGCTGCTGGCCGGAGGAGCGAGCTTGAGGCTATAGTGGTTGATTCAACTCTAACTAAAGCTTTTTTTTCCTAAATACTGGGATCTGTTTAAGGCTGTTGGCTCAAACAGACTTCCTCAGACAGACTTGGCGCAAGCTACTCCATTCTGCAGATCCCAAGGGAACCCTGGTTTTTACCATTACACACCTGTACAGGGATAGATACTTACCATAGGCCCAGGGTTGCATCTACAGAGTAGCTGCTGCCCGGAGGAGTGCGCTTGAGGCTTGAGCAGTTGAATCAATCCTAACTAAAGAAAAACCTATCTAATGACACTTTCTTGTTAGGACCTGTCTGAGGCCTATGGCTCAAAAAAGCTTCTTTGGAAAGACTTGGCAAAAGCCAGTCTATCCTACAGGTTCCATAGGAACTCTGGCCTTCACTCTTACAGCCCTGTACAGTGATAAAGACTTATTACAGGGCCTTGATTGCATCTACATAGTAGATGCTGACTGGAGGGGCAAACTTAAAGTTAGAATGGTTCAGCCAACCCTAACTATTGCTACTTTCTTAAATGTTAGGATATTTCTGAGGCCATTGGCTCAAACAGGCTTCCTTGGACAGACTTGGCGCAAAACACACCATTTCTGATGTTTCCAAATGAACCCTGGGCTTCACCCTTGAACCTCTATACAGGGACCGTTTCATAGTTTTAAGGTTGAAAGACACAAGTCTGTCAAGTTCAACCTAAAAGCTAATGTGTTGATCCAGAGGAAGGCAAAAACCCCATGAGGCAGATGCTAATTGCCCCATATTAGGGGAAAAATTCCTTCCCGACTCCACATATGGCAATCAGACTAGTTCCCTGGATCAACGTCCCATAACAAAATCTAGTACGGATAACCTGCAATTTTATATTATTTAAGAAAGGCACACACATGCCCTCCTTGAATTTTTTTTAGAAAATTAAGTATTTCAATTTCATGTGGTAGAGAGTTTCATAACCTCATTGCTCACACAATAAAAATTTGCCAACTAACTTCCTTTAGACAAAGTGAATTAGGATCTTTATGCTAGAGTAATTGAATTAACTCTAACTGAAATAGATTAATGCTTTTTTCCTAAATGTTGAAATTTGTTTAAATCCATCAGATCAAAAAGGCTTTCTCGGACAGACTTGGCGCAAGCTACTCCATTCTGCAGATCCCAAGGGAACCCTGGCCTTTACCATTACACCCCTGTACAGGGATAGATACTTACCATAGGCCCAGGGCTGCATCTACAGAGTAGCTGCTGGCCGGAGGAGCGAGCTTGAGGCTATAGTGGTTGATTCAACTCTAACTAAAGCTTTTTTTTCCTAAATACTGGGATCTGTTTAAGGCTGTTGGCTCAAACAGACTTCCTCGGACAGACTTGGCGCAAGCTACTCCATTCTGCAGATCCCAAGGGAACCCTGGTTTTTACCATTACACCCCTGTACAGGGATAGATACTTACCATAGGCCCAGGGTTGCATCTACAGAGTAGCTGCTGGCCGTAGGAGTGCGCTTGAGGCTTGAGTAGTTGAATCAATCCTAACTAAAGAAAAACCTATCTAATGCCACTTTCTTGTTAGGACCTGTCTGAGGCCTATGGCTCAAAAAAGCTTCTTTGGAAAGACTTGGCAAAAGCCAGTCTATCCTACAGGTTCCAAAGGAACTCTGGCCTTCACTCTTACAGCCCTGTACAGCGATAAAGACTTATTACAGGGCCTTGATTGCATCTACATAGTAGATGCTGACTGGAGGGCAAACTTAAGGCTAGAATGGTTCAGCCAACCCTAACTATTGCTACTTTCTTAAATGTTAAGATATTTCTGAGGCCGTTGGCTCAAACAGGCTTCCTTGGACAGACTGGGCGCAAAACACACCATTTCTGATGTTTCCAAATGAACCCTGGGCTTCACCCTTGAACCTCTATACAGGGACCGTTTCATAGTTTTAAGGTTGAAAGACACAAGTCCATCAAGTTCAACCTAAAAGCTAATGTGTTGATCCAGAGGAAGGCAAAAACCCCATGAGGCAGATGCTAATTGCCCCATATTAGGGGAAAAATTCCTTCCCGACTCCACATATGGCAATCAGACTAGTTCCCTGGATCAACGTCCCATAACAAAATCTAGTACGGATAACCTGCAATTTTATATTATTTAAGAAAGGCACACACATGCCCTCCTTGAATTTTTTTTAGAAAATTAAGTATTTCAATTTCATGTGGTAGAGAGTTTCATAACCTCATTGCTCACACAATAAAAATTTGCCAACTAACTTCCTTTAGACAAAGTGAATTAGGATCTTTATGCTAGAGTAATTGAATTAACTCTAACTGAAATAGATTAATGCTTTTTTCCTAAATGTTGAAATTTGTTTAAATCCATCAGATCAAAAAGGCTTTCTCGGACAGACTTGGCGCAAGCTACTCCATTCTGCAGATCCCAAGGGAACCCTGGCCTTTACCATTACACCCCTGTACAGGGATAGATACTTACCATAGGCCCAGGGCTGCATCTACAGAGTAGCTGCTGGCCGGAGGAGCGAGCTTGAGGCTATAGTGGTTGATTCAACTCTAACTAAAGCTTTTTTTTCCTAAATACTGGGATCTGTTTAAGGCTGTTGGCTCAAACAGACTTCCTCGGACAGACTTGGCGCAAGCTACTCCATTCTGCAGATCCCAAGGGAACCCTGGTTTTTACCATTACACCCCTGTACAGGGATAGATACTTACCATAGGCCCAGGGTTGCATCTACAGAGTAGCTGCTGGCCGGAGGAGTGCGCTTGAGGCTTGAGTAGTTGAATCAATCCTAACTAAAGAAAAACCTATCTAATGCCACTTTCTTGTTAGGACCTGTCTGAGGCCTATGGCTCAAAAAAGCTTCTTTGGAAAGACTTGGCAAAAGCCAGTCTATCCTACAGGTTCCAAAGGAACTCTGGCCTTCACTCTTACAGCCCTGTACAGCGATAAAGACTTATTACAGGGCCTTGATTGCATCTACATAGTAGATGCTGACTGGAGGGCAAACTTAAGGCTAGAATGGTTCAGCCAACCCTAACTATTGCTACTTTCTTAAATGTTAAGATATTTCTGAGGCCGTTGGCTCAAACAGGCTTCCTTGGACAGACTGGGCGCAAAACACACCATTTCTGATGTTTCCAAATGAACCCTGGGCTTCACCCTTGAACCTCTATACAGGGACCGTTTCATAGTTTTAAGGTTGAAAGACACAAGTCCATCAAGTTCAACCTAAAAGCTAATGTGTTGATCCAGAGGAAGGCAAAAACCCCATGAGGCAGATGCTAATTGCCCCATATTAGGGGAAAAATTCCTTCCCGACTCCACATATGGCAATCAGACTAGTTCCCTGGATCAACGTCCCATAACAAAATCTAGTACGGATAACCTGCAATTTTATATTATTTAAGAAAGGCACACACATGCCCTCCTTGAATTTTTTTTAGAAAATTAAGTATTTCAATTTCATGTGGTAGAGAGTTTCATAACCTCATTGCTCACACAATAAAAATTTGCCAACTAACTTCCTTTAGACAAAGTGAATTAGGATCTTTATGCTAGAGTAATTGAATTAACTCTAACTGAAATAGATTAATGCTTTTTTCCTAAATGTTGAAATTTGTTTAAATCCATCAGATCAAAAAGGCTTTCTCGGACAGACTTGGCGCAAGCTACTCCATTCTGCAGATCCCAAGGGAACCCTGGCCTTTACCATTACACCCCTGTACAGGGATAGATACTTACCATAGGCCCAGGGCTGCATCTACAGAGTAGCTGCTGGCCGGAGGAGCGAGCTTGAGGCTATAGTGGTTGATTCAACTCTAACTAAAGCTTTTTTTTCCTAAATACTGGGATCTGTTTAAGGCTGTTGGCTCAAACAGACTTCCTCGGACAGACTTGGCGCAAGCTACTCCATTCTGCAGATCCCAAGGGAACCCTGGTTTTTACCATTACACCCCTGTACAGGGATAGATACTTACCATAGGCCCAGGGTTGCATCTACAGAGTAGCTGCTGGCCGGAGGAGTGCGCTTGAGGCTTGAGTAGTTGAATCAATCCTAACTAAAGAAAAACCTATCTAATGCCACTTTCTTGTTAGGACCTGTCTGAGGCCTATGGCTCAAAAAAGCTTCTTTGGAAAGACTTGGCAAAAGCCAGTCTATCCTACAGGTTCCAAAGGAACTCTGGCCTTCACTCTTACAGCCCTGTACAGCGATAAAGACTTATTACAGGGCCTTGATTGCATCTACATAGTAGATGCTGACTGGAGGGCAAACTTAAGGCTAGAATGGTTCAGCCAACCCTAACTATTGCTACTTTCTTAAATGTTAAGATATTTCTGAGGCCGTTGGCTCAAACAGGCTTCCTTGGACAGACTGGGCGCAAAACACACCATTTCTGATGTTTCCAAATGAACCCTGGGCTTCACCCTTGAACCTCTATACAGGGACCGTTTCATAGTTTTAAGGTTGAAAGACACAAGTCCATCAAGTTCAACCTAAAAGCTAATGTGTTGATCCAGAGGAAGGCAAAAACCCCATGAGGCAGATGCTAATTGCCCCATATTAGGGGAAAAATTCCTTCCCGACTCCACATATGGCAATCAGACTAGTTCCCTGGATCAACGTCCCATAACAAAATCTAGTACGGATAACCTGCAATTTTATATTATTCAAGAAAGGCACACACATGCCCTCCTTGAATTTTTTTTAGAAAATTAAGTATTTCAATTTCATGTGGTAGAGAGTTTCATAACCTCATTGCTCACACAATAAAAATTTGCCAACTAACTTCCTTTAGACAAAGTGAATTAGGATCTTTATGCTAGAGTAATTGAATTAACTCTAACTGAAATAGATTAATGCTTTTTTCCTAAATGTTGAAATTTGTTTAAATCCATCAGCTCAAAAAGGCTTTCTCGGACAGACTTGGCGCAAGCTACTCCATTCTGCAGATCCCAAGGGAACCCTGGCCTTTACCATTACACCCCTGTACAGGGATAGATACTTACCATAGGCCCAGGGCTGCATCTACAGAGTAGCTGCTGGCCGGAGGAGCGAGCTTGAGGCTATAGTGGTTGATTCAACTCTAACTAAAGCTTTTTTTTCCTAAATACTGGGATCTGTTTAAGGCTGTTGGCTCAAACAGACTTCCTCGGACAGACTTGGCGCAAGCTACTCCATTCTGCAGATCCCAAGGGAACCCTGTTTTTTACCATTACACCCCTGTACAGGGATAGATACTTACCATAGGCCCAGGGTTGCATCTACAGAGTAGCTGCTGGCCGGAGGAGTGCGCTTGAGGCTTGAGTAGTTGAATCAATCCTAACTAAAGAAAAACCTATCTAATGCCACTTTCTTGTTAGGACCTGTCTGAGGCCTATGGCTCAAAAAAGCTTCTTTGGAAAGACTTGGCAAAAGCCAGTCTATCCTACAGGTTCCAAAGGAACTCTGGCCTTCACTCTTACAGCCCTGTACAGCGATAAAGACTTATTACAGGGCCTTGATTGCATCTACATAGTAGATGCTGACTGGAGGGGCAAACTTAAGGCTAGAATGGTTCAGCCAACCCTAACTATTGCTACTTTCTTAAATGTTAGGATATTTCTGAGGCCGTTGGCTCAAACAGGCTTCCTTGGACAGACTGGGCGCAAAACACACCATTTCTGATGTTTCCAAATGAACTCTGGGCTTCACCCTTGAACCTCTATACAGGGACCGTTTCATAGTTTTAAGGTTGAAAGACACAAGTCCATCAAGTTCAACCTAAAAGCTAATGTGTTGATCCAGAGGAAGGCAAAAACCCCATGAGGCAGATGCTAATTGCCCCATATTAGGGGAAAAATTCCTTCCCGACTCCACATATGGCAATCAGACTAGTTCCGTGGATCAACGTCCCATAACAAAATCTAGTACGGATAACCTGCAATTTTATATTATTCAAGAAAGGCACACACATGCCCTCCTTGAATTTTTTTTAGAAAATTAAGTATTTCAATTTCATGTGGTAGAGAGTTTCATAACCTCATTGCTCACACAATAAAAATTTGCCAACTAACTTCCTTTAGACAAAGTGAATTAGGATCTTTATGCTAGAGTAATTGAATTAACTCTAACTGAAATAGATTAATGCTTTTTTCCTAAATGTTGAAATTTGTTTAAATCCATCAGCTCAAAAATGCTTTCTCGGACAGACTTGGCGCAAGCTACTCCATTCTGCAGATCCCAAGGGAACCCTGGCCTTTACCATTACACCCCTGTACAGGGATAGATACTTACCATAGGCCCAGGGCTGCATCTACAGAGTAGCTGCTGGCCGGAGGAGCGAGCTTGAGGCTATAGTGGTTGATTCAACTCTAACTAAAGCTTTTTTTTCCTAAATACTGGGATCTGTTTAAGGCTGTTGGCTCAAACAGACTTCCTCGGACAGACTTGGCGCAAGCTACTCCATTCTGCAGATCCCGAGGGAACCCTGTTTTTTACCATTACACCCCTGTACAGGGATAGATACTTACCATAGGCCCAGGGTTGCATCTACAGAGTAGCTGCTGGCCGGAGGAGTGCGCTTGAGGCTTGAGTAGTTGAATCAATCCTAACTAAAGAAAAACCTATCTAATGCCACTTTCTTGTTAGGACCTGTCTGAGGCCTATGGCTCAAAAAAGCTTCTTTGGAAAGACTTGGCAAAAGCCAGTCTATCCTACAGGTTCCAAAGGAACTCTGGCCTTCACTCTTTCAGCTCTGTACAGCGATAAAGACTTATTGCAGGGCCTTGATTGCATCTACATAGTAGATACTGACTGGAGGGGCAAACTTAAGGCTAGAATGGTTCAGCCAACCCTAACTATTGCTACTTTCTTAAATGTTAGGATATTTCTGAGGCCGTTGGCTCAAACAGGCTTCCTTGGACAGACTGGGCGCAAAACACACCATTTCTGATGTTTCCAAATGAACCCTGGGCTTCACCCTTGAACCTCAATACATGGACAGTTTCATAGTTTTAAGGTTGAAAGACACAAGTCCATCAAGTTCAACCTAAAAGCTAATGTGTTGATCCAGAGGAAGGCAAAAACCCCATGAGGCAGATGCTAATTGCCCCATATTAGAGGAAAAATTCCTTCCCGACTCCACATATGGCAATCAGACTAGTTCCCTGGATCAACGTCCCATAACAAAATCTAGTACGGTTAACCTGCAATTTTATATTATTCAAGAAAGGCACACATATGCCCTCCTTGAATTTTTTTTAGAAAATTAAGTATTTCAAGTTCATGTGGTAGAGAGTTCCATAACCTCATTGCTCACACAATAAAAATTTGCTAACTAACTTCCTTTAGACAAAGTGAATTAGGATCTTTATGCTAGAGTAATTGAATTAACTCTAACTGAAATAGATTAATGCTTTTTTTCCTAAATGTTGAAATTTGTTTAAATCCATCAGCTCAAAAAGGCTTTCTCGGACAGACTTGGCGCAAGCTACTCCATTCTGCAGATCCCAAGGGAACCCTGGCTTTTACCATTACACGCCTGTACATGGATAGATACTTACCATAGGCCCAGGGCTGCATCTACAGAGTAGCTGCTGGCCGGAGGAGCGAGCTTGAGGCTATAGTGGTTGATTCAACTCTAACTGAAGCTTTTTTTTTTCCTAAATACTGGGATCTGTTTAAGGCTGTTGGCTCAAACAGACTTCCTCGGACAGACTTGGCGCAAGCTACTCCATTCTGCAGATCCCAAGGGAACCCAGGTTTTTACCATTACACCCCTGTACAGGGATAGATACTTACCATAGGCCCAGGGTTGCATCTACAGAGTAGCTGCTGGCCGGAGGAGTGCGCTTGAGGCTTGAGTAGTTGAATCAATCCTAACTAAAGAAAAACCTATCTAATGCCACTTTCTTGTTAGGACCTGTCTGAGGCCTATGGCTCAAAAAAGCTTCTTTGGAAAGACTTGGCAAAAGCCAGTCTATCCTACAGGTTCCAAAGGAACTCTGGCCTTCACTCTTACAGCCCTGTACAGCGATAAAGACTTATTACATGGCCTTGATTGCATCTACATAGTAGATGCTGACTGGAGGGGCAAACTTAAGGTAGAATGGTTCAGCCACCCTAACTATTGCTACTTTCTGAAATGTTAGGATATTTCTGAGGCCGTTGGCTCAAACAGGCTTCCTTGGACAGACTGGGCGCAAAACACACCATTTCTAATGGTTCCAAATGAACCCTGGGCTTCACCCTTGAACCTCAATACAGGGACAGTTTCATAGTTTTAAGGTTGAAAGACACAAGTCCATCAAGTTCAACCTAAAAGCTAATGTGTTGATCCAGAGGAAGGCAAAAACCCCATGAGGCAGATGCTAATTGCCCCATTTTAGGGGAAAAATTCCTTCCCGACTCCACATATGGCAATCAGACTAGTTCCCTGGATCAACGTCCCATAATAAAATCTATTACCACTAACCTGAAATGTTATATTATTCAAGGAACATTTTTCATCAAGCAGTTTTCACCGGAAATGTGTTGCACAACTGTTTGAATCTCAGTAAATTCCAGCGCAACTTACATTTGAATACTCTGACCTTTTTACACCCACTCTTTTAACTTCTTAAATAGTGAACAGAGCTTATCTGGACCGCTTGTGGCTTAGCTTTACCTGAAAACTTATTACAAATTAGGCTGGAAAAGTGGTGTAAAATAGGACTGAAATTGACTCCATCTTTTGACTGGAGTACATTTCTTGAGGTGTAGTACGTCAGCTTTAAGGGGATATTTCAATAAATGAATGACCCTGGCTGCAGGTATAAAGAATCAAACTGTGCTGTCCTGACCCATTCCTGGGATTGTGTATGGCACTGCCATCACCTCAATACTGCCGCAGCCAACAAATGTAATCAGACGGACTGCCCAGCTGAGCGCACTGAGCTGCTGCAGCTCTGAGATGGTGGAACCTCTTTTTTTTAATTAAATGACCTGCAGCTAGGGACATTCATTTATTGAAAGGGAACAACCCCTTTAAGGATGAGTCAAGTTCATTAAGAGGTTTAGTCTTTTTAATGAATTTGGTGCACGTTCCTCCAATAGGCGCTTCATGAATGCTGGTATAGAAATCCACCAGCCTTGATGAATCGGCCACCATAGGTTTACATGGCATGAGCATATACAGAACAGTTGTGTAGTATACGTTACCAGGCCCTCATGATGCTCTTGGTCCTGGATGGCCTTCCACAGTCTGCTTTCTTGCTTCATCATCTTGAAGGGCTCCACTTTCTTTTCTTCTGGCTGGCATGGTGCGGCTCTATCATCCTGCTCCTTTAACACGAAGGGACGAATGACTGTAAAGCTGCCAGGAGCGTTTTTTTATCCCCTTAGATCATTGTGACACCACAAAGTGATGACATAGACAAGTGGGTGAGGCGCCTTTATTCAGTCATCGGGTGTGGTCAGAAGAAATTAGCATATTCCGTGATGTTACTACAATGAGAACAGACATGAACATTCTATTCGGAACCCGACCGCCATTATCAGCGGAACCTTCACTGCTGTCAGATTGGCACTAAAAACAAAAAGAGACAGCGGTGAACCTGGACAGTAACAATCTACAGGGACAGTGACTGCTAAGCGGACTTCATGTCAGATGTTATGCAGTTTTGTCAGAAAAAAAAACAATAAAATATATAAAAGACAGGCTCCAATAAACCTTAAACACTGGGCTGTAGTCACAGATTCTCCTTCCACCTGCAGCACATTGCTCCCCTGCCTTACCCTCCCCGTCCTGCAGCATATTTCTCACCACTTAATTCTCCCACTCCTGCAGCACATCGCTCCCCTGTCTAAACCTCCCCCTCTTGCGGCACATTGCTCCCATCTAATCCTCCCCTCCTTGCAGCACATTGTGCCCTTTCTAAATCTCCCGCTTCCTGCACCACATCGCCCACTGCCAAATTCCCTCTTGCACCACATCGGTAACTGCCAAATCCTCCACCTCCTGCAGCATATCGCTCCCTGCCTAATCCTCCCTCTCCTGCGGCACATCGCTCACCTGCCTAATCCTCCCCCTCCTGCAGCACATCGCTCACTGCCTAATCCTCCACCTCCTGCAGCTCATCTCTCTCCTGCCTAAGCCTTCTCCTCATGGAGCACATCGCTCTCCTGTCTAATCCCCTCCAGCAACATTTCGCTGTCTGCCTATACAGCCACTGACTGCAGTATATCACTCCTCTCAGCACCGTGCTGCAGTACATCGCTCCACTCATCTATATACTGGTTATTTCTGCAGCACATCTCTAACTGCTTAATCCTCCTCCTGCATCACATTGCTACCCTGCCTAATTCTCCCTCTCCTGTAGCACATCGCTTCCTGCCTAATCCCCTCTCTCCTGCATTTCATCAGTCCCCTGCCTAATCCTCCTTTTCTTGCAGCACATCGCTCCCCTGCCTAAGCCTCCCCCTCCTGCAGCACATTGCACCCCTGCCTAATCCCCTCCCCTTCCTGCAGCACATCGCACCCCTGCCTAATCCCCTCACCTTTCTGCAGCACATTGCACCCCTGCCTAATCCCCTCCCCTTCCTGCAGCACATCGCACCCCTGCCTAATCCCATCCCTTTCCTGCAGCACACCACTCCCCTGGCTAATCTTCCCCCTCCTGCAGCACATCGCTCCCCTGACCCCCTCTTACGTGACATCTTTTCTATCAGTTACATTTGTGAAGTAACTGCTGTCTCCTGTGAGCAGTGGAGAGCGATGCTGAGAGCCAGGAGGCTCTGCCCCTCTGCCCCTTCTTGCCACATCATCATCCATCTACATCAGGGCTGTCAAACTCAAATATATAGAGGGCCAAAAGGAAGAGTTTAACTCAGAAAAATAAGTCAACACTTTATCAGATGTTTCTGTGAAAACTTGAGTACAACAAATAAGATTTTGTTAATTTCCCTCAGTTATAAAAAAAATAGTTATGAGAAAAGTGTGACAAAAAGGAGTCATAAAATGCACCAAAATGAAATATCACAATTTATGGCTCAAATTGAGGTGAAGCAAGGAAGAGGTTGAGCTTAGCTAATGAGATGCATCAAACATACAGGTGCTTCTCACAAAATTAGAATATCATCAAAAAGTTTATTTATTTCAGTTCTTCAATCCAAAAAGTGAAACTCATATATTATACAGAGTCATTACAGAGTGATCTATTTCAAGTGTTTATTTCTGTTAATGTTGATAATGATGGCTTACAGCCAATGAAAACACAAAAGTCATTATCTCAGTAAATTAGAATAATTAACAAAAAACACCTGCAAAGGCTTCTTACGCATTTAAAAAGGTCCCTTTGTCTGTTTCAGTAGGCTCCACAATCATGGGGAAGACTGCTGACTTGACAGATGTCCAGAAGGCAGTCATTGACACACTCCACAAGGAGTGTAAACCACAAAAGGTCATTGCTAAAGAAGCTGGCTGTTAACAGAGTGCTGTATCCAAGCATATTTATGGAAAGTTGAGTGGAAAGAAAAAGTGTGGTAGGAAGAGGTGCACAAGCAACCGGGATAACCGCAGCCTTGAAAAGATTGTTAAGGAAAGGCCATTCAAACATTTGGGGAAGATTCACAAGGAGTGGACTGCTGCTGGAGTCATTGCTTCAAGAGCCACCACACACAGACGTATCCAAGACATGGGCTACAAGTGTCACATTCCTTGTGTCGAGCCACTCATGACCAATAGACAACGCCAGAAGCATCTTACCTGGGCCAAGGAGAAAAACACCTGGACTGTTGCTCAGTGGTCCAAGGTGTTGTTTTCCGATGAAAGTAAATTTTGCATTTAATTTGGAAATCAAGGTCCCAGAGTCTGAAGGAAGAGTGGAGAGGCCACAATCCAAGCTGCTGGAGGTCTCGTGTGAAGTTTCCACAATCGGTGATGGTTTGGGGAGCCATGTCATCTGCTGGTGTAGGTCCACTGTGTTTTATCAAGACCAAAGTCAGCGCACCCGTCTACCAGGACATTGTAGAGCCCTTCATGCTTCCCTCTGCCCACAAGCTTTTTGGAGATGGAAATGTCATTTTCCAGCAGGACTTGGCACCTGTCCACACTGCCAAAAGTACCAATACCTGGTTTACACAACAGTATCACTGTGCTTGATTGGCAGCAAACTCACCTGACCTTAACCCCATAGAGAATCTATTATAGAGAATCTATGGGGTATTGTCAAGAGAAAGATGAGAGACACCAGACCCAACAATGCAGACGAGCTGAAGGCTTCTATCAAAGCCACCTGGGCTTCCATAACCCCTCAGCAGTGTCACAGGCTGATCGCCTCCATGCCACATTGCCGCATTGATGCAGTAATTGATGCAAAAGGAGCCTGGCCAAATATTGAGGGCATTTACTGAACATACATTTCAGTAGGATAACATTTCAGATTTTAAAAACATTTTTCAAGCTGGTGTTATAAAGTATTCTAATTTACTGAGATAATAGCATTAACAGAAATAAACACTTGAAATAGATCACTCTGTCTGTAATGACTCTATATAATATGAGTTTTACTATTTGTATTGAAGAACTGAAATAAATGAACTTTTTGATGATATTCTAATTTTGTGAGAAGCACCTATAGTATGCTATATGCCCAATTTTAACAAATATACTGCAATTTTTCCTGAATGTGTTCAGAAATGTACAGATGTGTAAGCAGACAAATGCAGAGACTTAGGCTATGTGCCCACGATGCACAAAAGCTCCGGATTTTTCCTGAGCGTTTCTGCATCTCGCTGGCAGAAAAAACGCATGCGGATTGTACATGCGGATTGTACATGCGGATTGTACATGCGGATTGTATATGCGGATTGTACACGCGGATTGTACATGCGGATTGTACATGCGGATTGTACACGCGGATTGTACATGCGGATTGTACATGCGGATTGTACATGCGGATTGTACACGCGGATTGTACACGCGGATTGTACACGCGGATTGTACACGCGGATTGTACATGCGGATTGTACATGCGGATTGTACACGCGGATTGTATATGCGGATTGTACATGCGGATTGTACATGCGGATTGTACATGCGGATTGTACATGCGGATTGTATATGCGGATTGTACACGCGGATTGTACATGCGGATTGTATATGCGGATTGTACACGCGGATTGTACACGCGGATTGTACATGCGGATTGTACATGCGGATTGTACATGCGGATTGTATATGCGGATTGTACACGCGGATTGTACACGCGGATTGTACATGCGGATTGTACATGCGGATTGTATATGCGGATTGTACACGCGGATTGTACACGCGGATTGTACATGCGGATTGTATATGCGGATTGTACATGCGGATTGTATATGCGGATTGTACACGCGGATTGTACACGCGGATTGTACATGCGGATTGTACATGCGGATTGTATATGCGGATTGTACACGCGGATTGTACACGCGGATTGTACATGCGGATTGTATATGCGGATTGTACACGCGGATTGTACATGCGGATTGTATATGCGGATTGTATATGCGGATTGTACATGCGGATTGTATATGCGGATTGTACATGCGGATTGTATATGCGGATTGTACATGCGGATTGTACATGCGGATTGTATATGCGGATTGTACATGCGTTTTTCCTGCCAGGGACATGCAGAAGTGGAGCGTTCTTCACATGCATTTCCGCATGCGGGTTGACAAGCGCTTTACAAGCGATTTTAGCATCACTTGGAAAGTGCTTGTCAACTTGGTCACACTATAGAAATCCATGAAAACGGCATGGATTTATATAGTGTGACCCCAACGACTGGTTAAAAATAAAAAAATAAATCTATACTTACCTTCCGATGGCCCCCGCAGTCTCGCTTCGCTCCGTCCTGGCTGCCGGCAGATCGCGGTACACTGAAGGTCCTGCCGTCACATGACTATGACGTCAGCGCTGGTCCTTCAGTCCATCGCGAGCTGCCGGCATGGGAGGACGAGCGCAGCGGGGGCCGTCAGAAGGTAAATATAACATTTATTTTATATTTTATTCTTTTTTTTGACAGGTTCTATGGTACCCGGGTCCGGAGGAGAGTCTCCCATCCTCCACACGCGGGTACCATCCGCACATTGAACGCATGTATTCCGCATGTGCTTATCTAGTGAAGCGGAATCCATGCGTTCCAATGCAAGTCAATGGCCAGGAAAACGCTGCGCTTCCGCAAAATAATTGGTAGTGCTGCGTTTTTTTCCGCAATGATAATCCGCAGCGGAAATTTCCGCAGCATGTGCACAGCACATGCGGACTATCATTGGGGAACATGGCAGACCTTCTAACATGCGTCTTTAAGCGTTTCTGCAGCGTTTTTGCCATGCGGAAACGCTTAAAATACGCGTCGTGGGCACACAGCCTTAGGCTATGTGCCCACGTAGCGTTTTTGTAGCGTTTTTGCGGCGTTTTTACGGCCGCGAAAACGTTTGTAAAACAGTCTGCCATGCAAAGCCATGTGAATTCGGATGTGCTGTGCACATGATGCGCTAATTTGCGCGCCGAATTCGCATTACTTTGCAAAACGCAGCATGACCATTTCTACTGCGATTACGCTGAAGCTTATTCGCAATGCGTGTGGTATCTGGGAGGAAGACGAGACTACAACTCCTCTTCATCCCGGCTACCACGCGGTGAAAAAAAGAAATAAAAAAGTTAAAAATAAACAAAACCTGTATATTCACCTCTCCGGCGGCCCCCGGTCTGCTCTCCGGTCTCCTCCGGTCTGCTGTCTGTACTGTCAGGACCTGCGCTGACGTCATTTAGTCAGGTGATGGTCGCATGACCGCTGACGTCGGCATCAGGTGATGGTCGCGTGGCCATCAGCTGACTAAATGACGTCACCGCAGGTCCTGACCGTACACTGCAGGACGCTGAAGAGAGAAGACGCGGCCGGGAGCAGACCGGAGGAGACCGGAGAGCAGACCGGGGGCCGCCGGAGAGGTGAATATACCGTTGTTTTTTTTTATTTATTAACGTTTTCTTTTTTTTACTATAGATGCTGCATTTAAAGCATCTAAGTTGTTCACACATTATAGATCCATGTCGGTTGCATGGATTTATATTGTGTGATCAACTTGTCAAGCACTTTTCCAAGTGATGCTCAAAATTGCTTGGAAAAGTGCTTGAAAAAACGCATGTGAAAACGCTTCTCTCTGGCAAAAAAAACGCATGTAAATCTGCATCAAATCTGCTAGGTGTGCACACAGCCTTATAGCTGGTTTTGCTCTGAGCTGAGATGTCCGAGCTGAATAATGCTCTGGGAGCAGAACCCATCAGCAGAATCTGTTTCCTGCCTTGTAGCAGTGGATCCCGGCTATTTAGCTCACAGAGCATTGTCTACACAAGATACATTTGTATCCAATTTTCAGCTGGGAACAGGACTATGGACAAGTTTTGCAGCAACTGCATTTGTGATAGGAAATGTTGATCAATCTAGATTTTCTTCAGTGTTCTTATTCATTGCAGAAAATCTTAAAAAAGCCGAGGAATGTGGGCAACATGGTGGGTCAATGATTAACGCTGTGGGGCTGGGTTCATATAATAGCAAGGACAACATCTGCAAGGAGTTTGTATGTTCTCCCCGTGTTTGTGTGGGTTTCCTCCGGGTTCTCCGGTTTCCTCCCACACTCCAAAGACATACTGATAGGGAATTCATATTGTGAGCCCCAATGGGGACAGTGATGATAATGTCTGTAAGGTGCTACAAAATCTAACGGCGCTATATAAGAGAGTAAAATAAATATATAACTAAATAAAATGAATGTATTAAAAGGCTAAGATTGCAAAGAGCTTGTAAAAACAAGAAACTTTGCAATTTCCTTCTTATTCAAAATCTTCTCTGTTCTCAAGAAGGAAAAGATTTTTAATTCTGCAGTGTACAGCTCATTGCTATGGTTACTGACCACCTGAGAAGTGGCCGGTCTCCTTGGCAAGAAGCGCTCACTTGCAGACTGGTGGACTTCAGTGCCCCTGTGCCTGTCCCATTCTGCAGAGGCAAAGCCGCCTCTGCCCGCAGAATGCAAGAGGGCACAATTCAGACAAGCGGCTCAGCCAAGCCACCGGCCAGAACTGTAAATCTTCAGCTTCTGATGAGAGGAACACAAGACCACCCCTTTAATAAAGGAGTAGAGCAGAACTCATACAGTGATTAGTGGGGGTCTGACACCTGAAATCCCCAGACATCAGCTACTTCTGCAAGATGATGTACACAGTGTTAAGAGCTGGAATAGCACAGCTCCGCACACTGTGCAATGGCTGGTTTCAGGTACTACAGCTCAGATCACAATCATTTCAATAGGAGCTGCAGTACCAAGATCGGCCACTACACAGTGTACAGCGCTGTGCTGTTTGGTCTCTACGCTGAGTATTTCCAGCTGCTGTCTTATTGGTGAGGGGGCCGTGTGTTGGAACCTCACTGATCTGATATTGATGACCAGGGTCGGACTGCGGTGTCTGGGGCCCACAGGGGAAATTAACTCTAGGGGCCCACCTACAGCAAGATGCAAATATCTGTTATCCGCTCTCCCTGTTATAGTGGAGCATTGACTGGCGGCTCCTGCACATCTACTGGGCGACACTCTAACTGGGATGGACATGTTTGCATTAAAGGGCTTCTTTGGTTAAAACTAGTGTTGAGCGAGTATGTTCTGTTAACCCTTTCGGCGAGTATGCTCGGGCCGAGCTCCGAGTATTTATAGCTGCTCGGTGATATGGTTGAATCGCTCCCGTGTGCATGATTTGCGACTGTTTGACGGTTTTAATACATGTGAGGAATGTGTAAGAAATAGACATTCCTCACATGTATTAACCCCTTAAGCCGCGGAGCATTTTCCGTTTTTGCATTTTCGCTTTTTGCTCCCCTTGTTCCCAGAGCCATAGCGTTTTTATTTTTTAGTAAATATGGCCATGTTAGGGCTTATTTTTTGCGGGACGAGTTGTACTTTTCAACGCCATTACTAGTTTTACCATGCCGTGTACGGGAAAACGGGAAAAAAATTCCAAGCGCCGTGAAATTGCAAAAAAAGTGCAATACCACTGAGGTTTTTTTTAATTTTTTTTTTACCACGTTCACTGAATGCTAAAACTGACCTGCCATTATTATTCTCCAGGTCATTAAGAGTTCAAAGACACCAAACATGTATAGGTTCTTTTTTATTTAAGTGATGAAAAAAAATTCCAAAGTTTGGTAAAAAAAAAAAATGGTGCCATTTTCCGAGACCCGTAGCGTCTCCATTTTTCGGGATCTGGGGCAGGGTGAGGGCTTATTTTTTGTGAACCGAGCTGAAGTTTTTATAGATGCTATTTTGGGGTAGATCCGATGTTTTGATCGCCCGTTATTGCATTTTATTGCAATTTTACGGCGACCAAAAAACGTAATTCTGGCGTTTAGAATTTTTTTCTCATTACGCCATTTACCGATCGCATTAATTCTTTTTTTATATTGATAGATAGGGCAATTCTAAATGCAGCGATACCAAATATGTGTATGTAGGGTTTTTTTTTATGATTTTATTTTGAATGAGGCGAAAGGGGGGTGATTTAAACTTTTATATTTTTTTATTTTTTTTCATATTTTTTAAAACTTTTTTTTTCACTTTTTGCTTGCTTCTGTAGTTTCCATAGGAGACTAGAAGCAGCAACTGTCCGATCGCCTCTGCTACATACAGGGGACGATCAGATCCCCTGTATGCAGCAGAAATGGTCCTGTGCTATGAGCGCCGACCACTAGGTGGCGCTCACAGCGACAGGATCATTACAACCACTGGTGTCTGCTGCAGACCCAGGGTTGTCATGACCACCCATCGGCGACCCACGATCATGTGACGGGGTCGCCGATGGGAGGGGTAAGTGACGCGCTTTCAGGAAGCGCGCGTTAAATGCCGCTGTCGGAGATTGACAGCGGCATTTAATATGTTAACAGCCGCGGGTGGATCGCGATTCCACCCGCGCCTGTTGCGGGCACATGTAAGCTGTAATAATCAGCTGACATGTGCTTGGTTCAGTGCGGGCTCAGCGCAGCAGCCCTCACTGAACCGGAGGATAACGACATGCGCGTACTAATACGTGACATGTCGTTAAGGGGTTAAAGCTGTCAAACAGTTGCAAATCATGCACACGGGAGCGATTCAACCATATCACCGAGCAGCTGTAAATACTCGGAGCTCGGGCCGAGCATACTCGGACAGAACATACTCGCTCAACACTAGTTAAAACAAGTTATCACCGATCCATGGGCTCTACAGGATAGGTGATCACTTATTGAGCATTTGTGTCCGAACATTGGAAAACGCACCTATCGGAAGAATGGGGAAGTTTTATCCCTGACAGAACACTTATCCCTATTTTAAAATGCTGCGGCAGGTGGGACGTCTGACCGCAGCTCTATTCATTCTCTTAGAGACTTGCAAAAAAGAGCAGCGCTCACAGCCACTGAGAGAATGAATGGATCAGTGGTCGCATCTCACATGCCGCTCCAGTCTAATGGGGAGAAAAGCTCCACATTCTGCCGGTGTGTGCAAGCAGTCAGACCCCCACCAATCAATATTATCACTGATCCTGTGGAGAGGTGATTACTTGTTTTCACCGGAGAACCCCTGTAAGTGCATCTCTGCCGCTCTGGTCCAAGTATTTAATCGCTAAGGCCACGGCCCTACTATCAGTATTCGGTCAGTATCCAGTCAGTATTTTTTCTCAGGAGTGGGAGCCAAAACAGGTGATGAACAATCAGAGAAAAGGTATAATAGAAACAAGTCACCAATTCTGCATTTATCAACCATTCCTGGTTTTGGCAGCCACTCCTGAGAAAAATACTGAACAAATACTGATGGTGGGGCTGTGGCCTAATGGAAAAAAATCTTTTCCTAGTTAAGATCAGCGAGAACAGAATGACCGCCATACACAACACAGTCCACTATATCAACACCAATAATACCACATACAAAAGGGACAAATATCGCCACACCATGACTAGATCACATATTACCACTACATAGTGACCGAATAATACCACATACAAGGAACAAATATGGCCACACTATGACCAGACCATATATTACCACCCCAAAGTGACCAAATACTACAATACTGATCATGAATACAAAACCACTAATACTAACTAAGCTCTGTATATAGTGTCAGTGTACAGGTAACACAGTGATCACCAGTGACATTATAGACAGGAGCTCTGTATATAGTGTATAGGTAATACAGTGATCACCAGTGACATACACAGGAGCTCTGTATATACTATATACACACGTGGTCAAAATTGTTCGTACCCCTCGTTTAATGAAAGAAAAACCCACAATGGTCACAGAAAAAAATTGAATCTGACAAAAGTAATAATAAATTAAAAATCGATGAAAATGAACAAATGAAAGACAGACATTGCTTTTCAACCCTGCTTCCACAGAAATGAAAAAAAAATTAAACTCATGAAATAGGCCTGGACAGAAATGATGATACCCCTGAAAATAATGTGACAAAAGGGACATGTTAAATCAAGTTGTGTCCACTAATTAGCATCACAGGTGTCTACAATCTTGTAATCAGTCAGTGGGCCTATATTTAGGGCTACAGATACTCACTGTGCTGTTTGGTGACATGGTGTGTACCACACTCAACATGGACCAGAGGAAGCAAAGGAAAGAGTTGTCTCAGGAGATTAGAAAGAAAATTATAGACAAGCATGTTAAAGGTAAAGGTTATAAGACCATCTCCAAGCAGCTTGATGTTCCTGTAACTACAGTTGCACATATTATTCAGAAATTTAAGATCCATGGGACTGTAGCCAACCTCCCTGGACGTGGCCGCAGGAGGAAAATTGATAACAAATCAAAGAGACGGATAATATGAATGGTAACAAGAGCCCAGGATAACTTCTAAAGAGATTAAAGGTGAACTTCAAGCTCAAGGAACATCAGTGTCAGATCGCACCATCCGTCGTTGTTTGATCTAAAGTGGACTTCATGGGAGACGACCAAGGAGAACACCATTGTTGAAAAAAAAACATAAAAAAGCCAGACTGGAATTTGCCAAACTACATGTTCACAAGTCACAAAGCTTTTAGGAGAATGTCCTATGGACAGATGAGACAAAAATGGAAGTTTTTGGCAAGGCACATCAGCTTTATGTTCACAGATGGAAAAATGAAGCATATCAAGATAAGAACACTGTCCCTACTGTGAAACATGGAGGAGTCTCTTTTATGCTTTGGGGCTGGTCTGCTGCATCTGGCACAGGGTGTCTTGAATCTGTGCAGGGTACAATGAAATCTCAAGACTATCAAGGGATTCTAGAGAGAAATGTGCTGCTCAGTGTCAGAAAGCGTGGTCTCAGTCGCAGGTCATGGGTCTTGCAACAGGATAATGACCCAAAACACACAGCTAAAAACACCCAACAATGGCTAAGAGGAAAACATTGGACTATTCTGAAGTGGCTTCTATGAGCCCTGACCTAAATCCTATTGAGCATCTTTGGAAAGAGCTGAAACATGACATCTGGAAAAGGCAACCTTCAACCATGAGACAACTGGAGCAGTTTGCTCATGAGGAGTGGCAAAAATACCTGTGGAGAGGTGCAGAAGTCTCATTGACAGTTACAGGAATCGTTTGATTGCAGTGATTGCCTCAAAAGGTTGTTCAGCAAAATATTTGTCAGATTCAAGTTATTTCTGTGACCATTGTGGGTTTTTCTTTCATTAAACGAGGGGTACCAACAATTTTGACCACGTGTGTAGTCTAAGTGTACATGTAATACACTGACTCACCAGTGACGTCTCTAGGTGAAGTCCTTCATCTTCGCTTTTCTTCTTCATCTGGCACAGACAGCCATCACTTCTTCCAGCCAGGAATCATCTCTGCAGAAAATAACACACAGTTATCAATAACTGATCTCTTCTAGAGAATATTCCCACTCCACCCCCCGACTTCTACACTACACTAGTTGAAGAAAAAAATCAATATAGTGCGGCCCTGCACAGTAACAGGAGCCCGCTTTTGTCCCATCCCATGGAAAACAATTTCCTAAAAAGTAAATTATATTACAGAAGTAATAATGTCCCTAATTGGACTCTAAAATAATAATGTTCCCCACTGGCCACCATAAACTAATAAAGTATGTTCCTCAATCTGGCCCCAAACAGTAATTAAGTCCCTTGTTCAGCCTGGCACCCCCATATATCCATCCTGGCCCCCCCTTCCCTGCATATATCCATCCTGACACCCCCCCATATATCCCTTCTGGCCCCCATATGTCCAGTGTGACCCCTCCATATATTTATCCTAGCCCACGTGTATCGAGCCTGCCCCCTCCCATATATCCATCCTAGTCCCCCATGTGGCCTGCCTGTTCCCCCCATATATCCATCCTGGCCTCCATGTGTCCAGCCTGCCCCCCCATATATCCATCCTGGCCTCCATGTGTCCAGCCTGCCCCCTCCCATATATCCATCCTAAAGCCCCATGTGTCCAGCCTGCCCCCCTATATATCCATCCTGGCCTCCATGTGTCCAGCATGCCCCCCTACATATCCATCCTGGCCTCCATGTATCCAGCCTGCCCCCCGCAATATATCCATCCTGGCCTCCATGTTTCCAGCCTGCCCCCCCATATATCCATCCTGGCCTCCATGTGTCCAGCCTGCCCCCTCATATATCCATCCTGCCCTTCCCCCCTGCATATATCCATCCTGACACCCCCCCATATATCCATTCTGGCCCCCATATGTCCAGCGTGGCCCCTCCATATATTTATCCTAGCCCACGTGTATCGAGCCTGCCCCCCCCACATATCTATCCTAGCCCCTCATGTGTCCAGCCTGCCCCCTCACATATCCATCCTGGCCATCATGTGTCCAGCCTGCCCCGCCCCCCATATATCCGGCCCCCCCATATATCCATCCCCCCCACATATCCATCCTGGCCTCCATGTGTCCAGCCTGCACCCCCATATAGCCATCCTGCCCCCCCTTTCCCATGTGTCCAGCCAGGCTCCTCCTTATGTGTCCAGCCAGACTCCCCCCCTTGTGTGTCCAGCCAGGGTTCCCCCCTTGTGTGTCCAGCCAGGGTTCCCTCTTGTGTGTCCAGCCAGCTCCCCCCTTGTGTGTCCAACCAGGGCTCCCCCTTGTGTGTCCAGCCAGGGTTCCCCCTTGTGTGTCCAGCCAGGGCTCCCCCTTGTGTGTCCATCAAGGCCCCTCTTGTGTGTCCATCCGGGCCCCCCCTTGTGTGTCCAGCCTGCCCCCCATATAGCCATCCTGCCCCCCCTTTCCCATGTGTCCAGCCAGGCTCCCCCTTATGTGTCCAGCCAGGCTCCCCCCTTGTGTGTCAAGCCAGGGTTCCCCCCTTGTGTGTCCAGTCAGGGTTCACTCTTGTGTGTCCAGCCAGCTCCCCCCTTGTGTGTCCAGCCAGGGCTCCCCCTTGTGTGTCCAGCCAGGGTTCCCCCTTGTGTGTCCAGGCGGGCCCCCCCTTGTGTGTCCAGCCAGGGTCCCCCCTTGTGTGTCCAGCGGGCCCCCCCTTGTGTGTCCAGCCATCGGCCCATCCCATTCTGCATCCACTCATATACACACAGACACACACACAGACACACACACAGACACAGACACCTCTTACCTTCCTGCGCTCCCGTGCGGTGTCCTTCTTCTCCGGCGGCTGAGTTGCGCGCCTCCTTCACAGCAGGCGCATGACGATGACATCATATGCTGGCCGGGGAAGGGAGACGCGCAGTTTCAGCTGCTTCACTGGGACGTGTGTCGCGGCGGTTCAGGTAATGAGCGCCGCGTGCGCGCGTCCCTGCATACACTGTGCCTGCACTTTTAAAGGGCCCGTGCCCCTTAAAACCGCAGGTTTTTTTTTTCTTCATTCTCTTCTCCCCCTCTCCTCTGCAGGAGGGTACCCCGCCAGCCCAGTCCCACCCTGTTGATGACTTATGCTAAAATCGGTCATTAATATATAAGTCCTGGACAGTCCCGTTAAGCTTGTTTTACCTAGTTATAAAAGCCCTTTAAGTCCTCATTATAAGGTAAGGTATGAATGGATCTAATTAAATTCTCCAAAGAGAACTATTTATACATTTGTAGACACTGTGAGCTTTCTACAAGATATTGCGGGCAGTATATAGCGAATATACGGACACAGAGCCATTCGCCGGCTCAGATTGTCAATAAGCACCTTGTAAATATGAGACCTTGACTCAGAAAGTTTAGGATCAATGGTCCATTTGTAACGGTACACCGAACAGGTGTAGAGGCACAAAATCATTGCATTTATGCGACGTCTGCTCCGGTACACACCTGCCTTCTAAAATTGGGGAGCACAGTTTTTTCTTTATTAGGTTGAATATTATATGATTTTACGATGTCGCATTATTTTGAAATTATGGAGAAATCTTATTACTGAAATACCATAACTATACAGTAAAACCAGGAGACTCTGAGTTTTGTTAAATAAAGTTTCAAAATTATTAGTTTTAAAAGCAAACACTCACTTTAAAGGAGTTATCACCTGATTTAAAAGTGATTCTTAAAGGGGCTTTCCACTAATGGCCAATAGCTTTACTGGCCATTTTGAAAATTAAAAAAAAAAATCTTCACACCTCCCGGACCAACATGGTTCCTCCAATCACAGGGCTGTGTCTGCCAGCTTTCACATGACATGTCTTATGACCACTGCAGCTAATCAGCAGCCATTGGCAGCGGGGAGGAAGGGGCGTAATGATCACATCACAAGAGTGGGCGACGGCAATCAGGCTCATGTGGGGGACGTCGCCTACGCCAGCGCTTATTCCACCTGGATGTACATCCTCGGATGCACATTCAGATGAAATGTACTGTGGCGCAGAGACCCACTGATTCCCTGCACTTCAATACATGCTGCCGGCCAATCAGAGGCTGGCAGCTGACCTTGGCTTGCCCGTCATGGGCAGCACATGGAAATGACGTCTTGCGCTACTCATGCAGGCTCATCAAAGTCAGCTGCTGGCTTTTGCACCAGCTATAAAAGAGGATGCCGCACATTGTGGCAGCGGGAAGGTAAGAATTAATGTTTTGGTTTTTTTTTAAATGTACTGGAGAACAAATTATTACTGGAAGGGGCCTAGAATGGGGGGCTATATAGCAGGATGGGGACCAGGAAGTGGGAAATTGTTCTAAGATGGGGCCCAGGATGGAGAGGGGCATTATTACAGGGAGAAGCCAGGAGGGGGACATTATTACTGGAAGGGACTCAGGATGGGGAGCTATATATCAGGAAGGGGCCAAGGATGTGGGAAATTGTTATAGGATGGGGCCCAGGATGAAGTGGGGCATTATCACAGGAAGAAGCCAAGAGGGGAACATTATTACTGGAAGGTTTCAGGAAGGGGACATTATTACTGGAAGGGGCCAAGGATGGAGGACTTTATACCAGGAAGTGGTCAAAGTTGGGAGACATTATATCAGAAAGGAACACAGTATGGGGAATATTTTGCCAGGAAAGGGCACAGTAAGGGGTACATTGTTATCGGATAGAGGGGCATTAATACAGGAATGGGCCCAGGACAGGGGACAATAATTCAGGAAGGGGTCAGGAGGGGAACATTATTACTTGAAGGGGCCAGGACGGAGGACATTATTACAGGCAAGGACCAGGATGAGGAAAATTATTACAGGAAGGAGACAGGATGGGGGACATTATTACATGGGGGGGGGCGAATATATATGTTTTTGTAGGTTCTAGAACGCTTACAGAAGGTAAGGTCCAAATTTTGCATGGGGCCAATCGGACTCTAGTTAAGCCACTGCAGAGATCTCTCCTGATGGTTGAAAAGCGCTGATCCAGGTGGTAAGTAGTTGTTTATTTTATGATGGTCAGTTTAGCTGTTAAGAAGGAGCTGGACAACCACTTTAATGAGTTTAGGGTAGGGATATAATGTAAATAAAAAGGACAACATCTTCAAGGAGTTTGTATGTTCTCCCCGTGTTTGCATGAATTTCCTCTGGGTTCTCCATTTTCACTCATACTGCAAAAACAAACTGACATCATAGGTTACTTGGCTTAATATGAAATTATCCCTCATGTGTACCGCATTGTGGGCAGGGACTATATGTACATTACTGCAGAATATGTTGGCAATAAAAAGTCAACAGAAATTAATATCATGCAGATTGTTATGGGTCCGGGTGGTGGAACCTCTGTGCTGAGGTGCAAGGAGGGACCCAGAGGGGCGTGACTAAGTATCCACCCGAACCAACCCTGGTCGTACGGCAGCTAACGACACTGTGACCAGGGAGGATCCGGGCTGAGGGACCAGGTGCTACTCTGGGGACGACCTTGTAAGAGAGCAGGTGGCTCCCACGGGTCAGATGGCTGGGACTGACCGGTATGGCGGATGGACACGGCAAGCAGGCGGAAGTCTCTGGTAGCAGACAGGTGGTCACAGTTCAAGAAAGCAGAGCAAGCAGCAGTCTTTAGGTTTACCAGGAAGGTGGTCACAGCAAGTGACGGCAGGGTCTCCAGGCAGGCTGGCAGGAAACAGGCAGGTGCTCCCAGGTGAGCGGGCAGACAGATGAGGCGGGTAACTGGCAGGTAACTGGTGGGTGCTCCCAGGTGAGCCGGCAGACAGACGAGGCAGGTAACTGGCAGGTAACAGGTGGGCGCTCCCAGGTGAGCGGGCAGACAGACGAGGCAGGTAATTGGCAGGTAACAGGTGGGCGCTCCCAGGTGAGCGGACAGATAGCCAAGGCAGGTAACCGGCAGATAACAGGTGAGCACTCCAGGTGAGCAGGCTGGCAGGTAACGGGCAGATAATAGGCTGGCAGGCAGGAAGAGGAGTCAGGCTAGCAGCGGGACCTCAGGGCTGAAGCACAGATCAGACACAGTGCAAACAACTTTGCTCGGGCTCCTCCATTTTGGAGGAGGTGCCTTATATATGGGAGGTCCTCTGGCAATTGGCCGGGGACTCCTTAGGACGGCGTGCGCGGTCCCTTTAAGAGAGGGGAAGTGCGCGAGCGCGCGCCCTAAGCACACAGCCGGGGAAGGAGCGCGTGCCGGAAGCAGTGGGGAGAGAAGCGCTAGAGGACGCCGCGCCAGGAGCGGGGAGGTTAGAGGGATGGCGTCTCTGCCTAGCAAGGGGCAGAGACGCCGATGCTACACAGATCCTCACCAGGACTCCAGCAGTGTCACCATCCTGCCACCATACAGCTATAGAAGGACAATAAACCTGCAGGGTTCTCCCCTCAGTTATTTTTTCCTTTAATTTTATTATCTGTTTCTTACTCACAGTGACAGAACAGTCATCAGATATTTTATTCTTCACTTTTTATTTTACAGTCTCAGCTCTGAAGAATAGAACGTCTTATGAATAAATGACAGCTCACTTACACTGTGTTCCAAATTATTATGCAAATAATATTTTCTCAGATTTCCCAAATTACCTATATGAATTGCAGTCATTGTAATTTTCCAGTCAAATAACTATTAGAGTACAATTGAAAGGTTTTTGTACAAAGTGCCTATGATAACAGTATATTTTTAAAAAAATAAAAAACTCAAACTGCACTCAAAATGCATGTTCCAAATTATTATGCACAGCAGAGTTTTCAACCTTTTCATTTTAATAAAGAACAAAAAAAATGTTCATTTTTGAAATTATAGGCATTAGCAGGTTATTACAAACTGAAATCAAACAGTTTTCAACTCAAAACTTTATTCTAGGTGATGTTACATTTGCACATAGCACCGCTTGTTCGAATGGAGCTTCTGAACTCTCTCGTCCATTGAATTTGTCAGGTTTTGGATGGTTTCTGCTTCCAATTGTTTTGCATGATGACAGAATACCCTCCCAGAGCTGTTGCTTAGATGTGAACTGCCTCCAGCCATCATAGACACGCCTTTTGATGATGCTCAAGAGGTTCTCAATGGGGTTGAGGTCTGGGGAGCATGGGTACCACACCATAAGTTTGTCCCCTTTTATGCCCATAGCAGCCAGAGATGCAGATGTGTTATGTGCAGCATGAGACGGGGCATTATCATGCATGAAAATGATCTTGCTGCGGAATGCACGGTTCTTCTTCTTGAACCATGGAAGGAAGTGCTGTTTGAGAAACTCAACATACATTATGGAGTTCATCTTTACCCCTTCAGGGATCCTAAAAGGGCCGACAATCTCTCTCCCCATGATTCCAGCCCAAAACATTACTCCACCTTCTCCTTGTTAGCGCCGTAGCCGTGTTTGCATGGGGTGTCCATCAACCAGTCATCCTCCACTCCATCCATCTGGACCATCGAGATCATTTCATGCATGATAATGCCCCGTCTCATGCTGCACATAACACATCTGCATCTCTGGCTGCTATGGGCATAAAAGGGGACAAACTTATGGTGTGGCACCCATGCTCCCCTGACCTCAACCCCATTGAGAACCTCTGGAGCATCATCAAAAGGAGTGTCTATGATGGCGGGAGGCAGTTCACATCTAAGCAACAGCTCTGGGAGGGTATTCTGTCCTCATGCAAAATAATTGGAAGCAGAAACCATCCAAAACCTGACAAATTCAATGGACGAGAGAGTTCAGAAGCTCCTTTCGAACAAGCGGTGCTATGTGCAAATGTAACATCACCTAGAATAAAGTTTTGAGTTGAAAATTGTTTGATTTCAGTTTGTAATAACCTGCTAATGCTTATAATTTCAAAAATGACCATTTTTTTGTTCTTTATTAAAATGAAAAGGTTGAAAACTCTGCTGTGCATAATAATTTGGAACATGCATTTTGAGTGCAGTTTGAGTTTTTTATTTTTTTTTAAATATACTGTTATCATAGGCAGTTTGTACAAAAACCTTTCAATTGTACTCTAATAGTTATTTGACTGGAAAATTACAATGACTGCAATTCATATAGGTAATTTGGGAAAATCTGAGAAAATATTATTTGCATAATAATTTGGAACACAGTGTATTACAGTGGTGGCCAAAAGTATTGGCACCCCTGCAATTCTGTCAGATAATGCTCAGTTTCTTCCTGAAAATGATTGCAATCACAAATTCTTTGGTATTATTATCTTCATTTAATTTGCTTGCAAGGAAAAAACACAAAAGAGAATGAAGCAAAAATCAAAACCTTGATCATTTCACACAAAACTCCAAAAATGGGCCGGACAAAAGTATTGGCACCCTCAGCCTAATACTTGGTTGCACAACCTTTAGCCAAAATAACTGCGAACAACCGCTTCCGGTAACCATCAATGAGTTTCTTACAATGCTCTGCTGGAATTATAGACCATTCTTCTTTGGCAAACTGCTCCAGGTCCCTGATATTTGAAGGGTGCCTTCTCCAAACTGCCATTTTGAGATCTCTCCACAGGTGTTCTATGGGATTCAGGTCTGGACTCATTGCTGGCCACCTTAGACGTCTCCAGTGCTTTCTCTCAAACCATTTTATAGTGCTTTTGGAAGTGTGTTTTGGGTCATTGTCCTGCTGGAAGACCCATGACCTCTGAGAGAGACCCAGCTTTCTCACACCGGGCCCTACATTATGCTGCAAAATTTGTTGGCAGCATAGGCGGATTATAATGAGGGCAATCCGGGCTACCGCCCAGGCCCCCGAGCCTGCAGAGGGCCCGCGGCTCCGGGCGGGGTGTCTAATGCCGGATTGCCCTCATTATATGTGCGGGCCACCGCGGCACATACCGGTAGCAGTGGCGGGAGGGGGGGCCCCGGACCGCTCCCCCAGCAGCGGCCGCCGCTACTTCTTCATCGGCCGGGCCAGCACTGCAGCAGTTAACTTCCCTGTGCTGGCCCAACCGCGTCACTGCTAGGAGACACGGCCCCGTCACTGCTAGGAGACACGGCCCTGTGCGCTGTGATGTCACGCAGTGCGCGCCCGGCCTGCACTGCTGCAACGGAGAAATCAGAGCAGGCAGGAGGAATGGAGCCGGGGGATGGTGAGTCTGTGTCTGTATGTATGTACAGTCATGGCCAAAAGTTTTGAGAATGACACCAAAATTATATTTTCCCATGATCTGCTGGCCTCTGGTTTTTATTAGTGTTTGTCTGATGTTTATATCACATACAGAAATATAATTGCAATCATATTATGAGTACCAATAGGTTATATTGACAGTTAGAATGAGTTAAAGCAGCAAGTCAATATTTGCAGTGTTGCCCCTTCTTCTTCAAGACCTCTGTAATTCTCCCTGGCATGCTCTCAATCAACTTTTGGACCAAATCCTGACTGATAGCAGTCCATTCTTGCATGATCAATGCTTGCATTTTGCCAGAATTTGTTGGTTTTTGTTTGTCCACCCGTCTCTTGATGATTGATCACAAGTTCTCAATGGGATTAAGATCTGGGGAGTTTCCAGGCCATGGACCCAAAATCTCTATGTTTTGTTCCATGAGCCATTTAGTTATCACCTTTGCTTTATGGCAAGGTGCTCCATCATGCTGGAAAAGGCATTGTTGGGCGCCAAACTGCTCTTGGACGGTTGGGAGAAGTTGCTCATGGAGGACATTCTGGTACCATTCTTTATTCATGGCTGTGTTTTTAGGCAAGACTGTGAGTGAGCCGATTTCCTTGGCTGAGAAGCAACCCCACACATGAATGGTTTCAGGATGCTTTACAGTTGGCATGAGACAAGACTGGTGGTAGCGCTCACCTCTTCTTCTCCGAATAAGCTGTTTTCCAGATGTCCCAAACAATCGAAAAGGGGATTCATCAGAGAAAATGACTTTGCCCCAGTCCTCAGCAGTCCACTCCCTGTACCTTTTGCAGAATATCAGTCAGTCCCTGATGTTTTTTCTGGAGAGAAGTGGCTTCTTTGCTGCCCTCCTTGAAACCAGCCCTTGCTCAAAGAGTCTCCGCCTCACAGTGCGTGCAGAAGCACTCACACCAGCCTGCTGCCATTCCTGAGCAAGCTCGGCACTGCTGGTAGTCCGATCCCGCAGCTGAAACAGTTTTAAGATACGGTCCTGACGCTTGCTGGTCTGTCTTGGGCGCCCTGGAGCCTTTTTGACAACAATGGAAGCTCTCTCCTTGAAGTTCTTGATGATGCGATAGATTGTTGACTGAGGTGCAATCTTTGTAGCTGCGATACTCTTCCCTGTTAGGCCATTTTTGTGCAGTGCAATGATGGCTGCACATGTTTCTTTAGAGATAACCATGGTTAACTGAAGATAAACAATGATACCAAGAACCAGCCTCCTTTTAAAGTGTCCAGTGATGTCATTCTTACTTAATCATGACTGATTGATCGCCAGCCCTGTCCTCATCAACACCCACACCTGTGTTAATGGATCAATCACTAAAACGATGTTAGCTGCTCCTTTTAAGGCAGGACTGCAATGATATTGAAATGTGTTTTGGGGGTTAAAGTTCATTTTCTGGGCAAATATTGACTTTGCAAGTACAGTAATTGCTGTTAAGCTGATCACTCTTTGACATTCAGGAGTATATGCAAATTGCCATTACAAAAAATGAAGCAGTAAACTTTGGAAAAATTACTATTTGTCTCATTCTCAATACTTTTGGCCATGACTGTATGTATGTATGTATGTGTGTGTGTGTGTGTGTGTGTAGGCAGATATCATTGTGTGATGTCTGTTTATATGTATTTTTGTGTTTCAAATGTGTTTATGCTTGTATGTATATGTCTGTATATGTTTGTGTGTGTGCGTGACTGCATGCGTGACTGCGTGCGGCCTCCTGCTGAGTATAGTTGGCGCCGTGCGGCCTCCTGCTGTCTCTGGGGGGGGCGCCGTGCGGCTTCCCACTATGTATAGATGGCACCGTGCGGCCTCCTGCTGTATATAGATGGCGCCGTGCGGCCCCTGCTTTGTATAGATGGTGCCGTGCGGCCTCCTGCTGTGTATAGATGGCTACATGAGGCCTCCTGCTGTGTATAGATGGCTATGTGCGGCCTCCTGCTGTGTATAGATGGCGCCGTGCGGCCCCCTGCTGTGTATAGATGGCGCCGTGCGGCCCTCTGCTGTGTATAGATGGCGCCGTGCGGCCTCCTGCTGTGTATAGATGGCGCCGTGCGGCCCCCTGCTGTGTATAGATGGCGCCGTAAGGCCCCCTGCTGTGAATAGATGACGCCGTGCGGCCCCCTGCTGTGTATAGATGGCGCCGTGCGGCCTCCTGCTGTGTATAGATGGCGCTGTGTGCCCTCCTGCTGTGTATAGATGGCTACGTGCGGCCTCCTGCTGTGTATAGATGGCTACGTGCGGCCTCCTGCTGTGTATAGATGGCGCCGTGCGGCCTACTGCTGTATATAGATGGCGCCGTGCGGCCTCCTGCTGTGTATAGATGGCGCCGTGCGGCCCCCTGCTGTGTATAGATGGCGCCGTGTGGCCCCCTGCTGTGTATAGATGGCGCCGTGCGGCCTTCTGCTGTGTATAGATGGCGCCGTGCGGCCCCTGCTGTGTATAGATGGCGCCGTGCGGCCTCCTGCTGTGTATAGATGGTGCCGTGCGGCCTCCTGCTGTGTATAGATGGCGCCGTGCGGCCTCCTGCTGTGTATAGATGGCGCCATGCGGCCTCCTGCTGTGTATAGATGGCGCCGTGCGGCCTCCTGCTGTGTATAGATGGCTACGTGCCCCCACCTGCTGTGTATAGATGGCGCCGTGCGGCCTCCTGCTGCCTCTGGGGGGGACGCCGTGTGGCCTTCCGCTGTGTATAGATGGCGCCGTGCGGCCTCCTGCTGTGTATAGATGGCGCCGTGCGGCCTCTCGCTGTGTATAGAAGGCTACGTGCGGCGTCCCGCTGTGTATAGATGGCTATGTGCGGCCTCCCGCTGTGTATAGATGGCTACGTGTGCTCAATATTGAGTCATACAATTAATGTAAGGCTATGTGCCCACGATACAGAAATGTTCCGGATTTTTTTTGAGTGTTTCTGCATCTCCCTGGCAGAAAAAACGCATGCGGATTTTACATGTGGATTGTACATGCGGATTTTACATGCGTTTTCCTGCCAGGGACATGCAGATGTGAAGCGTTCTTCACTTACATTTCCGCATGCGGGTTGACAAGCGCTTTCCAAGCGACTTTAGCATCACTTGGAAAGTGCTTGACAACTTGGTCACACTATATAAATCCATGCAACCAGCAAGGATTTATATAGTGTGACCGTAAAAGAATGGTAAAAAATAAAAAAATATATACTTACCTTCTGATGGCCTGCCGATGTCAGCGGTCGCGTGACCCGTCACATGACTAAATGACGTCACGGCAGGTCCTTTTCAGACCATCGCGAGCTGCCGGCAAGCCAGGACGCATCGCTATGGAGACCGGGGGCCATCAGAAGGTAAGTATAATATTTATTTTTTATTTTATTCTTTTTTTACAGGTTCTATGGTACCCGGGTCCGGAGGAGAGTCTCCTGTCCTCCACACCCGGGTACCATCCGCACATTGAAACGCATGGATTCCGCATCTACAGATGCAGGGATGCGGATTCCATGCGTTCTAATGCAAGTCAATGGCGGCGAAAAGCCGCGCTTCTGCAAAATAATTGGTAATGCTGCGGATTTTTCCGCAATGATAATCCGCAGCGGAAATTTCCGCAGCATGTACACAGCACATGCAGATTATCATTGGGGAACATGGCAGACCTTCTACCAAGCGTTTTTTAAGCGTTTCGGCAGCGGAATTGTCGCTGCGGAAACGCTTAAAAAACGCATAGTGGGCACACAGCCTAAAAAAAGATATTATAATTAATATTGTGCCAAATTAATTTCACGTGAACTATCACATGATTTATCACAGGGGATCATGTGACATGTCACGTGATAAATCAGGTGTGTGTGGGGGGGGGCCGTGCCTTCTAAACTGCCCCTGGGTCCTTGCTCCTCTTAATCCACCCCTGGTTGGTAGTCTTCAGACTTCATAATGCCATGCACACGGTCAAGCAGTCCAGTGCCAGAGGCAGCAAAGCAACCCCAAAACACCAGGGAACCTCCACCATGTTTGACTGTAGGGACCATGTTCTTTTCTTTGAATGCCTCTTTTTTTTCCCTGTACACTCTATGTTGATGGTTTTTCCCAAAAAGCTCTACTTTTGTCTCATCTGACCAGAGAACATTCTTCCAAAACGTTTTAGGCTTTCTCAGGTAAGTTTTGGCAAACTCCAGCCTGGCATTTTTATGTCTCGGGATAAGAAGTGGGGTCTTCCTGGGTATCCTACCATACAGTACCTTTTCATTCAGACGCTGACGGATAGTACGGGTTGACACTGTTGTACCCTCAGACTGCAGGGCAGCTTGAACTTGTTTGGATGTTAGTCGAGGTTCTTTATCCACCATCCGCACAATCTTGCGTTGAAATCTCTCGTCAATTTTTCTTTTCCGTCCACATCTAGGGAGGTTATCCACAGTGCCATGGGCTTTAAACTTCTTGAAGACACTGCGCACGGAAGACACAGGAACATTCAGGTCTTTGGAGATGGACTTGTAGCCTTGAGATTGCTCATGCTTCCTCACAATTTGGTTTCTCAAGTCCTCAGACAGTTCTTTGGTCTTCTTTCTTTTCTCCATGCTCAATGTGGTATACACAAGGACACAGGACAGAGGTTCAGTCAACTTTAATCCATGTTAACTGGCTGCAAGTGTGATTTAGTTATTGCCAACACCTGTTAGGTGCCACAGGTAAGTTACAGGTGCTGTTAATTACACGAATTAGAGAAGCATCACATGATTTTTCAAACAGTGCCAATACTTTTGTCCATCCCCTTTTTTAGGTTTGATGTGGAATTATATGCAATTTGGCTTTAGGACAATTATTTTTGTGTTTTTTCATTGAAAACAAATTAAATGAAGATAATAATACCAAAGAATTTGTGATTGCAATCATTTTCAGGAAGAAACAGAGTATTATCTGACAGAATTGCAGGGGTGCCAATACTTTTGGCCACCACTGTATTTCATGCGGCAGAAGTTAGCCTCCAGCAATGGAAGAGGGAACCGAGAAAGTGTAGAAAATGCTCTATCATGGCAGCAGTGGTATGAGACATTGGAAATGCACGATCAAACTTATCATATCATAGGATTATCTATCATCTATCTATCCTTATATTCTATATTTCATATCTATCTATCCATCTATCTATCCATATATGTATCTATCTATCTTTCTATCTATCCATGTATGATAGATGGATAGATAGATGGATAGATGGATAAATAGATGGATAGATAGATGGATAGATAGATAAATAGATAGATAGATAATGTAGGGATTTGTACTCACTGAGCCGCGTTGGAGGTAGGCACAGGTTCACACAGTGATGCAGTCCACGGGTTCAAACAAACTGGTGGCTTATTTTAGTGTCCATACACCAGTTAAGAAACAAAAGTTACAGCCTTTTCCTGGCACAAAAAGGAATAACAGAACAAAGCTCAAAATAACAAGTCCATGCAGCACGGCTTCAGCCGTTTAAACAAGGTGCTTTTCTCTGCCTCCTGCAGAGTCTAAGAAGCACCTGCAAGGTCTGCTCACCTTGCCCAGCAAACACAGACAGAGACAGGCGCAGCTGTCTTAAATTAGCCTTCCAAGACCTGGACTGGAGGTAAGTGAGCAGCTGTTCCCCCCCAGCTCTTTCAGCTGCTCATAAAACCCGGCCCTGTAATCCGGACCCATTAAATTCCTCTCAGCACTATGTGTGCTGGAGCCTGCTTCTCAGGGTCCTACATCACCGAAGCATGGCACTTCGAGGACACATACCTCCCATCCACAACCTGTCCGGCAGCAACCTTACATACACCCCCCCTCTGTCCAAAGCCGGAAGGCTTGGCACCTTCTGTCACCATACAATAAACCCTTGACAAGGCAGCGGCATTCCCATGTTGTTTCCCAGGCCTATGCTCTACCCGGAAACTAAAATCTTGTAGAGCCAGGAACCACCTAGTCACTCTGGCATTGTTTCCCTTCTTTTCTCGCATCCACCTCAATTGGGCATGGTCTGACACTAACCTGAACCTTCTACCTAATAGGTAATACCTCAGTGTCTAACGCCCACTTAATGGCCAAACATTCTTTTTCTACAATGGAGTAGTTCTTCTCACAAGCGGAGAGCTTCCGACTGAGGTATTTTACAGGGTGTTCTTCTCCGTTAACCTCCTGGGACAAGACAGCTCCCAGCCCGACATCCGATGCATCCATCTGGACCACAAACTCCTTGGAGAAGCTGGGTGCCAACAAGACTGGTTGTTTACAGAGGACCAGTTTCAATTCCTGGCAGGTCGCTTCTGCTTCCGGGGCCCACTTAGCCATAGCTGACTTCATCCCTTTCAGAAGATCCGTCAGTGGGGCTGCTATCAGGGCAAAGTTTGGGACAAATCTTCGATAGTAGCCCACAATGCCTAGAAACGCCCTGACCTGCTTCTTCGAGAGGGGCTGTGGCCAGTTCAAGATCGCCTCGACCTTATTTATTTGTAGTTTTATTTCCCCTCTACAACCACGTACCCTAGGTACTTGGCTTCCTCCATCCCCATGGCACATTTCTTCGGGTTGATAGTAAAGCCCACCTTCCTTAGGGCATCAAGTATGGCTTGAACTTTGTCCAGATGACTTTCCCAGTCCTGGCTAAATATGACGATGTCATCTAGGTAGGCCGCTGCATACTGTTTGTGGGGTGCTAAGATCCGGTCCATGGCTCCCTGGAAGGTGGCCGGAGCTCCCTGCAAACCAAACGGCATCCTGACGTATTGGCGTCGAGAAGGCTGTCTTCTCCTTGGCCTCTTTGGACAGGGGAATTTGCCAATATCCTTTGGTGAGGTCCAGAGTGGTGATGTACCGAGAGGGTCCTAGCCTTTCGATAAGCTCATCTAACCTAGGCATTGGGTAGGCGTCGAACTTTGAGACCTCGTTCAGCTTCTTATAGTCGTTGCAAAACCGCCATTCCCCATCTGGTTTCGGCACTAAGACTATAGGAACTGGACCATCCACTTTTGGACTCTTCAATGACTCCCAGGTTAAGCATCCGCCTTACTTCTTTAGAGATCACCTCTCTGCGGGTTTCGGGGATCCGGTATGGTTTTAGATTGACGCGAACATGAGGCTCTGTGAGAACCTCATGCTCTATGACCTGAGTGAGTCCTGGCAACTCCGAAAACATGTCTTTATTTCGCTGTAACAACTCTTTGCACTATTGCTTTTGGGCACATGACAGTGACTCTGCCACCTTGACCTCTTTCACATCGGCCTCAGCCTCAGCCACTAAACAGGGAGCTTCCGCAGGCTCTCTATCTGGCTTAATCAAGTTAACATGGTAAATGTGGTAGGGCTTCCTCTTCCCTGGTTGGTGGATCTTATAGTTGACTTCCCCCACTTTCTCTACCACCTCATAGGGGCCCTGCCACTTGGCCATGAACTTGCTCACCACTGTGGGACTAGCACAAGCACTCGATCTCCTGGGTTGAACGATCTCACCCTGGCCGACCTATTATACACCCTGGACTGTGCCTCTTGTGGCTTGAGGAGGTGCTCCCTCACAATGGGCATCACATGGGCAATCCTCTTTTGCATCTGGGCAACGTGCTACACCACTCTCCTATAGGGAGTGGTCTCAGCTTCCCAGGACTCTTTTGCCACCTCCAGGAGTCCTCGAGGGTGTCGTCCATAGAGTGGTTCAAACGGGGAGAAACCTGTGGAAGCTTTGGGAACTTCCCTCATGGCGAACAACAGATAGTCCCAGTCTCGGCCATCCTTTTCCACTGCTTTCCTCAACATTGCTTTCAAGGTTTTGTTAAACGTCTCGACCAGTCCGTCCGTCTGGGGATGGTACACGGAGGTTCTCAGTTGTGCAATGTGCAGTGTCTTGCACAATTCCCTCATGACCTTCGACATAAATGGAGTTCCTTGGTCTGTTAGGATCTCCTTAGGCAACCCGGTTCTTGAAAACATGTGGACTAACTCCGGGGCTATACACCTGGCGGAGGAGTTTCATAGTGGTACGGCCTCCGGATACCGGGTAGCTTAATCTAATACCACCAGGATATACTGATGCCCTTGGGCGGACATGACCATAGGCCCCACTAGACCCATTGCTATGCGTTCGAATGGAACCTCGATGACTGGTAGTGGCACTAGGGGACTGCGGAAGTGGGCCACTGGGGAGGTTATCTGGCATGTGGGGCAGGAACGACAATAACTCTATATTTCTCTATAGCAACCTGGCCAGTAGAATCTTTGGAGGATCCGTTCTTGAATCTTGTCTGCACCCAGGTGACCACCCAACACATAAGAATGAGCCATGTCTAACACCCTGCGTCTATAGGGCCCTGGCACCAGCAACTGTTCTATTACCTCACCCCTTGGCTTGGTTATTCTGTACAGCAAATCCCCATTCACAGCAAAATGAGGGAACCGAGTGTCAGCCTCCGGTTCCTGAGGCACCCCATTTAACACAGTAACATTTTCAAAGGCCCCTTTCAGAGTTAAATCCCTGAGTTGGGCAGTTCCAAAGTTTCCCTCGGACACCTCCAGCTCAGGGATATTGGCCTCAGGGGATGCTACTTCATCCTCATTGTCCACCAGCACACACATGGGAAACTCATTTACTATGTTCTGCGGGTAAGTTTCCTTAGGGGCGATCTGGCTGTCGTCCAAGCAGCCAGGTGTCCCCACTTTCCCCCACATTTCCCAGAATAATGCAAAGTCACGTCCAATTATTATGGGATGCAATAGGTCCTTAACGACCGCCACTTCATGAGATGTGGTGCCACAGTCTGTGTTTACATCCACCTGGGCCACAGGATAGTTCTTAGCGTCCCCATGGATACACCGGACACCCACCACCTTCCCAGGAACCAGCCGATGAGGGAGTGTGGCCCTTATCAGGGTCACCAAACTTCCTGAGTCCAATAGTCCAGAGACTTGTGCCCCTTTAACTGACACTGAGCATGCCTGAGGGACCTCGCCATGTTGACGAACCGCGCTGCAGGCGGGGTAGGCAAAATAAGAGCAACGCCGGCCCATGTTGCAGTCCATTGGTTCAGCGTTTATGGGACACCGGGCGGCAATATGGCCAGGGGTATGACATCTCCAACACACCATATTATGGGGTGGGACCTTGGGCAGCAACTCAGACCCCTCCTGAACTCTAGGATGCCCCCCAGGTGTGGCGCTAACTCCCTTCTTTTGGGTGTCCGCCACCTTTTGGGAACCCCAGTATTGAGAGGCTACGACCCCTTGTTTTCCCAACGGACTCTCAACCGCCTGGTATCTTTCCACCAACCCCACCAAGTCATCAGCATTATGGGGATCTCCCTGGGCAACCCAGGATTTCACCGACTTCGGGAGAGAGTGTATAAACCTGTCTATAACGACCTCTATCTCATATCATAGGACTATCTATCATCTATCTTTTATCTATCCATCTATCTATCTCATATCTATCTATCTATCTATCTATCAATCTCATATCTATCTATCTTCTCCAGTTTTTATTTGGTCTCAGGTATGACTTTCATATTACCCACGACTGTTACTTGCCACAGGTGAGTTTTAACGAGCATCACATGCTTGAAGCAAAGTTGTTTTTCCACAATTTTGGAAAGTGCCAATTTTGTCCGGCCCATTTTTGGAGTTTTGTGTGAAATTATGTCCAATATTCCTTTTTTTCTCATTTTTTTGTGCTGTTTCAATACAGACAAAGGAAATAAATATTATAACAATTGTGTAACAAAACATGTGTAATTGTAATAATTTTCTGGGAGAAATACTTCACTTTCTGGAACAATCTCAAGGTTGCTAAACACTTCCGGCCATGACTGTGTGTATATATGGGCCCTCAATAAACCATCCCTCCCAAGGAAAAGGCCACAGCAAGGGTCAGGAATCGGTGGCCTTCCCTCTCCGAATCTTAGGGAGAGACGGTTGTGCTTCTAGCATCCACCTAGGCTGCCACCGCAGTGGAACTAATAGCAGGGTAGCCAACTGTCCAGAAATTCTTGGACAGTCCATAAAAATAGGGCACTTTTTTCCCTGTCCGTAAAAAAAAATGTGATGCGTCCATAATCTTTTTGAAGCTGGAGAGACTTGTTCAGATGTAGGGAGATGTAGGGGCATCATATTGTGTATAGGGAGATGTAGGGGCATCATATTGTGTATAGGTATCATATTGTGTATCTGCATGTGTGGAGACATCATACTGTGTATATGGAGCTGTGAGCACATCATACTGTATTTAGGGAACAATGAGGGAATCATACTGTATACAAGGAGCTGTGGAAACATCATGCTGTGTATAGGGTCTGTGGGGTCATCATCTAATATATATAATCGTCTTATCCCGTCTGTCTGTCTGTCCTTCTGTCCAGGAAATCCTGCGTCGCTGATTGGTCCGGCCGCGGCCAATCAGTGACGCGGGATTTTAGAAAAAGGTGGCGGCCGTTAGCGGCTCATCTGCCGCACGGAGGTCAGCGGCGATGCAGCCGGTAGATGACCGGCGCTAGCCGCTCATCTCCCGGCTGCTCTCAGCAGAAGTACCGCGACCGGCGGCGAAGCTGAACTCCATGCGGCTACCATCGGGAGATCAGTGGCTAGGGCCGCTGGGGGAGCGGCGCCGCCAGTCGGGATACTTCGGCTGTGAGCAGCCGGCCATCTCCCGGTTCCTCGCAGCGGAAGTACCCGCACAGGCAGCGTCGCTGTCCGGTCCTCAGTAATACGATTCGCTGATTGGTCGGAATCAGCGATATTGTCGCCGCGACCAATCAGCAATATTGGTGCCAAATTTAAACACCGCTCTGCTGATTGCGCCTGGTCGGCCGCATACAGAATCTAGAATACCCGATGCGTTAGAATCGGGCCACCATCTAGTACTGTATATAAAGAGCTGTGGGAGCCATCACACTATATATAGAGACCTGTGAAAAGCTAATGTGTTGATCCAGAGGAAGTCAAAAAACCCCATGAGGCAGATGCTGCTTGCCCAAAATTAGGGGAAAAATTCCTTCCCGACTCCACATATGGCAATCAGACTAGTTCCCTGGATCAACGTCCCATAACAAAATCTAGTATGAATAACCTGTAATGTTATTCAAGAAAGTCACACAGGATCTTCTTGAACTTTTTTTAGAGAATTAAGTATTACAAGGTCATGTGGTAGAGAGTTCCATACCTCACACAATAAAACATTGCCATCTAACTTCCTTTAGACAAAGCGAATTAGGAGCTTGATGCTAGAGTAGTTGAATTAAAACTGAAAAAAATTATTAACACTGCAAAAAAGAGGAACAGTATTTATTCTCCAGCCCAGGTCTCAAAACTAATGCACTAATCAGGATGAAGCAAACCATATAATAAAGGCAGGGGCAGCACAGGTGCAAAATACTGATGAGACAACCAACTCATAACCTACCAATTCTTGGAGGGAGTCATTGCTTAGTATTAAAACTGCACACAAAAAATGGCTTGTATAGGGCACTGGTCACACACAGATTGTTAGGGGAATGGTTGCAAACAACTTTATTAAATAATGGAAAGCAAACGAACCCGGGGTCCGCGATGCAGCCTGGAGGACTGCGGCCGAACACCTTCCGGGTAAGAAGGTAAAACAACCAACTGAAATAACAATCCCCCCCCCGTGTTACTGCACACCGGAACGGGAATAGGGATTCGCACTATCTCCGTTAACTGCACGAGAGATGTGCGACACATAATGTAGCTGTAGCCCTGTTAACTGCACAGAGGCTACGCAGCAGGCGCTAGGATGCGTGTGTAATTCACGCCGGCGTATACATGCTCCCAGCCAGCGTGCTACCGGACTGCGGAGTATCTCTCCACGTGGCTAACAGGCGGTGCCGGGAATACGGAGTCCGCAGTCTGCTCGGGGTGTATACCGACCCCCTTGTTGGAGCCAGACTGTCAGACGAAGCTACCTGCCTCCCTCCATCTAAGGCTGCCTATCCCCTGCTAAACCTGCCTGTCAGAAGCTATAACAGCAAAAGCACACGTGGAGCCGAAACGACCAAGCGTCCACACAATAACACCAACTCAGCTCAATGATCAGAGTGCGCCGCCATGTTTGTGGGCGTGCTATTTAAATATTAAGCCCTGCCCACCCTCATATTATTGGTGACGTCACCCGCGACCAATCAGGCGGTGCCAGGTTACCGGATCAGCCGACTCCCAAACCACCAATCACGGTCCGCCATGTCACGGGCATGCTCAGTGAAGTGTATCCTGGACTTAGGCTGTAACAGCCATGTTTCCCTCCGCAACCTATCCTTCATGTTGCTAGGAACAAAGACCCAAGAGACAGCTTGTACATCTCGTGCACCAGCTAGGCTTTGGGACTGACGATGATGCTGAGCAGCATCAGCCCTGGCTGGACCAGAATGGGAGACCACAGAATCCACTGATGATTCTGAACCCATTTCAGATCCAGAAAACACCTAACACAGATAGTGCTCAATATAGGGCTTACAGCCTATTAGTGACACTCATACTATTAGATTAGGTGGGCTGCCAAGCACTATCTAAGTGCACCCCATGAGGACAGACCCCCTAGTTTACAAATCCAACATTGATGGGCTTGGCTGCACCCTGAATAAAAATAATGTGCAAAATCTATATATGAGGTTCTGGTAAATATTTTGGCGCTGGTCACGCACAGTGTCTGGTTTACAGCCTATTAGTGACGCCCATACTATTAGATTAGGCGGGCTATGCTCCCCTCATACACCTTACCACGGTGTGTAGTGTGACATGGAGCTAAACCCCCTGTCTTCTTAAGAATAAGGCTGCGAAAAACCTTCTCTTTATTGATAGTAGAGAAACCTCCATACAGTAGATGCGGAAAACATACGATGAACCCCAGTATTGTACCACATAGATAGGGCTCTTACCGGCTAAGCTTGGAGCAGGCTGTGTGCACAGAGCCCAAGATACAAAACTGTAGGGATGTGGACTGTCTTACCCTGTTCCTGCCCCTGAAGACAACAAACACCTCATGTGAATACTGTCTTGCGGTTTTATATGTAAAAGTGATATGTGTCTTATGTAATGTATAATGGTGATGTAACAGCATGTGAAGTGTTAATGCATAATGTGAGTATAGCATAAGATAAGCTTAGGATACCATAAGACATAAGTATAACATAAACCCTAAAATACAAATTTTATTAAATCTCTTTAAAATCGGGACATGCGGCATAAAGATGATCCGCATCAGTATTGCACTTTATCAAGATAAGTTCCTTTTATTGTTTAGTCTTGTGATCATTTATGTCATTGATACCTCTATGGGTGATTAATTCCAGGGCTGGCTAGGGTTATCCAGGGATAGCCGCCGTGGAGCGGGGCGCCACAGTGTCAACATTAACTAGGGTGTCACCCTCCACTATAAGGCAGGTAATCAGCATCTAGGGTGTTGAACAGGGCTGATTGTAGCCTTTGTTTGGATGCCCGAATGTATCCTTTGGCTTGGAGGTCCAAAGATATTAGGAACGTTCTTGGGTGTTTTTATAAATTTGCACATTGTCACTTTATTCACTGTTGTCACTTTAATCATTTAGTACACACTGAGGATTGATTGTTTGATGTGATATCTGTACCAGTTTCTGGTAGACTGTCAGATCTTTGGTCTATGTAAGTACGAATAAGGGACTTTTAGGGTCTAGGGGCAGCTGCCGTTCAGCAAGGGTGCCATTGTCATCTATATGTAGGATGCCCATCTCCGTTGACATGCAGGTTCAGGCTAGGGTATCTATAGGGTGAGTTTTATTGAAGTACAGTGGGTACGGAAAGTATTTAGACCCCTTTAAATTTTTCACTCTTTGTTTCATTGCAGCCATTTGGTAAATTCTAAAAAGTTCATTTTTTTTCTCATTAAAGTACACTGTGCACCCCATCTTGACTGAAAAAAAACAGAAATGTAGAAATTTTTTCAAATTTATTAAAAAAGAAAAACTGAAATATCACATGGTCATAAGTATTCAGACCCTTTGCTCATATTTAAGTCACATGCTGTCCATTTCCTTGTGATCCTCCTTGAGATGGTTCTACTCTTTCATTGGAGTCCAGCTGTGTTTAATTAAACTGATAGGACTTGATTTGGAAAGGCACACACCTATCTATGTAAGACCTCACAGCTCACAGTGCATGTCAGACCCTTTGCTCAGTATTGAGTAGAAGCCCCCTTTTGAGCTAGTGCATCCATGAGTCTTCTTGGGAATGATGCAACAAGTTTTTCACACCTGGATTTGGGGTTCCTCTGCCATTCTTCCTTGCAGATCCTCTCCAGTTCTGTCAGGTTGGATGGTGAACGTTGGTGGACAGCCATTTTCAGGTCTCTCCAGAGATGTTCAATTGGGTTTAGGTCAGGGCTCTGGCTGGGCCAGTCAAGAATGGTCACAGAGTTGTTCTGAAGCCACTCCTTTGTTATTTTAACTGTGTGCTTAGGGTCATTGTCTTGTTGGAAGGTGAACCTTCGGCCAAGTCTGAGGTCCAGAGCACTCTGGAAGAGGTTTTCATCCAGGATATCTGTATACTTGGCCGCATTCATGTTTCTTTCAATTGCAACCAGCCGTCCTGTCCCTGTAGCTGAAAAACACCCCCATGATGCTGCCACCACCATGTTTCACTGTTGGGATTGTATTGGGCAGGTGACGAGCAGTGCCTTGTTTTCTCCACACATACCGCTTAGAATTATCACCAAAAAGTTCTATCTTAGTCTCATCAGACCAAAGAATCTTATTTCTCATAGACTAGGAGTCCTTCATGTGTTTTTAAGCAAACTCTGTGCGGGCTTTCATATGTGTTGCACTGAGGAGAGGCTTCCGTTGGGCCACTCTGCCATAAAGGCTCGACTTGTGGAGGGCTGCAGTGATAGTTGACTTTATGCAACTTTCTCCCATCTCTCTACTGCATCTCTGGAGTTCAGCCACAGTGATCTTGGGGTTCTTCTTTACCTCTCTCACCAAGGCTCTTCTCCCACGATTGCTCAGTTTAGCTGGACGGCCAGGTCTAGGAAGACTTCTGGTGGTCCCAAACTTCTTCCATTTAAGGATTATGGAGGCCACTGTGTTCTTAGGACCCTTGACTAATGCAGAAATTCTTTTGTAAACTTGGCCAGATCTGTGCCTTGCCACAATTCTGTCTCTAAGCTCCTTGGGCAGTGTCAGGATGCCAGGTTTAATTTTACTTTGCCAATAGTTTTTCCCTTAGCCAAGATGGCTTCCATTGCCTCACTGGGGTCATGTGTTTCCTGCCTGTGGACCTACTTAAACTGCATGTGTTGCAATCATGCCTTGCCTGAGTATTGTGTGCTTTTAGCTTTCTACTCACCTGTGCTAGCCCTCTGAATAGAGTCTTGCTGACCTTGTGTTTACTCCTAGTCATCCACTGAAAGGATTGCTGCCTGAATCCTCTGCTAAGGGGACTTCTGCTGAAAGGAACCGCTGGCTGTTGTTCACTCACGCTGGGATCTCTGAACTTTTGTCTTCCTGAAGCAAACTTCTCCTGGATCTCTACACCTCTGGTATAGTCACCATCTTGCTCTGTGTTTAAATACCCGGCTCCAGCTCTGCTTAAGACATCGCTGTTTCCTCCGCTGCACCTCCTGCATTCTTCAATATCCAGATCCATATTCCAGTTTGTCTTCTCTTCTGCACTACGTGAGTCCACAATCAACTGAGGAATACCTACGTCTGCTTACTATCCTTATTTCTGTTTGCATATTACTGTACCTAAGTAAACTTGGACTATCGTTAACGTTTACATACCCTAATAGTAATGAAGGCCGTGCCTTACAGATTAGGCTCTAAGAAGTATTGTTTGGAATGAACTTACCTTCATAAACTGTTTGCTGTGATCTTTTGCACTTGAGTTTAAAATAGACTTTCACACTACTCTTGTCTCAGTCTCTGCTTTTGGCCCACGCCATTGGACTTCAGGGTATCTACTAACATCGTAACAGGCAGTTCCTTTGAGCTCATGATTCTCATTTGGTCTGACATGCACTGTGAGCTGTGAGGTCTTATATAGACAGGTGTGTGCCTTTCCAAATCAAGTCCTATCAGTTTAATTAAACACAGCTGGACTCCAATGAAAGAGTAGAACCATCTCAAGGAGGATCACAAGGAAATGGACAGCATGTGACTTAAATATGAGCAAAGGGTCTGAATACTTATGACCATGTGATATTTCAGTTTTCCTTTTTTAATAAATTTGCAAAAATTTCTACATTTCTGTTTTTTTTCAGTCAAGATGGGGTGCAGAGTGTACTTTAATGAGAAAAAAAAAGAACTTTTTAGAATTTACCAAATGGCTGCAATGAAACAAAGAGTGAAAAATGTAAAGGGGTCTGAATGCTTTCCGTACCCACTGTATATAGTACTCAATGGGTGTGGCCTGCCTCTGATTGAGAAGTGCCTCTTCCCGCAGTCTGAATAAGGGTCTATCATTAGGGGTGTGACTAATTTGTTTTCACTTAGGGTGATATATGTCCCGCTTTTAATGAGATTTAATAACATTTGTATTTTAGGGTTTCTATTATAATTCTGGGATTTCCTAATTTGTTTATAGAATTTTTGAATTGCATAACACATAGGATAAGGATAATAGGTTTAGTATATGAGATAGGAAATAGTTATTGATAGAACTAGTGCAGTGGATGTGCACTAGTGTTAATAAAAAGAGGGGCACTTCCTGATAGTGTGCGCCATGTCCCATGATTTGGGAATCTTACAGACCATATTGCACTATCATTAACCCCTTCCCGACCCGTTTCACACCGTCTGTGACATGGAATTCAGTTCGTTCCCGACCCGTGTCACAGCGTCTGTGACATGGAGGGATCGCTCCCCTGCAGTGCCTGCGAGCAGGGTCGCTCAGGTGTCACAGTTGCTACTGCAACTGTGACACCTGTAGTTGACCCCACAGGTGGTGGATTAACCCTCCCGTGCCTAAAACCCCCCCAATTGGCAGTTTCACTTTCACTTTAGTGAAACTGACAATCGGAATGAATTAAATATTTCACCAATGGAAATTGGTGAAATATTTACTATCTGGGCATGGATTGATGCATATAGCATGAGCCATTGGCTGGGGGGAGTGTCACCTCTGTCCCCCCCTCCCCCCAGATCTGATTGGGGGGCTAGCGTCACATGGACACTAGACCCAATCAGATGTGGAGGGAGTTGTTCACGATGGCTGAAACTCCCCAGCTCCATCCCGTCCCTGGATCGTCTGCTGCCGCCGTGGATCGTCCTGCTGCCGCCGCCATGGATTGTCCTGCTGCTGCCGCCGTGGATCGTCCTGCTGCTGCCGCCGCCGTGGATCGTCTGCTGCCGCCGCTGATCCGCCACCGCTGATCCGCAGCAGGTAGTATTGCCCCCACTTCCCCCCGACCCCCCCCCACCTCCACTACCCCCTCCCAATTTCTTACCTGCACCCCGACCTCCGCTCCCAATATCTTCCACGTCTTCATCCACCGGCTGCTGCTCTCCTTCTGACAGCCGGTGGACTGTGATCACAGGCAGCAGCAGGCTCAGTGTAAATGCCCTGCGCCTGTGATCACACCCACCATCCCCCAGTCCCAGTGATCTCACCCACCATCTCCCCCTCCCAGTGATAACCCCCCGTCCCAATGATCACCCCCTCCCAATGATCACCCCCTCTCCCCAGTGAACACCCCTCCTCCCAATCATCACCCCCTCCCCCCAGTGATCACCCCCCCATCCGAGTGATCACCCCCCCTGCTGCTGCCAGCTACTGCCTGCCGGCTCCTACCCCCGCTTGCTGCTGCTGGCTCCTGCCCCCCTTTCTGCCCCCTTTTGCCCCAGTGATCACCCCCCCCCCCCCTGCTGCTGCTGGCTCTTCCATCTCCTCAGCCCCCTCCTGCTCCCCGTGTGCCTGAGCGTGCCCCCTCCTGCGCCGCGTGTGCCTGAGCGTGCCCCCTCCTGCGCCGCGTGTGCCTGAGCGTGCCCCCTCCTGCGCCGCGTGTGCCTGAGTGTGCCCCCTCCTGCGCCCCGTGTGCCTAAACATTGAAGCTCCCCCACAAGTGACCCCATTTTGGAAACTAGACCCCCCAAGGCACCTATCTAGATGCATAGTGAGCATTTGGTACCCCCAGGTGCTTCACAAATTGTTTCATAAAAATGAAAAAGTGGAAAAAAAATATACTTTTTCATTTTTACGGATTAATTTGTGAATCACCTGGGGGTTCAAAATGCTCACCACCCATCTAGATAAGTTCCCTGGGGGGTATAGTTTCCAAAATGGGGTCACTTGTTGGAGAGCTCCAATGTTTAGACACACAGGGGCACTCCAAACGCAACATGGTGTCCGCTAACAATTTGAGCTGATTTTCCATTCAATTTGTTAGCAGACACCATGTCGCGTTTGGAGAGCCCCTGTGTGCCTAAACATTGGAGCTCCCCCACAAGTGACCCCATTTTGGAAACTAGACCCCCCAAGGCACCTATCTAGATGCATAATGAGCACTTGGAACCCCCAGGTGCTTCACAAATGTTGAAGTAAATTAAAATAATTAACAAAAAACACCTGCAAAGACTACCTAAGCATTTAAAAAGGTCCCTTAGTCTGTTTCAGTAGGCTCCACAATCTTGGTGAAGACTGCTGACTTGACAGATGTCCAGAAGGCAGTCATTGACACACTCCACAAGGTCCCAGAGTTCCAATTTTCATTTGAAATCAAGGTCCCAGAGTCTGGAAGAAGAGTGGAGAGGCCACAATCCAAGCTGCTTGAGGTCTAGTGTGAAGTTTCTACAATCAGTGATGGTTTGGGGAGCCGTGTCATCTGCTGGTGTAGGTCCACTGTGTTTTTTCAACACCAAAGTCAGCGCAGCCGTCTACCAGGAAATTTTAGAGCACTTCATGCTTCCCTCCGCCACAGTATCATAGCTACCAGGGGGGCAAAGGGGGCGGTGGCCCCGGGCCCCGCGCTCTTAGGGGGCCCATCCAGGGCTACGCCAGTGTAACTGTATCTGGCATGCCCCTGGTGCCAGCATCGGGCCCCACCGCCTGTCACCGCCGCAAGTTTACTGATGAGAGAGGGAGCGCGGATCTCTCTCCCATTAGTCCCTTCTGTGTCTGACGTCTCTGACATCATCACTTGGCGCCCGGCCCGCTGTGCTGAAGATGTGTGCGGGCTGGGTGCTCTGAGCAGTGAGGGAACCAGGAGGAGAGGTGAGTACTGTTTATTTATTTTTTGCCGGGAGGGGGGCGGCATTATATTACAGACTCTGCCTATGGGAAGGGGGAGGTGCATTATACTACAGACTCTGCCTATTGGGGAGCATTATCCTAAAGACTCTGCCCACAGAGAGGGGGGGGCATTATACTAAAGACTCTGCCTATGGGGAGGGGGGGCATTATACTACAGACTGTCTATGGGGAGGGGGGGAGCATTATACTAAAGACTCTCTCTATGGGGGGGCATTATACTACAGGCTCTGCCTATGGGGGGCATTATACTACAGACTCTGTTTATGAGCAGGGGAGAGCAGTATACTACAGACTCTGCCTATGGGGGGGACATTGTACTACAGACTCTGCCTATAAGAGGGGGAGCATTATACTATGGACTCTGCCTATGAGATGGGGGGGCATTATACCACAGACTCTGCCTATGAGGAGGGGGGGCCCATTATACTACAGACTCTGCCTATGAGATGGGGGGGCATTATACTACAGATTCTGCCTATGAGGAGGGAGGGGGGGCATTATACTACAGACTCTGTCTATGAGGATTGGGGAGCATTATACTACAGACTCTGCCTATGGGGGGGGGGCATTATACTGCAGACAATGCCTATGGGGGGGCATTATACTACAGACTCTGCCTATGAGGAGGGGGGGAGCATTATACTACAGACTCTGCCTATGGGGGGGGAGCATTATACTACAGACTCTGTCAATGGGGGGAGCATTTTACTACAGACTCTGCCTATGGGGGCGCATTATACTACACGAAGGACTATGGGGAGTGCATTATACTATATTGAGGACTATCTGGTGCATTATACTATATGTAGGCTATTTATACAGTGTGGGAGATAATGTGGGTTTTTTGAACAGTGTGGGGGCCATCATACAGTGTGGGAGATAATGTGGGGTCTTTGTATAGTGTGGAGGCCATCATACAGTGTTGGAGCCATCAGCTTGGGGGCTACTAAGGGGTCAGTATACTGTGTGGGGGTACTATACAGAGAGGGGGAATTATATCGTGAATAGGAGAACATCATACTGGTTAGAGCGGAGCTCTACATGGGGGGAGACTCAGGACATTATTAAATCTTAGGTGGGTACTTATTGTTATAGGAGAACTCAGGTTATCGTGACTGTCGAAGGGGCACTATTACTTTCTAGGGGGCACAATGCGGGCACTGTTTTCTAGGACACTTGCACACGGCATTACTTTATTTTAGAGGTTTGTTTTACCATCTAGAGGGCACACAGTAGGTGCAGTAATAGGGACACATTTTGCAGCAGAGGCTCAGTATTGGGGTATCAGCAGGATGAGAAGTTTGTGCAGGTTGTGGATAGATGTGGTCAGTGCCTAAAATGTAAGGAGTCAAATGTGTCTTTGTTGTGATCTCTGCAGACCTGAGACTCTGAGCCCTGGCTGGAGAAGTTGTCGTGTCGGTCTGGGCCAGAAGGAAAAGACGGGAAAAGTGAACAATTTAATCAGAAAGAACGTCCGCTGTAAGGTACTATATATAACTGAGCTGTGATCTCTTATATGTTCTGCAGGACTGGCATCTATCAATATATGTCACCATATGGCGGTAATATCAGTGCTGGTCTTTGTATAGAGATTATTCTTAGTAACAGCGCGGTCATCTGCTGAGGTTTTCCTACATCCACTATCTGGGTGCGCCGCTATAGTTGTAATCAGGGTTACCTGGTTAGAGGCCCACTCAGAAGTTTCGGCCCCCTGAACCAAAACCTTAGCTACGCCAAGCTTTTTGGAGATGGAAATTTCATTTTCCAGCAGCACTTGGCCCCTGTCCACACTGACAAAAGTACTAATACCTGGTTTAAAACAACAGTATCACTGTGCTTGATTGGCAGCAAACTGGCCTGACCTTAACCCCATAAAGAATCTATGGGGTATTGTCAAGAGGAAAATGAGAGACACCAGACCCAACAATGCAAACGAGCTGAAGGCTTCTATCAAAGCCACCTGGGCTTCCATAACCCCTCAGCAGTGCCACAGGCTGATCCCTCCATGCCACATTGCCGCATTGATGCAGTAATTGATGTAAAATGAGCCCCGACCAAGTATTGAGGGCATTTATTGAACATACATTTCAGTAGGACAACATTTTGGATTTTAAAAACATTTTTCAAGCTGTTGTTATAAGGTATTCTAATTAATTGAAATAATGACTTTTGAGTTTTCATTGTCTGTAAGCCATAATCATCAACATTAACAGAAATAAACACTTGAAATAGATCACTCTGTGTGTAATGGCTCTATATAATATATGAGTTTCACTTTTTGTATTGAAGAACTGAAATAAATTAACTTTTCTGGTGATATTCTAATTTTGTGAGATGCACCTGTAGATGGGCTTGGCTGCACCCTGAATAAAAATAGCATGTAAAAAATATATATGATATATATGAGGTATTGGTCGATATTTTGGCCAAAATATACAAGCTCGCAACCTGCTCAAGGGTCCTCATACTTGCGAGTCCCTACACTAACATTAAAAGCAAAGTCACAAAAACAAGGAATTAAAGTTCCCACCAAAATTCAAGAATTAACACCGCAAATACAGCAACAATAATTACAAGGATGCAACAAACCCATATAATGAAGAAGTCAGCAACACAGGTGCAAAATATTGATGAGACAACCACTCACAACCTACCAATTCATGGAGGGGGTGATTGCTTAGTATTAAAACTGCACACAAATAAGCCTTGTATAGGGCACTGGTCACACATAGGTAGTGCACAATGTCTGGCTTACAGCCTATTAGTGAAGCCAAAACTATTAGATTAGGCGGGCTGCCCAGCACTTTTTAAGTGCACCCCATGAAGACAGACACCCTCATTTACAAGGCCAACATTGATGGGTCTGGCTGCACCCTGAATAAAAATAACGTGCAAAAAATATATATGATATATATGAGGTATTAGTAAATATTTTGGCAAAAATACACAATCTCGCAACCCGCGTCAAAGGTCCTCATGCTTGCGAGTCCCTACACTAACATTAAAGCAAAGACAAATTTAAATTTCCACCAAAATTCAAGAATTAACACAGGAAAAAAGGGCAACAGTGTTTACCTGCCTAGGTCTCAGTACTAATCATACCATATAATAACGATGACAGCAACACAGGTGCAAAATACTGATGTGACAACCACTCACATATTACCAATTAATGGAGGGCGGTGATTACATAGTATTAAACTGCACACAAAATTATATGGGATTGCTACATCCTAATAGTGCATTAGTTCTGAGATCTGGGCAGGTAAATGCTATATTAATAATTGATTTTTGGGGGAAAGTTAAATTCTCTTTTGTTGGCTTTACTTTTAATCTAACTGAAATAAACAAAAGCTTTTTACCTAAACATTAGGATCTGTGTAGAGCCATCAGCTCAAAAAGGCTTCCTCGGAGAGACTTGGCATAAGCAGCTCAAAAGGAACCCTGACCTTTACCATTACACCCCTGTACAGGAATGGAGACTAACCAAATGCTCTGGGTTGCATCTACAGAGTAGCTGCTGGCCAGAGGAGCGAGCTTGAGGCTATAACTCTAACTAAAGCTTTTTTATTACTAAATAATGGGTTCTGTCTAAGGCAATTGGCTCAAAAAGGCTTCCTCGGACAGACTTGGTGCAAGCTACTCCATTCTGCAGATCCCAATGGAACCCCAGAGTAGCTGCTGGCTGGAGGAGCGAGCTTGAGGCTATAGTGGTTGATTCAACTCTAACTAAAGCTTTTTCTTCCCTAAATACTGGGATCTGTTTAAGGCTGTTGGCTCAAACAGACTTCCTCGGACAGACTTGGCGCAAGCTACTCCATTCTGCAGATCCCAAGGGAACCCTGGTTTTTACCATTACACCCCTGTACAGGGATAGATACTTACCATAGGCCCAGGGTTGCATCTACAGAGTAGCTGCTGGCCGGAGGAGTGCGCTTGAGGCTTGAGTAGTTGAATCAATCCTAACTAAAGAAAAACCTATCTAGTGACACTTTCTTGTTAGGACCTGTCTGAGGCCTATGGCTCAAAAAAGCTTCTTTGGAAAGACTTGGCAAAAGCCAGTCTATCCTACAGTTTCCAAAGGAACTCTGGCCTTCACTTTTACAGCCCTGTACAGCGATAAAGACTTATTACAGGGCCTTGATTGCATCTACATAGTAGATGCTGACTGGAGGGGCAAACTTAAGGCTAGAATGGTTCAGCCAACCTTAACTATTGCTACTTTCTTAAATGTTAGGATATTTCTGAGGCCGTTGACTCAAACAGGCTTCTTTGGACAGACTTGGCTCAAAACACACCATTTCTGATGGTTCCAAATGAACCCTGGGCTTCACCTTTGAACCTCAATACAGGGACAGTTTCATAGTTTTAAGGTTGAAAGGCACAAGTCCATCAAGTTCAACCTAAAAGCTAATGTGTTGATCCAGAGGAAGGCAAAAACCCCATGAGGCAGATGCTAATTTCCCCATATTAGGAGAAAAATTCCTTCCCGACTCCACATATGGCAATCAGACTAGTTCCCTGGATCAACGTCCCATAACAAAATCTAGTACGAATAACCTGCAATTCTATATTTTTCAAGAAAGGCACACACATGCCCTCCTTGAATTTTTTTTAGAAAATTAAGTATTTCAAGTTCGTGTGGTAGAGAGTTCCATAACCTCATTGCTCACACAATAAAAATTTGCCAACTAACTTCCTTTAGACAAAGTGAATTAGGATCTTTATGCTAGAGTAATTGAATTAACTCTAACTGAAATAGATTAATGCTTTTTTCCTAAATGTTGAAATTTGTTTAAATCCATCAGCTCAAAAAGGCTTTCTCGGACAGACTTGGCGCAAGCTACTCCATTCTGCAGATCCCAAGGGAACCCTGGCCTTTACCATTACACCACTGTACAGGGATAGATACTTACCATAGGCCCAGGGCTGCATCTACAGAGTAGCTGCTGGCCGGAGGAGCGAGCTTGAGGCTATAGTGGTTGATTCAACTCTAACTAAAGCTTTTTTTTCCCTAAATACTGGGATCTGTTTAAGGCTGTTGGGTCAAAAAGACTTCCTCGGACAGACTTGGCGCAAGCTACTCCATTCTGCAGATCCCAAGGGAACCCTGGTTTTTACCATTACACCCCTGTACAAGGATAGATACTTACCATAGGCCCAGGGTTGCATCTACAGAGTAGCTGCTGGCTGGAGGAGTGCGCTTGAGGCTTGAGTAGTTGAATCAATCCTAACTAAAGAAAAACCTATGTAATGCCACTTTCTTGTTAGGACCTGTCTGACGCCTATGGCTCTAAAAAGCTTCTTTGGAAAGACTTGGCAAAAGCCAGTCTATCCTACAGGTTCCAAGGAACTCTTGCCTTCACTCTTACAGCCCTGTACAGCAATAAAGACTTATTACAGGGCCTTGATTGCATCTACATAGTGAATGCTGACTGGAGGGCCAAACTTAAGGCTAGAATGGTTCAGCCAACCCTAACTATTGCTACTTTCTTAAATTTTAAGATATTTCTGAGGCCGTTGACTCAAACAGGCTTCTTTGGACAGACTTGGCTCAAAACACACCATTTCTAATGGTTCCAAATGAACCCTGGGCTTTACCCTTGAACCTCAATACAGGGACAGTTTCATAGTTTTAAGGTTGAAAGACACAGGTCCATCAAGTTCAACCTAAAAGCTAATGTGTTGATCCAGAGGAAGGCAAAAACCCCATGAGGCAGATGCTAATTGCCCCATATTAGGGGAAAAATTCCTTCCCGACTCCACATATGGCAATCAGACTAGTTCCCAGGATCAACGTCCCATAACAAAATCTAGTACGGATAACCTGTAATTTTATATTATTCAAGAAAGGCACACACATGCCCTCCTTGAATTTTTTTTAGAAAATTAAGTATTTCAAGTTCATGTGGTAGACAGTTTCATAACCTCATTGCTCACACAATAAAAATTTGCCAACTAACTTCCTTTAGACAAAGTGAATTAGGATCTTTATGCTAGAGTAATTGAATTAACTCTAACTGAAATAGATTAATGCTTTTTTCCTAAATGTTGAAATTTGTTTAAATGCATCAGCTCAAAAAGGCTTTCTTGGACAGACTTGGCGCAAGCTACTCCATTCTGCAGATCCCAAGGGAACCCTGGCCTTTACCATTACACCCCTGTACAGGGATAGATACTTACCATAGGCCCAGGGCTGCATGTACAGAGTAGCTGCTGGCCGGAGGAGCGAGCTTGAGGCTATAGTGGTTGATTCAACTCTAACTAAAGCTTTTTTTTTCCTAAATAATGGGATCTGTTTAAGGCTGTTGGCTCAAACAGACTTCCTCGGACAGACTTGGCGCAAGCTACTCCGTTCTGCAGATCCCAAGGGAACCCTGGTTTTCACCATTACACCCCTGTACAGGGATAGATACTTACCATAGGCCCAGGGTTGCTGAGTAGCTGCTGGCCGGTGGAGTGCGCTTGAGGCTTGAGTAGTTGAATCAATCCTAACTAAAGAAAAACCTATGTAATGCCACTTTCTTGTTAGGACCTGTCTGAGGCCTATGGCTCAAAAAAGCTTCTTTGGAAATACTTGGCAAAAGCCAGTGTATCCTACAGGTTCCAAAGGAACTCTGGTCTTCACTCTTACAGCCCTGTACAGCGATAAAGACTTATTACAGGGCCTTGATTGCATCTACATAGTAGATGCTGACTGGAGGGGCAAACTTAAGGCTAGAATGGTTCAGCCAACCCTAACTATTGCTACTTTATTAAATGTTAGGATATTTCTGAGGCCGTTGGCTCAAACAGGCTTCCTCGGACAGACTGGGCGCAAAACACACCATTTCTGATGGTTCCAAATGAACCCTGGGCTTCACCCTTGAACCTCAATACAGGGACAGTTTCATAGTTTTAAGGTTGAAAGACACAAGTCCATCAAGTTCAACCTAAAAGTTAATGTGTTGATCCAGAGGAAGGCAAAAACCCCATGAGGCAGATGCTAATTGCCCCATATTAGGGGAAAAATCCCTTCCTGACTCCACATATGGCAATCAGACTAGTTCCCTGGATCAACGTCCCATAACAAAATCTAGTACGGATAACCTGCAATTCTATATTATTCAAGAAAGGCACACACATGCCCTCCTTGAATTTTTTTTAGAAAATTAAGTATTTCAAGTTCGTGTGGTAGAGAGTTCCATAACCTCATTGCTCACACAATAAAAATTTGCCAACTAACTTCCTTTAGACAAAGTGAATTAGGGTCTTTATACTAGAGTAATTGAATTAACTCTAACTGAAATAAATGAATGCTTTTTTCCTAAATGTCAAAATTTGTTTAAATCCATTAGCTCAAAAAGGCTTTCTCGGACAGATTTGGCGCAAGCTACTGCATTCTGCAGATCCCAAGGGAACCCTGGCCTTTACCATTACACCCCTATACAGGGATAGATACTTACCAAAGGCCCAGGGCTGCATCTACAGAGTAGCTGCTGGCCGGAGGAGCGAGCTTGAGGCTATAGTGGTTTATTCAACTCTAACTAAAGCTTTTTTTTTCCCTAAATACTGGGATCTGTTTAAGGCTGTTGGCTCAAACAGACTTCCTCGGACAGACTTGGCGCAATCTACTCCATTCTGCAGATCCCAAGGGAACCCTGGCTTTTACCATTACACCCCTGTACAGGGATAGATATTTACCATAGGCCCAGGTTTGCATCTACAGAGCAGCTGCTGTCCGGAGGAGTGCGCTTGAGGCTTGAGTAGTTGAATCAATCCTAACTAAAGAAAAACCTATGTAATGCCACTTTCTTGTTAGGACCTGCCTGAGGCCTATGTCTCAAAAAAGCTTCTTTGGAAAGACTTGGCAAAAGCCAGTCTATCCTACAGGTTCCAAAGGAACTCTTGCCTTAACTCTTACAGCCCTGCACAGTGATAAAGACTTATTACAGGGCCTTGATTGCATCTACATAGTAGATGCTGACTAGAGGGGCAGACTTAAGGCTAGAATGGTTCAGCCAACCCTAACTATTGCTACTTTCTTAAATGTTAGGATATTTCTGAGGCCGATGGCTCAAACAGGCTTCCTTGGACAGACTGGGCGCCAAACACACCATTTTACTTTTGGCAGTGTGGACATTGGCCAAGTCCTGCTGGAAAATGACATTTCCATCTCCAAAAAGCTTGTCGGCAGAGGGAAGCATGAAGTGCTCTACAATGTCCTGGTAGACGGGTGCGCTGACTTTGGTCTTGATAAAGCACAGTCGACTTACACCAGCAGATGACATGGCTCCCCAAACCATCACTGATTGTGGAAACTTCACACGAGACCTCAAGCAGCTTGGATTGTGGCCTCTCCACTCTTCCTCCAGACTCTGGGACCTTGATTTCCAAATTAAATGCAAAATTTACTTTCATCGGAAAACAACACCTTGGACCACTGAGCAACAGTCCAGGTGTTTTTCTCCTTGGCCCAGGTAAGATGCTTCTGGCGTTGTCTATTGGTGATGAGTGGCTTGACACAAGGAATGTGACACTTGTAGCCCATGTCTTGGATACGTCTGTGTGTGGTGGCTCTTGAAGCAATGACTCCAGCAGCAGTCCACTCCTTGTGAATCTTCCCCAAATGTTTGAATGGCCCTTCCTTAATAATCTTTTCAAGGCTGCGGTTATCCCGGTTGCTTGTGCACCTCTTCCTACCACACTTTTTCTTTCCACTCAACTTTCCATAAATATGCTTGGATACAGCACTCTGTTAACAGCCAGCTTCTTTAGCAATGACCTTTTGTGGTTTACACTCCTTGTGGAGTGCGTCAATGACTGCCTTCTGGACATCTGTCAAGTCAGCAGTCTTCCCCATGATTGTGGAGCCTACTGAAACAGACAAAGAGACCTTTTTAAATGCGTAAGAAGCCTTTGCAGGTGTTTTTTGCTAATTATTCTAATTTACTGAGATAATGACTTTGTGTTTTCATTGGCTGTAAGCCATCATTATCAACATTAACAGAAATAAACACTTAAAATAGATCACTCTGTAATGACTCTGTATAATATATGAGTTTCACTTTTTGGATTGAAGAACTGAAATAAATTAACTTTTTGATGATATTCTAATTTTGTGAGAAGCACCTGTATGTTTGATGCATCTCATTAGCTAAGCTCAACCTCTTCCTTGCTTCACCTCAATTTGAGCCATAAATTGTGATATTTCATTTTGGTGCATTTTATGACTCCTTTTTGTCACACTTTTCTCATAGCTATTTTTTTTATAACTGAGGGAAATTAACAAAATCTTATTTGTTGTACTCAAGTTTTCACAGAAACATCTGATAAAGTGTTGACTTATTTTTCTGAGTTAAACTCTTCCTTTTGGCCCTCTATATATTTGAGTTTGACAGCCCTGATGTAGATGGATGATGATGTGGCAAGAAGGGGCAGAGGGGCAGAGCCTCCTGGCTCTCAGCTTCGCTCTCCACTGCTCACAGGAGACAGCAGTTACTTCACAAATGTAACTGATAGAAAAGATGTCACGTAAGAGGGGGTCAGGGGAGCGATGTGCTGCAGGAGGGGGAAGATTAGCCAGGGGAGCGATGTGCTGCAGGGAGAGGAGGATTATGCAGGGGAGTGATGTAATGCAGGAGGAGAGGATTAGGCAGGGAGCGCTGTGCTTAAGCGGGGGAGCGATGTGCTGCAGGAAGAGCAATATTAGGCAGGGTAGTGATGTAATGCAGGAGGAGAGGATTAGGCAGGGAGGGATGTGTTGCCGGGGGGAGGGGAGTAATATGCTGCAGAAGAAGGAGGATTAGGCAGGGGAGTGATATAATGCAGGAGGAGGAGAATTAGGCGGGGATGGAGAGATGTGCTGCAGGAAGGTGAGGAGATTAGGCAGGGGTGCGATGTGCTGCAGAAAGGGGAGGGGATTAGGCAGGGGTGCAATGTGCTGCAGAAAGGTGAGGTGATTAGGTAGGGGTGCGATGTGCTGCAGGAAGGGGAGGGGATTACGCAGGGGTGCAATGTGCTGCAGGAGCGGGAGGCTTAGGCAGGGGAGCGATGTGCTGCAGGAAGAGGTGGCTTATGCAGGGGAGTGATGTAATGCAAGAGGAGGGGATTAGGCAGGGAGTGCTGTGCTTAAGCGGGGGAACGATGTGCTGCAGGAAGAGCAATATTAGGCAGCGGAGTGATGTAATGCAGGAGGAGAGGACTAGGCAGGGAGAGATGTGTTGCCGGAGGGAGGGGAGTAATATGCTGCAGAAGAAGGAGGATTAGGCAGGGGAGTGATATAATGCAGGAGGGTGAGAATTAGGCGGGGATGGAGAGATGTGCTGCAGGAAGGTGAGGGGATTAGGCAGGGGTGCGATGTGCTGCAGAAAGGGGAGGGGATTAGGCAGGGGTGCAATGTGCTGCAGAATGGTGAGGGGATTAGGCAGGGGTGCGATGTGCTGCAGGAAGGGGAGGGGATTAGGCAGGGGTGCAATGTGCTGCAGGAGGGGGAGGCTTAGGCAGGGGAGCGATGTGCTGCAAGAAAAGGAGGATTAGGCAGGGGACTGATGAAATGCAGGAGAGAGGGGATTAGGCAGGAAGCGATGTGCTACAGGAGAGGGAGAATTAGGCAGGGTAGCAATGTGATGCAGGAGGAGGATTAAGCAGTTAGAGATGTGCTGCAGAAATAACCAGTATATAGATGAGTGGAGCGATGTACTGCAGCACGGTGCTGAGAGGAGTGATATACTGCAGTCAGTGGCTGTATAGGCAGACAGCGAAATGTTGCTGGAGGGGATTAGACAGGAGAGCGATGTGCTCCATGAGGAGAAGGCTTAGGCAGGAGATGGATGAGCTGCAGGAGGTGGAGGATTAGGCAGTGAGCGATGTGCTGCAGGAGGGGGAGGATTAGGCAGGTGAGCGATGTGCTGCAGGAGGGGGAGGATTAGGCAGGGAGCGATATGCTGCAGGAGATGGAGGATTTGGCAGTGGGCGATGTGGTGCAAGAGGGGATTTTGCAGTGGGTGATGTGGTGCAGGAAGGGGAAGATTTAGAAAAGGCACAATGTGCTGCAAGGAGGGGAGGATTAGACGGGAGCAATGTGCCGCAAGAGGGGGAGGTTTAGACAGTGGAGCGATGTGCTGCAGTAGGTGGAGGATTTGGCTGTGGGCGATGTGGTGTAAGAGGGGATTTTGCAGTGGGCAATGTGGTGCAGGAAGGGGGAGATTTAGAAAAGGCATAATGTGCTGCAAGGAGGGGAGGATTAGACGGGACCAATGTGCCGCAAGAGGGGGAGGTTTAGACAGTGGAGCGATGTGCTGCAGTAGGTGGAGGATTTGGCTGTGGGCGATGTGGTGTAAGAGGGGATTTTGCAGTGGGCAATGTGGTGCAGGAAGGGGGAGATTTAGAAAGGGAACAATGTGCTGCAAGGAGGGGAGGATTAGATGGGAGCAATGTGCCGCAAGAGGGGGAGGTTTAGACAGGGGAGCGATCTGCTGCAGGAGTGGGAGAATTAAGCGGTGAGAAATATGCTGCAGGACGGGGAGGGTTAGGCAGGGGAGCAATGTGCTGCAGGTGAAAGCAGAATGTGTGACTACAGCCCAGTGTTTAAGGTTTATTGGAGCCTGTCTTTTATATATTTTATTGTTTTTTTTTCTGACAAAACTGCATAACATCTGACATGAAGTCCGCTTAGCAGTCACTGTCCCTGTAGATTGTTACTGTCCAGGTTCACCGCTGTCTCTTTTTGTTTTTAGTGCCAATCTGACAGCAGTGAAGGTTCCGCTGATAATGGCGGTCGGGTTCCGAATAGAATGTTCATGTCTGTTCTCATTGTAGTAACATCACGGAATATGCTAATTTCTTCTGACCACACTCGATGACTGAATAAAGGCTCCTCACCCACTTGTCTATGTCATCACTTTGTGGTGTCACAATGATCTAAGGGGATAAAAAAACGCTCCTGGCAGCTTTACAGTCGTCCATTCGTGTTAAAGGAGCAGGATGATAGAGCCGCACCATGCCAGCCAGAAGAAAAGAAAGTGGAGCCCTTCAAGATGATGAAGCAAGAAAGCAGACTGTGGAAGGCCATCCAGGACCAAGAGCATCATGAGGGCCTGGTAACGTATACTACACAACTGTCCTGTATATGCTCATGCCATGTAAACCTATGGTGGCCGATTCATCAAGGCTGGTGGATTTCTATACCAGCATTCATGAAGCGCCTATTGGAGGAACGTGCACCAAATTCATTAAAAAGACTAAACCTCTTAATGAACTTGACTCATCCTTAAAGGGGTTGTTCCCTTTCAATAAATGAATGTCCCTAGCTGCAGGTCATTTAATTAAAAAAAAGAGGTTCCACCATCTCAGAGCTGCAGCAGCTCAGTGCGCTCAGCTGGGCAGTCCGTCTGATTACATTTGTTGGCTGCGGCAGTATTGAGGTGATGTCAGTGCCATACACAATCCCAGGAATGGGTCAGGACAGCACAGTTTGATTCTTTATACCTGCAGCCAGGGTCATTCATTTATTGAAATATCCCCTTAAAGCTGACGTACTAGACCTCAAGAAATGTACTCCAGTCAAAAGATGGAGTCAATTTCAGTCCTAATTTACACCACTTTTCCAGCCTAATTTGTAATAAGTTTTCAGGTAAAGCTAAGCCACAAGCGGTCCAGATAAGCTCTGTTCACTATTTAAGAAGTTAAAAGAGTGGGTGTAAAAAGGTCAGAGTATTCAAATGTAAGTTGTGCAGGAATTTACTGAGATTCAAACAGTTGTGCAACACATTTCGGGAGAAAACTGCTTGATGAAAAATGTTCCTTGAATAATATAACATTTCAGGTTAGTGGTAATAGATTTTATTATGGGACGTTGATCCAGGGAACTAGTCTGATTGCCATATGTGGAGTCGGGAAGGAATTTTTCCCCTAATATGGGGCAATTAGCATCTGCCTCATGGGGTTTTTGCCTTCCTCTGGATCAACACATTAGCTTTTACATTGAACTTGATGGACTTGTGTCTTTCAACCTTAAAAATATGAAACTGTCCCTGTATTGAGGTTCAAGGGTGAAGCCCAGGGTTCATTTGGAACCATCAGAAATGGCGTGTTTTGCGCCCAGTCTGTCCAAGGAAGCCTGTTTGAGCCAACGGGCCTCAGAAATATCCTAACATTTAAGAAAGTAGCAATAGTTAGGGTGGCTGAACCATTCTAGCCTTAAGTTTGCCCCTCCAGTCAGCATCTACTATGTAGATGCAATCAAGGTCCTGTAATAAGTCTTTATCGCTGTACAGGGCTGGAAGAGTGAAGGTCAGAGTTCCTTTGGAACCTGTAGGATAGACTGGCTTTTGCCAAGCCTTTCCAAAGAAGCTTTTTTGAGCCATAGGCCTCAGACAGGTCCTAACAAGAAAGTGGCATTACATAGGTTTTTCTTTAGTTAGGATTGATTCAACTACTCAAGCCTCAAGCGCACTCCTCCGGCCAGCAGCTACTCTGTAGATGCAACCCTGGGCCTATGGTAAGTATCTATCCCTGTACAGGGGTGTAATGGTAAAAACCAGGGTTCCCTTGGGATCTGCAGAATGGAGTAGCTTGCGCCAAGTCAGTCCGAGGAAGTCTGTTTGAGCCAACAGCCTTAAACAGATCCCAGTATTTAGGAAAAAAAAAGCTTTAGTTAGAGTTGAATCAACCACTATAGCCTCAAGCTCGCTCCTCCGGCCAGCAGCTACTCTGTAGATGCAGCCCTGGGCCTATGGTAAGTATCTATCCCTGTACAGGGGTGTAATGGTAAAGGCCAGGGTTCCCTTGGGATCTGCAGAATGGAGTAGCTTGCGCCAAGTCTGTCCGAGAAAGCCTTTTTGAGCTGATGGATTTAAACAAATTTCAACATTTAGGAAAAAAGCATTAATCTATTTCAGTTAGAGTTAATTCAATTACTCTAGCATAAAGATCCTAATTCACTTTGTCTAAAGGAAGTTAGTTGGCAAATTTTTATTGTGTGAGCAATGAGGTTATGAAACTCTCTACCACATGAACTTGAAATACTTAATTTTCTAAAAAAAATTCAAGGAGGGTATGTGTGTGCCTTTCTTGAATAATATAAAATTTCAGGTTATCCGTACTAGATTTTGTTATGGGACGTTGATCCAGGGTACTAGTCTGATTGCCATATGTGCAGTCGGGAAGGAATTTTTCCCCTAATATGGGGCAATTAGCATCTGCCTCATGGGGTTTTTGCCTTCCTCTGGATCAACACATTAGCTTTTAGGTTGAACTTGATAGACTTGTGTCTTTCAACCTTAAAACTATGAAACTGTCCATGTATTGAGGTTCAAGGGTGAAGCCCGGGGTTCATTTGGAACCATCAGAAATGGTGTGTTTTGCGCCCAGTCTGTCCGAGGAAGCCTGTTTGAGCCAATGGCCTCAGAATTATCCTAACATTTAAGAAAGTAGCAATAGTTAGGGTTGACTGAACCATTCTAGCCTTAAGTTTGCCCCTCCAGTCAGCATCTACTATGTAGATGCAATCAAGGCCCTGTAATAAGTCTTTATCGCTGTACAGGGCTGTAAGAGTGAAGGCCAGAGTTCCTTTGGATCCTGTAGGATAGACTGGCTTTTGCCAGGTCTTTCCAAAGAAGCTATTTTAAGCCATAGGCCTCAGACAGGTCCTAACAAGAAAGTGGCATTACATAGGTTTTTCTTTAGTTAGGATTGATTCAACTACTCAAGCCTCAAGCGCACTCCTCCGGCCAGCAGCTACTCTGTAGATGCAACCCGGGGCCTATGGTAAGTATCTATCCCTGTACAGGGGTGTAATGGTAAAAACCAGGGTTCCCTTGGGATCTGCAGAATGGAGTAGCTTGCACCAAGGCTGACCGAGGAAGTCTGTTTGAGCCAACAGCCTTAAACAGATCCCAGTATTTAGGAAAAAAAAGCTTTAGTTAGAGTTGAATCAACCACTATAGCCTCAAGCTCGCTGTTATGTTCTGCTACCAGAGCTAAGGAAAGAGAGGAGATCTGTCCCTACGATAGAACTCAGCTTAATCCCTACGATGTAACAGGGGACCTGATCCTGCGATCAGACCTGCTAAAGTCCTAAGCTAGTCTGTACGGAGACCTATAGATGTGGGGAAGGAATCCCTACAAGTACTAAGGACTGGGAGGAATATGGGACACCTCCTAACAGAAATAGTAGCAGACAGACGAACAAACAAAATATATAGAACATAGAGGTCAGTAGACCAAGCAAACTAACAGAGCAAAACACAGAGCACAGGCTAGCTAGAAAGTAGATATACAATGAAGTCCAGCAAAGCCAGAAGGGCGGAGCAGGCTTAAATAGGCCAACAAGGTCATGTGACCAGCAAAGGAAAAAAAAACTAAGAGCAAGGTTCTAACAGTACCCCCCCTTCTAAGAGGATCCTCCGGATCCTCTAGGACCAGGCTTATCAGGAAATCTCCTGTGAAACGCTCTGATAAGTCTGGACGCGGAAACATCATCCGACCTCACCCAAGAGTTATCCTCGGGTCCGAATCCTTTCCAGGCCACAAGATACTGCAAACTACCTCTATACAGTCTAGAGTTAAGGATGCGAGAAATTTCATATTCCCCGTCCTCCACCACCGGAGGAACAGAGGCAGAGGCGTCACAATCCGATACAACAGCTTTTTTCAACAGAGAGACATGAAATACCGGATTAATTCTCCAGGAGGTAGGAACCTCCAACCTAACAGCAGATTGGTTGACAACCTGAAGCACCTTAAAGGGCCCTACAAACTTGGGACCCAATTTCTTAGAAGGAATCCTCAACCGCAGATTCCTAGAGGACAACCAAACCATGTCACCAACAGCGAATAAAACCTCCTGTCGTTTCCTATCAAAGTAGTCCTTAGATTTTCTGTTGGCCTCCTGAAGATTACCACGCACATCCGTCCAAACTCTCTCCAAATCACCGGAAAAATTCTCCTCCTCAGGCACGGCAGATCCCAACTTGGAGAACGACCCAAACGACGGATGTCTCCCAGAACAACAAAAAAAAGGCGAACAACCAGCAGAAGAAGATGTATGATTGTTCAGAGCAAATTCAGCAAGTGGCAGAAACTCAGACCACCCCTCTTGATTGTCTGTCACAAAACAACGCAAGAACTGCTCAACATCCTGGTTTTTCCTTTCTGTCTGGCCATTAGATTCAGGATGATATCCGGACGAGAACGATAAATGAACTCCCAACCTGTCACAAAAGGCACGCCAAAAACGAGCCACGAACTGAGGACCCCTATCAGAAACAATGTCAGTAGAAACGCCATGAAGTCTGACAATTTCCTTGACAAAGGCCTTAGCGAGAGTTTTAGCGCAGGGCAGTTTGACAAAGGGAACCAAGTGACACATCTTGCTAAAACGGTCCACGACCACCCAGATGACAGTAAAACCCTCAGAGGGGGGAAGGTCAGTTATAAAGTCCATAGCCAAATGTGTCCAAGGAGCACTGGGAACCTCCAAAGGACAAAGCAACCCCGCAGCAGGAGTATGTGAGGACTTAGATCTAGCACATATAGTACATTGACGCACCCACTTAATGACTTCCTTCTGCCATCCAGGCCACCAAAAACTGCGACCCACCAGTCTCTTGGTCTCAGAGATTCCGGGATGACCTGCCAACCGAGATTCGTGACACTCAACAAACAAATCTCTCCTAAAGGTCCCAGGCACAAACAACCTCCCATGAGGAGTGTTAGAAGGGGCATTCTCCTGTGCTTTAAGAATCTCATTTTCCAAAACGGAGTCCAAAGCAGCTATCACAACACCTTCTTGTAAAATGTTCTCCTCTTTCTCAGCACCGACTATGGGAGAAAAACTGCGAGACAAGGCATCCGCCTTAACATTCTTAGTACCAAGGATGTAAGTAACGGAGAAATTAAACCGCGAGAAAAACAGTGCCCACCTAGCCTGACGGGCATTCAGGCGCTTGGCAGCATCAAGATATATCAGATTTTTATGATCCGTAAGAACCTGAACGGGAAATTCCGCACCTTCCAAGAAGTGGCGCCAGTGTTCAAATGCGAGTTTAATAGCCAATAATTCCCGATTACCAATATCGTAATTCAGTTCAGTCTCCGAAAATTTTTTTGAAAAAAAGGCACAGGGATGTAATCCATCCCCGTTATCCTGAGACAATACTGCGCCTACCCCCACAGAGGACGCATCAACCTCAACCAAAAACGGCCTAGTAACATCAGGCTGCATAAGGATGGGAGCAGAGGTGAACCTCTCCTTGAGATACACAAAAGCTTCAATGGCCTCAGAAGACCACTGAACAGCATCAGCACCTTTCCTGGTGAGATCAGTCAGAGGTTTGACAATACTAGAAAAATTTTTTATGAATTTTCTGTAGTAATTGGCGAAACCCAAAAACCTCTGTATTGATTTCAAACCAATAGGCCTAGGCCATTCCTGCACAGCCTGAACCTTAACCGGATCCATCTCAAAACCTTTGCTGGAGATAATGTAGCCCAAAAAACTAATTCTCTGTACAGCGAACTCACATTTCTCCAGCTTAGCAAAAAGCGAATTGTCCATTAATAACTGTAATACCTCACGCACGCTCCGCCAATGAGACTCCAGATCCGGCGAATAAATCAAAATGTCATCCAAATACACAACCACATTTTTGCCGATCAAAGGTCTAAGGATGTCATTAATCAAATTCTGAAAAAATGCAGTAGCATTAGTAAGACCAAAAGGCATAACCAGATTCTCAAAATGACCCACAGGAGTGTTAAAAGCAGTCTTCCATTCGTCACCCTCCTTCATGCGCAACAGATTGTATGCCCCCTTAAGGTCAATTTTAGAGAACCACTTGGCCCCCATTAACTGGTTAAACAGATCAGGAATCAATGGCAGTGGGTAAGGATTGCGTACAGTAATTTTGTTAATCTCACGAAAATCCAGACAAGGACGTAAACCGCCGTCCTTTTTTTTTACAAAAAAAAATCCAACCGCCACAGGAGACTTAGAGGGCCTAATGTGACCGGCGGCCAAACTTGTCTGTATGTATTCCTCCAAAGCCTTCCTCTCAGGAATAGTAAGGTTAAATAAACGACTTTTAGGAAGAGTCGCTCCAGGGACAAATTCAATAGAACAATCATAGTCTCTATGGGGAGGCAAAACCTGCGATTCCTTCTCAGAAAAAACTCTCCAAAAATCCTGAATAGGAACAGGTAATTCTCCCCTATCCAAAGCTGCAATACACCCGTTACAACACTTGTCATAACATTTATGGCTCCAGGATTGAATTTCACTGGTAGACCAATCCAGTACAGGATTGTGAAATTTTAACCAGGGCAATCCCAATATTACTGGAGAAGGCAAGTTATTCAAAACTACCAAATCCAATTTCTCATGGTGAACACCATTAATAGTGAGAGGAAATTCACAGACCTTGAGAGTAATATTCTTCAAAGGGGAACCATCCACAGAAACCACAGCAATGGGGGATGATAAAGGTTCAGGTTTTAAATTGAGTTTTTCCACGAATCCCCCATCAATTACATTCAGTGTAGACCCGCAATCAACAAATACCCGAAATTCCATTAATTTTTTCTGAGCAATCGTGGAAGCAGCTAAAAATATACCCTTGGAATTTAAACAGGCAATACGGGCGTGACTGACCATTTTTTTTTCTTTCTTCATACGAAGCTCACAGCCTTTAATCAAATGACCAGATTTTCCGCAATAGAAACACAAGCCTTCAGAAAATCGACGGTCTTTTTCTTGAGAGCGAGATGTCACCGATCCAATCTCCATCGGTTCACCACTGTTAATACACACATTCTCATAACCAGAAACTGACATAGCAGAGGATTTGCTCTCATTAACCCTTGCACGCAGTCTTCTATCCACCCGTATAGCTAATTGCATAGCCTGTTGCAAATCTTCAGGTGTAGGATAAGCAATTAGCAGGTCTTTAACCCTTTCACTGAGCCCAGCAAGAAATAGACTTTTCAGAGCAGAATCGTTCCACCCTGTTTGAGTAGACCAACGACGGAAATGAGTACAATATTTTTCCACATTACCTGATCCTTGTTTTAAACGTCTCAACTCAGTCTCAGCTGATGTGACACGGTCAGGATCATCATATAATAGTCCCAAAGCAGAAAAAAAACTATCCACTGATCTGAAGCATGTATCACTAGGTTGCAAAGAAAAGGCCCACTCCTGAGGCTCTTTGCGCAAAAGTGACATTATGAACCCTACGCGCTGGGATTCATCCCCAGAGGACTTAGGTCTCAAACGAAAATACAATAAGCAAGCATTTTTAAATGAAAAAAATTCTCGGTGTTCACCAAAAAATAAATCCGGCAAACATACCTTAGGCTCCAAGAAATGTGCTCCAGGACAGTTACTCACGTGCTGACGGAGCTCGGCCACCTCCAGAGAGAGTCCCTGCAGGCGATGAACCAAATCCTGAACCGACACCATGATGGAACAGAAAAATCTTTCCTTAGAGAATTTGCAGGCTGGACTTACTGTTATGTTCTGCTACCAGAGCTAAGGAAAGAGAGGAGATCTGTCCCTACGATAGAACTCAGCTTAATCCCTACGATGTAACAGGGGACCTGATCCTGCGATCAGACCTGCTAAAGTCCTAAGCTAGTCTGTACGGAGACCTATAGATGTGGGGAAGGAATCCCTACAAGTACTAAGGACTGGGAGGAATATGGGACACCTCCTAACAGAAATAGTAGCAGACAGACGAACAAACAAAATATATAGAACATAGAGGTCAGTAGACCAAGCAAACTAACAGAGCAAAACACAGAGCACAGGCTAGCTAGAAAGTAGATATACAATGAAGTCCAGCAAAGCCAGAAGGGCGGAGCAGGCTTAAATAGGCCAACAAGGTCATGTGACCAGCAAAGGAAAAAAAAACTAAGAGCAAGGTTCTAACACTCGCTCCTCCGGCCAGCAGCTACTCTGTAGATGCAGCCCTGGGCCTATGGTAAGTATCTATCCCTGTACAGGGGTGTAATGGTAAAGGCCAGGGCTCCCTTGGGATCTGCAGAATGGAGTAGCTTGTGCCAAGTCTGTCCGAGAAAGCCTTTTTGAGCTGATGGATTTAAACAAATTTCAACATTTAGGAAAAAAGCATTAATCTATTTCAGTTAGAGTTAATTCAATTACTCTAGCATAAAGATCCTAATTCACTTTGTCTAAAGGAAGTTAGTTGGCAAATTTTTATTGTGTGAGCAATGAGGTTATGAAACTGTCTACCACATGAACTTGAAATACTTAATTTTCAAAAAAAAAATTCAAGGAGGGCATATGTGTGCCTTTCTTGAATAATATAAAATTGCAGGTTATCCGTACTAGATTTTGTTATGGGATGTTGATCCTGGGAACTAGTCTGATTGCCATATGTGGAGTCGGGAAGGAATTTTTCCCCTAATATGGGGCAATTAGCATCTGCCTCATGGGGTTTTTGCCTTCCTCTGGATCAACACATTAGCTTTTAGGTTGAACTTGATGGACTTGTGTCTTTCAACCTTAAAACTATGAAACTGTCCCTGTATTGAGGTTCAAGGGTGAAGCCCAGGGTTCATTTGGAACCATCAGAAATGGTGTGTTTTGCGCCCAGTCTGTCCGAGGAAGCCTGTTTGAGCCAACGGCCTCAGAAATATCTTAACATTTAAGAAAGTAGCAATAGTTAGGGTTGGCTGAACCATTCTAGCCTTAAGTTTGCCCCTCCAGTCAGCATCTACTATGTAGATGCAATCAAGGCCCTGTAATAAGTCTTTATCGCTGTACAGGGCTGGAAGAGTGAAGGCCAGAGTTCCTTTGGAACCTGTAGGATGGACTGGCTTTTGCCAAGTCTTTCCAAAGAAGTTTTTTGAGCCATAGGCCTCATAGAGGTCCTAACAAGAAAAAGGCATTAGATAGGTTTTTCTTTAGTTAGGATTGATTCAACTACTCAAGCCTCAAGCCCACTCCTCGGGCCAGCAGCTACTCTGTAGATGCAACCCTGGGCCTATGGTAAGTATCTATCCCTGTACAGGGGTGTAATGGTATAAACCAGGGTTCCCTTGGGATCTGCAGAATGGAGTAGCTTGCGCCAAGTCTGTCCGAGGAAGTCTGTTTGAGCCAACAGCCTTAAACAGATCCCAGTATTTAGGAAAAAAAAGCTTTAGTTAGAGTTGAATCAACCACTATAGCCTCAAGCTCGCTCCTCCGGCCAGCTGCTACTCTGTAGATGCAGCCCTGGGCCTATGGTAAGTATCTATCCCTGTACAGGGGTGTAATGGTAAAGGCTAGGGTTCCCTTGGGATCTGCAGAATGGAGTAGCTTGCGCCAAGTCTGTCCGAGAAAGCCTTTTTGAGCTGATGGATTTAAACAAATTTCAACATTTAGGAAAAAAGCATTAATCTATTTCAGTTAGAGTTAATTCAATTACCATAGCATAAAGATCCTAATTCACTTTGTCTAAAGGAAGTTAGTTGGCAAATTTTTATTGTGTGAGCAATGAGGTTATGGAACTCTCTACCACATGAACTTGAAATACTTAATTTTCTAAAAAAAAATTCAAGGAGGGCATGTGTGTGCCTTTCTTGAATAATATAAAATTGCAGGTTATCCGTACTAGATTTTGTTATGGGACGTTGATCCAGGGACCTAGTCTGATTGCCATATGTGGAGTCGGGAAGGAATTTTTCCCCTAATATGGAGCAATTAGCATCTGCCTCATGGGGTTTTTGCCTTCCTCTGGATCAACACATTAGCTTTAAGGTTGAACTTGATGGACTTGTGTCTTTCAACCTTAAAACTATGAAACTGTCCCTGTATTGAGGTTCAAGGGTGAAGCCCAGGGTTCATTTGGAACCATCAGAAATGGTGTGTTTTGCGCCAAGTCTGTCCAAGGAAGCCTGTTTGAGCCAACGGCCTTAGACAGAACCCATCATTTGGTAATAAAAAAGCTGTAGTTAGAGTTATAGCCTCAAGCTCGCTCCTCTGGCCAGCAGCTACTCTGTAGATGCAACCCTGAGCATGTAGTAAGTCTCCATTCCAGTACAGGGGTGTAATGGTAAAAGTCAGGGTTCCTTTTGACCTGCTTATGCCAAGTCTGTTCGAGGAAGCCTTTTTGAGCTGATGGCTCTACACAGATCCTAATGTTTAGGAAAAAAGCTTTTGTTTATTTCAGTTAGATTAAAAGTAAAGCCAACAAAAGAGAATTTAACTTTCCCCCAAAAATCAATTATTAATATAGCATTTACCTGCCCAGATCTCAGAACTAATCCACTATTAGTATGTAGCAATCCCATATAATTTTGTGTGCAGTTTTAATACTATGTAATCACCCCCCTCCATTAATTGGTAATATGTGAGTGGTTGTCGCATCAGTATTTTGCACCTGTATTGCTGTCATCGTTATTATATGGTATGATTAGTACTGAGACCTAGGCAGGTAAACACTGTTGCCCTTTTTTTGCTGTGATAATTCTTGAATTTTGGTGGGAATTTAAATTTGTCTTTGCTTTTAATGTTAGTGTAGGGACTCGCAAGCATGAGGACCCTTGACGCGGGTTGCGAGCTTGTGTATTTTGGCCAAAATATTTACTAATACCTCATATATATCATATATAATTTTTGCACATTATTTTTATTCAGCGTGCAGCCAGACCCATCAATGTTGGCCTTGTAAACTAGGGTGTCTGTCTTCATGGGGTGCACTTAAAAAGTGCTCAGCAGCCCACCTAATCTAATAGTTTCGGCTTCACTAATAGGCTGTAAGCCAGACATTGTGCACTACCTGTGTGTGAACAGTGCCCTATACAAGGCTTATTTGTGTGCAGTTTTAATACTGAGCAATCACCCCCTCCATGAATTGGTAGGTTGTGAGTGGTTGTCTCATCAATATTTTGCACCTGTGTTGCTGACTTCTTCATTATATGGGTTTGCTGCATCCTTGTAATTATTGTTGCTGTATTTGCGGTGTTAATTCTTGAATTTTGGTGGGAACTTTAATTCCTTGTTTTTGTGACTTTGCTTTTAATGTTAGTGTAGGGACTCGCAAGTATGAGGACCCTTGAGCAGGTTGCGAGCTTGTATATTTTGGCCAAAATATCGACCAATACCTCATATATATCATATATATTTTTTACATGCTATTTTTATTCAGGGTGCAGCCAAGCCCATCTACAGGTGCATCTCACAAAATTAGAATATCACCAGAAAAGTTAATTTATTTCATTTCTTCAGTACAAAAAGTGAAACTCATATATTATATAGAGCCATTACAAACAGAGTGATCTATTTCAAGTGTTTATTTCTGTTAATGTTGATGATTATGGCTTACAGCCAATGAAAACTCAAAAGTCATTATTTCAATTAATTAGAATACCTTATAACAACAGCTTGAAAAATGTTTTTAAAATCCAAAATGTTATCCTACTGAAATGTATGTTCAATAAATGCCCTCAATACTTGGTCGGGGATCCTTTTACATCAATTACTGCATCAATGCGGCAATGTGGCATGGAGGGATCAGCCTGTGGCACTGCTGAGGGGTTATGGAAGCCCAGGTGGCTTTGATAGAAGCCTTCAGCTCGTCTGCATTGTTGGGTCTGGTGTCTCTCATTTTCCTCTTGACAATACCCCATAGATTCTTTATGGGGTTAAGGTCAGGCCAGTTTGCTGGCCAATCAAGCACAGTGATACTGTTGTGTTTAAACCAGGTATTAGTACTTTTGTCAGTGTGGACAGGGGCCAAGTCCTGCTGGAAAATGAAATTTCCATCTCCAAAAAGCTTGGCGTAGCTAAGGTTTTGGTTCAGGGGGCCGAAACTTCTGAGTGGGCCTCTAACCAGGTAACCCTGATTCCAACTATAGCGGCGCACCCAGATAGTGGATGTAGGAAAACCTCAGCAGATGACCGCGCTGTTACTAAAAATAATCTCTATACAAAGACCAGTACTGATATTACCGCCATATGGTGACATATATTGATTGATGCCAGTCCTGCAGAACATATAAGAGATCACAGCTCAGTTTTATATAGTACCTTACAGCTGACGTTCTTTCTGATTAAATTGTTCACTTTTCCCGTCTTTTCCATCTGGCCCAGACCGACACGACTACTTCTCCAGCCAGGGCTCAGAGTCTCAGGTCTGCAGAGATCACAACAAAGACACATTTGACTCCTTACATTTCAGGCACTGACCACATCTATCCCCAACCTGCACAAACTTCTCGTCCTGCTGATACCCCAATACTGAGCCTCTGCTGCAAAATGTGTCCCTATTACTGCACCTACTGTGTGCCCTCTAGATGGTAAAACAAACCTCTAAAATAAAGTAATGCCGTGTGCAAGTGTCCTAGAAAACAGTGCCCACATTGTGCCCCCTAGAAAGTAATAGTGCCCCTTCGACAGTCACGATAACCTGAGTTCCCCTATAACAATAAGTGCCCACCTAAGATTTAATAATGTCCTGAGTCTCCCCCCATGTAGAGCTCCGCTCTAACCAGTATGATGTTCTCCTATTCACGATATAATTCCCCCTCACTGTATAGTACCCCCAAACAGTATACTGACCCCTTAGTAGCCCACAAGCTGATGGCTCCAACACTGTATGATGGCCTCCACACTATACAAAGACCCCACATTATCTCCCACACTGTATGATGGCCCCACACTGTTCAAAGAACCCACATTATCTCCCACACTGTATAAATAGCCTACATATAGTATAATGCACCAGATAATCCTCAATATAGTATAATGCACTCCCCATAGTCCTTCGTATAGTATAATGCGCCCCCATAGGCAGAGTCTGTAGTAAAATGCTCCCCCTTTGACAGAGTCTGTAGTATAATGCTCCCCCCCATAGGCAAAATCTGTAGTATAATGCTCCCCCCCTTCTCATAGGCAGAGTCTGTAGTATAATGCCCCCCCCTCCTCATAGGCAGAATCTGTAGTATAATGCCCCCCCATCTCATAGGCAGAGTCTGTAGTATAATGTGCCCCCCCTCCTCATAGGCAGAGTCTGTAGTATAATGCCCCCCCATCTCATAGGCAGCGTCTGTAGTATAATGCCCCACCTATAGGCAGAGTCTGTAGTAAAATGCACCCCCCATAGGCAGAGTCTGTAGATTAATGCTCCCCCTCTTATAGGCAGAGTCTGTAGTACAATGTCCCCCCCCATAGGCAGAGTCTGTAGTATACTGCTCTCCCCTGCTCATAAACAGAGTCTGTAGTATAATGCCCCCCATAGGCAGAGTCTGTAGTATAATGCCCCCCCGTAGACAGAGTCTTTAGTATAATGCTCCCCCCTCCCCATAGACAGTCTGTAGTATAATGCCCCCCCTCCCCATAGGCAGAGTCTTTAGTATAATGCCCCCCCCTCTCTGTGGGCAGAGTCTTTAGGATAATGCTCCCCCATAGGCAGAGTCTGTAGTATAATGCACCTCCCCCTTCCCATAGGCAGAGTCTGTAATATAATGCCGCCCCCCTCCCGGCAAAAAATAAATAAACAGTACTCACCTCTCCTCCGGGTTCCCTCACTGCTCAGAGCACCCAGCCCGCACACATCTTCAGCACAGCGGGCCGGGCACCAAGTGATGATGTCAGAGACGTCAGTCACAGAAGGGACTAATGGGAGAGAGATCCGCACTCCCTCTCATCAGTAAACTTGCGGCGGTGACGGGCGGTGGGGCCCGATGCTGGCACCAGGGGCATGCCAGATACAGTTACACTGGCGTAGCCCTGGATGGGCCCCCTAAGAGCGAGGGGCCCGGGGCCACCGCCCCCTTTGCCCCCCTGGTAGCTATGATACTGTGGCGGAGGGAAGCATGAAGTGCTCTAAAATTTCCTGGTAGGCGGCTGCGCTGACTTTGGTGTTGAAAAAACACAGTGGATCTAGACCAGCAGATGACACGGCTCCCCAAACCATCACTGATTGTGGAAACTTCACACTAGACCTCAAGCAGCTTGGATTGTGGCCTCTCCACTCTTCTTCCAGACTCTGGGACCTTGATTTCAAATGAAAATTGGAACTCTGGGACCTTGTGGAGTGTGTCAATGACTGCCTTCTGGACATCTGTCAAGTCAGCAGTCTTCACCATGATTGTGGAGCCTACTGAAACAGACTAAGGGGCCTTTTTAAATGCTTAGGAAGTCTTTGCAGGTGTTTTTTGTTAATTATTTTAATTTACTGAGTTAATGACTTTTGTGTTTTCATTGGCTGTAAGCCATAATCATCAACATTAACAGAAATAAACACTTGAAATAGATCACTGTGTTTGTAATGACTCTATATAATATATGAGGTTCACTTTTTGCATTGAAGAACTGAAATAAATTAACTTTTTGATGATATTCTAATTTTGTGAGATGCACCTATATGTTATGGCCTTGTAAATTAGAGTGTCTATCTTCATGGGGTGCACTTAAATAGTGCTGGGCAGCCCGTGTTCTGGCCTCATCTGCGAATTTAGCTATCCAGGGAATCTAGTCCCTTTATGTGTATATCAGTTCTGACATTATGTTGCTTGCATTTGAATCCTCTCTCTTTTTTATTGTTTGATAACTGCACTGTCTGCTAGTGATTTAATGTATTTGCTCTAGTTTCAATTTGCAATGCATTATGGGAAAGTTCCAAGAGCATTGTGAGACAGTTCTTGTTGCATTGTGGTCCTGTTCTTGTCACAGTTTGGGCAGCGACCATTATTTCCTCTTCTCTTCTGATGGAGAAGTTCCCTTATCACTCATCTTGTAAAGTGGCACAGAGCGGTAGTCGTGACTGAACGTCGGTCTGATTTCACTCTGGCACTTTACAGACAATGGGTGTCCCAGTCCCAGTGTGCTCTAGGGTGTGGGGTGCAGCACACTCTCTTGTAGGCCGCAGGCCTCCACTGCCTTCAGGCTTCTGTCCTCAGAAGCCGCCGCACACAATTTAGGGGACACAAAGTTCTTTGTAACAGTCAAACATATACTTGACAGTTCAAGTTCATCAGGTGGGTACAGATGGGATAAGGCACAGCAATTCACATTATCCTCCTTCTTAGCATAACTCCTCTTCAGCCCTGTTGCTAGCTCATCCTGTATTTCTCGTCCACCTCTGCAGTGCACCCGGGACTGGCCTTCAACTTCCATCTATGCAGGTCCCTGTCCATCTTCCTTTGTACTTCAGAGCACACAAAGTGTCCGGCAGCTCCTATGCCAGACCTTAGGCTCTGGACGTGACTGGAGCGACTGCTCTGGATCCCAGTAATGCCTCCCACTGCCTGGAACAAGTGACACATGCTGCCCCTAGCAGCCCACCGCACCTGAACTTGACCTTCACTATGCACTTCACTAACTCTCACTGAACTCACACTATTCTGACTCCATGACTAAGCTGCAAGCATAGGGCGCTGTGAGACACCGTTTCTAGGCTGTCTCTTTACCGTACTCACACATAGTGATGTCTTCAGATAGTTTAACTCGACTGCAAGAAGCACATTGTTGAAGATTCAGAAGAAGATTTATTTTCTAGCAGAATACTCGATGATGTGCAAATGTACAGCAGGTAAAAAGACTTTTTTAGAAACGGGCTGGAAGCACATAAGCTTCTAACATGGCTGAAGATGGTGAATGAGGAAGAAGAATGGAGAAGAAGGGAGGGGTTACTGATGTGTCACCCTGGCCTGGATGCCACAAAATGTAATAAAGCTGTGTCTGAGAGCAAGGGGGAGGTTCTCTAGTCAGGGGAACATTAGCATGCAGTACCTCCTGTCTCAGGCCAGTAGGGGGAGCAGGCTGCCCCTATAAAAGCTGGTGCTGGGGGCAGGGTTAGAAAGAACTGGATGGCCTGTCTCAGCACTGAGACGTGTCCCAGAGTGGAGCAGGGACAGAAAGTTGATTGCACCTAAGAGGAAGTGTGGCAGTAGGAGAGCCACCAGCCAGAGACGAGAGGCGAAGAGAGCCTGTCTTGGCAAATCAGAGACTGACCTTACCAGACTTTGGTGTCTGAGGCTGGAAGGATTCCACATCCCCCAGCAGAGAACCAGTCCGCAAGGGACTGTATATTCCTTGGCCTAAGAAGCCTGGAGGCCCTGCCACAACCGAAGGGACCAGTAAAGCCGTACAAGGCTGGGAGTAGAAAGGAACCCACGTCGCAGGCCATACAGGCGAGAATACACGGAAAGCTCGGAAACGTGGGCTGTTACCCTATCAGGAGGAGATAGCCAGAAGGAGCGCAGAAAGCACGGTAGGCCTACACCCTCACCCTGACCAGGGCCAATTTCCCCGTTGCTCTCAGACATCCAGGTCCCCCTCCTAGCTGGGACTGCTTATGGGTCAATTTACCTGTTCTAGTAAAGACCCTGGACTGCAACCTGTTGTCTGTGTGCTCCTTGCTTCTCCAGCACTATCAGCACTGGGACCCTCACTACCATCACTCCCACCATCCATTATACTGCCCTGGGGACGCACTCTTCCCGTGGGGAGTCACACTACCCTAGCTGCACACCTCATCAGCCCCAGCGGTCTGCATGCAGCGGCGGTTCCTAATAACCGCAATCCATGGGTTGGCGTAGTCGGACATTATCAGCAGAACGTAGCAGACTACCATTGGCCTGACCACCCTGAGCCACGGAACCGGGTCGCCACTACTACTCCCATCGTCCCCCCTATTGCCCGGATCCGAGTGCCCCACGGCCCAGGGGGCGAGTCAGCTTTGGCGTAGTCGGCAGGATTTCGTGCCCGCAACCACCGGGTACTGCGTGCCTGAAAAAGACTTTTGTAACTTACCTGTGGCGAAGTTTCCCGCCGTCCGGTGTCGTTTCCCGCCATCCGGAGCCGATTCCCGCCATCAGACGCCATCTTGGACCGTTTCCTGCCGTCTTCTGCCGTCTTCCCGCCATCCGCAGCTGTTTCCCGCCATCGGACGCCATCTTCAGGACGCCGCGCGGGAAGAAGAGGGGCGTGGACGTCAAAACCGCCCGAGATCCGAAGCTCCGCCCCACGCACCGACGCTGCGCAAGGTCCTGGAAGGGAGAGAGAGCGACGCTGACGTCATCAGGACGCGACGCCAGGTCCTCGTCCATAGCAGCAGCAGCGGAGCCGCGGCCTACAGAAGAGGATCGTCGGAAGGTAGGCCACTCTTGACTAGGGGGGAGGAAGATGTCGGACACAGAGGCGCCCACTACCACCAACGCAGCTGCAGCAGCGGTGATGCCCTATTCCCTGCCCTACATCCCTGGAGCGGCCTGGCTGCCCAAATATTCAGGGGAGCCCCATGCCCTAACTGACTTCAAGGAAAGGCTATACAGTTTTTTCCAGGTTTACCCCCTGACATAGGAACAGAAGGTCAGCATACTAACAGGGCAGTTAACTGGCGCAGCCCAAAGGGAGGTAAAATCATGGCCCACTGAGGAGAAAAGGACTGTGAAGGGTATTCTGTCCCGGCTGCGGGGTACCTTTGACACACGTACCTCCGCTGAAATTAAAATGAGGTTCTATGGATGTAAGCAGCGGGCACAGGACAGCATCAGAGACTATGCCCTAAATCTGCAGGAAGCCTTGAGGGCTATTCAACAAACTGACCCTGGCAGTGTGCAGGAAACGGATAAGCTGCTAACAGAACAATTCATAGAAGGTCTGCTGTCTAGCGCCCACAGGGCCCAACTGAGCCTCATGTTCTTTCAGAACCCCGACTTGACCTTTGCCCAATTTAAGGACAGGGCCATAAGGGTGCTCCGTGAATCTGCAACCAGTGGCGCTATAAACCCCCGGCGCCCTGCTCTCACCAACCACCAGGAGGCGGCGCCCTCCTCTATGGATCCCGTGGGGGCTGATGCACAGGCCCTGAACCAAGCCCCGTCGAAAGACCTGCACCACCAAGTCCAGGAGCTGACCAGGAGCGTCACGGCATTGACCAGGACCGTCCAGGCGTTGCAAGTGGACCCGTCAAGACCCATCGAGCTGGCTTCAAGTCCGGAGGATGTCCCGTGGCGTCGACAGAGGAGGATCCCGTCATTCCGAGGGAGGCCTGACGCGCCCCTGGGCCTGAGTCGCGCAGCGTTGCGCACGCGAGAGCCTACCCGGAGCCGGATCTGATAGGGGTAGTAGTCTCGTGGCGGTGACCCGGTCCGTGCCCAGGGAGTCAAACTGAGTGGCAGAGTTTAGCAGAAGATGGTACGGTGTTCGACTACGCCACCCGTTGAATGCGGCTATGAGGCCGCCGCTGCAGGGCAGACCGCTGAGGCCGGTGGTACGATTGTGCAGCGTAGATGGTATAACCCCCAACGGGAGGGGTATGGCCTCAGGGCAGCCGACGTGGATGGTGGGGGTAGCAGGAGAGCATGCAGGTAGCAGGAACCACTCAGAGACGATGCGGTGTAGTTCAGGGTCTTTACTGGTGATAAAGATAGACCCTCCCGGAGTACTGGCTAGCGATCGGGGCCTGGTCAGTCTGTGAGCAGATGGGATCTCCCCTGGCCAGGCGGAGTTGTAGGCCTCCCCAACTAATTGTACTCTTCTGGCTACCTTGCTAGAGGCGGGTAAAAGTAGCCCACGTCCCTGAGTGTACCGTGTGGTGCTCACCCGTATGGCCGGTGACTCGGGGCCTTTTGGTAGCTTCCGTTCCACGACGGCGGAGCTGGTCCCACGCGTGTGACCGTGCCTTCGGGTTTCTTGGCCAGAGGACCTGAAATCCCCTGCCGGTCGGTTTCTGCTGCTGGGAAAGGATTAGTCCCCACAGCCTCGGACTCCAGGTCCGGTGATAATTCTTCAATCAGGGCGAGCTCTACAGCTGCCAGCCCCTGATTCCTTTTAGCACTGCTCCCACTGAGCTCCTGATCTTTCTTTCCTATAGCCGCTCCTCTCCAGACCAGACTATGTCTCTGTCTGGGACTCCTCTTCTTCTCTTTCTCTTCTCTCACTCTTCCTAACCCTGCCTCAGCCCCAGTTTTATATAGGGGAAGTTCTTCCCCTCCCAGGACTGGGCAGGAGGTGTGGCATGCATAGGATTCCTGACCAAGAGACCTCCCACCTGCTCTCAGACATAATATTGCTATTACTGTGGAAACCAGACCCCTGGGGTGCCACATTCCCCCCTAGTGAAATTTAGTACTCCGGGACTAAACATATTTTTGTAAACATAACAAGTTATAAACAGAAACAGTACAATACAGAAAAATACATTAGGATGGTCACGGCGTGTCCGCAACCGGGTGCAGTTTTTTGAAGAAAACAAGGGTGTCCATTTCACCAAAGAACAGGGAGCCGTAACCAGGTAGGGGTCTGTCCTGCCCCGATTCCTTAACAGTCTTTAGTCCGTTCCTGGGTTACGCTCCAACCATATGCACAAAGGATTCCCGGTAAATCCACCAAAGACTCCTATGAAATAACTAGAAACACATAATAATAATACAGTCTAAACACTTAGATCCTCCAACGTATGGGCAGCTGGCCTCTAGTAACCCTAGTGGACCTACGAAGCTGACTGACTGGTCCTGAGCTACAGGGTGTAGAAGCTGTCAAGGGTAAACTGGGCAGCCGTCTACGGACTCTTTGGCTCACTAGGGGTATGGCAGGCTCACTATAAGCAGAGGGTTGATTCTCTTGGTCTGCTTGTGTGGGGTCTTCTGCCTCCTGGACCGGCTGCTCTTCCAGCTCTACCTGTTTCTCCGTAGGCACTTGGGATGCTGGTTGGAGGAAGGTGAGGACGGGTACCACAACAGCACCATTGACTTGAGTCCAAGACCGGGGGAAGTCTCCAAGTACAGTACGGACCGTCTCTGTCTCTTCCTCTGCGGGTCGAGGGTCTTCTTGTTCTTCTTCAGGGTTCCGTAGCTGTTCGGGGCACTTCTTCAGGTGATCTCGGGATACAATGGCTGTGGTTTCCCCTCCGTCTTTGCTGATTGTACAGACCTTTGGGTTCTCGTGGCTTGAGGGCAGTACGGTGTACGGGTCCTTCTCCCACTGGTCGTCCAGCTTGTGGAGCCGTCTCTTCCTCTTCAAGACCTGCTCTCCAGGTACCAGGGGAACAGCGGGAGCATACTGGTTGTAAGTCTTCTCCTGTCTTTCTCTAGCTTGACAGAGACTTCGCTCCACGCTCTCCTGTACTTTCCGGTACTGCTGCTGCCTCTCTGTGTCCCAGTCTGCTTCTGGTGAAGTGTCCTCGGGTGTCAGGACTCCCATCTCCAGATCAACAGGAAGCTTACCAGGTCTCGCTCTCATTAGGTAAGCCGGGGTACAGTTGGTAGAACCTACAGGGATGTGGTTGTATAGGTCCACCAGATCAGGCAATTTCTCAGGCCACAGACTGCGTTCTTCAAGGGGCAATGTTTTCAGAAGGTCTATCACCACCTGGTTCATTTTCTCGCAGAGTCCATTAGTTTGCGGATGATAGGGTGTTGTTCTTATCTTCCGGCAGCCATACAGAGTGCAGAACTCCTGGAAGACCTCTGCTTCAAAGGCAGGTCCCTGGTCCGTCAGCACCTGCTCTGGGTATCCGTGTGGACGGCAGAAGTGCTGCTGGAAGGCTCTAGCTGCTGTTTGAGCCGTTAAGTCCTTGACGGGGACTACAACCAGGAACCGGGAGTAGTGATCCACGATGGTTAACGCGTAGACGTAGCCACTTCTGCTTGGGGTCAGTTTTACATGATCCAAGGCTACCAGTTCCAACGGCTGCTTGGTGACGATGGACTGCAGGGGAGTCTTCTGGCTGGCACGGTCCTTCCTTCTTAAGTTGCATGGGCCACAGTCTCTGCACCACCTCTCGATGGTTCCTCTCATGCCTACCCAGTGGAACCGCCCGCGCAGCAGGAACTCCAGCTTCTTCCATCCGAAGTGCCCAGCTCCGTTGTGGTATGCCTCCAGTACCATAGCCGCGTCTCTTCTTGGCACCACTACTTGCCAGACCAGTTCATGCGTCCGGGAGTTAACCATTCTGCGGCACAACTTCCCCCTGTAAAGGAACAGTCGACTCTTCTCAGCCCACAGTTGCTTGGTCTCCTCCGGAGCGTCTGGGTCAAGGCGGGCATCTGGCTGAGTCAGCATTTCCTTCACCAGTCGGACGGCGGGATCACTATCTTGCGTTTCCGCCCAGTTGTAATGAGGTAAAGGGTTGAACGTAGCGGATTGCTTACCCCTTACACGGTGGGAATACTGGATAGTCCCATGACGGTGGAACGCGGGGAGTTCAACTTCTTCCAGTTCCTCTGGATCTTCTCCTACGTCCGGTAGGTTTGGCATTCTGGACAAGGCATCCGCGTTGGTATTGGAGCGTCCTGCCCGGTATTTGATAGTGAACTCGTAGTTGGATAAGCGGGCCATCCACCTCTGCTCCAGGGCACCGAGTCTTGCAGTGTCCAGGTGTGTCAACGGGTTGTTATCCGTGTACACGGTGAACCGGGAAGAGGCGAGGTAGTGCCTAAAGCGTTCGGTGACTGCCCACACCACTGCCAGGAACTCTAGCTTGAATGAGCTGTAATTCTCAGGGTTTCTTTCGGTGGGTCGCAGTTTTCGGCTGGCGTAAGCAATTACCCGTTCTTTCCCCTGCTGGATCTGGGACAGTACGGCTCCTAGCCCGATGTTACTTGCGTCGGTGTAGAGGATAAAGGGCTGGCTGTAATCAGGGTACGCCAGGATTTCATCCCCCGTGAGGGCCATCTTCAGCTGGCGGAAGGACTCTTCTTCCAGCTTCTCCCATCTGAAGGGCGGCTTCTGGTTCTTGGCCTTCCTGGACTGGCCTATCAGGAGGTCCTGCATAGGAGCTGCCTTTTTGGTGAAACCGGGAATGAATCTTCGGTAGTAGCCTACCAACCCAAGGAACTGCCTCACTTCCTTTACGCTGGAGGGGCTTGGCCATTCCTTAATTGCGGTGATCTTATCAGGGTCGGGAGCCACTCCGTCAGCACTCACCACGTGTCCCAGGTACTGCACCTTTGGTTTCAGGAGGTGACACTTGGAGGGTTTCACCTTTAGGCCGTAGTTTGCCAGGGCTTCTAACACTTCTGCCAGGTGTTTCAGGTGGTCCTCGTAGGTCTTGGAATAGACGATGACATCGTCCAGGTATAATAGGACCGTCTCGAAGTTTCGGTGTCCCAGACAGCATTCCATCAACCGTTGGAAGGTTCCTGGTGCGTTGCAGAGTCTGAACGGCATGCAGGTAAACTCGCTAAGTCCCATCGGGGTGGTGAATGCGGTCTTCTCCCGGTCCGCCTCTGCTACAGGAACCTGCCAGTACCCGCTAGTGAGATCCAAAGTAGAGAAGAAATTAGCAGATTTTAAAGCAGCCAAAGACTCCTCTATCCTTGGTAAGGGGTACGCATCTTTGTGTGTGATACGGTTGATTTTCCGGTAATCTACACACATTCTCATGGTGTTGTCCTTCTTTTTAACCAAGACTAGTGGGGCTGCCCAGGGTCTACAGCTATCCCTGATTACTCCAGCCTCCTTCATGTCTCTAAGCATCCCCTTGGCGTGTTGGTAGTGTGCAGGGGGTACGGGTCGGTATCTCTCCTTTATGGGAGGATGGTCTCCCGTGGGGATGTGGTGTTCTACCCCCTTTACTCGCCCGAAGTCTAGCGGGTGTTTACTAAACACTCTCTCATACTCTTGAACCACCCGATAGACTCCCTGTTTCTGGTGTGAGGGAGTGGAGTCAGTACCCAAATGTAGTTGCTGACACCAGTCCTCCATTGGTTGCTTAGAGCCGTTACCTTCCTCTGGATGAGATAGAGGCAAGGGTTCCACAGACTGTACAGAATTTTGGTCGATGGTATACAATTTGGCTAGCGTGGCATACCGGGGCAGGTATACTTCCCTCTTCCCGATATTTATTATGCGAACGGGCACCCTCCCATGGCGTACATCAACCACCCCCCGTGCTGTCAAAATGGTGGGCCTACTGTCTGAGTAGACTGGTTCTACCATTGCCTGGTAATCTCTACCTCTCAGACCAATAGCTGCCCGGCACCAAATCATCATTTCACTTTTTGGGGGCATGGCAATAGGGAAAGGGTCACACATTCTCACGCTGCCAATCTCACCACCGGAGAGTTCCACCTGTTGCCGGCGCATCAGTGCCCGGATCTCTTTTTGGAGCACTCGCTGCTGGCCGGAGCTGGCGTTCTTGGCAACCTGCTGTAAAATGAAAATCACCTCTGCAAGACAATTTTCAATCACATTAGTTCCCAGAGTTATCTTTGGGTGACTCTCGCGCTTGTCAATGTCTACAATGATCAGTCCCTGTGCTGCCAGTTCAACTCTACCGATTTTGATGGTCATCTCTTTAAATCCGATCTGTGGCACGGGTTGACCATTGCTGGCGATGATACTCAAGTCGTCGTCAGGGTAGCGGGTTATATCCGAGTCATTCCAGTACTGCTTGAAGAGCACGTACGGGATGGTGGTGACCTGTGACCCGGTGTCCAGTAGGGCACTCATAGGAATGCCATCCAGTACTACAGGCAAGACTGGACGTCCTCCCACGTATTTGTCACGCCAGTTCGATGGGCCTGGTGATCTTATTCCTAGGGGTTGGCCCTCTACCCCAGGTTGTGCCAGTTTAAAGGACAGTACCTTGCCATATGTCCGGGTTGATTGCAGCGGCGGCAGATGGGTTGTCCGTCCTCGTTGTATCGGTCGCTGGGTCTTCCTCTGGCCGGTGGGGTCCTCCTTGGTCGACGCCACGGGATGTCCTCCGGTCCGGATGCCAGCTGGATCTTCCCTGGAGCAGAAACCTGTAAAGACTGCACAGTTCGGGTTAGCGCAGCAACGCTTTTAGCTAGCTCTTGGACCTGATGGTGCAGGTCTGGAGCCGGGTCATTGTTCAAAGCCTGCGCATCAGTTCCCACAGGCCCTGCCGACAAGGGCGCCGCCTCCTGGTGGTAAGCGGTAGTAGGGTGCCTGTGGGTCACAACGCCACCCGGTGCCGGTTCTCGGAGCACCCGGATGGCTCTGTCCTTGAACTGTGCAAAGTCCAGATGAGGATCCTGTAAGGCCATTGCCCGCAACTGGGTTCGGTGGGCATTGCAATATAGTCCCTCTATAAATTGTTCGGTCAACAGCCTGTCCTCGTTTCCCACGCCGTCAGGGGTCGGTCTGCTTAATAGCTCTCAGGGCCTCTTGTAGGTTTAGTGCATAGTCCCTTATATTCTCATGTGCTCGCTGTTTGCACCCGTAGAATCTAAGCTTAATCTCGGCTGAGGTGCGGGTATCAAAGGTGTCCTTCAGCCGGGTTAATATCCCTGCGACAGTCCTCCTTCCAGGTGGCCAGGACTTACCTCCCTTTGGGCTGCCCCGGTTAGTTGGGCCACCAGGATGCTCACTTTTTGCTCTTCTGTGAGGGGGTACACCTGGAAGAGGCTATCCAGCTTTTCTCTAAAGTCATTCAGGGTATGTGACTCCCCTGAGTACTGGGGTAGCCAGGCTGCCCCCGGGATATAGGGCATGGTGAAAGGCATGACCGCAGCAGCGGTGGCGCTGGCGGGGGCTGTGGCAGTGAAGCTCTCCTCCGTATCCGACATCTTCCTCCCCCCTAGTGGACCGTGGCCTACCTTGCGATGATCCTCTTCCGTAGGCCGCGGCTCCGCAGTGGATCGTCAGGGTTGAGGACCTTCCGTCGCGCTCCTGTGACGTCGGCGTCTGCTGGGCTCCTTCCAGGACCTTACGCAACGTCCGGACGTGAGGCGGGGCTTCAGTTCTCGCGCGCTTTCGGAGTCCACGCCCCTCTTCTTCCCGCGCAGCGTGTTCAAGATGGCGTCCAACGGCGGGAAACTCCACGGATGGCGGGAAGAAGGCAGAAGATGGCGCCGGATGGCGGGAAAACTCCACGGATGGCGGGAAGAAGGCAGAAGATGGCGCCGGATGGCGGGAATCTTCACAGATGGCGGGAATCTTCACCACAGGTTAGTATAAAAGTCTCTTTTTCAGGCACGCAGTACCCGGTGGTTGCGGGCACGTAATCCTGCCGACTACGCCAAAGTTGACGCGCCCCTGGGCCTGAGTCGCGCAGCGTTGCGCACGCGGGAGCCTACCCGGAGCCGGATCTGATAGGGGTAGTAGTCTCGTGGCGGTGACCCGGTCCGTGCCCAGGGAGTCAAACTGAGTGGCAGAGTTTAGCAGAAGATGGTACGGTGTTCGACTACGCCACCCGTTGAATGCGGCTATGAGGCCGCCGCTGCAGGGCAGACCGCTGAGGCCGGTGGTACGATTGTGCAGCGTAGATGGTATAACCCCCAACGGGAGGGGTATGGCCTCAGGGCAGCCGACGTGGATGGTGGGGGTAGCAGGAGAGCATGCAGGTAGCAGGAACCTCTCAGAGACGATGCGGTGTAGTTCAGGGTCTTTACTGGTGATAAAGATAGACCCTCCCGGAGTACTGGCTAGCGATCGGGGCCTGGTCAGTCTGTGAGCAGATGGGATCTCCCCTGGCCAGGCGGAGTTGTAGGCCTCCCCAACTAATTGTACTCTTCTGGCTACCTTGCTAGAGGCGGGTAAAAGTAGCCCACGTCCCTGAGTGTACCGTGTGGTGCTCACCCGTATGGCCGGTGACTCGGGGCCTTTTGGTAGCTTCCGTTCCACGACGGCGGAGCTGGTCCCACGCGTGTGACCGTGCCTTCGGGTTTCTTGGCCAGAGGACCTGAAATCCCCTGCCGGTCGGTTTCTGCTGCTGGGAAAGGATTAGTCCCCACAGCCTCGGACTCCGGGTCCAGTGATAACTCCTTAATCAGGGCGAGCTCTACAGCTGCCAGCCCCTGATTCCTTTTAGCACTGCTCCCACTGAGCTCCTGATCTTTCTTTCCTATAGCTGCTCCTCTTCTCTTTCTCTTCTCACTCTCTCTAACCCTGCCTCAGCCCCAGTTTTATATAGGGGAAGTTCTTCCCCTCCCAGGACTGGGCAGGAGGTGTGGCATGCATAGGATTCCTGACCAAGAGACCTCCCACCTGCTCTCAGACATAATATTACTATTACTGTGGAAACCAGACCCCTGGGGTGCCACAGGCCCACAGACCGCTACGCAGAGGATGGACAGCCCATTTGCCGTCGATGCAACCAGCCCGGACACATTTCCAGGTACTGTAATTTAAACGGGTCCAACCTGGGGCAGAGGGCCAACCCCCAGGCATAAGATCACCAGGCCCTTACAATTGGCGTAATAAGTACGTTGGGGGGCGCCCGGTTTTACCCGTGGTGCTGGACGGTATCCCCATGAGCGCCTTGCTGGATACTGGGTCACAAGTAACCACTATCCCTTATGTACTTTTTAAGCAGTATTGGACTGATGCTGATATCACACGGTATCCAGACAGTAACTTGAGCATCATCGCCAGTAATGGCTTACCCGTGCCGCAGATGGGGTTCAAGGAGATGACCATTAAAATTGGTAAAGTTGAACTACCGGCACTGGGAGTGATTATTGTGGACATTGACCGTCGTGAAAGTCACCCTAAAATAACTGTGGGTACTAACGTAATTGAAAATTGTCTTTCAGAGGTAATTGTGATCTTACAACAGGTGCCGGTGAATGCTAGTTCCAGCCAACAGAGAGTCCTCAACAAGGAAATAAAAGCCCTGATGAGACGGCAGCAGGTAGAACTGTCTGGTGGTGAGATCGGTAGCGTAAGAATGAGTGACCCATTCCCCATTTCCATGCCTCCCAAAAGTGAAATGATGATCTGGTGTCGGACTGCAATTGGGTTGAGAGGTAGAGACTACCAAGCCATGGTAGAACCCGTGTACTCAGACAGCAGGCCCACCATTTTGACAGCCCGGGGGGTGGTTGATGTCCGTCATGGGAGGGTGCCCGTCCGCATCCTCAACATTGGGGAGAGGGAAGTACACTTACCCAGGTACGCTACACTCGCCAAACTGTTTGTCGTCGAACACAAAGCTATCAGGGCCGTGGAACCCTTGCCTCCATCTCCACAGGCAGAGGGTAATGGCTCCCAGAAACAAAAGGAGGACTGGTGCCAGAAACTCCATGTGGGTGCTGACTCCACTCCCCTGCACCAAAAACAAGGAGTCTACCGGGTGGTACAGGAGTACGAGAGAGTCTTTAGTAAGCACCCGCTGGACTTCGGCAGAGTAAAGGGGATAGAACACCACATCCGCACAGGGAGCCACCCACCAATAAAAGAGAGACACAGGCCTGTACCCCCTGCACACTACCAGAACGCAAAGGGCATGCTAAGAGAGATGAAAGAAGCTGGGGTCATTAGAGACAGCTGTAGCCCCTGGGCAGCCCCCTTGGTTCTGGTCAAAAAGAAAGACGGCACCATGAGAATGTGCGTCGACTATAGACAAATCAACCGTATCACCCACAAAGACGCATATCCGATGCCTACAATAGAGGAGTCTTTAGCCGCACTAAAATCAGCTAACTTCTTTTCTACTTTGGACCTTACTAGCGGGTACTGGCAGGTTCCTGTGGCAGAGGCTGACAAGGAGAAGACCGCCTTCACCACCCCGATGGGACTGAGTGAGTTCAACTGTATGCCTTTCGGGCTCTGCAACGCACCAGGGACCTTCCAGCGGCTGATGGAATGCTGTCTAGGGCACCGAAACTTCGAGACGGTCCTCCTTTACCTGGACGACTTGATCGTCTATTCGAAAACCTACGAGGACCATCTAAAGCACCTGGCCGAGGTGTTCGAAGCCCTGGCAGGCTACGGCCTGAAGGTGAAACCATCGAAGTGTCACCTGCTGAAACCAAAGGTCCAGTACCTAGGGCACGTGGTAAGTGCGGAAGGAGTAGCCCCCGACCCTGACAAGGTCACGGCAATCAAGAGCTGGCCAAGCCCCTCGAACATCAAGGAGGTGAGACAGTTTCTCGGGTTGGTAGGCTACTACCGAAGGTTCATCCCCGGGTCCAGTAAGATGGCAGCTCCTATGCAGGACCTCCTAATCGGACAGTCTAATCCAGAAGTCAAAAGCCACCCTTCAAGTGGGATAAACCGGAAGAGGAGTCCTTCCGCCAGTTGAAGATGGCCCTCACGGGGGATGAGATACTGGCCTACCCTGATTATGGCCAGCCTTTTATTCTCCACACGGACGCCAGTAATGTGGGACTGGGAGCTGTACTGTCCCAAAACCAACAAGGCAGAGAACGGGTGATCGCATACGCCAGCCGGAAGCTGAGGCCCACCGAGAGGAACCCAGAGAATTACAGCTCCTTCAAGCTAGAATTCTTGGCGGTGGTGTGGGCCGTGACGGAACGCTTCAAGCATTACCTGGCCTCCGCAAAGTTCACCGTGTACACGGACAACAACCCGTTGACACACTTGGACAATGCAAGACTGGGTGCCCTAGAACAGCGGTGGATGGCCCGTCTCTCCAACTATGACTTCGTGATCAAGTACCGGGCCGGCAAAACCAATGCCAATGCTGACGCCCTATCGAGGATGCATCACTTACCTGAAGGTGACGAAGACCCAGAAGAGCTGGAGGAGGTAGAACTCCCCGCGTTTCACCGGTATGGAGCCGCTCAATACTCCCACCGTGTGAAGGAGGAGGATCTGACAACCGTGATGATAAATCCCCTACCTCACCACAGCTGGGCCGAGACCTAAGATAGTGACCCTGCCATCCGCCTGGTGAAAGATCTGCTGACCCAGGAAGACACCCGCATGGATCCGGATGCTCCAGAGGAAGCCAAGCAGCTGTGGAAGGAGAAGAGCAAGCTGTTCCTCTACGAAGGCAAGTTGTGCAGAAGGATTGTCAACCACCGGATGCACGAGCTGACCTGGCAAGTCGTGGTCCCAAGGCGAGATGCAGCTATGGTCCTGGGGGCTTACCATGACAGAGCGGGGCACTTCAGTTGGAAGAAACTGGAGTTCCTGCTAAGAGGAAGGTTCTTTTGGGTCGGTATGAGAGGAGCTGTAGAAAAGTGGTGCAGAGACTGTGGCCCTTGTCACCTGAGGAGGAAGGACCGCACCAGCCAGAAGACACCCTTGAGGCCCATCGTCACCACGCAGCCTCTTGAGCTGGTAGCTCTGGACCACGTCAAATTGGCTCCAAGCCGGTCTGGATACATCTATGCCCTGACAATCGTGGACCACTATTCCCGTTTTCTAGTGGTGGTCCCGGTAAAGGACTTGACAGCCCAAACAGCGGCCAGAGCCTTCCAGCAATATTTCTGCCGTCCACACGGGTATCCGGAACAGGTCCTGACAGACCAGGGTCCAGCGTTCGAGGCTGAAATCTTCCAGGAGTTCTGCAACCTCTATGGCTGTAAGAAGATTCGTACAATGCCTTACCACCCCCAAACTAACGGGATGTGTGAGAAGATGAACAATATAGTCATTGATCTCCTGAAGACGTTGCCCCTGGAGGAACGCAGCCTGTGGCCAGAAAAACTGCCAGACCTGATAGACTTATACAATGACATCCCGGTGAATGCTACCAACTGCACCCCGGCTTACCTGATGCGAGCTAGACCAGGTAAGCTGCCCGTAGACCTGGAGATGGGAGTCCTAATACCTGAGGACACCTCCCCGGATGCGGACTGGGATACGGAAAGGCAACTGCAGTACAAGAAGGTACAGGAGAGTGTGGAGAAGAGCCTGGCCCAGGTGAGAGAAAGGCAAGAAAAACTCTTCAACCAACACGCCCCTGCTGGTCCCCTAGAACCTGGTGAGCAAGTCCTGAAGCGGAAGAGAAGGCTACATAAGTTGGACGACCAGTGGGAAAGGAAACCCTACACCGTACTGCAGTCTGACCACGACAACCCAAAGGTGTGCGTAATCACCAAGGACGGAGGAGAAACCACTAGTGTCGTCTCCAGAGACCACCTCAAAAGATGCCCCGAGCAACTCCGTAGTGCAGAAGAGGATCAGAGTGACCTTGAACCCGCAGAGGACAAGGAAGAAATGATCAGCACCGTTCTCGGAGAGTTCCCTCAGTCCTGGACTCGCATAAATGATGCCATAGTGGTACCCGTCCTGCATTTCCTGCAACCGGCCCAGCAACAGCCAACACCAGAGCCGGAAGGTGAAGAGGAGCAAGCGGTTCCAGAGGCAGAAGAGCCTGTACCAGCAGCCCAGGAGAGTCAACCCAATGCTGACAGTGAGCCTGCCATGCCTGCGGTAAGCCAAAGGACCCGCAGACAGCTGCCTGCCCTACCTGTACACCCAGCTGGTAGCTGCACCCCTAACGCTAGTGGGGAAAGCCAGGTTGGTCCACCACCAGACAGTGGGTTAAGGAGGTCAACCAGGAGCACAAAGGGGCTGATACCCGCTCGCTGGAGAATATAGAGTGTACTAAAATTGTAAATAACCTCGTTGCTAAATGTTGAAATGTTTGCCAAAGTTACCTGCATGTTTATTAATAGTGTGTTTCAGTTTCTTGCAGCTACCGTAAGGACTCAAAGGTTATGGACTTTTTATAACCGGGACCTTGTATGGACTGCATTCGGAGCCTAACCCAGGAATGAACTAAGACTGTAAAGGACTTGGGGTAGGACAGACCCCCACCTGGTTAAGGCTCCCCGTTGTATTGGTGATATGGACACCCGGTCACAGGCCACACTGTGACCTTAAGAACTCAATTTGTGCGTCGTCTGTCTATTAATGTTTTATGGTTATGCATATTGTCTTTGTTTATTGTTTAGTCCCGGAGTACTAAATTTCACTAGGGGGGAATGTGTCACCCTGGCCTGGATGCCACAAAATGTAATAAAGCTGTGTCTGAGAGCAAGGGGGAGGTTCTCTAGTCAGGGGAACATTAGCATGCAGTACCTCCTGTCTCAGGCCAGTAGGGGGAGCAGGCTGCCCCTATAAAAGCTGGTGCTGGGGGCAGGGTTAGAAAGAACTGGATGGCCTGTCTCAGCACTGAGACGTGTCCCAGAGTGGAGCAGGGACAGAAAGTTGATTGCACCTAAGAGGAAGTGTGGCAGTAGGAGAGCCACCAGCCAGAGACGAGAGGCGAAGAGAGCCTGTCTTGGCAAATCAGAGACTGACCTTACCAGACTTTGGTGTCTGAGGCTGGAAGGATTCCACATCCCCCAGCAGAGAACCAGTCCGCAAGGGACTGTATATTCCTTGGCCTAAGAAGCCTGGAGGCCCTGCCACAACCGAAGGGACCAGTAAAGCCGTACAAGGCTGGGAGCAGAAAGGAACCCACGTCGCAGGCCATACAGGCGAGAATACACGGAAAGCTCGGAAACGTGGGCTGTTACCCTATCAGGAGGAGATAGCCAGAAGGAGCGCAGAAAGCACGGTAGGCCTACACCCTCACCCTGACCAGGGCCAATTTCCCCGTTGCTCTCAGACATCCAGGTCCCCCTCCTAGCCGGGACTGTTTATGGGTCAATTTACCTGTTCTAGTAAAGACCCTGGACTGCAACCTGTTGTCTGTGTGCTCCTTGCTTCTCCAGCACTATCAGCACTGGGACCCTCACTACCATCACTCCCACCATCCACTATACTGCCCTGGGGCCGCACTCTTCCCGTGGGGAGTCACACTACCCTAGCTGCACACCTCATCAGCCCCAGCGGTCTGCATGCAGCGGCGGTTCCTAATAACCGCAAATCCACGGGTGGCGTAGTCGGACATAAACATCAGCACATAACGGACTACCACTGGCCTGACCACCCTGAGCCACGGAACCGGGTTGCCACTACTACTCCCATCGTTCCCCTACTGCCCGGATCCGAGTGCCCCACGGCCCAGGGGGCGAGTCACTGACATCACAGCTACATCTGAGAGAGACAGGGAGAGACAAAGGACAAACTTATAAGAAAGGAAAACCTAACTGCATAGCAACAAAACAGCAACTTAATGATAGTGCAATATGGTCTGTAAGATTCCCAAATCATGGGACATGGCGCACACTATCAGGAAGTGCCCCTCTTTTTATTAACACTAGTGCCCATCCACTGCACTAGTTCTATCAATAACTATTTCCTATCTCATATACTAAACCTATTATCCTTATCCTATGTGTTATGCAATTCAAAAATTCTATAAACAAATTAGGAAATCCCAGAATTATAATAGAAACCCTAAAATACAAATGTTATTAAATCTCATTAAAAGCGGGACATATATCACCTTAAGTGAAAACAAATTAGTCACACCCCTAACGATAGACCCTTATTCAGACTGCCGGAAGAAGCACTTCTCAATCAGAGGCAGGCCACACCCATTGAGTACTATATACAGTGGGTACGGAAAGTATTCAGACCCCTTTACATTTTTCACTATTTGTTTCATTGCAGCCATTTGGTAAATTCTAAAAAGTTCATTTTTTTCTCATTAAAGTACACTGTGCACCCCATCTTGACTGAAAAAAACAGAAATGTAGAAATTTTTGCAAATTTATTAAAAAAGGAAAACTGAAATATCACATGGTCATAAGTATTCAGACCCTTTGCTCATATTTAAGTCACATAGTTACATAGTTACATAGTTACATAGTTTATAAGGCCAAAAAAGACAAGCGTCCATCCAGTTCAGCCTATTTCTTGTGCACTGCAGCTATTCCGCAGCCTTGATCCAGGGGAAGGCAAAAAAAACCATGCGGTATAGGCCAATTTACATCATTGAGGAAAAATTCACTTCCCGACTCCAATCTGGCAGTCAGATTAAATCCCTGGATTAATTAACTATCACTAAGCATAAGATGTAATTTTATTGTTCTCAAGAAAGGCGTCCAGGCCTCTCTTGAACTCATTAAGTGAGTTGGACATCACCACTTCCTCTCCCAGAGAGTTCCAGAGTCTCACGGCTCTGACCGTAAAGAATCCCCTTCTATGCTGGTGCAGGAACCTCCTTTCCTCCAGACGCATAGTGTGCCCCCTCGTCTTTGTCACCATCCTTGGTATAAACAGGTCATGGGAGAGATCTCTGTACAGCCCCCTGATGTATTTATACATGTTTATGAGGTCTCCCCTAAGCCTTCTCTTTTCCAACGTAAATAGGCCTAATTTGGACAACCTCTCTGGGTATTCTAGTCCCTCCATTCCCTTTATTACCTTAGTCGCCCTCCTTTGTACCCTCTCTAGCTCCAATATGTCTTTCCTGAGCACCGGAGCCCAGAACTGTGCACAATATTCTAAGTGCGGCCTTACCAGCGCTTTATACAGAGGAAGAACAATGTTCTCATCATATACCCCTATTCCTCTTCTGATGCATGCCATGACTCTATTTGCCTTCGCAGCTGCTGCCTGACACTGGGCACTCCAATTTAATTTGCTGTTAACCAAGACGCCCAGGTCCTTCTCCATGTCAGATTTCCCCAACGGTTTCCCATTTAATATGTATGGGTGACTGCTGTTTTTCTTTCCCATGTGCATGACCTTACATTTATCGGCATTGAACCCCATTTGCCATTTTTTGGCCCAACTCCCCAATTTATCTAAATCCTCCTGTAGCTGTGCCCTATCCTCATCTGTATTAACTACGTTACAAAGTTTAGTATCATCTGCAAATATTGCTATTTTACTATGCAACCCTTCCACTAGATCATTAATAAGTATATTAAATAATATAGGGCCCAAGACAGACCCTTGAGGCACCCCGCTAGTCGAGACGCAGTTATAAAAGGAATCCAATTTGTCCGCATTAATCAACTGCAGGGCATCTTGATTGGCAAATAGATTGATCACTTTGGGGTACCAAGTGTTCAGCAACTTTTCTTCTGTCTTGGCACAAGCCAAGGATACGCTGTTCCTCAGGGATTCACATTCTACAGGACCCCTGGACCCGACAAAGAATAAAGCACTTTATCATATTAAACCTGACAGGGCACACCTGTGAGGTGAAGACCATTTCCGGTGACTACCTCTAGAAGCTCATCAAGAGAACGCCAAGAGTGTGCAAAGCAGTCATCAAAGCAAAAGGTGGCTACTCTGAAGAACCTAGAATATAAGACATATTTTCAGTTGTTTCACACTTTTTTGTTAAGTATATAATTCCACATGTGTTAATTCATAGTTTTGATGCCTTCAGTGTGAATGTACAATTTTCATAGTCATGAAAATACAGAAAAATCTTTAAATGAGAAGGTGTGTCCAAACTTTTGGTCTGTACTGTATATATCCACCCATATACAGTATACATATATATACACACATATACAGTATACATATATACACACCCATATACAGTATACATATACACACACATATACAGTATACATATATACACACATATACAGTATACATATATACACACATATACCAGTATACATATATATACACCCATATACAGTATATATATACACACATATACAGTATACATATATATACACACACATACAGCATACATATATATACACACTTATACAGTATACATATATACACACATATACAGTGTACATATATATACACACACATACAGCATACATACAGTACAGACCAAAAGTTTGGACACACCTTCTCATTTAATGATTTTTCTGTATTTTCATGACTATGAAAATTGTACATTCACACTGAAGGCATAAAAACTATGAATTAACACATGTGGAATTATATACTTAACAAAAAAGTGTAAAACAACTGAAAATATGTCTTATATTCTAGGTTCTTCAAAGTAGCCACCTTTTGCTTTGATGACTGCTTTGCACACTCTTGGCATTCTCTTGATGAGCTTCAAGAGGTAGTCACCGGAAATGGTCTTCCAACAATCTTGAAGGGGTTCCCAGAGATGCTTAGCACTTGTTGGCCCTTTTGCCTTCACTCTGCGGTCCAGCTCACCCCAAACCATCTCGATTGGGTTCAGGTCTGGTGACTGTGGAGGCCAGGTCATCTGGCATAGCACCCCACCACTCTACCTCTTGGTCAAATAGCCATTACACAGCCTGGAGGTGTGTTTGGGGTCATTGTCCTGTTGAAAAATAAATGATGGTCCAACTAAATGCAAACCGGATGGAATAGCATGCCGCTGCAAGATGCTGTGGTAGCCATGCTGGTTCAGTATGCCTTCAATTTTGAATAAATCCCCAACAGTGTCACCAGCAAAGCACCCCCACACCATCACACCTCCTCCTCCATGCTTCACGGTGGGAACCAGGCATGTGGAGTCCATCCGTTCACCTTTTCTGCGTCGCACAAAGACACGGTGGTTGGAACCAAAGATCTCAAATTTGGACTCATCAGACCAAAGCACAGATTTCCACTGGTCTAATGTCCATTCCTTGTGTTCTTTAGCCCAAATAAGTCTCTTCTGCTTGTTGCCTGTCCTTAGCAGTGGTTTCCTAGCAGCTATTTTACCATGAAGGCCTGCTGCACAAAGTCTCCTCTTAACAGTTGTTGAAGAGATGTGTGTGCTGCTAGAACTCTGTGTGGCATTGACCTGATCTCTAATCTGAGCTGCTGTTAACCTGCAATTTCTGAGGCAGGTGACTCGGATAAACTTATCCTCAGAAGCAGAGGTGACTCTTGGTCTTCCTTTCCTGGGGCGGTCCTCATGTAAGCCAATTTCTTTGCAGCGCTTGATGGTTTTTGCAACTGCACTTGGGGACACTTTCAAAGTTTGCCCAATTTTTTGGACTGACTGACCTTCATTTCTTAAAGTAATGATGGCCACTCGTTTTTCTTTACTTAGCTGCTTTTTTCTTGCCATAATACAAATTCTAACAGTCTATTCAGTAGGACTATCAGCTGTGTATCCACCTGACTTCTGCACAACACAACTGATGGTCCCAACCCCATTTATAAGGCAAGAAATCCCACTTATTAAACCTGACAGGGCACACCTGTGAAGTGAAAACCATTTCTGGTGACTACCTCTTGAAGCTCATCAAGAGAATGCCAAGAGTGTGCAAAGCAGTCATCAAGGCAAAAGGTGGCTACTTTGAAGAACCTAGAATATAAGACATATTTTCAGTTGTTTCACACTTTTTTGTTAAGTATATAATTCCACATGTGTTAATTCATAGTTTTGATGCCTTCAGTGTGAATGCACAATTTTCATAGTTATGAAAATACAGAAAAATCTTTAAATGAGAAGGTGTGTCCAAACTTTTGGTCTGTACTGTATATATACACACATATACAGTATACATATATATATACACACACATATACAGTATACATATATATACACACTTATACAGTATACATATATACACACATATACAGTATACATATATACACATATACAGTATACATATATACACACATATACAGTATACATATATACACCCATATACAGTATACATATATACACACACATACAGTATACATATATACACACATATACAGTATACATATATATACACACTTATACAGTATACATATATACACACATATACAGTATACATATATACACATATACAGTATACATATATACACACATATACAGTATACATATATACACCCATATACAGTATACATATATACACATATACAGTATACATATATACACACATATACAGTATACATATATACACCCATATACAGTATACATATATATACACACATACAGTATACATATATACACACATATACAGTATGCATATACAAATATACAGTATACATATATATACACACGCATACAGTATACATATATATACACATATACAGTATACATATATATACACACACATACAGTATACATATATACACACATATACAGTATACATATATATACACACACATACAGTATACATATATACACACCCATATACAGTATACATATATATATACATACAGTATACATATACACATATACAGTATACATATATATATATACATACATATAGAGTATCTATAATATAACGCTACAAGCGTCCCTCTGTCTGAAGCCTTTATAGTCTGCGCTAGTGCGACACGCCTGCACAGTCTGGCTCCAGACTGAAGAACGCATGGAGCCGTTACAGGTAAGAGGAGTGTATGGTGCTGGAGATCACGGTATGCGTATACACTGAACACATACCGCGATCTCTGGCGCCATACTTACATACTTACCTGACCGGGATGAGCGCTACCGCAGCGCCTCTGTTCGGTCCGGAGTCCGGGGGAAGAGGGAAGCGTTGAAATTGGCGCATGAGCATAGCGCTATCTGGTGCCATTTTACTGAAGATACATTTGCAATGTGTCTTCAGCAAAATGGAGCCGGACAGCGTGGTATGAGCACACGCGTACTTCGGCGCCGCACTCCTCCCCGGGCCTCCAGCAGAACGGGAAACAGCGCTGGAGCACAGGGAGGAAAGGTGAGTATAAGTGTTTCTTTTCTTGTATGTGTGTGCAGCATGATAGGGATGAGGGGTGCCATACATACCAGGATTGGGGGGTGAGGGGTGCCATACATACCAGGATTGGGGGGTGAGAGGACCATACATACCAGGATTGGCGGGTGAGGGGACTATCCATACCAGGATTGGGGGGTGAGGGGTGCCATGCATACCAGAATTGGGGGTGAGGGGACCATGCATAACAGGATTGGGGATGAGGGGTGCCATGCATACCAGGATTGGGGGTGAGGGGTGCCATGCATATCAGGATAGGGATGAGGGGTGCCATGCATACCAGGAATGGGGATGAGGGGTACCATGCATACCAGGATTGGGGATGTGAGGGGGTACCATAGATACCAGGATAGGGATGAGGGGGTACCATGCATAACAGGATTGGGGATGAGGGGTGCCATGCATACCAGGATTGGGGGTGAGGGGTACCATGTATACCAGAATTGGGGGGTGAGGGGACCATGCATACCAGGATTGGGGGTGAGGGGTGCCATGTATACCAGAATTGGGGGAGGGGAACATGCATACCAGGATTGGGGATGAGTGGTGCCATGCATACCAGGATTGGGGGATGAGGGGACCATGCATTCCAGGATTGGGGGTGAGGGGTGCCATGCATACCAGGATTGGGAAATGAGGGGTGCCAAGTATACCAGAATTGGGGGTGAGGGGTGCCATGCATACAAGGATTGGGGGGTGAGGGGTGCCATGTATACCAGGATTGGGAGGTGAGGTGACCATGCATACCAGGATTGGGGAATGAGGTGTGCCATGTATACCAGGATTGGGGAATGAGGGGTGCCATGCATACCAGGATTTGGGGGTGAGGGGACCATGCATACCAGGATTGGGGGGTGAGGGGTGCCATGCATACCAGGATTGGGGGGTGAGGGGACCATACATACCATGATTGGGGAATGAGGTGTGCCATGTATACCAGGATTGGGGAATGAGGGGTGCCATGCATACCAGGATTCGGGGGTGAGGGGACCATGCATACCAGGATTAGGGGGTGAGGGGACCATGCATACCAGGATTAGGGGGTAAGGGGACCATGCATACCAGGATTAGGGGGTGAGGGGTGCCATGCATACCACAATAGGATGGGGGCAGCACAAATACCAGGATGGGAGACCATATACCAATAAAAATGCTCGCCACCCGGGCGTAGAACGGGTTCAATAGCTAGTACATATATACACGCATATATACAGTAATACAGCATATACATACACATATATACTGTATACCCCCACACACACACACACATATATACAGTAATACAGCATATACATACACATATATACTGTATATACACACACACACATATATACAGTAATACAGCATATACATACACATATATATACTGTATATACACACACACACACACATATATACAGTAATACAGCATATACATACACATATATACTGTATATACACACACACACACATATATATATATATCTGGCGACAGGGCCCCGCTGCGTCCTCTGTGTCTCTGCACAGATATAAGTGTAACACGTACTGGATCCAGCACAGGTGACAGTCTGCCATAGAGCTGACGTGCAGTACATACACTGTGTTATGGGGGCGCTCACCTGTGCGGACCCCGCGCTCCGGCCGCTACTTCTCTGCTCATATAAGGTCTCTCTTTCTGCCATTAAATAATTCGGTTGTCATGGCAGTGGAGGCGGGGCGTTGGTAGGGGGCGTGTCTGGTATAGGGCAGATTGGGGCGGGGCTGTCATGCAGTGCTTGTCTCATCGCTGTAATTTCCTGCTGATGCCACCTGGTGGACAGCATTGGTCAGTACGCCCTGAGAATGCTCACATGGTGGGGGAGGGGCAGCTTATATATGTATATACACAGTCACAATGCAGTTAGGGTTATGTTCACACAGTGTTTTTTTAAACGTTTTTTTCCACATTATAAAACTCAGTGTTGTCAGGAAAAGCATTGCCTGTATTTTTGATGTATGCCTCATACAAAATACATTTTTGAAGATTTTTTTTAATCTTCCATCCTATACTCGGGCACTGGCTGTATATTGTTGAGGCCCCGGGACTTGCTTAGATCCGCTGGGTGGCATTGCCAGCTGCATTGCAGTAAATGGGTGACCTGAAATCCCACATTTATCCTGTGACCAGTTAGGGACTGTTTTTTCTTAAAGAAGGGGCTCATGTTATTAATCCCAGACAATCCATTAATGGAGTTTCCAGTAGTATAATAATGATGATTTATCCTGGGGATGGGTTATCAATATCAGATCGGTGGGGCTCCGACACGCGGCACTGGCTCTACCCATCAGCTGATTGCAGCGCTCAGATGTAAATAGTGTGAAGATTGAACATCACCGCTCCATTCACTGTACTGTGGGTCCTGCAGATCAGCTAATATTCATGTAATAGGAGCTGATCTGCAGCACCAGGGAGCGGCCACTACACAGTGATAAGAGCTCTGATGTTCAGATCCTCAACAATGTTTACATCTGACCTCGGCCAGAGTTTCAAACAACTGAGTAGTGGAGGAGCCACGTGCCGGACCCCCACAAATCTGATATTAATGAGCTAACCAGGGTATAGGCCATCAATATGTTTGTCCTGGAAATTCCCTTTAAGGCCCACCTGCACATACTATGTATATAATATATATATATATGGCAAAGAGTGGGAAGGGGTTAATAAAAGGCTCATAAAACGGACAAACAACACAAATATTGGTTCTATCTTTTACACATTTGGGGTAGCCCTTAAGAGGGCCGTTGGGTCAAAGAGAGAGAGAGAGAGAAGAGAGAGGGGAGGGAGAGATACCGGGAGATACCAAGAGAGAGAAAAAAAGAGAGACCCAACCAGTGCAAGGCTAAGCCGGGCAGGCGGCAGCGGCTATTTATACCCACTGCTGATCTCTGATTGGTGGAAAATCTGGGTGTGGCTGCTCTCTGATTGGTGGAAAATCTGGGTGTGGCTGCTCTGTGATTGGTCAGCATTATGACCTCACAGTGGCGATGACTCATACCTCCTGGGTGGTTCTTCTGGGCGGTTCTGTTTTCTGACTGGTGGAAATTCTAATCAGTATTATGACCTCACAGTGGCCGTGACTCATGTTTCATGGACTGTTCTATCTGGGTGACCTGAAACATGCTGATCTCTGATTGGTGGAAATTCAAGTCATCTTCATGACATCACAATCAGCATGTTATTACTGCTGAGATGTTCAGTTTTTTCCTAAATTTCCTACGTTTTGTCCTAATTTATTAGCACATATATACCACTCATTCCTACAATCAAAGGGTCAGGAAACCCCTCTGAAATCAATATCCTACAATTTACCCCAACAGCAAAAAAACAACTATAAACAAAATACCAAAAGATATATCAGATTATTAATATCCCCCATGCTGGTGTAATGCTCCCAATTCTGCTATAATGTCCCCAAAGCTGGTATAATGCCCCACATCCTGGTATAGTATCTCCAGTTCTGGCATAATGTCCCCCATGCTGCTATAATATCCCCTATACTGGTATAATATTATCATTGTGATATAATGTCCCCCATCCTGGTGTAACATCATCATTGTGATATAATGTCCCCATTCTGATATTGTGTCACCCATCCGGGTATGGTGTACCCCTTTCTGGTATAGTGTCCCTTATTCTGGTATAATGTCCCCCTTCCTGGTATATTGTTCCTATTCTGATATATTGTCCCCATTCTTATATAGTGTCCTTCATCTTGGTAAAATGTCCCCATACTAGTATAATGTCCCCATTCTGGTATAATGTCCCCATCCTGGTATAATGCCCCCCATTCTGGTTTAATGACCATCATACTGGTATAATGTCCCCCTTCCTGGTATATTGTTCCCATTCCTACAATCAAAGGATCAGGAAACCCCTCTGAAATCAATATCCTACAATTTACCCCAACAGCAAAAAAACAACTATAAACAAAATACCAAAAGATATATCAGATTATTAATGAGCAAATAAAAGACACAATCACATAAAAATAATTTTTAGAAAGGTGTAGAAAAAATGCTGTAAAGTAAGAACGCTTCAAAAATAGAAATGTTAATGATCTATTTAATCAATTAACAAAATACAAGTGAATGAACAAACAAAAAATCTAGATCCAATCAATATTTGGTGTGACCAACTTTTCACTTTAAGGCTGGGTGCCCACGTAGCATTTTTCAAGCGTTTATGCTGCAGAATTTCCGCAGCGTAAACGCTTGTTAAACGCTAGGTTATCGGCCCCCCATGGTCCCCAAGGGGATTCCGCATGTTCTATGCACATGCTGCGGATTTTTCCGCAGCGTTTATGCTGCGTACAAAAATCCGCAGTATGTCATTTAATTTTGCGGAAGCGCAGCGGAACTCCCGCCATTGACTTGCATTGAGACGCATAGAAACCGCGACTGTACATTTGTACAAGCGGCTTCTATGCGTCTCTATGTGCGGATGGTACCCAGTTCTGGAGGAGAGGAGACTCTCCTCCAGACCTGGGTACCATTGTACCTGTAAAAAAAGAATAAAATAAATAAAGTTTATACTCACCTTTCCGAAGGCTTCTCTCTGAATGCCGGCATCGCTTGAGGACCTGCGGCGACGTCACAGTCATGTGACCGCAGGCCCTTCACCGCTCTGTCTCGCGATATGCCGGCATCCAGGAAGCAGAGAGGAACGAGCGCTGCAGCCACGCCGGGGCCTCGGGGGTGAGTATAGCTTTATTTGTTTTCATTTTTATGGTTCACACTGTATAAATCCATGCTGTTTGCATGGATTTATACAGTGTGACCTAGTTGTCAAGCACTTTCCAAGTGATGCTATCGCCTGGAAAGCGCTTGTCAATCTGCATGCGGAAACGCATGTGAATCCGCATGTGGATCCGCATGTATTCTGCAGGAAAAACGCATGCACAATCTGCATGCGTTTTTTCTGCCAGGGAGATGCAGAAATGCTGCAGAAATTTTCTGCTTCATTTCTGCATCGTGGGCACATAGCCTAAAACAGCATCAATTCTTCTAGGTACACCTGCGCAAAGTCAGGGATTTTGTAATAATGCAGTCAGGTGTCTGGTCATACACCATGGCAAGACTGAGCAAGAATACACAAGGGAGTTATACTACATCAGCAAGGACTCTAAGGCACAAATTTCAAAGCGGATTGAGGGTTCAAGATGTGTCATTCAAGCACTTGTGAAGAAGCACAAGAAAATGTGCAACGTCGAGGTCAGTAGATGCAGTGGTCGGCCAAGGAAACTTAGTGCAGCAGATGTATGACACATTATGGTTACTTTCCTTCAAAAGTGGAAGATGTCCAGCAGTGCCATCAGCTCAGAACTGGCAGCAACCAGTGGGACTCAGCTTCACTCATCTAATGTTCAGAGAAGACTGGCCAGAAGTGGTCTTCATAGCAGAATTGTGGTGAAAAAGCCATATCTTCCACATCAAAACAAGGCCAAGTGACTCAACTATGCATTAAAACAGAGGAACCAGGGTGTAGAAAATTGGCAGGATGTGCTCTGGACGGTTGAGTCAAAATATGAAAAATGTTGTTATTACAGAAGAGATTTTGTTCACTGAAGGGCTGGAGAGCAGAACAATAATGAGCGTCTGTGGGCAATAGTGATGCATAAGCACGGTGGAGGCTCCTGTAAGTTTGGGGCTGCATTTCAGCAAATGGAGGTGGAAATTGGGTCAGAATTATTGGTTCCCTCAATGCTGAGATATAGAGGCAGATACTTAGCCATCCTGCAATATCATCAGGGAGGTGTCTGATTGGATCCAAATGTTTTCTTCAGCAGAACAACAACCCCAAACGTACAGCCAATGTCATTAAGAATTATCTTCAATGTAAAGAACAAGGAGTCCTGGAAATGATCTGGTGCCACCCAGTGGAGTAACTAGAGTCTGATAGGCCCCCACCGGCATGTTGGTCAGATGTATGGGCCCTTGTAGCGTTCTGGATCCTATAAAGATATATGTGCTCTCTCCCTATGTAGTAATGTCCCCCATCCTGGCTCCTTCTTGTAATAATCTCCCACATGCTGAGCCTTATGCTATAACATTTTCCCCCACCTGTGCCCCTGTCTGGTAATGTCCCCATTCTGGCATCATTTCCTTCATTCTGGTTTAATGTCCCCATCCTGGTATAGTGTCCCCATTCTGATATAATGTCCCCATTTTTGGTATAATGTCTCTAACCTGGTATAATATTCCCCATGCTGGTGTAATGCTCCCAATTCTGCTATAATGTCCCCAAAGCTGGTATAATGCCCCACATCCTGGTATGGTATCTCCAATTCTGGCATAAGGTCCCCCATGCTGCTATAATATCCCCCATACTGGTATAATATTATCATTGTGATATAATGTCCCCCATCCTGGTGTAACATCATCATTGTGATATAATGTCCCCATTCTGATATAGTGTCACCCATCCGGGTATGGTGTACCCCTTTCTGGTATAGTGTCCCTTATTCTGGTATAATGTCCCCAATTCTGTTATAATTTCCCCATTCTGATATAATGTCCCCATTCTGATATAATGTCCCCATTCCTGGTATATTGTACCCATTCTGATATATTGTCCCCATCCTGGTTTAATGTCCCCCGCCCTGGTTTAATGTCCCCCATCCTGGTACAATGCACTCCATTCTGTTACAGTGTCTCACATTCTGGCATAATGACCTAATTCTGATATAATGTCCCCATTCTGGTATAATGTACCCATTCTGGCATAATGTCCCCCATCCTGGTACGGTATCTACTTAGCTGCCATCCTGGGGATGGGTTATCAATATCAGATCGGTGGACTCCGACACGCGGCACTGGCTCTACCCATCAGTTGTTTGCAACGCTCAGATGTAAATAGTTTGAAGATCTGAACATCACTGCTCCATTCACTGTACTGTGGGTCCTGCAAGTCAGCTAATATTCATGTAATAGGAGCTGATCTGCAGCACCAGGTAGCAGCCACTACACAGTGACCAGAGCTGTGATGTTCAGTTCCTCAACAATGTTTACATCTGACCTCTGCCGGAGTTTCAAACAACTGAGTAGTGGAGGTGCCACGTGCCGGACCCCCACAAATCTGATATTAATCCCTTCCTGATGTCAGGTGTAATAATATGTACCTGTGACCTGGGCCTATTGGACCAGGTGCGTATTATTATGCCTTGGCGATCGCACCCACACAGAGGCTGTGCTGGCGCGATCACTGCCGGGTGTCAGCTGATTCTCACAGCCAACACCCGTTGCTTTGTGCCAGGAGTCGTGCCGCACCGCTCCCTCGAAATGTTGCGAACTAAGTCGATCGCAGCATTCCGGGAGCAGGGGGAGGTAAGCGCGACTCTCTTACCTTGAATCAAAAACCGCACTGTGAGCACGGGGTCCCGATCGTTGCTATGGTGACCCGATGTCGTCATGACAACATCCGGGTCACCAGAAAGTTACTTTGATCATGCGCAGTGCACAATCAAAATAACTTGTGCGTGTGCAGCGCTGACAGGCTGCATAGCATAGAGATGCCGCTGCTGCATCTCTATGCTGTACAAGCGATCGGCCTGCAAAAAATGAAAGTCCCATAGTGGGACAAAGTGTAAAAGTAAAAAAAAGTGTAAGAAAGTGAAAAAAAAAAAAAAAAAAAAAATATATATATATATATATATATATATATATATATATATACACATAATCAAAATATTTTTTTTAAATGAAAAAATAATCTACAAAAAATAAAACATATACTGTACCATAAATAAAATTTGGGTAAACGGATAAATCCAACGTCCAGACTTCCTTCTTAAAAACTTGTCTTTATTAAATGCGTTCCATAAAAAAATTCACATTCCAGTTAAAATGCCAGGCATATCTGTTTTGCAGTCCTGCAGCATATTAACCCTTTGTTTGTTCTCCACTATGTCATTAGCCCTGTTCAGCATCCACCTGGGATATTTCCTTTGCATTAGTCTCCCTGCAGCCTGCTCAGCATGATGTTCATAGCAGGAAGGGAGGGTCGAATTCCTCTTAAGGGTATGTGCACACTATCAGGATTTGAAGCAGAAATTTCCTGAGCATTTTTGCCTCTCCCTGGCAGAAAAAAGGAGATTTTTGTGTACTCACTGTAAAATCTCTTTCTCTTAGCCTCTAATTGGGGGACACAGGACCATGAGTGTTATGCTGCTGTCCACTAGGAGGCGACACTATGCATAATCTGAAAAAGATTAAGCGTGGCTCCTCCTCTGCAGTATACACCCCTGGACGGCATAAGCCTTCTCCAGTTTTGTGCAAAAGCATTAGGAGGAACGTAACATGGATAACATAACCATGCCTATAAGAAGGCAACTACAGTTATATGAAAAAGTTTGGGCACCCCTATTAATCTTAAGCTTAATGTTTTATAAAAATTGGTGTTTTTGCAACAGCTATTTCAGTTTGATATATGTAATAACTGTTGGACACAGTAATGTTTCTGCCTTGAAATGAGGTTTATTGTACTAACAGAAAATGTGCAATCTGCATTCAAACAAAATTTGACAGGTGCATAAGTATGGGCACCCTTATCATTTTCTTGTTTTAAATACTCCTACCTACTTTTTACTGACTTACTAAAGCCCTTTTTTTGGTTTTGTAACCTCATTGAGCTTTGAACTTCATAGGCAGGTGTATGCAATCATGAGAAAAGCTACTTAACCCCTTAAGCCCCGAGGGTGGTTTGCACGTTAATGACCAGGCCAATTTTTACAATTCTGACCACTGTCACTTTATGAGGTAATTACTCTGGAACGCTTCAACGGATCCCCCTGATTCTGAGACTGTTTTTTCGTGACATATTGTACTTCATGATTGTGGTGAAATTTCTTCGATATCACTTGCGTTTATTTGTGAAAAAAACGGAAATTTGGCGAAAATTTTGAAAATTTTGCAATTTTCAAAATTTGAATTTTTGAGCCCTGAAATCAGAGAGATATGTCACACAAAAGAGTTAATAAATAACATTTCCCACATGTCTACTTTACATCAGCACAATTTTGGAACCCAAATTTTTTTTTGTTAGGGAGCTATAAGGGTTAAAAGTTCACCAGCGATTTCTCATTTTTCCAACAAAATTTACAAAACCATTTTTTTAGGGACCACATCACATTTGAAGTCACTTTGAGAGGTCTTTATGACAGAAAATACCCAAAAGTGACACCATTCTAAAAACTGCACCCCTCAATGTGCTCAAAACCACATTCAAGAACTTTATTAACCCTTCAGGTGCTTCACAGGAATTTTTTGAATGTGGAAGAAAAAAATGAACATTTAACTTTTTTCACAAAAATGTTACTTTAGACCCAATTTTTTTATTTTCACAGGGGTAACAAGAAGAAATGGACCCCAAAAATTGTTGTGCAATTTCCCCTGGGCACGCAGATACCCAATATTTGGGGAAAAAACACTGTTTGCGTGCACGGCAGGGCTCGGAAGGGAAGGAGCGCCATTTGACTTTTTGATTGTAAAATTTGCTTGAATAATTAGCGGACACCATGTTGCGTTTGGAGAGCCCCTGTGTCCCCAAACATTGGAGCTCCCCCACAAGTGACCCCATTTTGGAAACTAGACCCCCAAGGCACCTATCTAGATGCATAGTGAGCACTTGGAACCCCCAGGTGCTTCACAAATTGATTCGTAACAATGAAAAAGTGAAAAAAAAAACACTTTTTCATTTTTATGAATCAATTTGTGAAGCACCTGAGGGTTCCAAGTGCTCACAATGCATCTCGATAGGTGCCTTGGGGGGTCTAGTTTCCAAAATGGGGTCACTTGTGGGGGAGCTCCAATGTTTGGGCACACAGCGGCTCTCCAAACGCAACATGGTGTCGCTAACAATTTGAGCCGATTTTCCGTTAAATTTGTTAGAGGACACCATGTTGCATTTAGAGAGTCCCTGTGTGCCCAAACATTGGAGCTCCCCCACAAGTGACCCCATTTTGGAAACTAGACCCCCTAAGGCACCTATCTAGATGCATAGTGAGCACTTGGAACCCCAAGGTGCTTCACAAATTGATTCGTAACAATGAAAAAGTGAAAAAAAAACACTTTTTCATTTTTATGAATCAATTTGTGAAGCACCTGAGGGTTCCAAGTGCTCACAATGCATCTAGATAGGTGCCTTGGAGGGTCTAGTTTCCAAAATGGGGTCACTTGTGGGGGAGCTCCAATGTTTGGGCACACAGCGGCTCTCCAAACGCAACATGGTGTCGCTAACAATTTGAGCCGATTTTCCGTTAAATTTGTTAGCGGACACCATGTTGCATTTGGAGAGTCCCTGTGTGCCCAAATATTGGAGCTCCCCCACAAGTGACCCCATTTTGGAAACTAGACCCCCCAAGGCACCTATCGAGATGCATTGTGAGCACTTGGAACCCTCAGGTGCTTCACAAATTGATTCATAAAAATGAAAAAGTGTTTTTTTTTTCACTTTTTCATTGTTACGAATCAATTTGTGAAGCACCTGGGGGTTCCAAGTGCTCACTATGCATCTAGATAGGTGCCTTGGGGGGTCTAGTTTCCAAAATGGGGTCACTTGTGGGGGAGCTCCAATGTTTAGACACACAGGATCTCTCCAAACGCGACATGGTTCCAATTTGTTAGCGGACACCATGTTGCGTTTGGAGAGCCCCTGTGTGTCTAAACATTGGAGCTCCCCCACAAGTGACCCCATTTTGGAAACTAGACCCCCCAGGGAACTTATATAGATGTGTGGTGAGCCCATTGAACCCCCAGGTGCCTCTCAGAAAATCATAACGTTGACTTGTGAAAATAAAAAAAAAAACATTTTTTCCACAAAAATGCAAAAAAAAATATTTTCACAAGGGTACTAGGAGAAATTGCACCCCATAAGTTGTTGTGCAATTTCTCCTGAGTACTCATATACCCCATGTGTTGGAAAAAAACTACTATTTGGGCGCATGTAAGGGCTCGGAAGGGAAGGAGTGACGCTTTTGAACGCAGACTTTGATGGAATGGTCTGCGGGCGTCATGTCATGTTCTCAGAGCCCTTGATGTGCCTAAACAGTGAAATGCCTAACAAATGCCCCCTTTTTGGTAGTGTTAGTTGATTTTTGAATTTTGTAATGTAGTGTTATACATCAGTTGTGTAGGACAATCTGACGAACACTACACAACTGATGTATGACAACCTGACGAACACTACGTCAGCTGTGCAGTGTTCGTCAGGTTGTCATACTTCATAAATTAATTCAATAGTCCATCGAAGTATGGTACCTTTTGAAGCAGTCTTTCATACACAGGCCAGGTTTGTCAGGGCAGGTGTCACATTGATAAATGGTGTCCTTGCGTATTCCACTTTTATAACACACTCGGCACCTCTTTTGTGACTTTCCTTTTTTTCCGCTGTGAGGGATCTGCCCTGGGAAATGCTGGCCTGGTACAATTCTTGGTCCTTCAATTCCAGAAGTACTGGGGCCCTCTCTGTCACTGCTGCCAAATATCAGGGCCTTGATAACTGTTTCCTGAAACTGAAGGTACGACGCAGAAGTCTGGCCTGCACATTGTGACAGAAGGAAAGCATTGTGCATTGCCATCTGTACAATGTGCACGGCCAGCTTCTTGTACCACACTCTGGACTTTCTCAAAGCACTGTATGGCTGGAGGACTTGATCAGAGAGATCAACTCCCCCCATGTACTTGTTGTACCCCACTACACAGTCTGGTTTGACGACCTGTGTAGTGGAACCTCGTACAGTGCTGAGTGTGCTGCCATCACCATGTATGGTGGTCAAGAAAAGGACATCCCTTTTGTCCTTGTACTTGACCATCAACAGGTGGTCGCTACATTGGGCTCTGCTCTCACCCCTTTTGAGCAGCTGCCCAATTAGCGTCTTTGGGAGGCCTTTCTGAATTTTGCGGACAGTACCGCAGGCTGCGGTACGTCGCGCAGAGAGGGACTGGAAGAGCGGGATACTTGTATAAAAGTTATCCACGTAGAAGTGATAACCTTTATCAAGCAGTGGGTGCACCAAGTCCCACACAATTTTCCCACTCACTCCCAGAACAGGGGGGCATTCAGGGGGTTCAATCCGGGAGTCCTTCCCTTCATAAACTCTAAACTTGTGAGTGTATCCTGAGGTACTCTCACAAAGTTTATACAGCTTGATCCCATACCTTGCCCTCTTACTGGGCAGGTACTGCCGGAATCCAAGCCGCCCCTTAAAAGAAATTAAGGACTCATCCACACAAATGTCCCTTTGGGGCACGTACACTTCACCAAACTTGTTGTTGAAGTGTTCGATGACCGGCCGAACTTTGAAAAGACAATCAAAGTTCGGGTCATCGCATGCAGGACACCTTGCATTATCTTGGTAATGCAAGAACTTGTAGATGGCCTGAAAACGTGTCCGGGGCATGACCATTCGGAACACTGGAGTATTATACAAAACGTCAACACTCCAGTATTGCCGAAGCTCGGGCTTCTTCAAGTTCCCCATAAGAAGGACCAGGCCCCAAAACTTCATCATTTCTACTGCGTCTACAGGAGACCAGTTAGAAAATGATGAAGAGGGGTTTTGTTCTAAAAATTGATGAGCGTATAAATTAGTTTGGCCCACCATGAGGTTTATAAAATCCTCAGACAAAAAGACTTTGAAAAAGTCTATTTCTGTGAGGCCGGTGGTGTCAAACTTGATTCCTGATTCCGCTACGAAATCAGGAATCAGCGGCTCATAATTTTCGGGGGGCGAAGTCCATATAGGCTCAGTAGTGGGGGGCGCTGGAACATCTCTCCTGCGACGACGGCGGGGCGGGCCAGCAGAACCTGAGGAAGAGGAGGAAGAAGAGAAGGAGGAAGACGACGAGGAGTCGGAAAAAGAAAGAAATGTGGGATCCTCACCCTCACTGTCAGTGTCGGAGGCAAGAATAGCGTAAGCCTCCTCCGCTGAATAATGAGTTTGGGATGAGCAGGACATTGTTTGTTATGTATGTGGTGCGTGTGTGTCAATTCTTTGAGAGTGTGTGTGTGTCAGTACTTTATTTAGAGTGTGTGGAAAAAGGAAATACTGTATGTGGTGCAAACAGCGAGCACGAGTGTGGATTGGTGAACTATGCCACCGATCAATACTCGGCGGCTGCTGGATGTGCGCACAAATGTGTGGGGAGTGGGAAGAGGGGAATTGGGTTGGATGAGGGGAGATCAGATTACTTACCAAAGTCCTCTCTGTTCTTTCAGGACCGGGAGCCCGTAGCAGGAGCCCGGCGCTGGTGACCGGGAGCCCGGCGCTGGTGACCGGGAGCCCGGAGCAGGAGACCGGGAGCCCGGAGCAGGAGACCGGGGGCCCGGAGCAGGAGACCGGGAGCCCAGAGCAGGAGACCGGGGGCCCGGAGCAGGAGACCGGGGGCCCGGAGCAGGAGACCGGGAGCCCGGAGCAGGAAGACGGGAGCCCGGAGCAGGAAGACTGGAGCCCGGAGCAGGAGACCGGGAGCAGGAGACCGGGGGCCCGGAGCAGGAGACCGGGAGCCCGGAGCAGGAAGACGGGAGCCCGGAGCAGGAGACCGGGAGCCCGGAGCAGGAGACCGGGAGCCCGGAGCAGGAAGACGGGAGCCCGGAGCAGGAGACCGGGAGCCCGGAGCAGGAAGACGGGAGCCCGGAGCAGGAGACCAGGAGCACGGAGCAGGAGACTGGTACTGGAGCTGGAGATCAGAAGCAAAAGAATTAAAGAATTAACAGGGACACTGGGGTGAGGCGGATTGGGATGGGAAGGGGGGTAAAAAGACAGGGGAGTGGGAAGAGGGGTAAAAAGACAGGAGAGTGGGAAGAGGGGGATTGGGGTGGATGAGGGGAGATCAGAGATGGACTTACCAAAGGGTCAGCAGGACTGGAACAGAAGACCCAGAGCAGGAGCCCGGGAGCCCGGAGCAGGAGACCAGGAACCCGGAGCAGGAGACCAGGAGCCCGGTGCAGGAGACCAGGAGCCCGGTGCAGGAGATCAGGAACCCGGCGCTGTTGACCGGGAGCCCGAAGCTGGTGACCGGGAGCCCGGCGCAGGAGCCCGGGAGCAGTAGACCAGGAGCCCGGAGCAGGAGACCAGGAGCCCGGAGCAGGAGACCAGTACTGGAGCTGGAGATCAGAAGCAAAAGAATTAACAGGGACACTGGGGTGAGGCGGATTGGGGTGGGAAGGGGGGTAAAAAGACAGGGGAGTGGGAAGAGGGGTAAGAAAACAGGGGAGTGGGAAGAGGGGGATTGGGGTGGATGAGGGTACTCTGATTGGAGCAATCGATGTCATCATCGATCGCTCCAATCACAGCAGTCTGGGGGATTGAATCACATTACAGGGGGTCATGGGGCGGTGACAGGCAGGTCACAAGCCGGTCACCGCCCCTTGACCGCCCTGTCACCGCGCGGTCGCGCTACGATAGGTGCGATCGATTTGATCGGCGATCTCACCGATCATAGCAGTCCGGGGCCAGGGCTGGGGTGTCCTAGCAACAGTCTAGGATCGGTGCTCATAAGAGCACCGATCCTAGGCTGCAGATCACTGTTTCCGGCAATCACATTGCCGGAAACAGTGAGAAATGCTGTGATTGGCTGTTCAGATTTGAACAGCCAACCACAGCGATCGCTGGTGCGGGGGGGCGGCGACAGCCCCCGGGATGATGACGCCATCTACCAGGAGGTAAGATGGCACCGTAACTTTAATGCTGTCACCGCGACTTAAGTCGCGGTGCCGCATTAAAGATATGACGTACTAATACGGGTCTGGCTCTTAAGTCCCAGGGCACAGACGCGTATTAGTACGTCAGATGTTATTAAGGGGTTAAAGTGGCCACTTGCAAGTTGTTCTCCTGTTTGAATCTCCTCTGAAGAGTGGCATAATGGGCTCCTCAAAACAACTGTCAAATGATCTGAAAACAAAGATTATTCAACATAGTTGTTCAGGGTAAGGATACAAAAAGCTGTCTCAGAGATTTAACCTGTCAGTTTCCACTGTGAGGAACATAGGAAGGAAATGGAAGAACACAGGCCAAGAAAAACATCAGAAAGGCAGAGAAGAAGAATGGTGAGATCAGTCAAGGACAATCCTCAGACCACCTCCAGAGAGCTGCAGCATCAACTTGCTGGAGAGGGTGTCACTGTGCATCGGTCAACTATACAACACACTTTGCACAAGGAGAGTGATGCGAAAGAAGCCGTTTCTGCAAGCACGCCACAAACAGAGTCGGCTGAGGTATGCAAAAGCACATTTGGAGAAGCCAATTTCTTTTTGGAAGAAGGTCCTGTGGACTGATGAACCCAAGATTGAGTTGTTTGGTCATACAAAAAGGCGTTATGCATGGCGGCAAAAAACACAGCATTCCAAGAAAAACACTTGCTACCCACATTAAAGTTTGGTGGAGGCTCCATCATGCTTTGGAGCTGAGTGGCCAATGCCGGCACCGGGAATCTTGTTAAAGTTGAGGGACGCATGGATTCCACTCAGTATCAGCAGATTCTTGACAATAATGTTCAAGAATCAGTGATAAAGTTGAAGTTACGCAGGGGATGGATCTTTCAGCAAGACAATGATCCAAAACACCGCTTCAAATCTACTCAGGCATTCATGCAGAGGAACAATTACAATGTTCGGGAATGGCCATCCCAGTCCCCAGACCTGAATATCATTGAACATCTGTGGGATCATTTGAAGAGGGCTGTCCATCAAACTTAACTGAACTGGAATTGTTTTGTAAAGAGGAATGGTCAAAAATACCTTCATCCAGGATCCAGGAACTCATTAAAAGCTACAGGAAGCGACTAGAGGCTGTTATTTTTGCAAAAGGAGGATCTACTAAATATTAATATCACTTTTCTGGTGAGGTGCCCATGCTTATGCACCTGTCAAATTTTGTTTGAATGCAGATTGCACATTTTCTGTTAGTACAATAAACCTCATTTTAAGGCAGAAACATTACTGTGTCCAACAGTTATAACATATATCAAACTGAAATAGCTGTTGCAAAAACACCAATTTTTCGAAAACATTAAGCTTAAGATTAATAGGGGTGCCCAAACTTTTTCATATAACTATGTACGAGCTCAAAAAAAAAAAACAATATGAGAACTCAACATAACAACGGCCCGAAACGGGCAACAGGGTGGGAGCTGTGTCCCCCAATTAGAGGCTAAGAGAAAGAGATTTTAGGGTGAGCACACAAAAATCTCCTTTACTCTGTCGCCTCATTGAGGGACACAGGACCATGGGACGTCCCAAAGCATTCCCTGGGTGGAAAGCAATGGACAAATATTGTGTAGACAGGCCCCTATAATTGGGGCACCGCCGCCTGCAGGATACACCTACCCAGGCTCGCATCTGCCGAGGATTGGGTATGAACCCTGTAGTGTTTGGTAAACGTGTGTAGGCTAGTCCAGGTGGCTGCCTTACACAATTGTTGTGCCGAAGCCTGGTGCCGAATGGCCCAGGAGGTCCAACCGCACGTGTAGAGTGTGCCGTAATACCTGCTGGAAGAGGAGAATTTGAGGCGGAAGGCCTCTTGTATGGTGAATTTGATCCACCTGGCAAGGGTAGCGTTGGAAGCTGGCAGACCCTTGCGACCGTCTTCCAGAAGAAGGAAAAAAGAATAAGATTTCAGTAAGGGCGCAGTCCTAAACACATAGATACGCAATGCCCTGACAAGGTCAAGCGTATGCAGAGCATTCTCCACTCTATCAACCGGGACCGGACAGTGGGATGGCAGTGAAATTTCCTCATTGAGGTGGAGGTTGGACACAACCTTCGGAAGGAAGGATGGGACCGTATGGAGAACTACCTTGTCCTGGTAAAAAGCCAGGAAGGGCCATCTGCAGGTGAGTGCTGTTAGTTCAGACACCCTGCGTAGCGAGGTGATTGCCACCGGGAAAACCACTTTCTGGGATAGAAGCAGAGTGGGACTTCCCTAAGGGGTTCAAAGGGTTTTTCATGCAATGCTGTCAGCACCAGGTTGAGGTCCCACGCTTCTAGTGGTCGTCTGTAGGGGGGAACCAATCGTGAAACCCCCTGAAGAAATGTCCTTACTTGTGGCTTGTTAGCAATGCACCTTTGAAAAAGCACTGAGAGAGCTGATACCTGGCTCTTAAGGGAGGCCAGGGACAGTCTGGCCTCCAGACCCGATTGTAGAAACCCAAGTACCCTGGGGAGGGAATAAGGGAATGGGGTCTGGCCACGAGATTCACACCAGGTAAAGAAGGCTTTCCAGGTACGGTAATAAATCTTAGCAGAGGTTGGCTTCCGTGCCCTGATCATGGTTCCAATGACGTCCGGCGAGAACCCTGACTGGGTTAGAACCCAGGTCTCAATGGCCACGCCGTCAATTTGAGGGCCCCTAAGTTCTGGTGGTAGAACGGGCCTTATGACAGAAGATCCGGGCGGTTGGGGAGATGCCAGGGGACGTCTGCTGTGAGCTGTACGATGTCGGCATACCATGTATGTCTGGGCCAGTCCGGTGCGATTAGGATGGTTGGAACTCCCTCTTGCTTGATCTTCCTCACGACTCTGGATATCAGGGGGAGAGGTGGAAAAATGTACAGGAGCTGGAACTGGGTCCAGTCCTGAACCAGGGCATCCGCTCCTAGCGCCCACGGGTCGTGTGTTCTGGCCATGAAGTTGGAGACCTTGGCATTGAAGTGGGATGCCATTAGGTCCACGTCCGGAGTCCCCCAGCGATGGCAGATCTGTCGAAAAACTTCGGGATGGAGAGACCACTCTCCCGAGTCCATTCCTTGCCGGCTGAGGAAGTCTGCTTCCCAGTTGTTCACCCCCGGAATGTGGACCGCAGAGAGAATCGAACCTGTGTCTTCCGCCCAGTGGAGAATGTGTGTCACTTCTCGCATCGACTGGGCACTGCGGGTCCCCCTTTGGTGATTCACATATGCCACAGCCGTGGCATTGTCCGACTGTACTCTAATGTGAGAGGCTGCCAGTAAGAAATGGAAGGCTCTCAACGCCAGAAGGATGGCACGAATTTCCAAGATGTTGATGGGCATGGTCGCTTCCGCTGGGGACCACTTGCCCTGTGCTCTGTGGTGTAGGTGCACCGCACCCCAACCCGTCAGGCTCGCGTCGGTGGTCAGAACCTTCCATTGACCCGTGAGAAAGGATTTCCCCTTTGTTAGTGAGGTTGGCTTGAGCCACCAGTGCAGGGACCTCCTGGTTGACGACGTCAGCTGGAACTCCCTGTCGAGAGAAAAAGGGTTCCTGTCCCATGACTTGAGGATGGCTAGTTGGAGAGGCTGGGGAAATGGGACCGCTTCTATTGCCGCCACCATCCTGCCAAGGACTCTCATGGCAAACCGGAGAGATCGAGGGGGTTTGCTGAGGAGAGTGCGAACTTCTAGACGGAGAGGCAGTGCCTTGTCCTTGGGAAGGAGCACTAGACCCCTGAAGGTGTTGAGTAGCATTCCCAGGAAGGTCAGAGACTGACTCGGGGTTGGTGATGACTTTTGTAGGTTGACTAACCAGCCCAGGCGACTCAGAGTGTCGATTGTGATTGAGACGCTGAGCTCGCAGTCCTTGAAGGTGGGAGCCTTGATAAGGAGATCGTCCAGGTATGGAACGACTACTATGCCTCTGGAGTGCAGGACGTCCATGGTGGCTGCCATGACTTTGGTAAACACTCTGGGAGCCGTGGCGAGTCCGAACGGGAGAGCCACGAACTGGTAGTGGTCCTGGTCGATTGCGAACCTGAGAAATCTCTGATGGGGAGGTGCAATTGGTATATGCAGGTATGCGTCTTGTATGTCTATGGAGGCGAGAAATTCTCCCTTTTCCATGGACGCAATGATTGACCGAAGGGACTCCATGCGTTAGTGACGTACCCGTACATATTTGTTGAGCTGTTTTAGGTCCAGTATGGGCCGTATGCCTCCTCCTTTCTTGGGGACTACGAATAAATTGGAGTAGAACCCTCGGCCGCGGGGACCGGTAATATGACTCATGCTTGAAGAAGCGAGAAGACCGCTTGGCGGAAGGCACGAGCCTTGGCTGGCGGTTTTGGGGGAACAGAAAGAAAGAGTCTGTTTGGTGGGTTGGAAGTGAACTCTATTTTGCATCCCGAAGACACTAGTTCCCTGACCCACCTGTCTTCTGTAATAGGCAGCCAGACTTGATGAAAAAGCAAAAGTCGGTCACCTATAGGTGGGGTGTCTTCCGGAGTCCATGAGTCATGATGAGGAGGAAGTCTGAGATTTTCCTCCTTTGGACTTTGACTAGCCTGCTTTTGACTGCCAGGTCTTGTCTGACTTTTGAGTCGACCGTGAGTTGTCCCTGTGTGGGGAGTGGTTGCTATTTTGTGCTGGCCTCGAGACGGACCAGCACGAAGAGTTCCGAAAGGATCGGAATCGAGTTTGGTTACTCTTCTTGTAAGTGCGTTTGGGTTGCAGTTGGGGGAGAGAGGTACTCTTACCCCCGGTGGCGTTGGATATCATCGTGTCCAACTATTCACCAAAAAGTCGACCACTGAGGTACGGGAGGTGCGTGAGGGACCTCTTAGAGGCTGCATCTGCTTTCCATTCCCGCAGCCAGAGGATACACCGAATATTGATGGCGTTTGATGCTATCCCCGCTGCACCCCTTGCAGAATCCAGAGCTGCATGAAGCGTGCAATCTGCTACAACTGCTATTTGAACCGCTTGGTCCAACAGCTCAGGAGCAGATACTTGAAGGCCAGCTTGTAAAGGAGTGACTGTGCTGCTAGCCTAGAGACTGGGGGATCCACTTCGGGTGGATCTGTCCATTCCTTGGTGGCCTCCTGTGAGAAGGGGTACCGCGCCTCCAGATATTTGCGATTAGTAAACTTCTACTCAGGCTGTGAGAACTGCTTTTTAAGGATCGACTTAAACTCTGGGTGGTCAAAGAAGACCTTAGGCGGCTTCAGAACTCCTTCAAAAGGAAATCTTGTGTTGTGGTGCCTCCGGGGGCGGATCAGAAATGTCCAGCACCCGATGGATGGACGAGGTTACGTCCTCAACTAGCGCTGTATTGCTAGGGGGAATTGGGATCAGGGACCCTTCAGTTTCCTTGTCTGAGTCGGAATTACAGATGCCTTCCGAATCCTGTGTATCGCTAAGGCATCTCCTGCTGGGTGAACCGGGGTGGAGGTCTGGTCGGGGATCGCTGTGGAAAACTGCATTGTCTGTCCCTGGTAGGGGACGGTCTAGATGACCTGGAACTACGGTGTCTCTCTCTAGAAGGGGATGACCGTGTGCTATAGGATGACGCAGATGAACGTGACCTGTGGGTCCGCTTGCGTCGTGACCTAGACGTGGATGTGCCCGGGTCGTCATGTCCCTGAGTCGAGCCTTCCCTTTGCTGGGTAGCGTTCATAGCCGAGGCATGACTCTGCAGAGCCTGAAGCAATGTGGAGGTTAGGTTATCTATAGACTGCGTCATAGATTGCGACATCTGAGTGACCCATTCCGGCATGGAATTAGACACCGAAGCATTGACAGGGGCTTCTTGGGGCTCTGGCACAGTAGTCTGGATGCAGTCCTGGCAGCACGGGTACGTGCTGCCACTGGGGAGAGTATTGCTGCAGGCTGTACAGAGTGCATAATAGCAGTCCTGCCTGGTTCTCTTGGACCTTGAGCCAGGCATAGTGCACTGGGGTGGCTATGCAGAGGGCCCTACAGGGTTGGCTATGCAGAGGAGCCTATAAGGAATAATGGATTCACAGCCGAGGAAGAACTCAAGCTGTGATCTTATCCCACCAGTGTGTCCGTAGTTCCAGCGCCGAAGATCCACAGTCCTGTGCCCCCCGGAGACTGGCTGGTCTTCCCTTATCCTGCAGCAGATAATGGCCGCCGGAGTAAAGTTAAGAAAGAAGTGGGGTTGAGAGCTGAAAAGGGCGGCAGAACTGTGTGAAATCGCGCCCTTTCAGTCTCGATCTGCCCCCTCTATGACACTGTAGAGTGTCAAATTTGTCATCCAGGGGGGCGGGCCGGGGAGAGGAGGTGGTGGCTTCGGCTAGGCCGAAGCCGCGGCCTAAATTAGATGCCTGATGCCCAAAGGGACTCCAGACTGGCGCGGAAGTCCAGGAGGGGGACGGATCTGAACCGGACCCCCCCGGATTTAAAGGCAGGATAGCGGTGGGGTATGAGCGGAAGGGGGGGCCCTGTGAAGAGTCCCCCTGAGGCACCATAGAGCTGGTGCTGCCGCAGAAACAGGGCGCAGGGAGGCCTGTGCCTCTGTTGTGTCATGCCTGCCTGCACACCCCCTGGCCCCAACAGGAGCCCGCAGCAGGACTGGGGTCCCTGGATTGAGCCGTAGTGTGCTGGCTGCTGGGAGCTGCTGCCTGTACAGGCCCTACCTGAGGCGTTTCAACCTAATACCCCCAGGGTGGGGATTAGGGAGGTGCTGCTGTCACCGTCAGGGGGCTATATCCTCGCCTCGACCTCAACCCAGAAACCAAAAGGAATTGGGGAAGGAGGGGGGTCTCGACTTCGAACCAGCACCCGAGGGGCTGGGGAAGGAGCGACATGGGGAATAGCCATCTCGACTTCAACCGTGCACCTCGTAATAAGAGGCCGAGGAAGGAGCCATGCCGGGAGTCTCGCAGTAGACCCACTTTTCTTCATCTGTAATCCCGTCGGAGAAAACGGAGTAAAAGTTTTAGGTGTGCCTCCTATGCGACACTAAGCAAAAACTGGAGAAGGCTGATGCCGTCCAGGGGTGTATACTGCAGAGGAGGAGCCACGGTTAATCTTTTTCAGATTATGCATAGTGTTCCCTTAGTGGACAGCAGCATAACACCCAAGGTCCTGTGTCCCCCAAAGAGGCGACAGAGTAAAAGGCATGCGGATTTACATGCGCTTTTTTAAGTGTTTTTGTACATCAATGAATGCTTTTTGGAGCTAAATAAAGGTGGTGGGACATTGCTTAAGCTCTTGGATTACCATAAGAACTTGGGTGTTTATACTGGTTCATTTAAATGATTAAAGAATGGGTCTGTTGTATTTCAGATAAAGTGTTTACACTGTGTCTATGCTTTTTTAAATTAAAGTTTGGTCATGAAAAGGTCTAATTGACACCTTGACATCACTAAACAAAAGAGCTGGGTGTCAGCTAGTCCCATTCAATCAATCTTCATTAGCATTTCTATTCATGTAATTTATGCGACTTGTGTGAGATGCTAATTTTAGCCTGGGAAGGTGCCATTAGGCAAACATGGTCCCTGGCCATTAAATAACATCTCACAGCTGGTTTGTTAGCCGCTACATCCCCCGATCAGCACTCAGCAGCGCTTTGGACACAACGTATTTATGTTGCATCCAAAACGTGATGTTCTAACGCCGCACTTTTGTTGTCGGTACATGTGAATCCACCACATATAATGACACTTCAGGTCGGTCAAAATCTGCAGCAGAGACTAGCGTGTGAGTTTGGGTTCGTGGCCACGATCAGGAGCCGCTGCAGGTTTGATGCGGCGTGTTTATACAGCGTCAAACCCGCAGCGTCCAGATGTTACAGCATAGTGGATGGGATCTCTAGAAATCCCACGTCCACTATGCGTGCATCAGAGGCTGCGAATCACCCGTGGACACTGACATGCGGTGCGTCTTTCAGGACCGCAGCATGTCAAGTTCTCTTGCGGAGTCGCTAGTCTCCGCAACAGAAAATTGACCACCAGAATGTATTGAATGCGGTAAATCAGCATGGTTCAGTGAACACATGTGGATTTACCTGTGTTCAATAGAATGCAGCATTTTGGACGCAGGAAAACTTTGCTTCCAAAGAGCTGCTACGTCTGAATTATGGGCACAGAGCCTAAGAAAAAAAAATGGTGTGGGCTCCCGCATCATTTTTATAACCAGCAGAGGGAAAGCCGACCGCTGGGGGCTGATATTAATAATACAGAAAAAAGCCACACAATAGCTACAAAAAGGTGGGCGGATAGCCAGCCAAATGGCGAGCATCCGTCCAAAAGCACGCTGAAAACATCATATCAAAAAAAGGAGGAAAGCTCAGCATATCATTGCAAAAAAGTATCTTTATTTAAACATATATAGAAAAATAGGTATTTAGACCAGACAAATTGTAGGTAAAAGATGACTGAGTAGGAACATACTAATACTCAAATATATGCACTAATAAGACAATGGTTTTAGCCCTTTGATATAGATAGGATTGCACACTAGCCCAAGGCAAAACAGGAATCATAAATAGTGGAAGCAATGAATGTGCTATATATAATAAAAGCATTCCACTTGTCACTTGTGTCGGGTAAAGGAGTATTCTTAATGTAACAGAGAAAAGCATTGCCATATGTCAAGGGGGCGCACCAACATCTACCTAATACCAGGGCAAAATATATAATGAGAAGTATGTTACTTGTAGAAAGCTCTCACAGTCAGAGAGGGGAGGAGGGGGAGAGAAGAGAGTGTGGTGGTAGCATGGAGCCTGACGCGCGTTTCGCGGTAAAACCGCTTTCTCAAGGGCGGGTGATAGATGTATGGCGCCCCCAAGGCATATATATATATGTCCATATCCCTTTGATACTAGCGAAAATACATGTAGCTGTGATGCGGGGCGCGCACCCGGAAGTAGCCAGCTAAACCGGGGGCGTGTCCCGCAAATCACATGACATGAAGTAAAGCTGTAACGGCGCATGCGCGCGGGCGAGAGGGGCGCACCGCGCACGACCCGGCCGTCAAGCCGCTACTGCGCAAGCGCGAACCAAAAAGGTTCGCGCAGGCGCAGAGAGGCATGGAGACAGCCAGGCAAGCGCGCAACGCAATCTCCCCCATCATACACACACGCGCACATCACGTCAGTGAATGGCACTGCCAATTGTAGATATAAGAAAGGAGAAGAACGGGGACAACGACTAGGAGCAGCCACGAGAGAGTATAACAGTATAACAATACAGGGATGAAACAGTAATAATACAAATGCCACTACAGAGTAATAGAGATTAGCCATATTCAGCAGCATCATCCCGGCATAGGTGTGTATTCTAATTTGTAATGCTCTCATCAGGACATATATCCCATAATGGATGTGATCACAGAATTCGCCAAATCAAATTGGGTTAGGGAAGCAGCCAAATCTATACACTCCTGAAACCAAAAAGAAAACACAAATAGAAAGGCCACAGATAAAAACCAGAATGAAAAATAAAATGAAAAAATAAAATATAAATAATGAACAACCACCCAATATATGCATGTGTAAGGAGATTATATAGCTCCAAATAAGAAATGCATAGATTGTGGCTATAAGAATGGAGAGAAGCTCAGAGATTCGTTCAAGCCATAAGGTGTCACAGTGTTTAATCGTACAATCCATTGTGACTCTTTCTGAGCCAATAGCTTTTTGGCATTACCACCCCGTATCCCCATGTGTATTGCATCAATACCACGCACCATGAAAGAGCGGGGATTACAGTTATGTTTCAATTTAAAGTGCCGTGGTATTGTTTTTAGCTGAGCTAGATCGCTCGCCGAGGTAGCTGCTGCAATGTCACAAATATGCTCACGTGTGTGAACCCGTAGTTCCCTTGTGGTTAAACCAACATAGATCATGGGGCAGCTACACGTGGCATAGTAATGATGTTGGATGTACCGCAGGAAATATGGTGTCTGATATCGAATGTTCTGTGGCCATCAGCTGAACAAAAGCTGGTGTACCGCAAAACATTTGGACAGGCCACACAGTGTCCACATTTATAATTGCCTTTAATAGGGCCCCCAGAGCCAAAGGGTCGCGTTACCGGTGCAACGTAGTGACTCTTGGTCAATATGTCGCCAAGATTCCGACATCTCATTGGTGTCATTGATGGAAGAGACCCCGGGTGTCCCCTCAGGGAGGGCTCCACCATCAAGATACTCCAATGTTTTTGAAGGATGGCTCTCATGCTATCCCATTCGTGGTTATAGGTGGAGATGAAACGTATGGTTTCTTCCCTATCCGAAGATCGTATTTTCGGATGCAGGAGGACAGTACGAGGAGTCTTACATGCTCTATCATACCCCCTCCTAATACATCTCCGACTATAACCACGTTGCAGGAAGCGCTGTTTAAGGTCCTGTGCCTGACGCTGAAAGCTCTGTTCAGTAGAGCAGATGCGCCTCATCCTCAGGAACTGTCCGACCGGGACAGCTCCAATTGTGGCTGGACTGTGGGCAGATCCCGCATGAATCAAAGCATTGACCGAGGTGGGCTTTCTGAACACGTCCGTCTGCAGGCCCCCATGGATGTCGACACACAGGGATATGTCCAGAAAGTCCACCTTCTTAGTGTCATGTATATAGGTCAGCTTGATGTTATATTGATTCATGTTAAGACAGTCCATGAACTCTCCGAGCTGCTGTATAGAACCCCGCCACAAAAATAAAATGTCATCAATATATCTCAGCCAGCACAGCACATGGTGGGCAGCAGGGATGGTATCCCCATCAAAGATTTCCCTTTACCACAGCCCTAGGAAGAGGTTGGCATATGAGGGGGCACAGGCCGCCCCCATGGCTGTGCCACGCTTCTGGAGATAAAATTGATCTTTGAAAACAAAAAAGTTATGAGTCAGGGCAAATTCCATCAGCTCAAGGATGAGTTCACACAAGGGACTATCCAGGTCGGAGGCTCCGAGAAAGAGACGCACCACGTTCAAACCATAAGTGTGGTTAATGCTGGTATACAGGCTTTCAACGTCGGCAGTGACCAAGAGAGTCCCCTCATCCACCGTGATACCGTCGACCCTAGTAAGGGCGTCCGTTGTGTCTTTGATGTATGATGGTAAATTGGTCACTAAGGGTTTTAAATAGTGATCAATAAATCTACATATGGGTTCACATAGTCCCCCAATACCAGACACAATCGGACACCCTGGAGGGTCGACGGGATCTTTGTGGATTTTGGGTAGAAGGTAAAAGGTGGGGATCCTGGGGAAGGCCACTGTCAAGCCCTCATAAACCTTTTTGGAGATTATTGAGCACTCCAGAGCCTGGGTTAGGATGTCCTGCAGCCTAGCAGTGAAGTGGGTCAAAAGACAAGAGGGCAATCTAACATAGGTATTGGGGTCTCTCAATTGGCGGAAAGCCTCCCGCTCATACTTGTTGATAGGCCAAATAACAATGTTGCCCCCCTTATCTACACCCTTGATAACCACGTCACTGAGTTCCTGAAGCTGTTGTAAAGCTCGGCGATGGTTATATGTGAGATTATCAAATTTCCGTTTTGTTGGTAATCTAAGGAAATCTTCAGTGACAAGTTTGGTGAAAATCTCTACTGCAGGGCATAGAGATAAGGGGGGAACCTTGTAGATTTCGGCATAATAGATTGAGGGAACCCACCTCGTGAAGGATTGCAGTGTTCCTCTGCCAGTTCTTCCAAACATCTCAATGCTTCTCTCTCAGTCACTGCTGCATCCATAACCTCCGGGCTCTTGTGATGCAACTTCTTCAATACCAATTTGCGAGAAAATAGGTGTAGATCTTTTATCCCTGTGAAGAAGTTGAAAGCATTAGTTGGAGAAAATGTAAGACCTCTCCCCAGGACCTCCACCTGTGGGGGCTGATATTAGTAGCCGCAGAAGGCTCCATTAGCCAACAATGTTCCCTGGCTATTAATATCAAACCACAGCTGTTTGTTTAGCCTTAACTGACTAGATTACAGGAGCAGCCCAGAAAAAAATTGACATGGGGTCCCCCTATAAAACCTAACCAGCAAAGGCTAAACTAGACAGCTGTGGGCTGATATTAATAGCCAGGGAAGGGGTCATGAATACTAGCCCCCTTCGCGGCTATTAATTTCACCCCTCAGCAGTCCCAGAAATGGCGCATAAGATCCCCAATACTAACCGTGTAGTAAAGTGAACGGCGCTTTTTCAATAAAAACACGGCCAGAATAAAGTATTTTAATGTATACTGACAGGGGTGTAAAATCACCCCTAGTGAGAATACAGTGCTTCAGGGGGTCACTGTGGTTCATCAGCTGAAGATCAGCTGATGAGCCCCTGTGAGTTTACCACCATGGGAACATTCATGCAAATGTTCTCAGGTTGAACATCAGCTGATCGGACATGAGACTGATCAGCTGATTACCGGCGTCAGCAATCAGCTAATGGTCACGTGGTCATCAGCTGATTGTTGCCAGCACTGATCAGCTGATGATCACGCGACCATCAGCTGACCGCTGACTTCACTGATCACCTGATGGTCGCGTAACCATCAGGTGATCGCTGACGGCACTGATCACCTGATGGTCACGTGACCATCAGGTGAACGCTGACTTCACCGCAGGTCCTGGCAGCACACTGCGGTGCGCAGGTCCACGCCCTGCAGTGTACCGCTAGCCACTGAGGACAGAGCATATATTATATATATATATATATATATACACACACACACATACAGTATACATATACAGTACAGACCAAAAGTTTGGACACACCTTCTCATTTAAAGATTTTTCTGTATTTTCATGACTATGAAAATTGTACATTCACACTGAAGGCATCAAAACTATGAATTAACACATGTGGAATTATATACTTAACAAAAAAGTGTGAAACAACTGAAAATATGTCTTATATTCTAGGTTCTTCAAAGTAGCCACCTTTTGCTTTAATGACTGCTTTGCACACTCTTGGCATTCTCTTGATAAGCTTCAAGAGGTAGTCACTGGAAATAGTCTTCCAACAATCTTGAAGGAGTTCCCAGAGATGCTTAGCACTTGTTGGCCCTTTTGCCTTCACTCTGTGGTCCAGCTCACCCCAAACCATCTCGATTGGGTTCAGTTCTGGTGACTGTGGAGGCCAGGTCATCTGGCGTAGCACCCCATCACTCTCCTTCTTGGTCAAATAGCCCTTACAAAGCCTGGAGGTGTGTTTGGGGTCATTGTGTTGTTGAAAAATAAATGATGGTCCAACTGTGACGCGAGTCACTACAGAAATAACAGTCTCAGAAGAGGAGAGAAAAGACTAATATTACTGAAAGAAATATAATATTAGAGCTACTTACTAGATAAAAATAGGGAGGTCAAACAATCCAAAGTCAAGTCCAGGAAGATGGCGCAGTACAAAGGGAGCAGACAAAAGAGTAGTCAGATAACAAGCAAATGGTCAAAATCCAGGTAAGGGAAAATAGTCAGGCGGGGTCAGGCACAGAGCACAGAGAGATCAGTCCTACACAGGTAATACCAAATGTACAATTGACACTGGGTGAAGGAGCTAGCATGCTTAAGTAGAAGACTAATCAAGGGAAGTGAACACAGATGATTGCAGAAACAACCCAGCAAACCCAAAACAGACTGACAGCCTCCACACAATAGTAACCTAGCAGACAAGGAAAGTGTGGAGACCGTGACACCAACTAAACGCAAACCGGATGGAATACCATGCCGCTGCAAGACGCTGTGGTAGCCATGCTGGTTCAGTATGCCTTCAATTTTGAATAAATCCCCAACAGTGTCACCAGCAAAGCTCCCCCACACCATCACACCTCCTCCTCCATGCTTCACGGTGGGAACCAGGCATGTAGAGTCCATCCGTTCACCTTTTCTGCGTTGCACAAAGACACGATGGTTTGAACCAAAGATCTCAAATTTGGACTCCTCAGACCAAAGCACAGATTTCCACTAGTCTAATGTCCATTCCTTGTGTTCTTTAGCCCAAACAAGTCTCTTCTGCTTGTTGCCTGTCCTTAGCAGTGGTTTCCTAGCAGCTATTTTACCATGAAGGCCTGCTGCACAAAGTCTCCTCTTAACAGTTGTTGAAGAGATGTGTCTGCTGCTAGAACTCTGTGTGGCATTGACCTGGTCTCTAATCTGAGCTGCAGTTAACCTGTGATTTCTGAGGCTGGTGACTCGGATAAACTTATCCTCAGAAGCAGTAGTGACTCTTGGTCTTCCTTTCCTGGGGGGTCCTCATGTGAGCCAGTTTCTTTGTAGCGCTTGATGGTTTTTGCAACTGCACTTGGGGACACTTTCAAAGTTTGCCCAATTTTTCAGACTGACTGACCTTCGTTTCTTAAAGTAATGATGGTCACTCGTTTTTCTTTGCTTAGAATTTGTATTATGGCAAGAAAAAAGCAGCTAACAGTCTATTCAGTAGGATTATCAGCTGTGTAGCCACCTGACTTCTGCACAACACAACTGATGGTCCCAACCCCATTTATAAGGCAAGAAATCCCACTTATTAAACCTGACAGGGCACACCTGTGAAGTGAAAACCATTTCCGGTGACTACCTCTTGAAGCTCATCAAGAGAATGCCAAGAGTGTGCAAAGCAGTCATCAAAGCAAAAGGTGGTTACTTTGAAGAACCTAGAATATAAGACATATTTTCAGTTGTTTCACACTTTTTTTGTTAAGTATATAATTCCACATGTGTTGTGTGGCGCCCCTGAGGGTTCGACCGCCACAGGGATGCTGCACTTCTTTAATGGAGTGTAGTGTTCCTCCTCTGAGGTAAGAACAGTGTGATAGTCGTGACCCAATCTTTGCATCCAACACCACACTTCTCCACCAGAGGGGGCTAGTATGTTACAGGGAGACTGGGGAACCAAGAGTGAGGGGAACCAGTTAGTGGGTGTGGGTGGAGGACCTACAAGTTAGTTACACTTTAAATTTCATATTTAATAAAAAGCCATCTTTGGTTTTGGTCTTTGTGCTGTTAAATACTGTGTGTTACTGTGCTCTCCCACTCTGATAGTGGACCCTGTGTGGGCCTGCAGAGGTCGGAGACACGGCCCTCATACCCTGGTCTTGGGACGAGAGGCAAGTTGCAGACGGGGAATGTCTCAACCCGGCCAATGACCATGACCAAGAAGGCCTGGAGCTTAAGAGTGTGACTCCACAGCAAATGGATCCCAGGCAGGATGCAGACGGAGCGGTGTACGCCACCTGTCCTCGCCAACCTGATATATTCAGAGGGAGTCCGGCTGCAAGAGGGGTACCTACCCCCGACACCCGACCTTGCTACTCCATGTCCTGGTCGGGGAAGCCCGGTAGGCCCTGAGGATCCCACCGGGTACCGGACGGAGCGGAGCTGCCACCCGAGCCCTTGTTCTGAGAGGAGCTCAGAGGGAGACCCGGCCTATTTGCACACACACTGACAGGAAAGGATTAGGCCCGTAGTTCAGGAACACTCTGGTGTAGTGTCCCGACTGAATGCTGGACTTACTCGGAGGTTGTCGGACCCCCGTCTCTGGTGACCGAAGGACTCCGCGGGGAGCAGGGAGTCACCTTCCTCATGCCATCTATGTGAGTAAAGCCTTGGAAGTTCACCCCTACGGCCTCCGGACTGTTCATTCTGCGCCACACCACGAGACGCGGAGCCTGCATTCCTTCACTACTACCCCCTCCATCCTGTCCCTCTGCCCTGAGGCCACGCTCCGCCTGTGGGGAGTAGTAATAACTTTGACCGCCATAACACCATGTCTCAGCGGACTGAAGCGGCGCTGGTGGCCCTTCACCAGGTACCACCGGTGGCGTAGTCGTTAATCAGCCACTCAACCCGGACAAGCATACACCATCTCTTTTTTTACTGTGACGGCCCTGAGCACGGGTCGGGTCCGGGCCACGGCTACACCCCATCTCTCCATCACAGGACCTGACTCCGAGTCCCCCATCTCCCAGGGTAAAGAAAAGAGCTTTTTCGAGTAAGAGGCGTCACAGCTGATTCATAGTTTTGATGCCTTCAGTGTGAATGTACAATTTTCAAAGTAATGAAAATACAGAAAAATCTTTAAATGAGAAGGTGTTTCCAAACTTTTGGTCTGTACTGTATATATACACACATATACAGTATACATATATATACACACACATATACAATATATATATATACCCAAATATTTTGATTATGTGTATATATATATATATATATATTTCACTTTCTTACACTTTTTTTTACTTTTACACTTTGTCCCACTATGGGACTTTCATTTTTTGCAGGCCGATCGCTTGTACAGCATAGAGATGCAGCAGCAGCATCTCTATGCATGCAGCCTGTCAGCGCTGCACACGCACAAGTTATTTTGATTGTGCACTGCGCATGATCAAAGTAACTTTCTGGTGACCCGGATGTTGTCATGACGACATCGGGTCATCATAGCAACTATCGGGACCCCGTGCTCACAGTGCAGTTTTTGATTCAAGGTAAGAGAGTCGCGCTTACCTCCCCCCTGCTCCCGGAATGCTGCGATCGACTTAGTTCGCAACATTTCGAGGGAGCGGTGCGGCCCCACTCCTGGCACAAAGCATCGGGTGTTGGCTGTGAGAATCAGCTGACACCCGGCAGCGATCGCGCCAGCACAGCCTCTGTATGGGTGCGATCGCCAAGGCATAATAATACGCACCTGGTCCAATAGGCCCAGGTCGCAGGTACATATTATTACGCCTGACATCAGTAAGGAGTTAATATCAGATTTGTGGGGGTCCGGCACGTGGCACCTCCACTACTCAGTTGTTTGAAACTCCGGCAGAGGTCAGATGTAAACATTGTTGAGGAGCTGAACATCACAGCTCTGGTCACTGTGTAGTGGCTGCTACCTGGTGCTGCAGATCAGCTCCTATTACATGAATATTAGCTGACTTGCAGGACCCACAGTACAGTGAATGGAGCAGTGATGTTCAGATCTTCAAACTATTTACATCTGAGCGTTGCAAACAACTGATGGGTAGAGCCAGTGCCGCGTGTCGGAGCCCACCTATCTGATATTGATAACCCATCCCCAGGATGGCATCTCAGTAGATACCATACCAGGATGGGGGACATTATGCCAGAATGGGTACATTATACGAGAATTAGGTCATTATGCCAGAATGTGAGACACTGTAACAGAATGGAGTGCATTGTACCAGGATGGGGGGCATTAAACCAGTATGATGGTCATTACCAGGATGGGGGGTCATTATACCAAGATGGGGGGTCATTATACCAGGATGGGGACATTATATCAGAATGAGGACATTATATCAGAATTGGGGACATTATACCAGAATTGGGGACATTATACCAGAATAAGGGACACTATACCAGAATGGGGTACACCATACCTGGATGGGTGACACTATATCAGAATGGGGACATTACATCACAATGATGATATTATACCAGTATGGGGGATATTATAGCAGCATGGGGGACATTATGCCAGAACTGGAGATACCATACCAGGATGTGGGGCATTATACCAGCTTTGGGGACATTATAGCAGAATTGGGAGCATTACACCAGCATGGGGGATATTATACCAGGTTAGAGACATTATACCAAAATGGGGACATTATATCAGAATGGGGACACTATACCAGGATGGGGACATTAAACCAGAATGAAGTAAATGATGCCAGAATGGGGACATTACCAGACAGGGGCACAGGTGGGGGAAAATGTCATAGCATAAGGCCCAGCATGTGGGAGATTATTACAAGAAGGAGCCAGGATGGGGGACATTACTACATAGGGAGAGAACACATATTTCTTTATAGGATCCAGAACGCTACAAGGGCCCATACATCTGACCAACATGCCGGTGGGGGCCTATCAGACTCTAGTTACTCCACTAGGTGGGACCAGATCATTTCCAGGACTCCTTGTTCTTTACATTGAAGATAATTCTTAATGACATTGGCTGTATGTTTGGGGTTGTTGTTCTGCTGAAGAAAACATTTGGATCCAATCGGACACCTCCCTCATGATATTGCAGGATGGATAAGTATCTGCCTCTATATCTCAGCATTGAGGGAACCAATAATTCTGACCCAATTTCCTCCTCCATTTGCTGAAATGCAGCCCCAAACTTACTGGACCCTCCACCGTGCTTATGCATCACTATTGCCCACAGACGCTCATTATTGTACTGCTCTCCAGCCCTTCAGTGAACAAAATCTCTTCTGTAATAACATTTTTCATATTTTGACTCAACCGTCCAGAGCACATCCTGCCAATTTTCTACACCCTGGTTCCTCTGTTTTAATGCATAGTTGATTCACTTGGCCTTGTTTTGATGTGGAAGATATTTCTTTTTCACCACAATTTTGCTATGAAGACCACTTCTGGCCAGTCTTCTCTGAACAGTAGATGAGTGAAGCTGAGTCCCACTGGTTGCTGCCAGTTCTGAGCTGATGGCACTGCTGGACATCTTCTGCTTTTGAAGCAAAGTAACCATAATGTGTCATACATCTGCTGCACTAAGTTTCCTTGGCCGACCACTGCATCTACTGACCTCGACGTTGCACATTTTCTTGTGCATCTTCACAAGTGCTTGAATGACACATCTTGAACCCTCAATCTGCTTTGAAATTTGTGCCTTAGAGACCTTGCTGATGTAGTATAACTTCCTTGTGTATTCTTGCTCAGTCTTGCCATGGTGTATGACCAGACACCTGACTGTATTATTACAAAATCCCTGACTTTGCGCAGGTGTACCTAGAAGAATTGACGCTGTTTTAAAGTGAAAAGTTGGTCACACCAAATATTGATTGGATCTAGATTTTTTGTTTGTTCATTCACTTGTATTTTGTTAATTGATTAAATAGATCATTAACATTTCTATTTTTGAAGCATTCTTACTTTACAGCATTTTTTCTACACCTTTCTAAAGATTCTTTTTATGTGATTGTGTCTTTTATTTGCTCATTAATAATCTGATATACCTTTTGGTATTTTGTTTATAGTTGTTTTTTTGCTGTTGGGGTAAATTGTAGGATATTGATTTCAGAGGGGTTTCCTGATCCTTTGATTGTAGGAATGAGTGGTATATATGTGCTAATAAATTAGGACAAAACGTAGGAAATTTAGGAAAAAACTGAACATCTCAGCAGTAATAACATGCTGATTGTGATGTCATGAAGATGACTTGAATTTCCACCAATCAGAGATCAGCATGTATCAGGTCACCCAGATAGAACAGTCCATGAAACATGAGTCACGGCCACTGTGAGGTCATAATGCTGATTAGAATTTCCACCAGTCAGAAAACAGAACCGCCCAGAAGAACCACCCAGGAGGTATGAGTCATCGCCACTGTGAGGTCATAATGCTGACCAATCACAGAGCAGCCACACCCAGATTTTCCACCAATCAGAGAGCAGCCACACCCAGATCTTCCACCAATCAGAGATCAGCAGTGGGTATAAATAGCCGCTACCACCTGCCCGGCTTAGCCTTGCACTGGTTGGGTCTCTCTTTTTTTTCCTCTCTCTTGGTCTCTCTCTCTCTCTCTCTCTTCTCTCTCTCTTCTCTCTCTCTTCTCTCTCTCTTCTCTCTCTCTCTTCTCTCTCTCTTCTCTCTCTCTTCTCTCTCTCTTCTCTTCTCTCTCTCTTCTCTCTCTCTTCTCTCTCTCTCTTCTCTCTCTCTTCTCTCTCTCTCTCTTCTCTCTCTCTTTCTCTCTCTCTTCTCTCTCTCTTCTCTCTTCTCTCTCTCTTCTCTCTCTCTTCTCTCTCTCTTCTCTCTCTCTCTTCTCTCTCTCTTCTCTCTCTCTCTCTCTCTTCTCTCTCTCTTCTCTCTCTCTTCTCTCTCTCTTCTCTCTCTCTCTCTCTCTCTCTCTCTCTCCGGCCCTCTTAAGGGCTACCCCAAATGTGTAAAAGATAGAAACCAATATTTGTGTTGTTTGTCCGTTTTATGAGCCTTTGATTAACCCCTTCCCACTCTTTGCCATATATATATATATATATACATAGTATGTGCAGGTGGGCCTTAAAGGGAATTTCCAGGACAAACATATTGATGGCCTATCCCCTGGTTATCTCATTAATATCAGATTTGTGGGGGTCCGGCACGTGTCACCTCCACTAATCAGCTGTTTGCAGCTTCGGTCGAGATCAGATGTAAACAGTGTTGAGGAGCTGAACATCACAGCTCTGGTCACTGTGTAGTGGCCGCTCCCTGGTGCTGCAGATCAGCTCCTATTACATGAATATTAGCTGATCTGCAGGACCCGCAGTACAGTGAATGGAGCGGTGATGTTCAATCTTCACACTATTTACACTTGAGCGCTGCAATCAGCTGATGGGTAGAGCCAGTGCCGCGTGTCGGAGCCCACCGATCTGATCTTGATAACCCATCCCCAGGATAAATCATCATTATTATACTACTGGAAACTCCATTAATGGATTGTCTGGGATTAATAACATGAGCCCCTTCTTTAAGAAAAAAACAGTCCCTAACTGGTCACAGGATAAATGTGGGATTTCAGGTCACCCATTTACTGCAATGCAGCTGGCAATGCCACCCAGCGGATCTAAGCAAGTCCCGGGGCCTCAACAATATACAGCCAGTGCCCGAGTATAGGATGGAAGATTAAAAAAAATCTTCAAAAATGTATTTTGTATGAGGCATACATCAAAAATACAGGCAATGCTTTTCCTGACAACACTGAGTTTTATAATGTGGAAAAAAACGTTTAAATAAACACTGTGTGAACATAACCCTAACTGCATTGTGACTGTGTATATACATATATAAGCTGCCCCTCCCCCACCATGTGAGCATTCTCAGCGCGTACTGACCAATGCTGTCCACCAGGTGGCATCAGCAGGAAATTACAGCGATGAGACAAGCACTGCATGACAGCCCCGCCCCAATCTGCCCTATACCAGACACGCCCCCTACCAACGCCCCGCCTCCACTGCCATGACAACCGAATTATTTAATGGCAGAAAGAGAGACCTTATATGAGCAGAGAAGTAGCGGCCGGAGCGCGGGGTCCGCACAGGTGAGCGCCCCCATAACACAGTGTATGTACTGCACGTCAGCTCTATGGCAGACTGTCACCTGTGCTGGATCCAGTACGTGTTACACTTATATCTGTACAGAGACACAGAGGACGCAGCGGGGCCCTGTCGCCAGATATATATATATATGTGTGTGTGTGTGTATATACAGTATATATGTGTATGTATATGCTGTATTACTGTATATATGTGTGTGTGTGTGTGTGTATATACAGTATATATGTGTATGTATATGCTGTATTACTGTATATATATTTGTGTGTGTGTGTATATACAGTATATATATGTGTATGTATATGCTGTATTACTGTATATATGCGTGTATATATGTACTAGCTATTAAACCCGTTCTACGCCCGGGTGGCGAGCATTTTTATTGGTATATGGTCTCCCATCCTGGTATTTGTGCTGCCCCCATCCTATTGTGGTATGCATGGTCCCTCCACCCCCCAATCCTGGTATTCATGGCACACCTCATTCCCCAATCATGATATGTATGGTCCCCTCACCCCCCAACCCTGGTATGCATGGCACACCTCACCCCCCAATCATGGTATGTATGGTCCCCTCACCCCCCAATCCTAGTATGCATGGCACACCTCATTCCCCAATCCTGGTATGCATGGTCCCCTCACCTCCCAATCCTGGTATACATGGCACCCCTCACCCCCCAATCCTGGTATGCATGGCACCCCTCAACCCCAATCCTAGTATACATGGCACCCCTCATTCCCCAATCCTGGTATGCATGGCACCCCTCATTCCCCAATCCTGGTATGCATGGCACCCCTCATTCCCCAATCCTGGTATACATGGCACCCATCACCCCCCAATCCTGGTATGCATGGTCCCCTCACCCCCCAATCCTGGTATACATGGCACCCCTCATTCTCCAATCCTGGTATGCATGGCACCCCTCACCCCCAATCCTGGTATACATGGCACCCCTCATCCCCCAATCCTGGTATACATGGTCCCCTCACCCCTCAATTCTGGTATACATGGCATCCCTCATTCCCCAGTCCTGGTATACATGGCACCCCTCACCCCCTAATTCTGGTATGCATGGTCCCCTCACCCCCCAATCCTGGTATGTATGGTCCCCTCACCCCCCAATTCTGGTATACATGGCATCCCTCATTCCCCAATCCTGGTATGCATGGTCACCTCACCTCCCAATCCTGGTATACATGGCACCCCTCACCCCCCAATCCTGGTATGCATGGCACCCCTCACCCCCAATCCTGGTATACTTGGCACCCCTCATTTCCCAATCCTGGTATGCATGGCACCCCTCACCCCCAATCCTGGTATGCATGGCACCCCTCATTCCCCAATCCTGGTATGCATGGCACCCCTCATTCCCCAATCCTGGTATGCATGGCACCCCTCATCCCCAATCCTGGTATGCATGCCCCCCCCCCAATTCTGGTATACATGGTACCCCTCACCCCCAATCCTGGTATGCATGGTACCCCCTCATCCCTATTCTGGTATCTATGGTACCCCCTCACATCCCCAATCCTGGTATGCATGGCACCCCTCATCCCTATCCTGATATGCATGGCACCCCTCAGCCCCAATCCCGGTATGCATGGTCCCCTCACCCCCCAATTCTGGTATACATGGTACCCCTCACCCCCAATCCTGGTATGCATGGTACCCCCTCATCCCTATTCTGGTATCTATGGTACCCCCTCACATCCCCAATCCTGGTATGCATGGCACCCCTCATCCCTATCCTGATATGCATGGCACCCCTCACCCCCAATCCTGTTATGCATGGCACCCCTCACCCCCAATCCTGTTATGCATGGTCCCCTCACCCCCAATCCTGTTATGCATGGTCCCCTTACCCCCCAATCCTGGTATGCATGGCACCCCTCACCCCCCAATCCTGGTATGGATAGTCCCCTCACCCGCCAATCCTGGTATGTATGGTCCTCTCACCCCCCAATCCTGGTATGTATGGCACCCCTCACCCCCCAATCCTGGTATGTATGGCACCCCTCACCCCCCAATCCTGGTATGTATGGCACCCCTCACCCCCCAATCCTGGTATGTATGGCACCCCTCATCCCTATCATGCTACACACACATACAAGAAAATAAACACTTATACTCACCTTTCTTCCCTGTGCTCCAGCGCTGTTTCCCGTTCTGCTGGAGGCCGGGGGAGGAGTGCGGCGCCGAAGTACGCGTGTGCTCATACCACGCTGTCCGGCTCCATTTTGCTGAAGACACATTGCAAATGTGTCTTCAGTAAAATGGCGCCGGATAGCGCTATGCGCATGTGCCGATTTCAATGCCTCCCTCTTCCCCCGGACTCCGGACCGAACAGAAGCGCCGCGGTAGCGCTCATCCCGGTCAGGTAAGTATGTAAGTATGGCGCCAGAGATCGCGGTATGTGTTCAGTGTATACGCATACCGTGATCTCCAGCACCATACACTCCTCTTACCTGTAACGGCTCCATGCGTTCTTCAGTCTGGAGCCAGACTGTGCAGGCGTGTCGCACTAGCGCAGACTATAAAGGCTTCAGACAGAGGGACGCTTGTAGCGTTATATTATAGATACTCTATATGTATGTATATATATATATATGTATACTGTATATGTGTATATGCATACTGTATGTATATATATATGTATACTGTATATGGGTGTGTATATATGTATACTGTATATGGGTGTGTATATGTATACTGTATATGGGTGTGTATATATGTATACTGTATGTGTGTGTATATATATGTATACTGTATATGTGTGTGTATATCTATACTGTGTATATATGTATACTGTATATGGGTGTGTATATATGTATACTGTATATAGGTGTATATATATGTATACTGTAGATGTGTGTATATGTATACTGTATATGGGTGTATATATGTATGCTGTATGTGTGTGTATATATATATGTACAGTGCTGGCCAAAAGTATTGGCACCCCTGCAATTCTGTCAGATAATACTCAGTTTCTTCCTGAAAATGATTGCAATCACAAATTCTTTGGTATTATTCTCTTCATTTAATTTGCTTGCAAGGAAAAACACAAAAGAGAATGAAGCAAAAATAAAATCATTGATCATTTCACACAAAACTCCAAAAATGGGCCGGACAAAAGTATTGGCACCCTCAGCCTAATACTTGGTTGCACAACCTTTAGCCAAAATAACTGCGAACAACCGCTTCCGGTAACCATCAATGAGTTTCTTACAATGCTCTGCTGGAATTGTAGACCATTCTTCTTTGGCAAACTTGTAGTGAGCTGGCCGTCTCTGGCTGTTCTGTGATAATTGATATAGAGCCTGTTACAGAAGTGATTACACAGGATGATGTTGCCACCTTGTGGCCAGAGGTTGCACCTGCGCAGGGTGTGATGACAGAGAAAAAGACTGAGCCTCCTGTGTCCCGCCCTAGAGAGTCACGTGACCAAAGTGGGAAGCAGGAAAAAGCGCGCGCAGAGTCTGCTGTGGTCTGTGAAAAGAGCCAGGACGGTGTGCAGGCCCTCGTGTGTGGCGCAGGAGAGACTCTCAACGTGATTTCTTCTATCTGACACCATATCCTCGGAGCCTTCCCCAGCTCCTGCACTGCTGAAGGATTCAGCTGTTACACTCCCTGCTACTGGAGTGTGGACTACATAAGGGGACCCACCAGAGCTTCTATCCGGATCAGAGAGACTGTAAGCGGGACCTCTGGCGAGAGGCCGAAGTATCCCTTCCTTTGTTTCCGCGAATTCTGCTGTTCCTGTTTTTTCTCCGGCTGGTACGCCTTCCTGCAAAGACAGACAGGCCTGCGACGGGGGACACATCCTTCTAGAGTAAAGGACTGGTAACGTGTGAGTAGGGACAGTGAGGGTCAGCTTATCAGTACACGTTATTACTGTGCATATTTACGGTTGTCATTTATTGTTTTTTTTTCTTTACTGTGTTAAAAATGTATGCGAGTAAAGATACGGTTGTCAAGATAGAGTCTGTGTGTGGGTATCTTGCTGGGCCAGATCATAGATACCAATGCGCGGCCTTGCCCGCGGTCACTTCAAACTGCTCCAGGTCCCTGATATTTGAAGGGAGCCTTCTCCAAACTGCCATTTTGCGATCTCTCCACAGATGTTCTATGGTATTCAGGTCTGGACTCATTGCTGGCCACCTTAGAAGTCTCCAGTGCTTTCTCTAAAACCATTTTATAGTGCTTTTGGAAGTGTGTTTTGGGTCATTGTCCTGCTGGAAGACCCATGACCTCTGAGGGAAACCCAGCTTTCTCACACTGGGCCCTACATTATGCTGCAAAATTTGTTGGTAGTCTTCAGACTTCATAATGCCATGCACACGGTCAAGCAGTCCAGTGCCAGAGGCAGCAAAGCAACCCCAAAACATCAGGGAACCTCCGCCATGTTTGACTGTAGGGACCGTGTTCTTTTCTTTGAATGCCTCTTTTTTTTTCCTGTACACTCTATGTTGATGCTTTTTCCCAAAAAGCTCTACTTTTGTCTCATCTGACCAGAGAACATTCTTCCAAAACGTTTTAGGCTTTCTCAGGTAAGTTTTGGCAAACTCCAGCCTGGCTTTTTTATGTCTCGGGGTAAGAAGTGGGGTCTTCCTGGGTATCCTACCATACAGTCCCTTTTCATTCAGACGCCAACGGATAGTATGGGTTGACACTGCTGTACCCTCGGACTGCAGGGCAGCTTGAACTTGTTTGGATGTTAGTCGAGGTTCTTTATCCACCATCCGCACAATCTTGCGTTGAAATCTCTCGTCAATTTTTTTTTCCGTCCACATCTAGGGAGGTTAGCCACAGTGCCATGGGCTTTACACTTCTTGATGACACTGCGCACGGAAGACACAGGAACATTCAGGTCTTTGGAGATGGACTTGTAGCCTTGAGATTGCTCATGCTTCCTCACAATTTGGTTTCTCAAGTCCTCAGACAGTTCTTTGGTCTTCTTTCTTTTCTACATGCTCAATGTGGTATACACAAGGATACAGGACAGAGGCTGAGTCAACTTTAATCCATGTTAACTGGCTGCAAGTGTGATTTAGCTATTGCCAACACCTGTTAGGTGCCACAGGTAAGTTACATGTGCTGTTAATTACACGAATTAGAGAAGCATCACATGATTTTTCAAAGGGTGCCAATACTTTTGTCCACCCCCTTTTTTAGGTTTGGTGTGGAATTATATCCAATCTGGCTTTAGGACAATTCTTTTTGTGTTTTTTTCATTGAAGACAAATTAAATGAAGAGAATAATACCAAAGAATTTATGATTGCAATCATTTTCAGGAAGAAATTGAGCATTATCTGACAGAATTGCAGGGGTGCCAATACTTTTGGCCAGCACTGTATACTGTATATGGGCGTGTGTATATATATATATATGTATACTGGTATGTGTGTGTATATGTGTGTATATATGTGTATATATGTATACTGTATATGTGTGTATATATGTATACTGTATATGTGTGTGTATATGTATACTGTATATGGGTGTGTATATATGTATACTGTATATGTGTGTATATATGTATACTGTATAAGTGTGTATATATATGTATGCTGTATGTGTGTGTATATATATGTATACTGTATATGTGTGTATATATATACTGTATATGGGTGTATATATATGTATACTGGTATATGTGTGTATATATGTATACTGTATATGTGTGTATATATGTATACTGTATATGTGTGTGTATATGTATACTGTATATGGGTGTGTATATATGTATACTGTATATGTGTGTATATGTATGCTGTATATGGGTGGATATATACAGTACAGACCAAAAGTTTGGACACACCTTCTCATTTAAAGATTTTTCTGTATTTTCATGACTATGAAAATTGTACATTCACACTGAAGGCATCAAAACTATGAATTACCACATGTGGAATTATATACTTAACAAAAAAGTGTGAAACAACTGAAAATATGTCTTATATTCTAGGTTCTTCAGAGTAGCCCCCTTTTGCTTTGATGACTGCTTTGCACACTCTTGGCGTTCTCTTGATGAGCTTCTAGAGGTAGTCACCGGAAATGGTCTTCACCTCACAGGTGTGCCCTGTCAGGTTTAATATGATAAAGTGCTTTATTCTTTGTCAGGTCCAGGGGTCCTGTAGAATGTGAATCCCTGAGGAACAGCGTATCCTTGGCTTGTGCCAAGACAGAAGAAAAGTTGCTGAACACTTGGTACCCCAAAGTGATCAATCTATTTGCCAATCAAGATGCCCTGCAGTTGATTAATGCGGACAAATTGGATTCCTTTTATAACTGCGTCTCGACTAGCGGGGTGCCTCAAGGGTCTGTCTTGGGCCCTATATTATTTAATATATTTATTAATGATCTAGTGGAAGGGTTGCATAGTAAAATAGCAATATTTGCAGATGATACTAAACTTTGTAACGTAGTTAATACAGATGAGGATAGGGCACAGCTACAGGAGGATTTAGATAAATTGGGGAGTTGGGCCAAAAAATGGCAAATGGGGTTCAATGCCGATAAATGTAAGGTCATGCACATGGGAAAGAAAAACAGCAGTCACCCATACATATTAAATGGGAAACCGTTGGGGAAATCTGACATGGAGAAGGACCTGGGCGTCTTGGTTAACAGCAAATTAAATTGGAGTGCCCAGTGTCAGGCAGCAGCTGCGAAGGCAAATAGAGTCATGGCATGCATCAGAAGAGGAATAGGGGCATATGATGAGAACATTGTTCTTCCTCTGTATAAAGCGCTGGTAAGGCCGCACTTAGAATATTGTGCACAGTTCTGGGCTCCGGTGCTCAGGAAAGACATATTGGAGCTAGAGAGGGTACAAAGGAGGGCGACTAAGGTAATAAAGGGAATGGAGGGACTAGAATACCCAGAGAGGTTGTCCAAATTAGGCCTATTTACGTTGGAAAAGAGAAGGCTTAGGGGAGACCTCATAAACATGTATAAATACATCAGGGGGCTGTACAGAGATCTCTCCCATGACCTGTTTATACCAAGGATGGTGACAAAGACGAGGGGGCACACTATGCGTCTGGAGGAAAGGAGGTTCCTGCACCAGCATAGAAGGGGATTCTTTACGGTCAGAGCTGTGAGACTCTGGAATTCTCTGGGAGAGGAAGTGGTGATGTCCAACTCACTTAATGAGTTCAAGAGAGGACTGGACGCCTTTCTTGAGAACAATAAAATTACATCTTATGCTTAGTGATAGTTAATTAATCCAGGGATTTAATCTGACTGCCAGATTGGAGTCGGGAAGTGAATTTTTCCTCAATGATGTAAATTGGCCTATACCGCATGGTTTTTTTTTGCCTTCCCCTGGATCAACGCTGCGGAATAGCTGCAGTGCACAAGAAATAGGCTGAACTGGATGGACGCTTGTCTTTTTTCGGCCTTTTAAACTATGTAACTATGTAACACTTATGTCCAAGCAGGTAAAGGCGGCTGCAAGATCCGTGATATATAAGGATTCATGTTCATTATTGTATCTCTGGATCAGACATAGACTCAGAGTGATACAACTAAATAGACCCTATAGGGGTAAAGTTGGCATATCCGGGGGGAAATATATCCCAGATTTGCCAAACTGAGCCAACTCATGAAACACATGGGTACATAGGAGAAGAAAGAGTTAATTGGCGTAAAAAATATAAATTTTTATTCCATCAAGTTAAAAAACGTACATAGTAAAAAGAGAAATGACATAATACGGATAGTATAAAGACACTAATTAGATTACCAATGTAGCAAGATATGTTACAAAGTATACATATATGGTCACGCATATGGTCACAGTGGGACATGAGCAATATAGATAATATAGCATAAGGTTAGTATATCAAGACAATCCAATGAGTGTAATAATATATCAAAAAGTAATCCATAAGTATTCCATAGTCATTGGATTTACACTTGCCATATGCATCAGGTATCCATCTAAATAATGCTCCTGCCCACAAATAATCAGATACATGTCACATAAAACATTTTTTAAGGTAGTCTCTTACCACAAAGAGTGCCAAAAAGGAGGGTAAAGTGCATAAAGGAACGCACAGTGGCAGAGTGGTATTCCCATCTCATATATTTATGGCACTTCCACAGTCTGAGGACGCACATTCGGCTGAAGTATATTGCTGCGCAGGGACATGCCGGGTCCCTGAGCTGCAATGCATGCCGCCAGCCAATCAAAGGCCAGTAGCTGATGTCGGCGTGCCAGTCACGAGCGACGCATGGAAGTGACGTCATGCGCTGCCCTTGCCGGCACACTGAAATCAGCTACAGAAGAAGACGCCGCATGTCGTGGGAGCGCAGGAAGGTAAGAAGAATCATTTATTTTTGTTTATTTAATGTATTAGAAAAGAACGACAGAACATTATACCAGGAAAGGGCCAAGGATGGGGAGCATTAGACAAGGAAGGGGCTCAGGGTGGGGAGAATTAGACAAGGAAGGGGCCCAGGATGGGGAGCATTATATAAAGAAGGGGCCCAGGATGGGGAACATTATACAAGGAAAGGGCCCAGGATAGGGAGCATTATACCAGAATGGGGGTCATTATACCATGACATGGGCCAGGATGAAGGACATTACACCAGGAAGGGCACAAGGATGGAGGTCATTATACCAGAATGGGGCCTAGGATGGGGGACAGGATACCAGGATGGAGGACATTGTTATAGGATGGGGGACATTGTACCAGGATTGGGGACATTGTTACAGGAAGGGGCCAGGATGGGGGACATTATTACAGTAAGAGGCCCAGGACCAAGGACATTATACCAGGAAGGAGCCCAGGATTGGGACGTTATTGCTGAAAGGGGCTCAGGATGGGGGGTATTATACACAGAAGGTGGATATTATAACAGGAAGAGGCCCAGGATCGGGGATATTATAACAGGAAGGGGCGCAGGATGGGGAACATTATACCAGGAAGGGGCCTAGAATGAGAGACATTATTATAGGATGGGGCTACAATGGGAAACATCCAAGGCAGGGACGAACACGCGCATCATTATCGGATCTAGAATGCTACAAGGGCCCATACATCTGACCAACATGCTGGTGGGGGCCCAGGTCCAAATTTTGCACATCTGCAGGAACATGGCATATGGCTTAACAGTATGTCATATGTTGGGAAGTGGTTAAGCTACAGCACATTACATAGCCTCTTGCAGCTATATCAATGGAAAAATTAAAAAATGTATGGCTTTTTGAAGAAGGGAAGGAAAAAATGCAAAACAAAAAATTATCCGGTCCTGAAGGGATTAAGGAGTTCCCACCCACAGTAAATGTTGTCACTCAGCTTAAAATCTTCACTTGCTTATTAGCAGAAGCTAAGGTTTCATTAGGATCTCCGAGGCTAAAGTTACATGCGGCTCCAGCTTACATGTAAAGGGGATGGTATCAAGGAGTCTCACCAAACTTTCCCTACAAATGTCCAACAATTCAGAATTCATATCCATTGATAATTTATCTTCTAAAATGATAGCATTTTTTTTCTATCCTTTTCATTTTATGTGTAATTAACTTTTTGCTCTCCTCCTTTAAGCAATGGGAGGAACGACTGATAAGGATCCAGGAAACCATTGATGAATGGCTGAAGGTGCCGACCCAGTGGCTTTAATCTTCTCTTCTGAGGACATCATGCAGCAAATGCCTGAAGAAGGACGCTTATTCCAGACTGTGGACAGAAACTGGAGAGAGATCATGAAACATTGCGTTAAAGACCCGAAGGTAAATGGATGCTTCATGGTGGACTGATACAAGAAAGCACGGTCATCTTGCATCCAGGATTGATGTTTTCCAAGAGTCCGTGTCCTGATGCTTCCATCACAAGGATCCCGGGTTATGGGGCTCCGCACTGCCTGGACTCCAGCCTCCCGCATCTTCTATTTTCTATCCAAATAGGTTCTAATTTTTTTTTTAATATGAACTATTGGCACAATAGTCAATGAATGTGACCTTTTTTCAGTCTCTATAACTATATAATGGAATCTTACTTATGGGCTATCTACTTTGTTTTAGGTTTTAAGCGCCACTTCTCTGACCGGACTTCTGGAGAAACTTCAGGACAGCAATGTGCTTCTGGATAAAATCATGAAAGGGCTGAATGCCTATCTGGAGAAGAAGAGGCTTTTTTCCCACGGTATAGTCCTTTCACTTGTTGCAATGATTGTATATATTCCTTAAATATTTTTTTTTCTTATTTAAACGCATTGAAATCATTTTTGTAATTGGATTTCATTAATAATTTTGCACTGTTTGCCTTCTATTGGCTCTGTGTTGCGCTGGCTATTGGACTTATTTTTAATCTGTCTTTTTTCAGCTCCTCTTAGCCGATTTATGACCACAGATCACATCAAAGCTGAATGTGCAGGAAACAAAAAGCCTAACGGTGCAACATTTTTAATGAAACTGAATTGTCGCAAATACTCGCAATTAAATGGGTATTCCCATCTCCAAGATCCTATCCCAATATGTAGTAGGCGTAGTAATAATAATAATATTAGCAAATACCTCCAATTAGAAGTGTAGTATAGTTCTTCTGATTCACTATGTCGCTTTCCCCATGTGCAAGGCATTGCAGTAGCTTCGGTATCCATGGTTACGACCACTCATATAGTGACAGTTATTTGCTAGTGGTCGTAACCTAAGCTACTGCAATGCCCTGCACATGGGGTAAGCGACAAAACAAATCAGAAGAACTATACTAAACTTCTAATTGGAGGTATTTGCTAATATTATTATTATTACGCATACTACATATTGGGGTAGAATCCTGGAGATGGGAATACACATTTCAGTTAAATAAAAAAAAGTTCCCAAAGCTGGATAGCCCCTTTAAGCTAACCATACGCATGACATATGAGATACCCGTGGTCTGAATGGTTATTTGGCTATTTCTCCTGACTCCCACCTATTCTGCTGAACAGTCATGTGGTTTTAATGGGGAGAGAGGAGAAAGTCGGTACTGGACACCTCCGGCAGCGGGTTATCTCCCCTGAGAACCAAAAGACCGGGTATTGAAATCCCATCTGCCCGATCCTTCTGGCCCTGACATCCTCTATCGGGGGAGAGTCAGGAGACCCCCATACACATCAGTGGGTAGGCCGGTCCTGCTGCAATCGTCAGGTTTAAACTATTTTAATCCAATGTGTATGGGGACTGAATCTTTACTTTAAAGCTTTGCTTTTCTATTTTCTCACATAGACACTAATACAAATGGCGCCTGACCCAATACTTTAATGACATCTTTATCATATTGTGCATTTTCGCTTTAGCTTTTTCTTCCTGTCCAACGACGAAATGCTAGAAATTCTCTCTGAGACTAAAGATCCTCTGCGGGTCCAACCACATCTAAAGAAGGGCTTTGAAGGCATAGCAAAGCTGGAGCTCCTTCCTAACCTGGACATCAAAGCCATGTACAGCACCGAGGGGGAACGCGTAGAGCTCATCCAGACCATCTCCACCTCCGAGGCTCGGGGGGCCGTGGAGAAGTGGCTCATCCAAGGGGAAGATGTCATGTTAAGGAGCGTGCATGATGTTATTGCTCGGTCACGAATGGTACGGATCTACCTACAGACCAAAAGCATTAATTGGAACTAATCTAGTCTATATATATAATCGTCTTATCCCGTCTGTCTGTCTGTGTGTCTGTGTGTCTGTCTGTCCAGGAAATCCCGCGTCGCTCATTGGTCCGGCAGCGGCCAATCAGCGCCGGGGGATTTCTAAAAAAAGATGGCGGCCGTTAGCGGCTCATCTGCGGGACGGAGCTGAGCGGCGATGCAGCCGGGAGATGACCGGCGCAAGGTGCTCATCTCCCGGCCGGCAACAGCAGAAGGAACCCGACCGACGGACCCATCTGCGGGATGGAGATGCAGCCGGAAGATGAGCGCCGCGAGGCGCTCATCTCCCGGCCGGTAGCAGCGGAAGGACCGCCGGCGTCGCTGACCTCCATGCAGAAGGGAGGACCGGGGAGCGGCGCTGCGGGTCGGGATACTTCTGCTGTGAGTGCCCGCTATGTCCCGGGTTCTCGCAGCGGAAGTAGCCGCACAGGCAGCGCCGCTCCCCGGTCCTCACCAAGACGATTCGATGATTGATCGCGGTCTTCGGACCCGACCAATCACTGATCTTAGCGCAAAACTTAAACACCGCTGTGCTGATTGGTCGCCGACGCTGCCCGCGACCAATCACCGATCTTGGCTCCACATTTAAACACCGCTGTGGTGATTGGTCGCGGCCGATATTTAAATTTGGCGCCAAAATCGGTGATTGGTCGCGGCCGATATTTCAATTTGGCGCCCAAATCGGTGATTGGTCGCGGTCAGCGTCCGCGACCAATCAGCACAATAGTGTTTAACTTTGGCGCCAAGATCAGTCATTGGTCGCGGGCCAAGATAGCGACCAATCACCGATTTGTGCGGCACTTTTAAATAGCGTCCGTGACCAATTGGATGTCAGCGCCACTCCCCGGTCCTCCCTTCACACCCTAGCCGCATGGATGTCAGCGCCGCTCCCCGGTCCTCCCTTCACACCCTAGCCGCATGGATGTCAGCGGCGCTGCCTGTGCGGATACTTCCGCTCCGAGAACCCGGGACATGAGCGGGCGCTCGCAGCAGAAGTATCTGGACTCGCAGCGCCGCTCCCCGGTCCTCCCTTAACACCCTAGCCGCTGATGTCCCCACTGTATCCGCATGGTCTTACAAAGGTCCGGACATTTGTGTTAAAAATCGATGATTGGTCGCTGGCGCTGCCCGCGACCAATCACCGATTTGGGCGCCAAATTTAAATATCAGCCGCGACCAATCAGCACAGCGGTGTTTAAATGTGGAGCCAAGATCGGTGATTGGTCGCGGCCGATATTTAAATTTGGCGCCCAAATCGGTGATTGGTCGCGGGCAGCGCCAGCGACCAATCAGCGATTTTTAACACAAATGTCCGGACCTTTGTAACAACATGCGGATACTGTGGGGACATCAGCGGCTAGGGTGTGAAGGGAGGACCGGGTAGCGGCGCTGCGGGTCGGGATACTTCTGCTCCGAGCGCCCGCTCATGTCCCGGGTTCTCGGAGCGGAAGTATCCGCACAGGCAGCGCCGCTGACATCCATGCGGCTAGGGTGTGAAGGGAGGAACGGGGAGCGGCGCTGACATCCAATTGGTCGCGGACGCTATTTAAAAGTGCCGCACAAATCGGTGATTGGTCGCGGTCTTGGCCCACAACCAATCACGGATCTTGCCGCAAAAGTTAAACACTACGGTGCTGATTGGTCGCGGACGCTGACAGCGACCAATCACCGATTTGGGCGCCACATTCAAATATCGGCCGCGACCAATCACCGATCTTGGCTCCACATTTAAACACCGCTGTGCGGATTGGTCGCGGACGCTATTTAAATGTGGCACCAAAATCGGTGATTAGTCGCGCCCAGCGTCGGCGACCAATCAGCACAGCGGTGTTTAAATGTGGAGCCAAGATCGGTGATTGGTCGCGGCCGATATTTGAATGTGGCGCCCAAATCGGTGATTGGTCGCTGTCAGCGTCCGCGACCAATTAGCACCGTAGTGTTTAACTTTGGCCGCAAGATCAGTGATTGGTTGCGGGCCAAGTCGGCGACCAATCACCGATTTGTGCGGCACATTTAAATAGCGGCCGCGACCAATTGGATGTCAGCGCCGCTCCCCGGTGCTCCCTTCACGCCCTAGCCGCATGGATGTCAGCGCCGCTGCCTGTGCGGATACTTCCGCTCCGAGAACCCGGGACATGAGCGGGCGCTCGCAGCAGAAGTATCCCGACCCGCAGCGCCGCTCCCCGGTCCTCCCTTCACACCCTAGCCGCTGATGTCCCCACAGTATCCGCATGGTGTTACAAAGGTCCGGACATTTGTGTTAAAAATCGCTGATTGGTCGCTGACGCTGCCGCCGACCAATCACCGATTTAGGCGCCAAATTTAAATATCGGCCGCGACCAATCACCGATCTTGGCTCAACATTTAAACACCGCTGTACTGATTGGTCGCGGACGCTATTTAAATGTGCCGCCAAAATTGGTGATTGGTCGCGCACAGCGTCGGCGACCAATCAGCACAGCGGTGTTTGAATTTGCCGCCAAGATCGGTGATTGGTCGTGGCCAGCGCCAGCGACCAATCAGCGATTTTTAACACAGATGTCCTGACCTTTGTAACACCATGCGGATACTGTGGGGACATCAGTGGCTAGGGTGTGAAGGGAGGACCGGGGAGCGGCGCTGCGAGTCCGGATACTTCTGCTGCGAGCGCCTGCTCATGTCCCGGGTTCTTGCAGCGGAACTATCCGCACAGGCAGCGGCGCTGACATCCATGCGGCTACGGTGTGAAGGGAGGACCGGGGAGCGGCGCTGACATCCAATTGGTCGCGGCCGCTATTTAAATTTAAATGTGGCGCCAAAATCGGTGATTGGTTGCGCCCAGCGTCGGCGACCAATCAGCACAGCGGTGTTTAAATGTGGAGCCAAGATCGGTGATTGGTCGCGGCCGATATTTAAAATTGGCGCCCAAATAGGTGATTGGTCGCGGGCAGCGCCAGCGACCAATCAGCGATTTTGAACACAAATGTCCGGACCTTTGTAACACCCTGCGGATACTGTGGGGACATCAGCGGCTAGGGTGTGAAGGGAGGACCGGGGAGCGGCGCTGCGGGTCGGGATACTTCTGCTCCGAGCGCCCGCTCATGTCCCGGGTTCTCGCAGCGGAAGTAGCCGCACAGGCAGGGGCGCTCCCCTGTCCTCTCTAATACGATTCCGCTCCCCGCTCCTCACCAATACGATTCGCTGATTGGTCGCGCTCTCCACACCCGACCAATCAGTGATCTTGGCGCTAAAGTTAAACACCGCTCTGCTGATTGGTCGCGTCCGCTGCCCACAACCAATCACCGATTTGGGCGCCACATTTAAATAGCGGCCGCGACCATTCACCGATCTTGCCGCCACATTTAAACACTGCTGTGCTGATTGGACGCGGACGCCGGACGCGTCCAATCAACGAGATTGGCGCCAAATTTAAGCAACGCTCTGCTGATTGATCGCGGTCGCTGGCCGAGATCAATCAGCAGTATTGGCGCAAAATTTAAACAACGCTCTGCTGATTGGTCGCGGTTGTCGGCCGTGACCAGTCAGCAGTATTGGCGCCAAATTTAAACCTCACTCTGCTGATTGGTCGCAACCACCGGCCGCGACCAATCTGCGTTTTTGGTGCCAAATTTAAACAACGCTCTGCTGATTGGTCACGGTCACCGGCCGAGACCAATCAGCAGCATTGGGGCCAAATGTAAACCCCGCTGTGCTGATTGGTCGCGGTCGCCGGCAAAGACCCATCAGCATTATTGGTGCCAAATTTAAACCCTGCTCTGCTGATTGGTCGCAGCCGCCAGCCGCGACTAATCAGCGATTTTGGTGCCAAATTTAAACACCGCACTGCTGATTGGTCGCGGCCGCCAGCCGCGACCAATCAGCGAGATTGGCGCCAAATTTAAACGCCGCTCTGCTGGTTGGTCGCGGCCGCCATCCGCGACCAATCAGCGAGATTGGCGCCAAATTTAAACAACGCTCTGCTGATTGTTCGCTGTCGCCGGCCTCGACCAATCAGCGATTTTGGCGCCAAATTTAAAGAATGCTCTGCTGTTTGGTCGCGGCCGGCGACCAATCTGTGATTTTGGCGCCGAATTTAAACCCCGCTCTGCATCGCTCTGCTGATTGGTCGCGGTCGGCGGCCATGACCAGTCAGCAGTATTGGCGCCAAATTTAAACACCGCTCGGCTGATTGGTCGCGACTAATCAGCGATTTTGGTGCCAAATTTAAACACGCTCTCCAGTCCTCACTAACACGGTTCGCTGATTGGTCGCGGCCGCCGCCCGCGACCAATCATTGATATTGCCGCCAAATTTAAACACCGCTTTGCTGATTGGTCGCGGTTGCCGAACGCGACCAATCAGCGATTTTGGCGCCAAATTTAAACACAGCTCTGCTGATTGCACCCGGTCGGCCGCATACCTATTCTAGAATACCCGATGCATTAGAATCGGGCCACCATCTAGTTCTTTTATATTTGTATAAGATTATTTGGCGGCAGTGAATGATTTGTGGATGATGTATCTCTTGCAATAGAGCCAGGTAGCAGATCTTCTACCTGCAATCGGTAGAAATGAATTTGCTAGATAATACTAGTAAGGTTGTCCCTCTCTTAAATGCTTCTGTCAACATAATTTAACTTTCTTTTTTAAAAGGCATACCCTGCGACTGCAAGAAAAGACTGGGTGAGGGAATGGCCGGGACAGGTCGTGCTCTGTGTGTCTCATGTTCTGGACAAGTGAAGTGCATGAAGCTATCGGCAGTGGCCCGGAGGTACGGCATAAGCTCCTTTACTGATCAAGGTTGCTTCACTATAAACAGTCATGGCCGGAAGTGTTGGCACCCTTGAAGTTGTTCCAGAAAATGAAGTATTTTTCCATAAAAAATTGCATGTGTATTTTCTGTTATACACATGTTTATTTCCTTTGTATGTATTGGAACAACACAAAAAAAGGCAAATTGGATATAATTTCACACAAAACCCCATAAATGGGTCGGACAAAATTGTTGGCATCTTTCCAAAATTGTGGGTAAACAATTTTGTTTCAAGCATGTGATGCTCGTTCAAAGTCACCTGTGGCAAGTAAAAGGTGCGGGCAATATGAAAATCACACCTGAAACCTGATACAAAGGGGAAAAGTTGACTCAGTCTTTGCGTTGTTACGTGCCACACTAAGCAGGGAGAACAGAAAGAGGAGAAGAGAACTGTCTGAGGACTTGAGAACCAAAATTGTTGACTAATATCTTCTTTTTGTGTTGTTCCAATATACACAAATGAAATAAACATGTGAACAACAAAACGTGTAATTGTAATAATTTTCTGGGAGAAATACATATATATACATTCATAGACAGACTTCATGAGTTCTCCTGCTAATAGACTGTCATACCCAGAGACGCAGCTTATAGGAGTTTCCAGGGGGGGATATACCATTGGTGCAACAGAGGTAAGGGGACCCACATTCACATCCAAAGATGCAAGCAGCTTATTTCACAGTACGTTATTAGACTGCAAAGAGCCCATGTAGTGTTCTTGCCCAGGGGTCTTCTCCTGGGGGTTGCAGTTGTACAGCGGCTCAATATCTTGAAAGTACCCAAAAGGCTCCATAGTATTGTTGGGATTTTGCATTGATTCATGCATCTTGTCTAGAGATGCGCAACTAAATTTGCAGGACCTTGGTCTAAGAGAGCAGGTTAGTAGTCTGTGGCTGTTGGATGGGAGCCTTGCTAACCGCCTCTTACATGCCGGCATCCCTGGCTCCTCTTTTGATTAGCCGGCCAGGCGTGATGTCATTTGTGCCTCACACCACAACTATGACATCGACATCAAAAGAGGAGCCGGAGATGCCGGTTCACGGGGCTCCGGTCCTGCGGCCGTGGAATACTGACCGGACTGTTGGACCAGAGTCCTGCAAATCCATTCGCTCATCTCTACTCTCGTCATATCTACCAATAAGGGAAGACATTGTATGGGATTTCCCATAATACCAGCATAAAATTAATCCATCTGCATTGAGTTTTCCATGCTGTTTGTAGCAGGGTTTTATAGAGGTACATCTGGGTATTTGGAGCAATTTGCGAGGAGGCAAATTGTCCCAGCAGACTCGCAGCACATTGGGGGCTCTCGTCACCATAGAGGGGCACGCTCGTGACGTGGTCAGGGAAATGATCGAAACAGGTTTGTGCAAACATCATGGCTGGCAGCAAACTTTCCAATACCATGTTCTATTTATTATACACTACATGGAGAAAGGTATTGTGCCCCCTCCACATTACACCTACAGGGGCTTTTATGGCCTCCTATTCTAATCCATATCCAGGATGTTAATATGGAGTCCGTCCCTCTACAGATATCACAGCTCAGTATGCCGAGCACCTTCATACATTTCACCACATTCCTATGTTCTTTCCATATCTATGTTATGTTCCCCCCTCTTTTCTTTGAGTTTTCATAGGACACAATTGATCTTGTCACAGTAAAGCAATCTTGGGGTGTACTTACAATGACGTCTATGGGGCAGTAGTCATTTCTGCATATTGAGATGGTGGTCCCTATATAGGAATGTTTTGGCATCTGTAGGTGTCGGCATCCCCTGTATATGACTCATTGCCACAATTGATCTTCTTTATAGTCAGTGGTTTGGATGGCCTAGGTGCGGTTTGTAATATTTTCTATCAATGGTGTGTGCGCCCTCCTCTGTGCAGTGTCGTTCTATAACCATGGATGGACTAATAAAGGGGTTTTATGTCAATTCCTTTAATGACCTTTTGTTCGGTTTCTTTGTAGGTATTATGTCATTCTCCGAGTGGTCAGCCATTCTAAGCCTGAGCAGACATATGGCAATGTAATTGATGTGTGCCTGACATTGTTCTTCCCTATGTGGCGGTGACATATTTATGCTGCCATTCTCCAGTATTTGTTCTAATTAATCATCCTAAAGGTGTTTAGTGGGGTTGAGGTTGAGAACGTGTGGGAAACAGTTCTGCTCTTCTATTCCCTTAGGGTTGGAAGCTACAATTGTTTAAAATGTCTTGTGCTGAAGCATTAAGATATCTTTTCACTGGAACTAAGGGGCCTAGACCACCCCCTAAAAACAAGGCCATACCTCCACCACCAAACTGCCCAGCGGGCACAATGCAGTTAATAGGGTAACGTTCTCCTGGCATTCACCAAATCCAGACTCGTCCATCAGATGCCAGATAGAGAAGTGTGATCCGTCACTGCACAGAACAGGTCTCCTCCAGAGTCCTGTGGTGGCGGCTTCACACCACTCCATCCGACGCTCGGCATCGTGCTTGGTGATGTAAGGCTGCATGCAGCTGCTCGGCCATAAAGCTCCAGGCGGGGGCGCAGTGTTTGTGGTGATGTTGTTACCAAAGTAGATCTGGACTCTGCAGTTATGGAGTCAGGAGAGCGTTCTGCCCTCTGCTCCTCAGCACTCAGTGACCCCGCTCTGTAATGTTCTGGGGTCTCCTGAGTTGCTGCAGTTCCTTCCACTCCTTAATAATATCACTCACATGTGATGGGGGAAGATTTAGGAGGGAAGAAATGTAATATCCAGACTTGTTACCCCGGTGGCTCCTATTACAGGACCGCGCTGGTATCAGAGAGCTCTGCACCACCAGCCGTTCTGTCATATGTTAGTAACAGCACACCGCATGGGAGGGCGGATGTTATACACCGGGGGGCGTGGGGATTGATGTTATACACTGGTGGGGGGCGAGAGTCTTAATGTTATACAAGGCCGAGGGGCCAGATGTTATACCCTAGGGGTACGAGGGGCTAGATGTTATACTGTCCGAGGGCTGGATGTTATACACTGAGGGGCAAGGGGACGGATATTATATACCGGGGTGAGGGGACGGATATTATACACCAGGTGCGAGGGGACGGATATTATACACCAGGGGCGGGGGGACGGATATTATATACCGGGGTGAGGGGACGGATATTATACACCGGGGGGCGTGGGGACGGATATTATACACCAGGGGCGAGGGGACGGATATTATACACCAGGTGCGAGGGGACGGATATTATACACCAGGGGTGAGGGGACAGATATTATACACCAGGTGCGAGGGGACGGATATTATACACCAGGGGCGAGGGGACGGATATTATACACCAGGTGCGAGGGGACGGATATTATACACCAGGTGCGAGGGGACGGATATTATACACCAGGTGCGAGGGGACGGATATTATACACCAGGGGTGAGGGGACAGATATTATACACCAGGTGCGAGGGGACGGATATTATTCGCCAGGGGCGAGGGGACGGATATTATACACCAGGTGCGAGGGGACGGATATTATACACCAGGGGTGAGGGGACAGATATTATACACCAGGTGCGAGGGGACGGATATTATACACCAGGGGTGAGGGGACGGATATTATACACCAGGGGCGAGGGGATGGATATTATACACCAGGTGCGAGGGGACGGATATTATTCACCAGGGGCGAGGGGACGGATATTATACACCAGGGGCGAGGGGACGGATATTATACACCAGGGGCGGGGGGACGGATATTATACACCGGGGCGAGGGGACGGATATTATACACCGGGGGGGCGAGAGGCCAGATGTTATACACAAGGGGGAGGGAGCGAGGGGACAGATGTTATACACCGGGGCTGGGGGCCGGATATTATGCAAAGAAGGGCTTGGGGTTGGATGTTATACAGTGGGGTTGAGGGGATGGATTTTATACACTGGCGGGGGGGGGCGAGGGGACGGATATTATACACCGGGGGGGCGAGAGGCCGGATGTTATACACCAGGGGGAGGGAGCGAGGGGACAGATGTTATACACCGGGGCTGGGGGCCGGATGTTATACCCTGGGGGCCAGATGTTATGCAATGGAGCGCTTGGGGTTGGATGTTATACAGTGGGGTTGAGGGGATGGATTTTATACACTGGCGGGGGGGGCGAGGGGAGAGATGTTATACTAAACTAGGGGCGAGGGGTGGATGTTATACACCGGGGGAGGCGAGAGGCCGGATTTTATAAACTGGGGGCTGAGAGTCCGGATGTTATACACCGTGGGCAATGGGACTAAATGAAAAAAGCAGAATTCGGTGACTAGGAGTTTTGTCCTATAATGTATGTGCATTTGCCTTCCCTTTAGAAACTCTCCCTTGTGATTCTGCAGTGTCTTAGAGGTTGACTATCTTTTCCTACATTCCTCAGGAGTTTCTCATGAACAGACTTCCGGTGGCTTGCCCAACTCCGCTATTACTGGGAGAATGAGAATGCGAGAGTGCGAATCATCAACTGCAATGTGAAGTCCGCCTATGAGTACCTGGGCAGCTCCCCACGCCTGGTCATCACTCCGCTCACTGACCGATGCTAGCGGACTCTGCTATGATGTGATGGGTTATGCTCAGAAATGTTTTTGACTTTTGTATGATGCATGAAACTTATTAGCAATTATTATTGATATTTCATACCAGTTCTTTCATGTTTCATTGGTAGATCGGTGCTTTTTATCTAAATCTTGGTGGAGCTCCAGAAGGTCCGGCCGGCACAGGAAAAACTGAGACCACCAAAGATTTGGCCAAGGCGCTGGCCGTGCAGTGTGTGGTCTTTAACTGCTCTGATGGTTTGGACTACATAGCAATGTCAAAGGTACATACAATGTTAAGCTGCTCCATTGCAGATAATAAACTGACTCCATCCGATGTTCTGTTGACATCTTTTGATTATATAGTACAGACCAAAAGTTTGGACACACATACTCATTTAAAGATTTTTCTGTATTTTCATGACTATGAAAATTGTACATTCACACTGAAAGCATCAAAACTATGAATTAACACATGTGGAATTATATACTTAACAAAAAAGTGTGAAACAACTGAAAATATGTCTTATAGTCTAGGTTCTTCAAAGTAATGTTAATGATCTATTTAATCAATTAACAAAATACAAGTGAATGAACAAACGAAAAATCTAGATCCAATCAATATTTGGTGTGACCAACTTTTCACTTTAAAACAGCGTCAATTCTTCTAGGTACACCTGCGCAAAGTCAGGGATTTTGTAATAATGCAGTCAGGTGTCTGGTCATACACCATGGCAAGACTGAGCAAGAATACACAAGGAAGTTATACTACATCAGCAAGGTCTCTAAGGCACAAATTTCAAAGCAGATTGAGGGTTCAAGATGTGTCATTCAAGCACTAGTGAAGAAGCACAAGAAAATGTGCAACGTCGAGGTCAGTAGATGCAGTGGTCGGCCAAGGAAACTTAGTGCAGCAGATGTATGACACATTATGGTTACTTTCCTTCAAAAGCGGAAGATGTCCAGCAGTGCCATCAGCTCAGAACTGGCAGCAACCAGTGGGACTCAGCTTCACTCATCTACTGTTCAGAGAAGACTGGCCAGAAGTGGTCTTCATAGCAGAATTATGGTGAAAAAGCCATATCTTCCACATCAAAACAAGGCCAAGTGACGCTGAGTCACTGCATTAAAACAGAGAAAACGGGGAAGGAGGGGGGGGGGATTGGCAAGATGTGCGCGGTTGAGCCAAAATATGAAAAATGTGGTTGTTACTGTAGGGAGTTTGTTCACTGAAGGGCTGGAGAGCAGAACAATAATGAGTGTCTGTGGTCAATAGTGATGCATAACCACGGTGAAGGGTCCTGTAAGTTTGGGGCTGCATTTCAGCAAATGGAGTTGGGAATTGGGTCAGACCTCATGCTATAACATTTTCCCCCATCATGGGCCCCTCTCTGGCATATTGTCCCCATTCTGGCATAATTTCCCTCATTCTGGTTTAAGACATCGCTGTTTGCTCCGCTGCACCTTCTGCATTCTTCAATATCCAGATCCATATTCCAGTTTGTCTTCTCTTCTGCACTACGTGAGTCCACAATCAACTGAGGAATACCTATGTCTGCTTACTATCCTTATTTCTGTTTGCATACTACTGTACCTAAGTAAACTTGGACTATCGTTAACGTTTACATACCCTAATAGTAATGAAGGCCGTGCCTTACAGATTAGGTTCTAAGAAGTATTGTTTGGAATGAACTTACCTTCATAAACTGTTTGCTGTGATCTTTTGCACTTGAGTTTAAAATAGACTTTCACACTACTCTTGTCTCAGTCTCTGCTTTTGGCCCACGCCATTGGACTTCAGGGTATCTACTAACATCGTAACAGGCAGTTCCTTTGAGCTCATGATTCTCATTTGGTCTGACATGCACTGTGAGCTGTGAGGTCTTATATAGACAGGTGTGTGCCTTTCCAAATCAAGTCCTATCAGTTTAATTAAACACAGCTGGACTCCAATGAAAGAGTAGAACCATCTCAAGGAGGATCACAAGGAAATGGACAGCATGTGACTTAAATATGAGCAAAGGGTCTGAATACTTATGACTAGAGATGAGCGTTGTTCTACTTGAACTGTTCGCCAATCTCAAATTCGAGCTGTTTTGGGCGGTGTTCGAGTCGGTCGGCGAACACGAACAATTTGAGAAAAATTCGGCTGTTCGAGGTTATGTTCGATAACTGTTCGTGCACCAAAATCATAACTGGATTTTTTCTCAGTAATGATGAAAATTAATGTTAATCCGCAGTTTGAGTGTACAGCGGGGTGGGGGGAGGGGCAGGGGATGGATCTCTGCAGGAACAATGAAGATCTCCATTTTTTTTCTCTTTCCCGCATTTACAGTGGGGAGGTGCAATCTGTCAGCCTATCAGCAGCGCACACACGGAGCGAAGTGCTTTTTTTCACACAAGCAAGGGCATGTGTCATTGGCAGTGTATGTCACATGTCCTTGCCCTATAAGACCAAGCCATTTTCCCCGTCGCCACCATTTTCTCACTGCTGCAGCTGCGTGTTAGACGGCACCGCTGTTGCTGTGTGTGCTATACCTTGTTAATTTCAAGCCAATTTTCGCACAAATATACAGATAGCTTGGGAGTAGGGAATAGTTGTGATTGCAGTCCTTTTAAGGACTAGGTTCAGGGGCGGAACTACCGCCCGTGCAGCCGGTTCATTGAACGGGGGCCCCGAGGGAGAGGGGGCCCCTCCAGCCTCCAGCAGGGCCGCCATCAGGGCATGACTGCCCTGACTCCAGTATGGGGCCCGGCCGGTAGGAGCCCCCTCGGTGCCCCCCTCTTGTGCGTCTCTCTCCTCATGGGGCCCCCGGCCCCATGCAAAGCGCCGGGTCCAGGACATCTCATAATTCCTCTCACTTCCGGTCATGTGACGGCGCCGTCACATGACCGGAAGGCAGGAGAACCTGGTGTCAGCGATTTGGACGAGCGCCAGGATTCTGCAGGGATCGCATGGGGGTAAGTATAACAAGTTTTATTTTTTTTTAAATACAATTAACTAGGAGTGGGGGGAATGGGAGATGCACATGGGGGGAGGGGAGAGATGAGAGATGCACATGGGGGAGGGGAGAGATGAGAGATCCACATGGGGGAGGGGAGAGATGAGAGATCCACATGGGGGGGAGGGGAGAGATGAGAGATGCACATGGGGGGGAGGGGAGAGATGAGAGATGCACATGGGGGGCAGGGGAGAGATGCACGGGGGGGTGAGAGATGCACGGAGGGGATGAGAGATGCACGGGGGGGTGAGAGATGCACGGGGGGGGTGAGAGATGCACGGAGGGGATGAGAGATGCACGGGGGGGGTGAGAGATGCACGGGGGGATGAGAGATGCACGGGGGGATGAGAGATGCACGGGGGGGATGAGAGATGCACGGGGGGGTGAGAGATGCACGGAGGGGATGAGAGATGCACGGAGGGGATGAGAGATGCACGAGGGGTGGATGAGAGATGCACGGGGGGGTGAGAGATGCACGGAGGGGATGAGAGATGCACGGGGGGTGGATGAGAGATGCACGGGGGGGTGAGAGATGCACGGAGGGGGATGAGAGATGCACGGAGGGGGATGAGAGATGCACGGGGGGTGAGCTGCACATGGGGGGGTGAGAGATGCACATGGGAGGGTTATGTTTACATAACTTTGTTGCCTTATAAAGAGCGGGGGGGGGGGCCCCAAAAATTTCTTGCACAGGGGCCCACTACAGTCTGTGTCCGCCCCTGACTAGGTTACAGCATTTCCTACGACTTTTATCAGGGAGGTCTGTGCTCTTAAATAGATAGGTTGTGGGAGTAAAGACTAATTGTAATTGGAGTCCTTTTCAGGACTAGGTTACATGAGTTCCTATCAGTTTTTGCCAGGCAGGTCTGTGCCAGTGCTGTGCAAGTTTTTTTCACAGCATTTGGCTGAATCTAGCAAAGCTAATCCTTTTTGGCCTATTGCAGAGTGTGTTAGTCAGTGGAGTAGCCTATCTGTGTTGCAAGATATACCACCTGTGTATAGAATACCAATTTTTTTACTGCACCTAGTGAAGTAAAATCTTTTGGGCATAGCATCATTCTATTAGTCCATCTATACTGACCTCCATCAGGTTGCAAATTAAAACTAATTTTTATCTGCATCTACAGTACCTCTGAAAAAATATTTGGGCTTCTAGCTGTGTGCGGGACTTGTTGTATTAGTCCATCTATACTGACCTCCATCAGGTTGCAAACTGAATATTTTTTTTTCTGCATCTACCTCTGAAAAAATATTTGGCCTTCTAGTAGTGTGTCGGACTTTCTCTATTAGTCCATCTATACTGACCTCCATCAGGTTGCAAATTAAAACTAATTTTTATCTGCATCTACAGTACCTCTGAAAAAATATTTGGGCTTCTAGCAGTGTGTGGGACTTGTTCTATTAGTCCATCTATACTGACCTCCATCAGGTTGCAAACTGAATATATTTTTTTCTGCATCTACCTCTGAAAAAATATTGGGCTTCTAGCTGTGTGTGGGACTTGTTCTATTAGTCCATCTATACTGACCTCCATCAGGTTGCAAACTGAATATATTTTTTTCTGCATCTACCTCTGAAAAAATATTTGGGCTTCTAGCTGTGTGTGGGTCTTGTTCTATTAGTCCATCTATACTGACCTCCATCAGGTTGCAAACTGAATATATTTTTTTCTGCATCTACCTCTGAAAAAATATTTGGCCTTCTAGTAGTGTGTCGGACTTTCTCTATTAGTCCATCTATACTGACCTCCATCAGGTTGCAAATTAAAAATAATTTTTATCTGCATCTACAGTACCTCTGAAAAAATATTTGGGCTTCTAGCTGTGTGCGGGACTTGTTGTATTAGTCCATCTATACTGACCTCCATCAGGTTGCAAACTGAATATAATTTTTTTCTGCATCTAGCTCTGAAAAAATATTTGGCCTTCTAGTAGTGTGTCGGACTTTCTCTATTAGTCCATCTATACTGACCTCCATCAGGTTGCAAATTAAAACTAATTTTTATCTGCATCTACAGTACCTCTGAAAAAATATTTGGGCTTCTAGCAGTGTGTGGGACTTGTTGTATTAGTCCATCTATACTGACCTCCATCAGGTTGCAAATTCAAAATAATTTTTTTCTGCATCTAACCCAGCCAATAGTTTTGGCCTAATACCACAGTTTGGCCACTCAGCTCTGCTCGGTTACCATCCATTGTTTTTTTGTGCAAACAACTCCAGAGTTGTGAATTAGTTAACCACCAAAATGAGTGGAAAAAGGCCTGCTGCTGGTGGAAAGGGGAATAGGCGTGTTGGGAAGGGGAAAAAAGGTTGTGTCCGTGGGGTAGGTGTTAAAGCAACAGTAACATCTGCAGAAGAAAGACCATCTTCCAGCCAAACTAAAATGTCTACTTCTTTTAGCGGACAATGTGATAAGATCCCTTTCTTACGGCCACGCCAATCGCTACAAATTCCAGATGAGGCACAAAAACAGCAAGTGCTTCAACGGATATCAAGTGCTCCTTTAAGTGGGCTCTCCTCCACATCAACTTCAACATCACAAATACTCCAGTCCTCAAAGGTGTCACCCCAATCGCACTTGCTTCCTCACAGCTCCCAAATCTCCAGCTGCCCGTCTGAGTATGAGGTAGAACAGATGGTTGAGTCTGCAGAGCTGTTTACTCATACTATAGCCTGGGAATCAGAGGTCGACTCCAGCGCTTCTGTGAATCCAGACGAGGAAATGATCTGCACTGATGCCCAGAATCTTTATGAGTCGGATCCAGGACCAGACGCAGAAGGTTCTGACCATAATGTAGACCCTCATTCCCAAACTGTAACTCCTGTTGGTGGAGACAATGAGGAAGACGATGATAAGACTCAAATACCTGATTGGAGCGACAACTTTAGTTTTTTGTCAGGGCAGGAACAGGTTGGCTCTGAGGACGACGGGTGTGATAACGCACAGGGTGATGATGATGAGGTCGGAGATCCCACTTACTGTCAACCCACAGTCAGCCAAGAGATGAGGTCAGCAGAGGAGGTGGAGGAAGATGCTAGTGACGACGAGGTCAGGTTGCGCCTTCCTGGACAGAGACGTAGTACTGGAAGCACGTCAACAACTGCATCCTCAAACACAACTCTGCCTCTCACCACAAGTCGTGGTGGCTCTTCAGGTCGCATGGGTGCTAAGCCTTGCATAGCCTGGGCATTTTTTCAGATCGATAAAGATGACCCAACTCGTGTTATCTGTAACATTTGTCAGCAAAAGCTAAGTAGAGGCCAAAAAATACATAGTTTGAGTACTTCATGCATGAACCGGCACATGGACATGAAGCATAAGTTGCAGTGGGAAGCTCAGTGTGCTACAATGCGGCCTAGCCGGCCGGGCCAACCACCGTCTGCCATATCTTGTGCATCCGTGGCCTCTTCATCCTCTGTGACTGGGGGGACAGCAGTCACACCTGTTTTGGGGCGCAGACCTGCCACCTCTTTACCCGCAACAGCCAGCGTGATTGGCAGGTCATCATTTTCTTTATAGGTGGTAACACCAGCTGGTGTTGAGCGCTGTCCGACATCGATAGCACCACCTTTGGATGAAGGCAACCTAACATGTCCGCCTGCATCTTCCTCACAGACCGGCAGTTTGCCGGGGACACCCTTATCAACCCCGTCTAAGCACAATAGCCAGCCCTCGGTCCCTCAGATGTGGACAAGTAAAAGACCATTTCCTCCTAGCCATGAGAAAGCTAAGAGGTTGAATTTCACCATCTGCAAGCTCTTGGCTACAGAAATGCTGCCTTTCCGCCTGGTGGACACAGAGGATTTTCGAGACCTTATGTCCGTCGCAGTGCCCCAGTACCAGATGCCCAGTCGGCACTACTTCTCAAAGAAAGGTGTGCCTGCGCTCCACCAGCATGTCGCACACAACATCACCGCTTCTTTGAGAAACTCTGTGTGTGACAGGGTGCATTTCACCACAGACACTTGGACGAGTAGGTATGGACAGGGGCGTTACATGTCGCTGACTGGGCACTGGGTAACTATGGTGACAGCAGGACAAGGGGCTGCTGTCCAAGTCTTGCCATCCCCACGAGTTGTGCGTCAATCCTCTTTATGTCAAAGTTCCTCCACTGCTTCTGCCTCCTCAACCTCCTCTCGGTCTTCCACCTGCACCCAAAGCCTGTCTGGTCATGCCACAAGCTTTCTAACTGCGCAGAAGGGATCCTGCACACCTCCTTACTATGCTGGCAGTAGGGCTCAACGTCATCAGGCGGTTTTTACATTGAAATGTCTGGGAAATGTGAGTCACACAGCTGAGGAGTTGTGGTCAGCTCTGGAGAACCAATTTCATGAATGGTTGTCTCCACTGGACCTGAAACCAGGGAAGGCCGTGTGCGACAATGCTGCAAACCTGGGTGCGGCCCTTCGCCGGGGCAATGTCACACACGTGCCTTGTATGGCTCACGTGTTGAACCTGGTTGTCCAGCAATTTTTAGCCCACTATCCCAGACTAGATGGCCTTCTGCAGAGGGCACGGTCGCTGTGTGCTCACTTCCGCCGTTCGCATCCCGCAGCTCAGCGACTTACATCTCTACAGAAGTCGTTGGGCCTGCCACTTCACCGGCTAAAATGCGATGTGCCTACCCGGTGAAATTCAACTCTGCACATGTTGCAGCGACTGTGGCAGCACCGACAAGCCCTGGTGCAATACGTTCTGACGTATAGCCTGGGCCAACGAGATTCAGAGGTGGGGCAAATCACGCTGGAGGAGTGGTCTCAGTTCAGGGACCTATGCACCCTTCTGCACAGTTTTGAAATGGCGACGAAGATGTTTAGTGCTGACGATGCCATTATCAGCATGACTATTCCGGTGATTTACATGCTGGAGCACATGTTAAACAGAATTCGGAGTCAGGTGGTGGCACAAGAGGAGGTGGAGGAAGTAGAGGAGGAGGAGTTGTATGCGGAAGGGCTAACATCTGCAAGGTCCAGAAGGTCGGCAGCACCAAGGCGGCAGGCATGTGAGGGTGGGGGAGATGGTTTTACCAGGGCGCATGGTAGCAGCCAAACTAGTGAGGAAGGTGCAGGAGCCCAGGAAGAAGTGGAGGACGAACTGATGGAAGACTCATCAGATGAGGGAGACCTTGATCACATTTCTGTTGTGCGAGGTTGGGGGGAGAGGACAGAGGAAGGAAGCATGATTGTTACCTCGCCACCAACACAACAGGGACTTGGTGCTCCTGGATGCACAACACACATGAGTGCCTTCTTGCTGCACTACCTGCAACATGACCCTCGAATTGTGAGAATTAGAAATAATCCTGACTACTGGGTTGCCACACTGTTAGATCCCCGGTACAAAAGTAAATTTGCAGAAATTATTCCTGCCATAGAAAGGGATGCACGCATGCAGGAGTATCAGCAGAGACTGTTGCAGAATCTTACATGTGCTTTTCCACAAAATACCAGTGGTGCACGTAGTGAATCTCACAGTTCCAACTTGCCAACCGTGGGACCGTCAAGTGTTCAGCACTCAAACCGTAACAGAACCACAGTATCTGCTGGTAACATCAATTTTGCGGAATCATTTCACCACTTTTTTAGCCCATCCTTTGCAAGGCCACAGGAGACAAGAAGTCTGACACATAGTCAACGCCTAGAGACGATGGTACAGGAGTATCTCCAAGTAAACATTGAAGCCACGACTGTGTCACTGGACCCTTGCTCTTTTTGGGCTTCCAATCTGGATAAATGGCCGGAGCTAGCCACTTACGCCTTGGAGATCTTGTCATGCCCCGCAGCCAGCGTTCTGTCTGAACGTGTGTTCAGCGCTGCTGGTGGTGTGCTGACAGATAAGCGCACGCGGCTCTCCACTGATAATGTAGACAGACTCACGTTCATAAAGATGAACAAATCATGGATCCGAAACGACTTTTCTACCCCTGTGTCATCCTGGGGAGAGTAAAAGCTTGATGATTGGTTAAAATCACCCTACCAAACGTTTTAAGCTTTCAAATTACTAATCATGTTTATCTGTATCTTGACTGGAAAATAATTTGGGCTTTGTAGCAGTGTGCAGCACTGATCCTATTAGGCCATCTATAATAAGCTCCACCAGATTTAAAATTAAAAATAATTTTTAGCTGCATCTAGCCCGGAAAATAATTTTGGGGCTCCGAGATGCGCAAGACACATAAGTGCCTTCTTGCTGCACTACCTGCAGCATGACCCTCATATTGTCAGAATTCGAAGTAATCATGACTACTGGGTTGCCACACTCTTAGATCCCCCAAACTTTTCGATCAACCTTTTCATTTTAATAAAGACCAAAAAAATGGTCATTTTTGAAATTATAAGCATTAGCAGGTTGTTAGAAACTGAAATCAAACAGTTTTCAACTCAAAACTTTATTCTAGGTGATGTTACATTTTCACATAGGACCCCTTGTTCGAAAGGAGCTTCTGAACTCTCTCGTCCATTGAATTTGTCAGGTTTTGGATGGTTTCTGCTTCAATTGTTTTGCATGAGGACAGAATACCCTCCCAGAGCTGTTGCTTAGATGTGAACTGCCTCCCGCCATCATAGACACTCCTTTTAATGATGCTCCAAAGGTTCTGAATGGGGTAGAGGTCAGGGGAGCATGGGGGTCACACCATAAGTTTGTCCCCTTTTATGCCCATATCAGCCAGAGATGCAGATGTTTTATGTGCAGCATGAGATGGTGCATTATCATGCAGAAAAATGATCTTGCTGTGAAATACACGGTTCTTCTTCTTGAACCATGGCAGGAAGTGCTGTTTGAGAAAATCCACATACATTATGGAGTTCATCTTTAGCGCCTTCAGGGATCCTAAAGGGGCCGACAATCTCTCTCCCCATGATTCCAGCCCAAAACATTACTCCACCTCCTCCTTGTTGGCGCTGTAGCCGTGTTTGCGTGGGGTGTCCATCAACCAGCCATCCTCCACTCCATCCATCTGGACCATCGAGCGCTGCACGGCACTCATCCGTGAACAAAACAGTTTTGAAATCAGTCTTCATGTAATGTTTGGCCCACTGGAGCCGTTTCTGCTTGTGTGAAGTGGATAGAGGAGGTCGACAGGATGGCGTATGCACAGCTGCAAACCTCTGAAGGACCCTGCATCTTGTTGTTCGGGGGACGTTGGAGGCACAAGCAGCTTCAAAAACTTGTCTGCTGCTATGACAAGGCTTTTTTGCCGCTGCTCTTTCAACCTGACGTAATTGCCTGTAGGAAAGAGTCCTCAATTTGCCCTTATCAGCACGCACACGTGTGTACTGTGAATCAGCTACATACTTCTTGATTGCCAGGACACTTCATCCTGATCATCGCACAATGTTGATTGTAGTCATGCCTTGACCTAAACACTCCACAATTTGTTGCTTCTCAGCAGCCGACACATCCTTTTTCTTTCCCATTTTGGCAGAAAATGTAGGCTGCTTAATAATGTGAGAGAGCCTTCTTAAGTAGTCTTGCCTTTCATTGGACACACCTGCCAAACTAATTAGCACAGGTGTCTGCAATTGCTTACAGTGATATAAAGAGCCCTGACACACATCACCATCAATGAGTTTAACTGACAAACAAACAAATTCTTCCCTTATCACTCCTAAACACTTTTTGCATAATAATTTGGAACGCGGTGTACATGTGCTTTTCCACAAAACACCAGTGGTTCACGTAGTGAATCTTACAGTTCTAACTTGCCAACCGTGGTCTGTATGGAATTGTTCAATAAAGGGCCCAAAATTAAGATAACATAGATGGGAGAGGTCTCTATGAATAGGAATTCCTAAGTATTTGATACCCTGTGAGGGCCAGGCAAAGGGAAAGTTGGACTGCATGGAATCCTATATGGATTTGGGGAGGGAGACATCGAGGGCCTCAGACTTCGCTGCATTGATTTTAAAATTTGACCATGTAACAAAGTGATCTATTTCAGCCATAACAGCATGGATGGATATATGTGATTGAGTGATATATACTAGGACATCATCAGCAAATAGAGAGCACTTGTACTCGGTGCCTCCCACCTAAATCCACCTAATATTGGGGTTATGGCGAATTGATGAGAGCAGGTGCTCCGTCACTAGGATGTATAAGAGAGGGGACAGAGGACATCCCTGCCTTGTCCCATTGGTGATTGTGAAAGGTGATGAAAATGTTCTGACGCACCCCCTGGGCCTTGGGACACCCGGAGCCGGACCCTTTTTGGTGGATGCTGGTGGTTGTAGTCTTCGTGGCGGCGACCCGGTTCCGTGGCTCAGGGCGGTCAAACCAGTGGCGGAACTATTTATGTGGTTTTGATGTTTAAATGTCCGACTACGCCACCCGTGGATTGCGGTCAGAGTGAACCGCCGCTACAGGGCAGACCGCTGAGGCTGGTGTTGTGGGTGCAGCAGAGCGTAGCATAACTCCCCACGGGAGGAGTATAGCCTCAGGGCAGTGTATGCGGAGGATGGGGGTGATGGTGCAGGGCAGCAGCAGTAACAACACGGAGTCAGTGATGCAGTCCAGGGCCTTTACTCACAGTTCTTATTATCCAGACCACGTCTGCAGGTAACGGCTGCCCACGTCGTACTGTGCTCACCAGGTGAGGGGCTCAGACAACTCCCAGATAACTTTGGAGCACTTCACAGGACCCCCTTTGTGTGTCCTTTGTCTGGCCTTTCTTACCAACACTTCTGTCCGGCTGCCTCGGGCCTCCTCTTGGTAAACTTGGCGCCAGTTTCCCTGACCCTATGTGGTGCCTTCCTAGCGGGTGTAGCGAGGGGCTGCGCCACATAAAATGTCAGAGCCTCCGGTTTCTAGCTGAGGGTCGTTTCCTGCCTCCACTAGTTCGGGGACCGGTCTCCCCCTTTGGCCTGACCCCTCCACGCAGGTGGATTCGGGCGTGCGGTGGCGACTCGCCCGTCCGCACCCCTGGGATCCCTTCATTCCTCGTTCCTGGAGCCTTCTCCGCTCCTCTTCCTTCCTTCTCCCTCTTCCAGGCCTGGGCCTCTGTTACTAGGCCCGCCTCCGGAGCAGAGCTCATGCAGAGCCCCTGCTCCCTGCCACTTCTGCTCAGACTTCTCTGCACTGAACTAAGATGGTGCCCACCTTTTATACTCCCTTCTCAATGCACCCAGGAACTGCTTCCTCCCTGCTCCTGCACTACAGGGTTCCCCTTCCTCATTGTTCCCTCCCCCCACTCCAGCCAGGGACAGGGACTATCGTGCCCATCTCAGGGGCATATTGGTCGCCCTGCCCCACGGCAATGTGGTGTAATGCATGCAGGTGTCGGGTCCTGATCCACACTCCATCCTTACCTGAGAGTGAGATATCACACCTCTGGGTGAGGTGCAATACGTCTGTAGCAACCGAGCCCTCAGGGTGCTACAGTTCCATTTATCTTCAGCCTAGGTGACGTATTGCGATACAGGGCCGTGATTTTGGCTATAAAAGGGTCCCCTAGACCCCTACCCCAAGCTTTTTAAGAGAATCATATATGGCGTGCCAGGAGACTCTATGGAATGCTTTCTCAGCATCCAACGAGAGTATCTAATTACAAATTTTTAACTGCATCTAGCCCAGGAAATACTTTGTGCCTAGTAGCAGTGTCTGCTAGTCAGCGGATTATCCCGGCTGTTAAGCAAGCTACACCACCTGTAGTTTAGACACTTAATTTTTTCAAAGGAAATGCTTCGGGACCATGGGATACTTAGTGAAGAGCATCAGGAGGCACCCCAAGGCATAGGGGCTGGGACTGGCAGTAGGATGCCTTGCGGTGGACAGCCGAGCTCGATCCTTATAAAAGCTTTTTAACTGCAGCAGCTTTAGTGGACGCTACTGGAGCTGGAATTACCGCGGCTGCTGGCATGAGACTTGCCCTCCAATAGATCCTTGTAAATGGATTTAAAGTGTATTCATTCAAATTAGAGAGACAATTTAAATTAAAAAGCTTAGAGCTGCCTCCACCACAGGGGGGCTCGCTCGACCCACCAGCGGACAGGCACCAGTATTGGGAGAGGGGGGCTGGCCGTCAGGGTTCACCGCGGCTCTGGCACAAACCCGGCGACACGGAGGTGGCACGGGCAGGAGCGGACTGGCCGTGTCGGCTTCTCACTTTTTGGATTTTAGAAGGGCATGACATGCCTATATCTGTGTCTCCCCCTCCTTTTACTCCTCCACCTCTTTTATTTTCGCATGACTATATGTACTTGTCACTTTTCCATGTGTTAGTTATGTCTTCTGAGCAGTTTGTCAGCTTTTGGACACCTTTGAAGGTGTTTTCTATGTGTTTCTATGTGTTTTTGTTTGCCTGCCATTGGTTTTAACGGTGTTCGAAGGTGTTCGACGAACAGTTCGACGAACAGTTCGGCGAACACACGGGTGTTCGACGAACCGAACCGAACTCGAACACTACGGGGGTGGCTCAACACTACTTGTAACCCCTTTTTCTCCATAGGGATAGTGTAGTGATAGACGGGTGGGATATAAGTATTAATCTATGTATGTTTTTAGCTCAAGTGGGTGGGAAGTATAATTAGGTAATTGGGAATTAATCGTATATTAGTACTGTCTGCTATTGTTATTAGTGTGCACTGTGTTAGTGTGGTGATTAGTAGTATATGAACTGTAGACTTGTGTGTAATAAATATCCTTTATTCATACACGGTTTTGTCTCAGTTAGAATATAGCAATTAACACAAGTGTCCCAGGTAAGTCACTGCATACCACTTCAACAATAAATATAATCCCACAGCTGCAATATTAAAATCAAATTATAGACACAGAATAGAAATATGCGCAGAAATAAAACATCAGAAATTTATTTGATAATGCTTTGATTTGAGAGTCCTCAGTGGTTGATTCCTTTTAATGGCTAACTGAAAAGATAGTAACAAATTGCAAGCTTTCGAGAGTACTCAGGTCTCTTCATCAGGCTAGTATACCACAAAATCTGAAGAGTCACATATTTATTCACAATAAGACACAGAAATAATGCAATAGATGCAACAGGTGACGGAAAGCAGAGTTATTATGGGAGAGATAAACAGTTCTGGCTATAAATATTTTAGCAGTTAATAGATAAGGAGTGTGAAGGTTTTATTGTCCTGTGACTAGGTCCAGTGTTATGATGGCCTCACAAGTCTGAGGGGCACATTCCTTAGTTGATGTAGAATGACATAAATCCATGCGACACATTCATTCCTGCTCTGAAAGTGTTAAAGGTCACCATTAGTTTATATTCTGAGATTCTTCTTTCTCTTTGAGATTTGAAATGACCTTTTAATACCAGTAATTTCATGTCTTTTATGCTATGATCAGGGGAACAAAAATGCTTGGCTACAGGTAGATCTATTCTTTTTTCTTTTATTGTGTGGCGATGATGATTCATTCTTGTCCTAAGTTTTTGCCCTGTCTTCCATACATAAAGATCCCCAGCTGGACATTTGGTACATATAATTAAGTACACTACATTAGATGTGATACAGCTGAACGTACCTGGGATCTTATAGTCCTGATGTGAGTTGGGTATCATCATCTTGTCTGTGGTCATTATAAACGGACAGGTTTTACATTTTCTCTGGTTGCAAGGAAAGGTACCTGTAGCTGGAGGAGATGACAGAAAGCTTCTGACAATGATGCTTCTTAGATTTGGGGGCTGCCTGAAACACAGAAGTGGGGGGTCTGGAAATATGGATTGTAATCGGGCATCTTTTTGTAGTAAGGGTTGTAGTTTCCGTGTAGCTCTCCTTAGCGCCTCCAGATTTGAATTGTAGGTGACTACTAGAGGCACCCGGTTGCTTTCTTGTTTGGTTTTGTAATGTAGGAGGTGATTCCTTGGTATTCTGGTGGCTCTTGTAATCTGGTTCATTCTCAATTGTTCTTGGATGGTGGCCCTGATTCAAAAAGGTCTTTCTGAGACCATGAAGGTGCTTGTCTCTATCCATAGGGTTGGAACATATCCGATTGTATCTGACGGCTTGTCTGTAAACAATTTAAGGTATGTAGGACGATTGATTGGTTTCCTGTACAAGGATGTCTGTATTTCATTGTTCTGTAGCTTGATGATGGTGTCCAAAAAGTTAATTTCAGTACAGGAGTAGTTGAGTGTTAGGCTGATGGTGGGATGAAATCGATTAAAGTGTTCATGGAACGTCTTCAGCTGTTGCTCAGACCCCGTCCAGATGATTAAAATATCGTCAATGAAATGATAGTAGGCCAGAGGCCTGATGGGGCATGAGGACAAAAAGTCACTTTCAAGCTTGGCCATGAAAAGATTTGCGTACTGTGGATCCATTTTACGTCCCATCGCTGTACCAGTTTCCTGTAGATATATGTTGTTATCAAATTCAATGTAATTGTGGGTGAGGATGAATTCTGTAAGTTTGACCACAGAATCAGCAACAATTCCTGTATTTTCTATGAAGATTTTGCAGGCATTTAATCCATCCTGATGTGGGATGTTAGAATACAAAGATTCCTCATCCATGGTGGCCAGGATGGTTCCTACTGGTAGAGGACCTATTGCTGCTAGTTTATTCAGTAGGTCTGTTGTGTCCTGAATGTAGCTGGGTGTAATCTTTACCAGTGGTTTAAGAACACACTCTATTCTATTAATTTGATAATGCTAAAATCAATGAAACAACATATAAACATAGCAGGGAAGGGAAACCGTTAACCAATCCACATACAGATGAGCCTAATGCTATTTGAAAATAAGCTAAGACTCCAGGTGATCACTAATTAAACCACGCAGATATATAACCCCACGTCTAAGGTGTATTGTGCTGGAGAAAAGAAACCTAATAAATCAAGGTTTTCCATGGAGAAGTCTATTAGCAAAAAACAGTAAACATGAATCAAATAAAACACAGATTATAGGGACTAGCCCGTCGTAAAGTACACAGTGCAATGCTTGGAGGCTTTGAATCCCGGTAGTACTGATTTGAAAGGAGTTGTCACTTAGAACTTACTGTTAGTAGTCAGATCTACATGTGGATGGACCCCCGACAACGCCGTTTCACCAGAGCTTCTTCCAAGGGGCGTTAACTAGGGAGGGGACAGTGTTCCTTATATATACAGCCATTAATCAAAGTTTTTAGCCTTATATCCAATTATTGCCATGGGTGGAAGGCGGCACATGAAGCGTTCCTCAGTAACTCATAGATGTAAATGGTGACTTCAGTATTGTGCGCTTGGAACGCATACGTGGCACGCACACTGTTCCGAGTGCGCAAGGCCGGAAGACACTGAGTGCCATGAATGCGCATGCGCACAAGCCCAAGGAAAGGAAGTAAGTAAAGTGTGCGGCTAGCAAATACCGCTAGGTGTACAAAAAATGGGGGAGCCCAGATCGCTATTGGACAGGACTCATATCACATCGTGTGTAAAGGAGGTGGAAAAGGTAATACATAATACATAGTAATCCTAATAAACGCTTGAACCTGGTATATAAGTCAGATGGAATTAGAAGCTACAAGAGAGAGGATGGATGAAATAACCTATTACTAATGACAGCAATGATGTTAGACATAATACCATAAGCACTGTGGGTGAATAAGTGCGGAGCAAGTGCACTAGTGTACTAAGAGATACATAAAAAAGAGAATAATAAAAAGGGTTAACCTGTTACAATAATAATAGCAATAATATTGAACATAAATGCCATAAGCACTAACAATGAATAAGTGCAAAATAAGAGCACTGGTGTACCAAAAAATGTATGGGGGATAATAAATATTCCACAAATTATTAAAAAATATAACAATAAAAAGTGTGCTAAAAATATCCCCAAGCAATAATGATAGACAATCAATATAAGTGACATGAACACCTGGGGTCACGTAGAGAAAGGTACAAACAGTACAAAAATATGTATACTCAGTGAATATCCCTGATCAAAAGGGACATGAAATGCATATGGAACATATACTGTATGCCATAGATGTCCATAAGGTGAATTAGACAAATATATTTTGATAGGTAAACAGGTCTATATAATACCCTTAAGAAGAGATGGACAAGGGAAAATAGGAGAAACAAAGTTACCCCAAAACAGCAAATGAATCAGGGGGTCATATGAATTCGATATCACTGTAATCATACAGTCATACAGACCAGAAGAATAAATCAGTCTTATCACTTTTACCGCATGGTGAACTGTGCAAAAGAATGTCCAGTATAAAAACAATAGCTGAATTGCTGTATTTTATTCATTCTGTGTCTGAAAAATCTTAGTAAAAAGCAATCAAAAATTGTTATGTAAACCAAAATGGTACCAAAAAAATCTTCAACTCGTTGTGAAAAATAAGCCCTCATACAGCTCTGTTCGTCAAAAGATAAAGAAATTATAGCTCTCACAATATGGCGACAAAAAAACAACAATTTTTTTATAAACAATCATTTTTACTGCGTGACAGCAGCAAAACATAAAAAACTATATAAATCTGGTATCGCTGTAATTGCACTGACCCGTAGATTAATTTATACCGCACGATGAGCGGCGCAAAAATAAAAATAAAAACTGTTCTTGTACTACTGTCTATTTGTTCATTCTACATCCCAAAAATTGGAATATGGCTCGATTCACATTTATCCTGCGCTCTCTGTTGAGCGCTTACATTGGAGTTTCTATGTAAATCAGAGAAAACGTGATTCAGACAAAACACGATTCAGACAAAATTCCCAATGGAACCACTCACTATAAAGAGGCAGATGGAGGCACTTTGGACTCTGGTGTCTGTTACAGTGGTGTCACATTATTTTATGCATCTTTTTAGCACACAAGTGTGGGCGACCACAGTTTTGTGCACGCCAAAAAAGATGGATACCACCGGAATAAACGGCAAACAGAGTCCAAAGTGTCTCCATCTGCCTCATTATGATGGATGGTTCCTCTGGGGATTTCGTTTGAATCGCACTTTTGTGAGATTTACTCAGAAACCCTGTTATAAATGCTCAGCGTAGAACACAAGAATGTGATCCCACCATACTGAAAGTGATCAAAAAATATTTTGTACTCCAAAATGTTACCAAAAAAACCCTAACTTTTCCCACACAAACCAGCCCCCACTCAGATCTGCCATCTGTCACTGGAAATGTAGAGGGTTCCCATGTTACTGGTAGAACAAAGACTCTGGAAAAGCAACATGGCTCCCACCCCTCAAATAAAATACAGTGAAATATACGCTCCCAAATACCCCCTCCTTCTGAGCCCCACTGTGCCTAAACTACAGTAAGAGGCTACATTTTTGGCATTATTGTAGCGGGAAGAGCACACTTAACATTTTACGGGTTTTCCCCAGAAACACAAACTGGGCACAATGTGTGGGCACTGAGCTGGCATATTTGCAATTCTCCCCCCAAAAAACTATGGCGTGGATGTTACAAAATAGTCACTTGAGCCGTAGATGAATTCATTGAGAGGTCCAAATTCTGCAATGGGGTCACTTGTGGAGGTTTTCTGCAGTTCTGGCACCTTAACGGCTCTGCAATTGTTGCCCGAAAATTATTCTAGCAAACTCTGTGGTTCAAATCCAAATAGCGCTCCTTCCTTCTCAGCCATGACGTGAGGCTAAACAGTAGTTTCTGACAACATATAGAGCATCACCATATTCGGGAGAAATTGCAGAATAAATTTTGGGGTCCAGTTTCACCTACTAACCCTCATGTAACTGACACATTTGTAGCTAATAAAAAAAATTTCATTTTAACAACTAAAATGTGAAATTTCCACATTCCAATGTTATAATATTCTGTGAGGCATCTGTAGGTTCAACATACTCACTACACCCCTTGATGAATTCCTTAAGCAGTAAAGTTTCCAATATGGGGTCACTTATGGGGGTTTCTGCTGATCTGACACCTCAGGGGCTCGGCTAATGGCACCCTCAAACTATTCAAACAGAATCTGCATTCTAAAACCCAAGTTGCGCTTCTACTCAACCGATCCCTGTCGTGTGCTCAAACTGTAGTGTACAACCAATATGGTGTATTGTCACATTTGGTAAAAATTGAATAATTTATAGAAGGAACTAAAGTTCAAAATTCATAGAAGGAGCCCACCGAACCTTCAGGATTTGAAGAGTGCTTGTGTAGAAGAATTGGCCAAAATCACTCCTGAGCAATGCATGCGACTAGTTTCTCCATACGGGAGGCGTCTTAAAGCTGTCATCACCACCAAAGGCTTTTGTATGAAGTATTAAATAAATTTCAGGAAGCTTGTTCAATACTTTTTCCCAGTGTCATCTTCATTATTACACATGATTTCATTTATGGACATTTATGGTTTCATTTCTTTGCCTGTGTAGATTGGATAAGGTCTTTACTGAAATCTGGTGAGAATTTCATGTCAATAGCACCATTCAAAACATATTTATGTAGAACATTGGTGAAACGTTCAATACTTATTTCACTCGCTGTATATTTGCAGTTATTGTATTGCTTGGATTGTCAGAAACAGAACTATATAAATCAATAAATAGTATTTTGAGAACCCGGCAGAGACATCTTTGTTTTATGAATAAGGATACATTGCATCAATTTGGTGACAACTGCAAAGGCCCCACATTTGTTTCTATAAAGGCACAATATCTGTTCCCATTGGACTGTCGTCTTCTGCATTAGTCTCATATATTTATCTTCTACTATTTTCATATGTAGCAAGTCAAAAAGATGCCGGAATTAATAAAGAAGAGAGTTTTACTCTGTTTTTTTCCTGCACATGAACATTCATAGAGGGAGAATGAGATTTTATTATATTGAATATGTGGAAACATGGCTCAGTATAAAGAAAAACATACATTAGTGCATTACCTGGAAAGATGATTTACTTAATGTCTTTTCCATTTCATTTCGGTGGTCATTCTCCAAGGCAAGAAGCGCAACAGTTACAAGCTCTTTGCTGTAGAGCTTACAAGTGCTGCTCTGAAGTTGGCCAGATGAGTGAATCCAACCAGCTTGAGTACTTCTGTGATCCTCCGATGCTTCATATAGCGGCATGGGAACTAAGTTTGGGCCAATTGCGCATCTATGATGCTTCTCCAAAATGTCAGTCAGTCCGGAGCGCACATTGCCCTGCCGAGCAGGACGTAGGAAGACAGGGGAGCAGCGCGCTTCTGAAGAAGAAATGAGAATAATCATTTAAAGATATGCTACAAAGGTTGCAAGTTATCACCTTTCGACCGAAAAAGTAAATACTTGCTGACCACTGGGTATCCCACACTGGGACCTCCACAGTTTAAAACCTGGGGCTCTATAGTGTCCCATTTGAATTGAATCATCCCAGAAATGTGTAGTCTTGTTACCATTACAAAACAATAGAAAAATCTTACTTACCATCTGTCTCGTCATCCTTTGTGGCAGCGCCTGGAGAAACTGCATTTCTTCCTCCTTCCTGGATTATCCTTTGCTTCCTTCTCTGGCAATTGGGACAGGAGGTCGGTGCTGCAGCTTTGAGTGTTTTCAGTTCACATTTCATGCAGTGTTGTGCATGGTCAGCACAAGTATCCCAGGTGAGCAATTCCAGAACGCTGGATTTCTGGACCTCCAAGCTGGTTCACACATAGAGCGCCTCTGTGTTTTTTTCTGTTCCATTTGAATGGAGGGATATAGTCTTGCACAAGCTTCATTACTCCATTCATTGCTCCATTTATTTACTGCCACTGCTGGAGATATAGGGCCCGACTCATCAAGTTGTTTTCAACAGTTTTCTAGTGTTCAACACTTTGAAACGTTGCAAAATTATGGTCGCAATTCAAAGTAGCACAAAAATGTTGCGAATTTTAGCATTTTTACTCCACTCCTGGCTGGATCCACCAAAAGTTGCAAAACTAAGGCACTACTGTGCTTGTGGAAGCCTGACGGGCAAATTCATCAAGAATTATGCCACTTTAGGCGCATAAATATTCTATCCATAGAAATGACTAGGAAAATGATTTTAATCATTTTGTGAGTGCTTTTTCAGGCCCCAGTCTTAAAGAAATCAGCAAACCTTATTCATGAATGCTTTTCATTAAGAGGCACACAACACTTAATGAACTTGGCATATCTGATGAGTGGTGTGCGTCTACGTGTGCCCCTTCAGAAGTGTTACTCCAGTCAAGGACTACAGGAACTGGAGTAACATATCTGGAGACGAAATGGTTCAACTTTTGAAGAACTTGACAGCGGACAAAGCAACGCCCGGTCCTACATCGTCTCTTCTGCAGCTTCACTCATTCATCATCATCTATCAGTATCCTTGTTTCATTCCGGTCAGTCCTGTAAATTACTATTCTGGAGTTTTACCAGTGGATGTGTCGGGCAGTTTTGCCCAATCTATGGCTATTTATGCCATTCTAGGAGTTGCAGTTCTGACGCCAGCAGAGAGCTGCCGGCTGGGAACATTGGTATAAGGCATTGTAACAGCGTTGTATCAGTAAGGACTTACCCGTGGAACGTCTGCTTCTTGTAGCAAAACTTCTCTGCATAAAGTGAGAAAAGAAAGAAGACAATTCGAGTTTGAAGAACTAAAAAGTAAATAAATAAAAAATAAATATTTCCATTGGATTTGTTTTAATAATTATTTGTTTTGCTGTTTATCTTCCCATTCTCTGCTTATATCTTTTGACGTAGAGAATAATAACAAAGGATGGGATAGAAGTATTTACAGTGATGTGAAAAATAAAAGTATGACCCCAGTGTCTGTAGCACTCCTGACAATGTCGGGCATGCTCCTGATGAGACAATGGGCGGTATTCTGGGTTATCAGGGCATCGGTGAGCTCCTGCATAGTTTGTAATGTTACTTGACTTTGTTGGATGCCTGATACAGAACAAACCACCGGTTCTCAAAAGGATTCAGGTCTGGGAAACATGAGGGCCAGTCAAAGGCATAAATGTCTTCCTCATCCAGAAACTGTCTCCACAGTCTGATCACATGAGGATGGATATTGTCCTGTACGAGGAGAAACCCAGGGCACCTGCACGGGTGTATTGTCTGACAATGGCTCCAAGGATTTCATCACAGCACCTAACAGCAGTCAGGGTACCAAAAGTGGAGGTTTATGTGACACCCCATGGTTTTGCCTCCCCAGATTATCTCTGACAAAATCAAGGCACAACTTCCATTCCAGATGGAATAGACAATTGATTATAGTAAAACACGACCCCCAAAAAGTAGGATCTCTTCTTATAATTGGTGATATGTTATTTATTTATCCATCCCCATCTCAAAAATTGTCTTCTGCATTTGTTAAAATTCCAGAAGTTCTTTGAACCCATCATATCTTCTCATAGACTTTACAATAATGTCTTAAGAAAAAGTTAAGACTGAAGATTTTAGGTTTATGTGAACCATTAGTGATCAGCAAAAAATGTAACATTTCATGTAATATCTTGTAACATCTTTATCCTTAACTCCTAAACTGCCTTGTGCCTATACACCTTAGACAGCTGTCCAGTTATGTCTCCCATGTCCCCCATGCCCATCAACACATCAACACTAGTGATGGGCGAGCACTAAAATGCTCGGGTGCTCGTTGCTCGGGTCGAGCACAGTGGAATACTCGGGTGCTCGACCCGAGCAACGAGACCAATGTACTGTAAGTCTACGAGAATCTCAATCATTATTCAGGTGGCTCCCCCCGGCGGTCTGCACAGGGCTTAAAAATTGCCCAAATCGATGGGAACAGTGCTCAAATGACATGGGAACAGCATGGGGAAGACCCCTGGAAGCATTTCTGACTCCCAGGTCACTGCTGTGAACAATGTTGTCAGAGGTATTACGCCACTTTTACGGACTCACAATAAAACATACAAAAATGAAACCAAAATGGATTTTCCTGGGAAATATGTAAAGGAACATCCTTTCCAGGGTAATGACTTGTATATAAGGCAAAATACATAACCAAAAACAAAAATACTCCTCCACACCTTGGGCTATGTTCACACGTAGCGTTTTTGATGCATTTTTGCACTTTTGCATTGCTTTCAACCGTGACAAATGCATTCACCAGGCAATGTCATTTTAACATTTTACAACCTTATCTGGCCATGTGGTGTGTGAGACATGATCAGACACATCCTGTTTCATTTATAAAGGAGGGACTCTGAAAGTCACAAAGCCTATTTTTATAGGGCCATCAGGCGGCCTTTACTATTCTTAAAGGGCCAGCGGCTGGCTATGCTTTGTTGTTCCCATTACTAAAGAGTGGGTCTCCTATACTGTTATTGCGTATGCAGTAAATGCAAGGGCTGCCAAAAATTTGGACCTACTCCAATGCCCCTTGGAAGAGACGTAGAGGAGGGCCTCCTGAAAAAAAAATGTTCCCATTATTAAGAAGTGGGTCTCCTATTGTGTTTGCCTATGAAGTGAATGCAAGGGATGCCAACAATTTGGAGGCACTCCAATGCCCCTTACAAGAGAGGTGGAGGTCAGATGGCTTCCTGAAAACAATGTTCCCATTATTAGTAAGTGGGACTCCCATAGTGTTGGCCTATGCAGTGAATGCAAGAGCTGCCAAAAATTTGGAGGCACTCCAATGCCCCTTGGAAATGACGTAGAGGGCCTCATGAAAAAATGTTCCCATTATTAGGAAGTGGGTCTCCCATAGTGTTGACCTATGCAATGAATGCAAGGGTTGCCAAAAATTGGGAGGCATTCCAATGCACCTTGGAAAAGACGTGGAGGAGGACCTCATAAAAAAATGTTTACCATTAGAAAGGAGCGGGTCTCCTATACATGTAACGCCCATGCACTAAGTGTATGGGCTGACAAACATTTACCCCTGGGGGTATACATGAACATACTGTATAAAAAAAAATTTTTTACGGGCATCATAAACACCCTTTAAAAAAATATGTGGGTGTTGCATCACAGACCACGTCACCCAGGTGATATGGTGGTGGAGGATGAGGGTGAGGAGAAGGAGGAGGACAAGAGCAAATAGCCAAAATCAGGAAGCATATACCCATGTCTGGGTGTGAAAAGGTGCATAGGAATACACCTCACAAAAAAGAAACTGGATTTGAATTTATGTTACATTGCTATCATTCAGTGGTGTTGAGAAGTCTGGCCCAATCCAGCCCTGACAAAACGCTAGCGGCAGGGCAGGCCAGGACCTCCAAGGTGTAGAGAGCCAGTTCATTCCACGTTTGTCACCTAAGCATATTAGCTTCAGCACAGCCTGTTGCCGCTTGGCTGAGGCAGTGCTGCAGTGCTTCCAGCTTGTGACTGATGTGGTCATTTCGGAGATGGAGGCTGAAGAGGAGGAGGCTGAGGAAGATGAGGTGCAGGAGCTGTAGACTGTGGGGGCAACCCTGATTGACCTAGGGCCCGCAATCCTCGGCATCGGTAGGATGTGTCCCGTCCCAAGGTCCGACTGGGTCCCGGCTTCCACTATGTTAACCCAGTGTGCCTTCAGAGAGCTGTATCATCCCTGCCCACAAGCACTTGTCCACGTGTCCGTGGTTAGGTGGGCTTTCCCAGTAACTGCTTTGTTGAGGGCAATTATATGTGATCCATGTGACGGACAAGCCACAGTTTTCAATAGCTGGATTTTTAGCGCTGTAATATGGAAATGACCTGGCTGTATTCTGCAGTGCCAACAAGCAAATGGCACAGAAAAACGGTGTTCTCTGGATTGGTTTTTAGGCTATGTGCCCGCGATGCAGAAATGCTCCGGATTTTTTCCTGAGCATTTCTGCATCTCCCTGGCAGAAAAAACGCATGCGGATTGTACATGCGTTTTTCCTGCCAGGGACAAGCGGATGTGAAGCGTTCTTCACATGCATTTCAGCATGTGGGTTGACAAGCGCTTTCCAAGCGATTTTAGCATCACTTGGAAAGTGCTTGACAACTTGGTCACACTATATAAATCCAAGCAAACGTCATGGATTTATATAGTGTGACCTGTTATGTTCTACTACCAGAGCTAAGGAAAGAGAGGAGATCTGTCCCTACGATAGAACTCAGCTTAATCCCTACGATGTAACAGGGGACCTGATCCTGCGATCAGACCTGCTAAAGTCCTAAGCTAGTCTGTACGGAGACCTATAGATGTGGGGAAGGAATCCCTACAAGTACTAAGGACTGGGAGGAAAATGGGACACCTCCTAACAGAAATAGTAGCAGACAGACGAACAAACAAAATATATAGAACATAGAGGTCCGTAGACCAAGCAAACTAACAGAGTTAGATACAGGGCACAGGCTAGCTAGAAAGTAGTTAAACAATGAAGTCCAGCAAAGCCAGAAGGGCGGAGCAGGATTAAATAGGCCAACAAGGTCATGTGACCAGCAAAGGAAAAAAAACTAAGAACAAGGTTCTAACAGTACCCCCCCTTCTAAGAGGATCCTCCGGATCCCCTAGGACCAGGCTTATCAGGAAATCTCCTGTGAAATGCTCTGATAAGTCTGGACGCGGAAACATCATCCGACCTCACCCAAGAGTTATCCTCGGGTCCGAAACCTTTCCAGGCCACAAGATACTGCAAACTACCTCTATACTGTCTAGAGTTAAGGATTCGAGAAATTTCATATTCCCCGTCCTCCACCACCGGAGGAACAGAGGCAGAGGCGTCACAATCCGATACAACAGCTTTTTTCAACAGAGAGACATGAAATACCGGATTAATTCTCCAGGAGGTAGGAACCTCCAACCTAACAGCAGATTGGTTGACAACCTGAAGCACCTTAAAGGGCCCTACAAACTTGGGACCCAATTTCTTAGAAGGAATCCTCAACCGCAGATTCCTAGAGGACAACCAAACCATGTCACCAACAGCGAACAAAACCTCCTGTCGTTTCCTATCAAAGTAGTCTTTAGATTTTCTGTTGGCCTCCTGAAGATTACCACGCACATCCGTCCAAACTCTCTCCAAATCACCGGAAAAATTCTCCTCCTCAGGCACGGCAGATCCCAACTTGGAGAACGACCCAAACGACGGATGTCTCCCAGAACAACAAAAAAAAGGCGAACAACCAGCAGAAGAAGATGTATGATTGTTCAGAGCAAATTCAGCAAGTGGCAGAAACTCAGACCACCCCTCTTGATTGTCTGCCACAAAACAACGCAAGAACTGCTCAACATCCTGGTTTTTCCTTTCTGTCTGGCCATTAGATTCAGGATGATATCCGGACGAGAACGACAAATAAACTCCCAACCTGTCACAAAAGGCACGCCAAAAACGAGCCACGAACTGAGGACCTCTATCAGAAACAATGTCAGTAGGAACGCCATGAAGTCTGACAATTTCCTTGACAAAGGCCTTAGCGAGAGTTTTAGCGCAGGGCAGTTTGACGAAGGGAACCAAGTGACACATCTTGCTAAAACGGTCCACGACCACCCAGATGACAGTAAAACCCTCAGAGGGGGGAAGGTCAGTTATAAAGTCCATAGCCAAATGTGTCCAAGGAGCACTGGGAACCTCCAAATGACAAAGCAACCCCGCAGCAGGAGTATGTGAGGACTTAGATCTAGCACAAATAGTACATTGGCGCACCCACTTAATGACTTCCTTCTGCCATCCAGGCCACCAAAAACTGCGACCCACCAGTCTCTTGGTCTCAGAGATTCCGGGATGACCTGCCAACCGAGATTCGTGACACTCAACAAACAAATCTCTCCTAAAGGTCCCAGGCACAAACAACCTCCCATGAGGAGTGTTAGATGGGGCATTCTCCTGTGCTTTAAGAATCTCATCCTCCAAAACAGAGTCCAAAGCAGCTATCACAACACCTTCTTGTAAAATGTTCTCCTCTTTCTCAGCACCGACTATGGGAGAAAAACTGCGAGACAAGGCATCTGCCTTAACATTCTTAGTACCAGGGATGTAAGTAACGGAGAAATTAAACCGCGAGAAAAACAGTGCCCACCTAGCCTGACGGGCATTCAGGCGCTTGGCAGCATCAAGATATATCAGATTTTTATGATCCGTAAGAACCTGAACGGGAAATTCCGCACCTTCCAAGAAGTGGCGCCAGTGTTCAAATGCGAGTTTAATAGCCAATAATTCCCGATTACCAATATCGTAATTCAGTTCAGTCTCCGAAAATTTTTTTGAAAAAAAGGCACAGGGATGTAATCCATCCCCGTTATCCTGAGACAATACTGCGCCAACCCCCACAGAGGAAGCATCAACCTCAACCAAAAACGGCTTAGTCACATCAGGCTGCATAAGGATGGGAGCAGAGGTGAACCTCTCCTTGAGATACACAAAAGCTTCAATGGCCTCAGAAGACCACTGAACCGCATCAGCACCTTTCCTGGTGAGATCGGTCAGAGGTTTGACAATACTAGAAAATTTTTTTATGAATTTTCTGTAATAATTGGCGAAACCCAAAAACCTCTGTATCGATTTCAAACCAATAGGCCTAGGCCATTCCTGTACAGCTTGAACTTTAACCGGGTCCATCTCAAAACCTTCGCTGGAGATAATGTAGCCCAAAAAACTAATTCTCTGTACAGCGAACTCACATTTCTCCAGCTTAGCAAAAAGCGAATTGTCCATTAACAACTGTAATACCTCACGTACGCTCCGCCAATGAGACTCCAGATCCGGCGAATAAATCAAAATGTCATCCAAATACACAACCACATTTTTGCCGATCAAAGGTCTAAGGATGTCATTAATCAGATTCTGAAAAAATGCAGGAGCATTGGTAAGACCAAAAGGCATAACCAGATTCTCAAAATGACCCACAGGAGTGTTAAAAGCAGTCTTCCATTCATCACCCTCCTTCATGCGCAACAGATTGTATGCCCCCTTAAGGTCAATTTTAGAGAACCACTTGGCCCCCATTAACTGGTTAAACAGATCAGGAATCAATGGCAGTGGGTAAGGATTGCGTACAGTAATTTTGTTAATCTCACGAAAATCCAGACAAGGACGTAAACCGCCGTCCTTTTTTTTTACAAAAAAAAATCCAACCGCCACAGGAGACTTAGAGGGCCTAATGTGACCGGCGGCCAAACTTGTCTGTATGTATTCCTCCAAAGCCTTTCTCTCAGGAATAGTAAGGTTAAATAAACGAGTTTTAGGAAGAGTCGCTCCAGGGACAAATTCAATAGAACAATCATAGTCTCTATGGGGAGGCAAAACCTGCGATTCCTTCTCAGAAAAAACTCTCCAAAAATCCTGAATAGGAACAGGCAATTCTCCCCTATCCAAAGCTGCAATACGCCCGTTACAACACTTGTCATAACATTTATGGCTCCAGGATTTAATTTCACTGGTAGACCAATCCAGTACAGGATTGTGAAATTTTAACCAGGGCAATCCCAATATTACTGGAGAAGGCAAGTTATTCAACACTACCAAATCCAATTTCTCATGGTGAACACCATTAATAGTGAGAGGAAATTCACTGACCTTGAGAGTAATATTCTTCAAAGGGGAGCCATCCACAGAAACCACAGCAATGGGGGATGATAAAGGTTCAGGTTTTAAATTGAGTTTTTCCACGAATCCCCCATCAATAACATTCAGTGTAGACCCGCAATCAACAAACACCCGAAATTCCATTAATTTTTCCTGAGCAATCGTGGAAGCAGCTAAAAATATACCCTTGGAATTTAAACAGGCAATACGGGCGTGACTGACCATTTTTTTTTCTTTCTTCATACGAAGCTCACAGCCTTTAATCAAATGACCAGATTTCCCGCAATAGAAACACAAGCCTTCTGAAAAACGACGGTGTTTTTCTTGAGAGCGAGGTGCCACCGATCCAATCTCCATCGGTTCACCACTGTTAGTACACACATTATCATAACCAGAAACTGACATAGCAGAGGATTTGCTCTCATTAACCCTAGCACGCAGTCTTCTATCCACCCGTATAGCTAATTGCATAGCCTGTTGCAAATCCTCAGGTGTAGGATAAGCAATTAGCAGGTCTTTAACCTTTTCACTGAGCCCAGCAAGAAATAGACTTTTCAGAGCAGAATCGTTCCACCCTGTTTGAGTGGACCAACGACGAAAATGTGTACAATATTTTTCCATATTACCTGATCCTTGTTTTAAACGTCTCAACTCAGTCTCAGCTGATGCCACACGGTCAGGATCATCATATAATAGTCCTAAAGCAGAAAAAAAACTATCCACTGATCTGAAGCATGTATCACTAGGTTGCAAAGAAAAGGCCCACTCCTGAGGCTCTTTGCGCAAAAGTGACATTATGAACCCTACGCGCTGGGATTCATCCCCAGAGGACTTGGGTCTCAAACGAAAATACAATAAGCAAGCATTTTTAAATGAAAAAAATTCTCGATGTTCACCAAAAAATAAATCCGGCAAACATACCTTAGGCTCCAAGAAATATGCTCCAGGACAGTTACTCACGTGCTGACGGAGCTCGGCCACTTCCAGAGAGAGTCCCTGCAGGTGTTTAGCCAAATCCTGAACTGACACCATGATGGAACAAAAAAAAAATCTTTCCTTAGAGAATTTACAGGCTGGACTTACTGTTATGTTCTGCTACCAAAGCTAAGGAAAGAGAGGAGATCTGTCCCTACTATAAGACTCAACTGAATCCCTACGATGTAACAGGGAACCTGATCCTGCGATCAGACCTGCTAAAGTCCTAATCTAGTCTGTACGGAGACCTATAGATTTGGGGAGGGAATCCCTACAAGTACTAAGGACTGGGAGGAATATGGGACACCTCCTAACAGAAATAGTAGCAGACAGACGAACAAACAAAATAGATAGAACATAGAGGTCCGTAGACCAAGCAAACTAACAGAGTTAGATACAGAGCACAGGCTAGCTAGAAAGTAGATATACAATGAAGTCCAGCAAAGCCAGAAGGGCGGAGCAGGATTAAATAGGCCAACAAGGTCATGTGACCAGCAAAGGAAAAAAAACCTAACAGCAAGGTTCTAACAGTGGGGCCTGCCCGCCCTGTATCCTGACTGTGGAGCCCGCCCGCCCAATGTCCTGACTGTGGGGCCCGCCCTGTGTCCTGACTGTGGGGCCCGTCCGCCCTGTGTCCTGACTGTGGGTCCCGCCCGCCCTGTGTCCTGACTGTGGGGCTCATCCGCCCCGTGTCCGGACTTTGGGGCCGCCTGCCCCGGGACTAGCCCCGTGTCCGGACTGTGAGGACCGTCCGCCCCGAGCCTGGACTGGGGGCCCGTCCGCCCCGTGTCCGTACTGTGGGGCCCGTCCGGACTGTGGGGCCCGTCGGCCCCGTGTCCGGACTGTGGGGCCCGTCCGCCCCGTGTCCGGACTGTGGGGCCCGTCCGCCCCGTGTCCGGACTGTGGGGCCCGTCCGCCCCGTGTCCGGACTGTGGGGCCCGTCCACCCCGTGTCAGGTCTGTGAGGCCCGTCCACCCCATGTCTAGAATATGGGACCGCCTGCCCCGGGTCTAGCCTCAGGTCTGGACTGTGGGGCCGCCAGCCCCGGGTCTAGCCCCAGGTCTGGACTATGGAGCATGCCCGCCCCGTGTCCGGACTGTGGGGCCCGTCCACCCCGTGTCTGGACTATGGGCCGCCTGCCCCGGGTCTAGCCCCAGGTCTGGACTGTGGGGCCCGCCCGCCCCGCCCGCCCCATGTCCTGACTGTGCAGCCCGCCCGCCCCATGTCCTGACTGTGGAGCCCGCCCGCCCCATGTCCTGACTGTGGGGCCCGACCGCCCCATGTCCTGACTGTGGGGCCCACTCGCCCGCCCCATGTCCTGACTGTGGGGCCCGCCCGCCCCGTGTCCTGACTGTGGGGCCCGCCCACCCCGTGTCCTGACTGTGGGGCCCGCCCGCCCCGTGTCCTGACTGTGGGTTCCGCCCGCCCCGTGTCCTGACTGTGGGGCTCGCCCTCCCCGTGTCCTGACTGTGGGGCCCGCCCTGTGTCCTGACTGTGGGGCCCGTCCGCCCCGTGTCCTGACTGTGGGTCCCGCCCGCCCAGTGTCCTGACTGTGGGGCTCGCCCGCCCCGTGTCCGGACTGTGGGGCTCATCCGCCCCGTGTCCGGACTTTGGGGCCGCCTGCCCCGGGACTAGCCCTGTGTCCGGACTGTGAGGCCCGATCGCCCAGAGCCTGGACTGTGGGGCCCGTCCGCCCCGTGTCCGGACTTTGGGGCCGCCTGCCCCGGGACTAGCCCTGTGTCCGGACTGTGAGGCCCGATCGCCCCGAGCCTGGACTGTGGGGCCCGTCCGCCCCGTGTCCGGACTGTGGGGCCCGTCCGCCCCGTGTCCGGACTGTGGGGCCCGTCCGCCCCGTGTCCGGACTGTGGGGCCCGTCCACCCCGTGTCCGGACTGTGGGGCCCGTCCACCCCGTGTCCGGACTGTGGGGCCCGTCCACCCCGTGTCCGGAGTGTGGGTCGCCTGCCCCGGGTCTAGCCCCAGGTCTGGACTGTGGGGCATGTCCGCCCCATGTCAGGTCTGTGAGGCCCGTCCACCCCGTGTCTAGAATATGGGACCGCCTGCCCCGGGTCTAGCCTCAGGTCTGGACTGTGGGGCCGCCTGCCCCGGGTCTAGCCCTAGGTCTGGACTATGGGGCATGCCCGCCCCGTGTCCGGACTGTGGGGCCCGTCCACCCCGTGTCTGGACTATGGGCCGCCTGCCCCTGGTCTAGCCCCAGGTCTGGACTGTGGGGCCCGCCCGCCCCGTGTCCTGACTGTGGGGCTCGCCCGCCCCGTGTCCAGACTGTGGGGCTCATCCGCCCCGTGTCCTGACTGTGGGGCCGCCTGCCCCGGGACTAGCCCTGTGTCCGGACTGTGAGGCCCGATCGCCCCGAGCCTGGACCGTGGGGCCCGTCCGCCCCGTGTCCGGACCGTGGGGCCCGTCCGCCCCGTGTCCGGCTGTGGGGCCCGTCCGCCCCGTGTCCGGACTGTGGGGCCCGTCCGCCCCGTGTCCTGACTGTGGGGCTCGCCCGCCCCGTGTCCAGACTGTGGGGCTCATCCGCCCCGTGTCCTGACTGTGGGGCCGCCTGCCCCGGGACTAGCCCTGTGTCCGGACTGTGAGGCCCGATCGCCCCGAGCCTGGACCGTGGGGCCCGTCCGCCCCGTGTCCGGACCGTGGGGCCCGTCCGCCCCGTGTCCGGCTGTGGGGCCCGTCCGCCCCGTGTCCGGACTGTGGGGCCCGTCCGCCCATGTCCGGACTGTGGGGCCCGTCCACCCCGTGTCCGGACTGTGGGGCCCGTCCACCCCGTGTCCGGACTGTGGGGCCCGTCCACCCCGTATCCGGACAGTGGGGCCCGTCCACCCCGTGTCCGGACTGTGGGGCCCGTCCACCCCGTGTCCGGACTGTGGGTCGCCTGCCCCGGGTCTAGCCCCAGGTCTGGACTGTGGGGCATGTCCGCCCCATGTCAGGTCTGTGAGGCCCGTCCACCCCGTGTCTAGAATATGGGACCGCCTGCCCCGGGTCTAGCCTCAGGTCTGGACTGTGGGGCCGCCTGCCCCGGGTCTAACCCTAGGTCTGGACTATGGGGCATGCCCGCCCCGTGTCCGGACTGTGGGGCCCGTCCACCCCGTGTCTGGACTATGGGCCGCCTGCCCCGGGTCTAGCCCCAGGTCTGGACTGTGCAGCCGGCCCGCCCCATGTCCTGACTGTGGAGCCCGCCCGCCCCATGTCCTGACTGTGGGGCCCGCCCGCCCCATCCCGTCCGCCTCATGTCCTGACTGTGGGGCCCGCCCGCCACATGTCCTGACTGTGGGGCCCGCCCCCCCGGGGCCCGCCCCCCCCATGTCCTGACTGTGGGGCCCGCCCGCCCCATGTCCTGACTGTGGGGCCCGCCCGCCCCGTGTCCTGACTGTGGGGCCCGCCCGCCCCGTGTCCTGACTGTGGGTCCCGCCCGCCCGGTGTCCTGACTGTGGGGCTCGCCCGCCCCGTGTCCTGACTGTGGGGCCCACCCGCCCCGTGTCCTGACTGTGGGGGTCGCCCGCCCCGTGTCCAGACTGTGGGGCTCATCCGCCCCGTGTCCGGACTTTGGGTCCGCCTGCCCCGGGACTAGCCCCGTGTCCGGACTGTGAGGCCCGTCCGCCCCGAGCCTGGACTGTGGGGCCCGTCCGCCCCGTGTCCGGACTGTGGGGCCCGTCCGCCCCGTGTCCGGACTGTGGGGCCCATCCACCCCGGGTCCGGACTGTGGTTCCCGTCCACCCCGTGTCCGGACTGTGGGGCCCGTCCACCCCGTGTCCGGACTGTGGGTCGCCTGCCCCGGGAGTAGCCCCAGGTCTGGACTGTGGGGCATGTCCGCCCCATGTCAGGTCTCTGAGGCCCGTCCACCCCGTGTCTAGAATATGGGACCGCCTGCCCCGGGTCTAGCCTCAGGTCTGGACTGTGGGGCCGCCTGCCCCGGGTCTAGCCCTAGGTCTGGACTATGGGTCATGCCCGCTCCGTGTCCGGACTGTGGGGCCCGTCCACTCCGTGTCTGGACTATGGGCCGCCTGCCCCGGGTCTAGCCACAGGTCTGGACTGTGGGGCCCGCCCGCCCCGTGTCCTGACTGTGGGGCCCGCCCGCCCCATGTCCTGACTGTGCAGCCGGCCCGCCCCATGTCCTGACTGTGGAGCCCGCCCGCCCCATGTCCTGACTGTGGGGCCCGCCCGCCCCATGTCCTGACTGTGGGGCCCGCCCGCCCCATGTCCTGACTGTGGGGCCCACCCGCCCCATGTCCTGACTGTGGGGCCCGCCCGCCCCATGTCCTGACTGTGGGGCCCGCCCCCCCCATGTCCTGACTGTGGGGCCCGCCCGCCCCATGTCCTGACTGTGGGGCCCGCCCGCCCCGTGTCCTGACTGTGGGGCCCCGCCCCGTGTCTTGACTGTGGGTCCCGCCCGCCCCGTGTCCTGACTGTGGGGCTCGCCCGCCCCGTGTCCTGACTGTGGGGCCCGTCCGCCCTGTGTCCTGACTATGGGTCCCACCCGCCCCGTGTCCTGACTGTGGGGCTCGCCCGCCCCGTGTCCAGACTGTGGGGCTCATCCGCCCCGTGTCCGGACTTTGGGGCCGCCTGCCCCGGGACTAGCCCCGTGTCCGGACTGTGAGGCCCGTCCGCCCCGAGCCTGGACTGTGGGGCCCGTCCGCCCCGTGTCCGGACTGTGGGGCCCGTCCGCCCCGTGTCCGGACTGTGGGGCCCGTCCGCCCCGTGTCCGGACTGTGGGGCCCGTCCACCCCGGGTCCGGACTGTGGGGCCCGTCCACCCCGGGTCCGGACTGTGGGGCCCGTCCACCCCGTGTCCGGACTGTGGGTCGCCTGCCCCGGGTCTAGCCCCAGGTCTGGACTGTGGGGCATGTCCGCCCCATGTCAAGTCTCTGAGGCCCGTCCACCCCGTGTCTAGAATATGGGACCGCCTGCCCCGGGTCTAGCCTCAGGTCTGGACTGTGGGGCCGCCTGCCCCGGGTCTAGCCCTAGGTCTGGACTATGGGGCATGCCCGCCCCGTGTCCGGACTGTGGGGCCCGTCCACCACGTGTCTGGACTATGGGCCGCCTGCCCCGGGTCTAGCCACAGGTCTGGACTGTGGGGCCCGCCCGCCCCGTGTCCTGACTGTGGAGCCCGCCCGCCCCATGTCCTGACTGTGGAGCCCGCCCGCCCCATGTCCTGACTGTGGGGCCCGCCCGCCCCATGTCCTGACTGCATGTCCTGACTGTGGGGCCACCCCCCCCATGTCCTGACTGTGGGGCCTGCCTGGGGCCCGCCCGCCCCAGGTCTGGACTGTGGGGCCCGCCCGCCCCGCCCGCCCCATGTCCTGACTGTGCAGCCCGCCCGCCCCATGTCCTGACTGTGGAGCCCGCCCGCCCCATGTCCTGACTGTGGGGCCCGACCGCCCCATGTCCTGACTGTGGGGCCCGACCGCCCCATGTCCTGACTGTGGGGCCCACTCGCCCGCCCCATGTCCTGACTGTGGGGCCCGCCCGCCCCGTGTCCTGACTGTGGGGCCCGCCCACCCCGTGTCCTGACTGTGGGGCCCGCCCGCCCCGTGTCCTGACTGTGGGTTCCGCCCGCCCCGTGTCCTGACTGTGGGGCTCGCCCTCCCCGTGTCCTGACTGTGGGGCCCGCCCTGTGTCCTGACTGTGGGGCCCGTCCGCCCCGTGTCCTGACTGTGGGTCCCGCCCGCCCAGTGTCCTGACTGTGGGGCTCGCCCGCCCCGTGTCCGGACTGTGGGGCTCATCCGCCCCGTGTCCGGACTTTGGGGCCGCCTGCCACGGGACTAGCCCTGTGTCCGGACTGTGAGGCCCGATCGCCCAGAGCCTGGACTGTGGGGCCCGTCCGCCCCGTGTCCGGACTTTGGGGCCGCCTGCCCCGGGACTAGCCCTGTGTCCGGACTGTGAGGCCCGATCGCCCCGAGTCTGGACTGTGGGGCCCGTCCGCCCCGTGTCCGGACTGTGGGGCCCGTCCGCCCCGTGTCCGGACTGTGGGGCCCGTCCGCCCCGTGTCCGGACTGTGGGGCCCGTCCACCCCGTGTCCGGACTGTGGGGCCCGTCCACCCCGTGTCCGGACTGTGGGGCCCGTCCACCCCGTGTCCGGAGTGTGGGTCGCCTGCCCCGGGTCTAGCCCCAGGTCTGGACTGTGGGGCATGTCCGCCCCATGTCAGGTCTGTGAGGCCCGTCCACCCCGTGTCTAGAATATGGGACCGCCTGCCCCGGGTCTAGCCTCAGGTCTGGACTGTGGGGCCGCCTGCCCCGGGTCTAGCCCTAGGTCTGGACTGTGGGGCCCGCCCGCCCCGTGTCCTGACTGTGGGGCTCGCCCGCCCCGTGTCCAGACTGTGGGGCTCATCCACCCCGTGTCTGGACTATGGGCCGCCTGCCCCTGGTCTAGCCCCAGGTCTGGACTGTGGGGCCCGCCCGCCCCGTGTCCTGACTGTGGGGCTCGCCCGCCCCGTGTCCAGACTGTGGGGCTCATCCGCCCCGTGTCCTGACTGTGGGGCCGCCTGCCCCGGGACTAGCCCTGTGTCCGGACTGTGAGGCCCGATCGCCCCGAGCCTGGACTGTGGGGCCCGTCCGCCCCGTGTCCGGACCGTGGGGCCCGTCCGCCCCGTGTCCGGCTGTGGGGCCCGTCCGCCCCGTGTCCGGACTGTGGGGCCCGTCCGCCCATGTCCGGACTGTGGGGCCCGTCCACCCCGTGTCCGGACTGTGGGGCCCGTCCACCCCGTGTCCGGACTGTGGGGCCCGTCCACCCCGTATCCGGACAGTGGGGCCCGTCCACCCCGTGTCCGGACTGTGGGGCCCGTCCACCCCGTGTCCGGACTGTGGGTCGCCTGCCCCGGGTCTAGCCCCAGGTCTGGACTGTGGGGCATGTCCGCCCCATGTCAGGTCTGTGAGGCCCGTCCACCCCGTGTCTAGAATATGGGACCGCCTGCCCCGGGTCTAGCCTCAGGTCTGGACTGTGGGGCCGCCTGCCCCGGGTCTAACCCTAGGTCTGGACTATGGGGCATGCCCGCCCCGTGTCCGGACTGTGGGGCCCGTCCACCCCGTGTCTGGACTATGGGCCGCCTGCCCCGGGTCTAGCCCCAGGTCTGGACTGTGCAGCCGGCCCGCCCCATGTCCTGACTGTGGAGCCCGCCCGCCCCATGTCCTGACTGTGGGGCCCGCCCGCCCCATCCCGTCCGCCTCATGTCCTGACTGTGGGGCCCGCCCGCCACATGTCCTGACTGTGGGGCCCGCCCCCCCGGGGCCCGCCCCCCCCATGTCCTGACTGTGGGGCCCGCCCGCCCCATGTCCTGACTGTGGGGCCCGCCCGCCGCCCGCCCCGTGTCCTGACTGTGGGGCCCGCCCGCCCCGTGTCCTGACTGTGGGTCCCGCCCGCCCGGTGTCCTGACTGTGGGGCTCGCCCGCCCCGTGTCCTGACTGTGGGGCCCACCCGCCCCGTGTCCTGACTGTGGGGCTCGCCCGCCCCGTGTCCAGACTGTGGGGCTCATCCGCCCCGTGTCCGGACTTTGGGTCCGCCTGCCCCGGGACTAGCCCCGTGTCCGGACTGTGAGGCCCGTCCGCCCCGAGCCTGGACTGTGGGGCCCGTCCGCCCCGTGTCCGGACTGTGGGGCCCGTCCGCCCCGTGTCCGGACTGTGGGGCCCATCCACCCCGGGTCCGGACTGTGGTTCCCGTCCACCCCGTGTCCGGACTGTGGGGCCCGTCCACCCCGTGTCCGGACTGTGGGTCGCCTGCCCCGAGAGTAGCCCCCGGTCTGGACTGTGGGGCATGTCCGCCCCATGTCAGGTCTCTGAGGCCCGTCCACCCCGTGTCTAGAATATGGGACCGCCTGCCCCGGGTCTAGCCTCAGGTCTGGACTGTGGGGCCGCCTGCCCCGGGTCTAGCCCTAGGTCTGGACTATGGGTCATGCCCGCTCCGTGTCCGGACTGTGGGGCCCGTCCACTCCGTGTCTGGACTATGGGCCGCCTGCCCCGGGTCTAGCCACAGGTCTGGACTGTGGGGCCCGCCCGCCCCGTGTCCTGACTGTGGGGCCCGCCCGCCCCATGTCCTGACTGTGCAGCCGGCCCGCCCCATGTCCTGACTGTGGAGCCCGCCCGCCCCATGTCCTGACTGTGGGGCCCGCCCGCCCCATGTCCTGACTGTGGGGCCCGCCCGCCCCATGTCCTGACTGTGGGGCCCACCCGCCCCATGTCCTGACTGTGGGGCCCGCCCGCCCCATGTCCTGACTGTGGGGCCCGCCCCCCCCATGTCCTGACTGTGGGGCCCGCCCGCCCCATGTCCTGACTGTGGGGCCCGCCCGCCCCGTGTCCTGACTGTGGGGCCCCGCCCCGTGTCCTGACTGTGGGTCCCGCCCGCCCCGTGTCCTGACTGTGGGGCTCGCCCGCCCCGTGTCCTGACTGTGGGGCCCGTCCGCCCTGTGTCCTGACTATGGGTCCCACCCGCCCCGTGTCCTGACTGTGGGGCTCGCCCGCCCCGTGTCCAGACTGTGGGGCTCATCCGCCCCGTGTCCGGACTTTGGGGCCGCCTGCCCCGGGACTAGCCCCGTGTCCGGACTGTGAGGCCCGTCCGCCCCGAGCCTGGACTGTGGGGCCCGTCCGCCCCGTGTCCGGACTGTGGGGCCCGTCCGCCCCGTGTCCGGACTGTGGGGCCCGTCCACCCCGGGTCCGGACTGTGGGGCCCGTCCACCCCGGGTCCGGACTGTGGGGCCCGTCCACCCCGTGTCCGGACTGTGGGTCGCCTGCCCCGGGTCTAGCCCCAGGTCTGGACTGTGGGGCATGTCCGCCCCATGTCAAGTCTCTGAGGCCCGTCCACCCCGTGTCTAGAATATGGGACCGCCTGCCCCGGGTCTAGCCTCAGGTCTGGACTGTGGGGCCGCCTGCCCCGGGTCTAGCCCTAGGTCTGGACTATGGGGCATGCCCGCCCCGTGTCCGGACTGTGGGGCCCGTCCACCACGTGTCTGGACTATGGGCCGCCTGCCCCGGGTCTAGCCACAGGTCTGGACTGTGGGGCCCGCCCGCCCCGTGTCCTGACTGTGGAGCCCGCCCGCCCCATGTCCTGACTGTGGAGCCCGCCCGCCCCATGTCCTGACTGTGGGGCCCGCCCGCCCCATGTCCTGACTGCATGTCCTGACTGTGGGGCCACCCCCCCCATGTCCTGACTGTGGGGCCTGCCTGGGGCCCGCCCGCCCCATGTCCTGACTGTGGAGCCCGCCCGCCCCATGTCCTGACTGTGGGGCCCGAACGCCCCATGTCCTGACTGTGGGGCCCACCCGCCCGCCCCATGTCCTGACTGTGGGGCCCGACCGCCCCGTGTCCTGACTGTGGGGCCCGCCCACCCCGTGTCCTGACTGTGGGGCCCGCCCGCCCCGTGTCCTGACTGTGGGTCCCACCCGCCCCGTGTCCTGACTGTGGGGCTCGCCCGCCCCGTGTCCTGACTGTGGGGCGTGGGGCCCGCCCTGTGTCCTGACTGTGGGGCCTGTCCGCCCTGTGTCCTGACTGTGGGTCCCCCCCGCCCCGTGTCCTGACTGTGGGGCTCGCCCGCCCCGTGTCCAGACTGTGGGGCTCATCCGCCCCGTGTCCGGACTTTGGGGCCGCCTGCCCCGGGACTAGCCCTGTGTCCGGACTGTGAGGCCCGATCGCCCCGAGCCTGGACTGTGGGGCCCGTCCGCCCCGTGTCCGGACTGTGGGGCCCGTCCGCCCCGTGTCCGGACTGTGGGGCCCGTCCGCCCCGTGTCCGGACTGTGGGGCCCGTCCGCCCCGTGTCCGGACTGTGGGGCCCGTCCGCCCCGTGTCCGGACTGTGGGGCCCGTCCACCCCGGGTCCGGACTGTGGGGCCCGTCCACCCCGTGTCCGGACTTTGGGGCCGCCTGCCCCGGGACTAGCCCTGTGTCCGGACTGTGAGGCCCGATCGCCCCGAGCCTGGACTGTGGGGCCCGTCCGCCCCGTGTCCGGACTGTGGGGCCCGTCCGCCCCGTGTCCGGACTGTGGGGCCCGTCCGCCCCGTGTCCGGACTGTGGGGCCCGTCCGCCCCGTGTCCGGACTGTGGGGCCCGTCCGCCCCGTGTCCGGACTGTGGGGCCCGTCCGCCCCGTGTCCGGACTGTGGGGCCCGTCCGCCCCGTGTCCGGACTGTGGGGCCCGTCCGCCCCGTGTCCGGACTGTGGGGCCCGTCCGCCCCGTGTCCGGACAGTGGGGCCCGTCCACCCCGTGTCCGGATTGTGGGGCCCGTCCACCCCGTGTCCGGACTGTGGGTCGCCTGCCCCGGGTCTAGCCCCAGGTCTGGACTGTGGGGCATGTCCGCCCCATGTCAGGTCTGTGAGGCCCGTCCACCCCGTGTCTAGAATATGGGACCGCCTGCCCCGGGTCAAGCCTCAGGTCTGGACTGTGGGGCCGCCTGCCCCGGGTCTAGCCCTAGGTCTGGACTATGGGGCATGCCCGCCCCGTGTCCGGACTGTGGGGCCCGTCCACCCCGTGTCTGGACTATGGGCCGCCTGCCCCGGGTATAGCCACAGGTCTGGACTGTGGGGCCCGCCCGCCCCGTGTCCTGACTGTGGGGCCCGCCTGGGGCCCGCCCGCCCCATGTCCTGACTGTGGGGACCGCCCACCCCGTGTCCTGACTGTGGGTCCCGCCCGCCCCGTGTCCTGACTGTGCGTCCCGCCCGCCCCGTGTCCTGACTGTGGGGCTCGCCCGCCCCGTGTCCTGACTGTGGGTCCCACCCGCCCCGTGTTCTGACTGTGGGGCTCGCCCGCCCCGTGTCCAGACTGTGGGGCTCATCCGCCCCGTGTCCGGACTTTGGGGCCGCCTGCCCCGGGACTAGCCCCGTGTCCGGACTGTGAGGCCCGTCCGCCCCGAGCCTGGACTGTGGGGCCCGTCCGCCCCGTGTCCGGACTGTGGGGCCCGTCCGCCCCGTGTCCGGACTGTGGGGCCCGTCCGCCCCGTGTCAGGACTGTGGGGCCCGTCCACCCCGGGTCCAGACTGTGGGGCCCGTCCACCCCGTGTCCGGACTGTGGGGCCCGTCCACCCCGTGTCTGGACTATGGGCCGCCTGCCCCGGGTCTAGCCCCAGGTCTGGACTGTGTGGCCCGCCCGCCCCGTGTCCTGACTGTGCAGCCCGCCCGCCCCATGTCCTGACTGTGGAGCCCGCCCGCCCCATGTCCTGACTGTGGGGGGGGGCCCATGGGCCCGCCCCATGTCCTGACTGTGGGGCCCGCCCCCCCCATGTCCTGACTGTGGGGCCCGCCTGGGGCCCGCCCGCCCCATGTCCTGACTGTGGGGCCCGCCCGCCCCGTGTCCTGACTGTGGGGACCGCCAGCCCCGTGTCCTGACTGTGGGTCCCGCCCGCCCCATGTCCTGACTGTGGGGCTCGCCCGCCCCGTGTCCTGACTGTGGGGCCCGCCCTGTGTCCTGACTGTGGGGCCCGTCCGCACTGTGTCCTGACTGTGGGTCCCACCCGCCCCGTGTCCTGACTGTGGGGCTCGCCCGCCCCGTGTCCAGACTGTGGGGCTCATCCGTGTCCGGACTTTGGGGCCGCCTGCCCCGGGACTAGCCCCGTGTCCGGACTGTGAGGCCCGTCCGCCCCGTGTCCGGACTGCGGGGCCCGTCCGCCCCGTGTCCGGACTGCGGGGCCCGTCCGCCCCGTGTCCTGACTGTGGGTCCCACCCGCCCCGTGTCCTGACTGTGGGGCTCGCCCGCCCCGTGTCCAGACTGTGGGGCTCATCCGTGTCCGGACTTTGGGGCCGCCTGCCCCGGGACTAGCCCCGTGTCCGGACTGTGAGGCCCGTCCGCCCCGTGTCCGGACTGCGGGGCCCGTCCGCCCCGTGTCCGGACTGCGGGGCCCGTCCGCCCCGTGTCCGGACTGCGGGGCCCGTCCGCCCCGTGTCCGGACTGCGGGGCCCGTCCGCCCCGTGTCCGGACTGCGGGGCCCGTCCCCCCCGTGTCCGGACTGTGGGGCCCGTCCACCCCGTGTCCGGACTGTGGGGCCCGTCCACCCCGTGTCCGGACTGTGGGGCCCGTCCACCCCGTGTCCGGACAGTTGGGCCCGTCCACCCCGTGTCCGGACTGTGGGTCGCCTGCCCCGGGTCTAGCCCCAGGTCTGGACTGTGGGGCATGTCCGCCCCATGTCAGGTCTGTGAGGCCCGTCCACTCCGTGTCTAGAATATGGGACCGCCTGCCCCGGGTCTAGCCTCAGGTCTGGACTGTGGGGCCGCCTGCCCCGGGTCTAGCCCCAGGTCTGGACTATGGGGCATGCCCGCCCCGTGTCCGGACTGTGGGGCCCGTCCACCACGTGTCTGGACTATGGGCCGCCTGCCCCGGGTCTAGCCCCAGGTCTGGACTGTGGGGCCCGCCCACCCCGTGTCCTGACTGTGGGGCCCGCCCGCCCCATGTCCTGACTGTGGAGCCCGCCCGCCCCATGTCCTGACTGTGGGGGGCCCGCCCGCCCCATGTCCTGACTGTTCGGCCCACCCGCCCCATGTCCTGACTGTGTGGCCCGGCGGGCCCGCCCGCCCCATGTCCTGACTGTGGGGCCCGCCCGCCCCATGTCCTGACTGTGGGGCCCGCCCGCCCCGTGTCCTGACTGTGGGGCCCGCCCGCCCCGTGTCCTGACTGTGGGGCCCGCCCGCCCCGTGTCCTGACTGAGGGTCCCGTCCACCCCGTGTCCGGACTGTGGGGCCCGTCCACCCCGTGTCCGGACTGTGGGGCCCGTCCACCCCGTGTCCGGACTGTGGGGCCCGTCCACCCCGTGTCCGGACTGTGGGGCCCGTCCACCCCGTGTCCGGACTGTGGGTCGCCTGCCCCGGGTCTAGCCCCAGGTCTGGACTGTGGGGCATGTCCGCCCCATGTCAGGTCTGTGAGGCCCGTCCACCCCGTGTCTAGAATATGGGACCGCCTGCCCCGGGTCTAGCCTCAGGTCTGGACTGTGGGGCCGCCTGCCCCGGGTCTAGCCCCAAGTCTGGACTATGGGGCATGCCCGCCCCGTGTCCGGACTATGGGGCCCGTCCACCCCGTGTCTGGACTATGGGCCGCCTGCCCCGGGTCTAGCCCCATGTCCTGACTGTGGAGCCCGCCCGCCCCATGTCCTGACTGTGGAACCCGCCCGCCCCATGTCCTGACTGTGGGGCCCGCCCGCCCCATGTCCTGACTGTGGGGCCCGCCCGCCCCGTGTCCAGACTGTGGGGCCCGCCCGCCCCGTGTCCTGACTGTGGGGCCCGCCCGCCCCGTGTCCTGACTGTGGGGCCCGTCCGCACTGTGTCCTGACTGTGGGTCCCACCCGCCCCCTGACTGTGGGTCCCACCCGCCCCGTGTCCTGACTGTGGGGCTCGCCCGCCCCGTGTCCAGACTGTGGGGCTCATCCGCCCCGTGTCCAGACTGTGGGGCTCATCCGCCCCGTGTCCGGACTTTGGGGCCGCCTGCCCCGGGACTAGCCCCGTGTCCGGACTGTGAGGCCCGTCCGCCCCGTGTCCGGACTGTAGGGCCCGTCCGCCCCGTGTCCTGACTGTGGGGCTCGCCCGCACCGTGTCCAGACTGTGGGTCTCATCCGCCCCGTGTCCGGACTTTGGGGCCGCCTGCCCCGGGACTAGCCCCGTGTCCGGACTGTGAGGCCCGTCCGCCCCGTGTCCGGACTGTGGGGCCAGTCCGCCCCGTATCCGGACTGTGGGGCCCGTCCGCCCCGGGTCCGGACTGTGGGGCCCGTCCACCCCGTGTCCGGACTGTGGGGCCCGTCCACCCCGTGTCCGGACTGTGGGGCCCGTCCACCCCGTGTCCGGACAGTGGGGCCCGTCCACCCCGTGTCCGGACTGTGGGGCCCGTCCACCCCGTGTCCGGACTGTGGGGCCTGTCCACCCCGTGTCCGGACTGTGGGTCGCCTGCCCCGGGTCTAGCCCCAGGTCTGGACTGTGGGGCATGTCCGCCCCATGTCAGTTCTGTGAGGCCTGTTCACCCCGTGTCTAGAATATGGGACCGCCTGCCCCGGGTCTAGCCTCAGGTCTGGACTGTGGGGCCGCCTGCCCCGGGTCTAGCCCCAGGTCTGGACTATGGGGCATGCCCGCCCCGTGTCCGGACTGTGGGGCCCGTCCACCCCGTGTCTGGACTATGGGCCGCCTGCCCCGGGTCTAGCCCCAGGTCTGGACTGTGGGGCCCACCCACCCCGTGTCCTGACTGTGGGGCCCGCCCGCCCCATGTCCTGACTGTGGAGCCCGCCCGCCCCATGTCCTGACTGTGGAGCCCGCCCGCCCCATGTCCTGACTGTGGCCCGCCCCATGTCCTGACTGTTGGGGCCCACCCGTCCCATGTCCTGACTGTGGGGCCCACCCGCCCCATGTTCTGACTGTGGGGCCCGCCCGCCCGTGTCCTGACTGTGGGGCCCGCCCGCCCCGTGTCCTGACTGTGGGTCCCGTCCACCCCGTGTCCGGACTGTGGGGCCCGTCCACCCCGTGTCCGGACTGTGGGGCCCGTCCACCCCGTGTCCGGACTGTGGGGCCCGTCCACCCCGTGTCCGGACTGTGGGTCGCCTGCCCCGGGTCTAGCCCCAGGTCTGGACTGTGGGGCATGTCCGCCCCATGTCAGGTCTGTGAGGCCCGTCCACCCCGTGTCTAGAATATGGGACCGCCTGCCCCGGGTCTAGCCTCAGGTCTGGACTGTGGGGCCGCCTGCCCCGGGTCTAGCCCCAGGTCTGGACTATGGGGCATGCCCGCCCCGTGTCCGGACTGTGGGGCCCGTCCACCCCGTGTCTGGACTATGGGCCGCCTGCCCCGGGTCTAGCCCCAGGTCTGGACTGTGGGGCCCGCCCGCCCCGTGTCCTGACTGTGGGGCCCGCCCGCCCCGTGTCCTGACTGTGGAGCCCGCCCGCCCCATGTCCTGACTGTGGAGCCCGCCCGCCCCATGTCCTAACTGTGGGGCCCGCCCGCCCCATGTCCTGACTGTGGGGCCCACCTGCCCCGTGTCCTGATTGTGGGGCCCGCCCGCCCCATGTCCTGACAGTGGGGCCTACCCGCCCCATGTCCTGACTGTGGGGCCCGCCCGCCCCATGTCCTGACTGTGGGGCCCGGCGGGCCCGCCCGCCCCATGTCCTGACTGTGGGGCCCGCCCGCCCGCCCCATGTCCTGACTGTGGGGCCCGCCCGCCCTGTGTCCTGACTGTGGGGCCCGCCCGCCCCGTGTGGGGCCGCCCGCCCCGTGTCCTGACTGTGGGGTCCGGCGGGCCCGCCCGCCCCATGTCCTGACTGTGGGGCCCGCCCGCCCCATGTCCTGACTGTGGGGCCCGCCCGCCCCGTGTCCTGACTGTGAGGCCCGCCCGCCCCGTGTACTGACTGTGGGTCCCGCCCGCCCCGTGTCCTGATGTGGGGCTCATCCGCCCCGTGTCTGGACTTTGGGGCCGCCTGCCCCGGGTCTAGCCCCGTTTCCGGTCTGTGGGGCACGCCCGCCCCAAGCTTGGACTGTGGGGCCCGTCCGTCCCGGGTCTAGCCCCGAGCCTGGACTGTGGGGCCTGGCCGCCCAGTGTCCGGACTATGGGCCCGTCCGCCCCGTGTCTGGACTGTGGGGCCGCCTGCATCGGGTCTAGCCCCAGGTCTGGACTGTGGGGCCCCCCGCCCGCCCCAAGTCCGGACGGTGGGGCCGCCCGCCCCGAGTCTAGCCCCAGGTCTGGACTGTGGGGCCCCCCGCCAGCCCCGGGTACGGACTGTGGGTCCCCCCGCCCGCCCCGGGTACGGACTGTGGGGCCCCCCGCTCGCCCCGAGTCTGGACTGTGGGGAAGCCTGCCCCGGGTCTGGACTGTGGGGCATGTCCGCCCCATGTCAGGACTGTGGGGCCCGTCCACCCCGTGTCTGGACTGTGGGGCCGCCTGCCCCTGGTCTAGCCTCAGGTCTGGACTGTGGGGCCGCCTGCCCTGGGACTAGCCCCGTGTCCGGACTGTGGGGCCCGTCCGCCCCGAGCCTGGACTGTGGGGCCCGTCCACCCCGAGCCTGGACTGTGGGGCCCCCCGCCCGCCCCGGGTACGGACTGTGGGGCCCCCTGCTCGCCCCGAGTCTGGAATGTGGGGCCGCCTGCCCCGGGTATGGACTGTGGGGCATGTCCGCCCCATGTCAGGACTGTGGGGCCCGTCCACCCGGTGTCTGGACTGTGGGGCCGCCTGCCCCTGGTCTAGCCTCAGGTCTGGACTGTGGGGCCGCCTGCCCCGGGACTAGCCCCGTGTCCGGACTGTGGGGCCCGTCCGCCCCGAGCCTGGACTATGCGGCCTGTCCGCCATATGTCCGGACTGTGGCTCCCCCCGTGTCCGCACTGTGGGGACCGTCCACCCCGTGTCCGGACTGTGGGCCGCGTGCTCCGGGTCTAGCCCCAGGTCTGGACTGTGGGGCATGCCTGCTCCGTGTCCGGACTGTGGGGCCCGTCCACCCCGTGTCCGGACTGTGGGCCGTCTAGCCCCAGGTCTGGACTGTGGGGCCGCCTGTCCCGGGATTAGCCCCGTGTTCGGACTGTGGGGCCCGCCCGCCCCGTGTCCTGACTGTGGGGCTCGCCCGCCCCGTGTCCTGACTGTGGGGCTCGCCCGCCCCGTGTCCTGACTGTGGGGCTCGCCCGCCCCGTGTCCTGACTGTGGGGCTCGCCCGCCCCGTGTCCTGACTGTGGGGCTCGCCCGCCCCGTGTCCTGACTGTGGGGCTCGCCCGCCCCGTGTCCTGACTGTGGGGCTCGCCCGCCCCGTGTCCTGACTGTGGGGCTCGCCCGCCCCGTGTCCAGACTGTGGGGCTCGCCCGCCCCGTGTCCAGACTGTGGGGCTCTTCCGCCCCGTGTCTGGACTTTGGGGCCGCCTGCCCCGGGTCTAGCCCCGTTTCCGGTCTGTGGGGCACGCCCGCCCCAAGCTTGGACTGTGGGGCCCGTCCGTCCCGGGTCTATTCCCGAGCCTGGACTGTGGGGCCCGGCCGCCCTATATCCAGACTGCGGCCGCCCGGTGTCCGGACTATGGGCCCGTCCGCCCCGTGTCCGGACTGTGGGGCCGCCTGCATCGGGTCTAGCCCCAGGTCTGGACTGTGGGGCCCCCCGCCCGCCCCAGGTCCGGACGGTGGGGCCGCCCGCCCCGAGTCTAGCCCCAGGTCTGGACTGTGGGGCCCCCCACCAGCCCCGGGTACGGACTGTGGGGCCCCCCGCCCGCCCCGGGTACGGACTGTGGGGCCCCCCGCTCGCCCCGAGTCTGGACTGTGGGGAAGCCTGCCCCGGGTCTGGACTGTGGGGCATGTCCGCCCCATGTCAGGACTGTGGGGCCCGTCCACTCCGTGTCTGGACTGTGGGGCCGCCTGCCCCTGGTCTAGCCTCAGGTCTGGACTGTGGGGCCGCCTGCCCCGGGACTAGCCCCGTGTCCGGACTGTGGGGCCCGTCCGCCCCGAGCCTGGACTGTGGGGCCCGTCCGCCCCGGGTACGGACTGTGGGGCCCCCCGCTCGCCCCGAGTCTGGAATGTGGGGCCGCCTGCCCCAGGTCTGGACTGTGGGGCATGTCCGCCCCATGTCAGGACTGTGGGGCCCGTCCACCCGGTGTCTGGACTGTGGGGCCGCCTGCCCCTGGTCTAGCCTCAGGTCTGGACTGTGGGGCCGCCTGCCCCGGGACTAGCCCCGTGTCCGGACTGTGGGGCCCGTCCGCCCCGAGCCTGGACTGTGCGGCCCGTCCGCCATATGTCCGGACTGTGGCTTCCCCCGTGTCCGGACTGTGGGGACCGTCCACCCCGTGTCCGGACTGTGGGCTGCGTTCTCCGGGTCTAGCCCCAGGTCTGGACTGTGGGGCATGCCTGCTCCGTGTCCGGACTGTGGGGCCCGTCCACCCCGTTTCCGGACTGTGGGCCATCTGCCCCGGGTCTAGCCCCAGGTCTGGACTGTGGGGCCGCCTGCCCCGGGATTAGCCCTGTGTTCGGACTGTGGGGCCCGCCCGCCCCATGTCCTGACTGTGGAGCCCGCCCTCCCCGTGTCCTGACTGTGGGGCCCGCCCGCCCCGTGTCCTGACTGTGGGGCCCGCCCGCCCCGTGTCCTGACTGTGGGGCCCGCCCGCCCCGTGTCCTGACTGTGGGGCCCGCCCGCCCCGTGTCCTGACTGTGGGGCCCGCCCGCCCCGTTTTCAGACTGTAGGGCTCGCCCGCCCCGAGTCCAGACTGTGGGGCCCATCCGCCCCATGTCCGTACTTGGGGCCGCCTGCCCCGGGTCTAGCCCCAGGTCTGGACTGTGGGGCCACCTGCCCCAGGACTAGCCCTGTGTCTGGACTGTGGGGCACGCCTGCCCCGAGCCTGGACTGTGGGACATGCCCGCCCCGAGTGGGAAAGGGGAGCCTGTCTGCCCCGGGCCTGGACGGTGGGGCCCGTCCGCCCTGAGCCTGGACTGTGGGGCCCGTCCGCCCCGAGCGTGGACTGTGGGGCCCGAGCGTGAACTGTGGGGCCTATCCACCCCGAGCCTGGACTGTGGGGCCCGTCCGCCCGAGCCTGGACTGTGGGGCCCCCCGCCCGCCCCGGGTCTGGACTGTGGGGCCGGCTGGCCCCGGGTCTAGCCCCGAGCCTGGACTGTGGGGCTGCCTGCCCCGGGACTAGCCCCGCATCCGGACTGTGGGGCCCCCTGCCCACCCCGTGTCCTGACTGTGGGGCCCCCCGCCCGTCCCGTGTCCTGACTGTGGGGCCCCCCGCCCGCCCCGTGTCCTGACTGTGGGGCCAGCCAGCACCGTGTCCTGACTGTGGGGCCCGCCCGCCCCGGGTCCGGACTGTGGGGCCCGCCCGCCCGCCCCGGGCTACTTTCAGTGGTATGTCAGCCGATTGTGGTTTGTAGGCTTCTTTTCTTTACTGTCTCAATGCTTCATTAACTAGCAATTCTGCTGATATTGGTAAGAATGACTTCCGGGTGATAACGGCTGATCCTATCAAACAACAAGGAGGTGCCTTAATAAAGTACAGTCCTGAGGGTAGCCGGTGAGGCCAACAAATTTCCAGTCCATCCCTCATACTTAGATGTTAAAGGCAGACCTGTTCAATGTGCTATCCATGTCCCAGTTTGGCCTCTTGTTGGTAGGAGGTGTAAATGGTTGCTTTAAACAGAATGAAGCTATTTTAAGTCTGATGTCGGGAGTCTCAGAATGGACTGGTCGACATTTTACTTAGCAAAATATTTATGTCCCAGTTATCCTTCTAGTTGAAGTTGGTCATGGTTGTGATTAGTAGGGGAGTAACGACTGCGGTCGCAGCAAGTCACAAAGGCCCGGAGGATCAGGGGCCCGCCGACACCAGCAGAACCTTTAATTAGATGTGTGTCCCCCTACGCACATCCAGTTGAAGTGTATTGCTGTGGACATACCTATTGGGTCCTTTAGCGACAATGCATTCTGTTGGCCAATCATAGGCCAGCACATCACGGGGCGCATGGCAGTAACGTCATGCACTCCCGTCACAGGCCGAAGTCAGCTGCCTGCTTCACAACAGGACTTGCGGAGCGGGAGTGAAGGGAAGGTGGGTAGAGTATTTAAATATTTATTTTAAATAAGTTGCCATACTACTATATGTAGCATCGGCGTCTCTGCCCCCTGCTAGGCAGAGACGCCGTCCCATTCACCTCCTCGCTCCCCGCTCTGCGTTCACCAGCGCTCCTCTTCCTGCAGCCGGCGCGTGCAGCTCCCCGGGCACTGTGCTTAGGGCGCGCTCGCTCCCTCCCTCTTAAAGGGGCCGCGTGCGCCGTCCTAAGGAGTCCTCGGCCAATAGCCGAGGGTCCTCCCATATATAAGGCACCTCCTCCAAAATGGAGGTGCCCGAGCAAAAGTTGTTGCACAGTGTTTCTGACTTCTGCTTCAGCCCTCAGGTCCCGCTGCTAGCCTGACTACCAGTCTTGCCCACCAGCCTGTTACCTGCCGTGCCTGCCAGCCCGCTCACCTGGGAGCACTTGCCTGTTGCCTGCCTGGTACCTGCCGTGCCTGTCAGCCCGCTCACCTGGGAGCACTTGCCTGTGACCTGCCTGTTACCTGCCGTGCCTTCCTGGAGGCTCCTGCCGTCACTTGCCGTGACCACTTGCCAGCCCACCTAGAGACTCCTGCCGTCACTTGCCGTGACCACCTAGAGACTCCTGCTGTCAATTGCCGTGACCACCTGCCAGCCCACCTAGAGACTCCTGCTCGCCAGCCTGCCTGCTGTGCCTACCTGCTATTCCGGTCAGTCCCTGCCATCTGTACCGTGAAGGTCACCTGCTCCCTTACAAGGTCATCCCCAGAGTAGCACCTGGTCCCTCGGCTCGGTCCCTCCCTGGTCACGGAGTCGTTAGCCGCCGTACGACCAGGGTCGGTCCGGGTTGATACTTAGTTACGCCCCTCTGGGTCCCTCCTTGCACCATAGCACAGAGGTTCCACCCCCCGGACCCGTAACACTATATATGACTATGAGGTGCTTTATACTACTATATATGACTACGGGGTGCATTATACTGCTATATGACTATGGGGTACATTATACTACTATATATGAATATGGGGTATACTATACTACTATATATGGCTATAAGGGTGCATTATACTGCTATATATGACTATGATGTACATTATACTGCTTTATATGACTATGGGGGTACATTATACTGCTATATATGACTGAAGTGCAATATAGTGCTATATATGACTATAGGGTGCATTTTACTACTATTTATGACTATGGTGGTGCATTATACTACTATTTATGACTATGGAGGTGCATTACACTACTATATATGACTATGGGGGTTGTATTATACTACTACGGATGACTATTGGGGTTGTATTATACTACTACGGATGACTATAGGGGTGCATTATACTTCTGTATATGACTATGAAGGTGTATTATACTACTATATATGACTATGTGGGTGCATTATACTACTATATATGACTATGGGGGTGCATTATACTGATATGACAGTGGGGTGCATTATACTACTATATATGACTATGGGGGTACATTATACTGCTATAAATGACTATGGGGTTCTTTATACTACTATAAATGACTATGGGGTGCTTTATACTACTATATATGACTATGGGGTGCTTTATACTACTATATATGACTATGGGATGCTTTATACTAGTGTATATGACTATGGGGGTGCAGTATACTATTATATATGACTATGGGGGTACATTATACAACTATATATGACCAGGAGGTGCAATATACTGCTATATATGACTATGGGGTGCATTATACTACTATATAAACTATATGGGGGTACATTATACTGCCTTATATGACTATGGAGTGCATTATACTGCTTTATGTGACGATGGGGGTGCATTATACTTCTATGGATGACTATGAAGTGTATTATACTACTATATATGACTATGAGGATGCATTATACTACTGTACATGTCTATGGGGTGCATTATACTACTATATATGACTGGGGGTGCATTATACTGCTATATAGGACTATGGCTTGCATTATACTGCTATATATGACGATGGGGTGCATTACACTGCTATATATGACGATGGGGGTGCATTATACTGCTATATATGACTATGGAGGTGCATTATACTACTATATATGACTATGGGGTGCATTACACTACTTTATATGACTATGGAGGTACATTATATTACCATATATGACTATGGGGGTGAATTATACTGCTATATATTATGATGTGGTGCATTATACTACTATGTATGACTGTGGAGGTGCTTTATACTTTATTGAAAACTATGGGGTGCATTATACTACATGTATGACTAGGAGCTGTGCATTATACTTTATGGACGACTATGGGCTGTACAGTATATTATATAGAGGAGAATGGGATGCATTATACTATATGGAGGACTATGGGATGCATTATACTATATGAAGGACTGTGGGGAGTGCGTTATACTTATGCTCTGGAGCCCCATTACTCGAATGTACACCCCTGGTGAGTATAATGGCTTAGTTTTTTTTTTTATACAATAAAGAACAGCGGCAGAATGGGGGACATATTCGGGATATATATATTCAGACTCTAGTTACGCCACTGGTCATAAGACACATGAAATCATTGTAAGTTCAATTAATATTCGGGGTCTGGAGTCATAAATTGGACTGGTTGGCGTTTAAGTTGGTTAACCATTTAGTTTCCAGGTTATCCTTTAAGTTGGATTTGTAAGTTGGGTATGGCTGAGCTGAGCAAAACCAGTGTAAGTCCAGCTGCTCCTCCTGGTCCGGTGTCATAGGATGGACTGCTCAGCATTTAAGCTGATAAACATCTACATTTCAGTTTACTCTCCTTGTTGGAGGTGCAAGCTGGACATGGCTGCAATAAGCTGAATAAAACCACTGTAAGTCCAGTTAAGGCTCCTAGTTGGAAGAGATGGCCTTGTGGACACAAAGTGATTAAACTGTTAATGCCCCAATCTACCCTCCTGGTATGGAGTGGTAAGATGAGCTTGATGGTGTCATGTTGGACAGCACTACAGTGGAGAAAATAAGTATTTGATACACTAACGATTTTGCAAGTTTTCCTACCTACAAAGAGTGTAGAGGTCTGTCATTTTTATCGTAGGTCACTTCATCTGTGAGAGACAAAATCTAAAAATCAGAAAATCACATTATATGATTTTTAAATAATTAAATTGCATTTTATTGCATGAAATAAGTATTTGATCACCTACCAACCAGCAAGAATTCTGGCTCTCACATACTTGTTAGCTTTTCTTTAAGAAGCCCTCCTACTCTGCACTCATTACCTGTATTAATTGCACTTGTTTGAACTTATTACCTGTATAAAAGACACAAGGCTGGGATGGGCTACAGGACAATAAGCAAGCAGCTTCACGAGACGCCAACAACTGTTGGCGCAATTATTAGAAAATGGAAGAAACACAAGATGACTAAGTCTTCCTCGGTCTGGGGCTCCATGCAAGATCTCGCCTCGTGGGGTAAGGATGATTCTGAGAAACGTCAGGAATCAGCCCAGAACTACATGGGAGGACCTGGTCAATGACCTAAATAGAGCTGGCACCACAGTCTAAAACATTACCATTAGTTACACACTACGCTATCATGGATTAAAATCCTGCAGGGCACACAAGGTCCAGTGCTCACCCCAGCACATATCCAGGCCTGTTTGAAGTTGTCAATAACCATCTGGATGATCCAGAGGAGGCATGGGAGAAGGTCATGTGGTCAGATGAGATCAAAATAGAACTTTTTGGTGTCCACTCCACTCACCTTGTTTGGAGGAAGAAGAAGGATGAGTACAACCCCAAGAACACTCTCCCAACCATGAAGCATGGCGGGGGAAACCTCATACTTCGGAGGTGCTTTTTTTTGCAAAGGGGACAGGACGACTGCAATGTATTGAAGGGAGGATGGATGGGGTCATGTATCTTCCTTCCCTCAGTAAGCACGTTGAAGATGGGTTGTGGTTGGGTCTTCCAGCATGACAATGATCCGAAACACACAGCCAGGGCAACCTAAGGCGTGGCTCGATAAGAAGCATTTCAAGGTCCTGTAGTGGTCTAGCCAGTCTCCAGACCTGATCCCAGTAGAAAAGCTTTGGAGGGAGCTGAAACTCAATATTGCCCAGCAACAGCCCCGAAACTTGAAAGATCTGGAGAAGATCCGTATGGAGGAGAGGGCCAAAATCCCTGCTGCAGTGCGTGCAAACCTGGTCAAGAACTACAGGAAATATCTGACCTCTGTAATTGCAAACAAAGGTTTCTGTACCAAATATTAAGTTCTATTTTTCTATTGTATCAAATACTTATTTCATGCAATAAAATGCAAATGAACTATGTAATGTTAATCATACAATGTGATTTTTCTGGATTTTATTTTTAAACTCGGTCTCTCACAGGTGAAGTGACCTACGATAAAAATTACAGACCTCTCCATTCATTGTAGGTGGGAAAACTTGCAAAATCGGCAGTGTATTAAATACTTCTTTTCCCCACCGTATAGCAGTCTGCCCTCCTAATGGAAGTTGGATCTGGATTCGCCAGTGTGGGGCTGATAAACGATCAATGTCCCAGTCTATCCTCCTAACTGGAGGAGCATGATGGACGTAGTTATACCGGTTCTAGTGAAAATATTCCAAGACCAGCATATCCTCTTGGTTGAAGTTGGAAAATGGACATATTAGAAATTAAGTCAGTGAAGCCATTCTACCCAATAAGTATTTCAGGATTGAAGTCCTAAAATTGCTAGATTGAACTAAGTGGTGAGTTGGTTAAATATCCGGTCAATGCGATTTTTGGGTGATTAAAACGGCAATTCTGCAATAAATCTACAAGGGGAGGAATTGATGGATGAGTTAAAATGTCCACTTACCTGTCAGACTCCTGTAGCAAAGGAGTAACCTCTCCGCTAGTCAAGACGAATGCCTTCTCACTGCGTTTCTTCAGACGACTTAACGTTCCGCCCTATGGGACAAACCAAAAAAAAAAAAGATTGGTGAAGTCTGATTGAAATAAGGTATTAAATATTCTGGTTTCTGGATCCCCTTTGGCATTCTGGGATGCTCAATCTACACTTTATAGCAAAAAGTGGGGTAGATATTTTTGAACCATTAGGTGGTCATTGACACTGGAAGGGTTTCTTACTGTCCAGACCTTCGCCTTAGGGGGGCCTTACTTCAATGGAAAATATCAACAATATCGTGTTTGTGATCCAATTCTCTCGCATGCGAGATTCAGATCACAGGTGTGGAGAAGATGGAGCATTTAATTTCTCCATCTTCTCAATTGTGTGAGTCAGCCGGCGTATATTGGACTGCACTCAGATGACATCTGAGTGCAGTCCGATGTTTTTCACGTATCCATAGACTTGTATGGGCGCGTCGTCTGATATACTCTGCCAATTGCAGCATGCAGCAATTTTTTTCTCATGCCGACTTGGCATGAGAAAATAAACACTAGTTGGCACTGCCCCATAGTATAACATTGGAGTGAGTGCTATACTCATCCGAGTTATATGCCGGCTACTCAGCAGTGTCAGCCATCCCTAAAGGCATCACCTTGACAATCACAGCAATAAGCACATGACACAGATGTGTGGGCTCTGATTTTTTGGGGGGCAAAATGGTGCAGTGCTGAACTTCACCACAAACACCCCCAGCTACATGATGTGTAAACAGGACCCCAAGATTGTGTGAAGAGACGCTTACCTGGACCAGTCTCCTTCAAGCTGTCCGGGGTTAAAGACATAAAATGATTCAGGTTTAGAAATGTGCACATTCTATTTCATCTGTGATGTCATGGGATGTCGATGATGTCACGCGCCCGGTGATGTCATTAAAACTCTCACTGCTTTTTATGGATCCAGTTTACAACATCAACAAAAAATTAATTCAATAAAAAGACAAAACCCCGACCTCATTTTATAATTCTATGACGCACATTTAAAAGGAGCCTTTTATTTTATCTATATTACCTACTGCTCTATGTACTAAAATACCACCCAGGACCCCATCCTGCCAGTCCTGACCCCAGTAACCTACAACTCCAATGTCCCCCCGAATTCAACAGGAACAAAAGAGCTGACAACAGAGAATGATGGCATACGCTACTAAATTTCTGTTACAAAGTGCTGTAATTCTACCACGTCAATGGCAAAACGATCCAAAAATGGAGCCCCATAAAGATGTCCCAACTTGAGCCCCCCCTATCTACATGCCTTACTAGAGCATAGGGGTGACATAGGGGGCGAGCGCCATTGTAGTCTGCCATAGTGGGGAGCCAGTGCAAAGAGCTGGAAGACCCCCAAGAAATATGTATCATCACATTGTCATCCTCCTGCTATAGGGGGCATGTAACACGCTGCTTCCCCAGCAATATAGCAGCTCAGTGCTGGGGGTTTAGCTGCCATACTTGTTAATATCAACAGATCATCAGTGACTCCTCATTTAGGTAAGGGGTGGTCCTGAAAATGTCTTATTACAGAGCGTTTCTGGCGATCCATGATAAATCCGGGGGATACGCTATAAGTATACCAAAGCTTAAAAGTAATGTGCTCCCTACCTGGACTCGTCCCCTTCCAGCTGTCAGATCCTAGTGACACAAGATGGCTCTGGTGCAGAGCTTCATACATTCTACTCCAGCTGTCATGTCTATGATGTCATGTGCATTGTGATGTCATCATGGCTCTCACTGTTATTTCACATTTACAACCACAAGAAAAAGTTGATTTTAATTGTTTAAAAAAACAAAACTAAAAAACATTGTGGGTAATTGCAGCCTGTGATTATTTTACACACTATCATTAATATTTGGGGGGATTAGTCAGGTCCTTCGCCTTCCCCTCCTGCACTGCACTTTATATGTTGTATATTATAATAATGGACAATCCACAAGCCCTGCTTGTAGAATATGTAATATATATACAGTACAGACCAAAAGTTTGGACACACCTCATTTAAAGATTTTTCTGTATTTTCATGACTATGAAAATTGTACATTCACACTGAAGCCATCAAAACTATGAATTAACACATGTGGAATTATATACTTAACAAAAAAGTGTGAAACAACTGAAAATATGTCTTATATTCTAGGTTCTTCAAAGTAGCCACCTTTTGCTTTGATGACTACTTTGCACACTCTTGGCATTCTCTTGATGAGCTTCAAGAGGTAGTCACCGGAAATGGTTTTCACTTCACAGGTGTGCCCTGTCAGGTTTAATAAGTGGGATTTCTTGCCTTATAAATGGAGTTGGGACCATCAGTTGTGTTGTGCAGAAGCCTGGTGGATACACAGCTGATAGTCCTACTGAATAGATTGTTAGAATTTGTATTATGGCAAGAAAAAAGCAGCTAAGTAAAGAAAAACGAGTGGCCTTTAAGAAATGAAGGTCAGTCAGTCCGAAAAATTGGGAAAACTTTGAAAGTGTCCCCAAGTGCAGTTGCAAAAACCATCAAGCGCTACAAAGAAACTGGCTCACATGAGGACCGCCCCAGGAAAGGAAGACCAAGAGTCACCTCTGCTTCTGAGGATAAGTTTATGAGTCACCAGCCTCAGAAATCGCAGGTTAACAGCAGCTCAGATTAGAGACCAGGTCAATGCCACACAGAGTTCTAGCAGCAGACACATCTCTACAACAACTGTTAAGAGGAGACTTTGTGCAGCAGACTTTCATGGTAAAATAGCTGCTAGGAAACCACTGCTAAGGACAGGCAACAAGCAGAAGAGACTTGTTTGGGCTAAAGAACACAAGGAATGGACATTAGACCAGTGGAAATCTGTGCTTTGGTCTGATGAGTCCAAATTTGAGATCTTTGGTTCCAACCACCGTGTCTTTCTGCGACGCAGAAAAGGTGAACGGATGGACTCTACATGCCTGGTTCCCACCGTGAAGCATGGAGGAGGAGGTGTGATGGTGTGGGGGTGCTTTGCTGGTGACACTGTTGGGGATTTATTCATAATTGAAGGCATACTGAACCAGCATGACTACCACAGCATCTTGCAGCGGCATGCTATTCCATCCGGTTTGCGTTTAGTTGGACCATCATTTATTTTTCAACAGGACAATGACCCCAAACACACCTCCAGGCTGTGTAAGGGCTATTTGACCAAGAAGGAGAGTGATGGGGTGCTACGCCAGATGACCTGGCCTCCACAGTCACCAGACCTGAACCCAATCGAGATGGTTTGGGGTGAGCTCGACAGCAGAGTGAAGGCAAAAGGGCCAACAAGTGCTAAGCATCTCTGGGAACTCCGTCAAGATTGTTGGAAGACCATTTCCGGTGACTACCTCTTGAAGCTCATCAAGAGAATGCCAGGAGTGTGCAAAGCAGTCATCAAAGCAAAAGATGGCTACTTTGAAGAACCTAGAATATAAGACATATTTTCAGTTGTTTCACACTTTTTTGTTAAGTATATAATTCCACATGTGTTAATTCATAGTTTTGATGCCTTCAGTGTGAATGTACAATTTTCATAGTCATGAAAATACAGAAAAATCTTTAAATGAGAAGGTGTGTCCAAACTTTTGGTCTGTACTGTATATACTAGATGGAGGCCCGATGCTGTCTCATCGGGAGGGCAGTAATGTCACGATGGGGGCAGGCTTTGCACAGTTGAGAATCTCTCCCCCCCATGTGCTCACCCACCTATCCACTCTCTCTTTCCCCCATGTGCTGACTTCTCCCGTCTGTGATCTCTTCTTTGACCTGTCTACCCCATGTGCTCTCCCCCTTATCTGCTGTCTCTCTCCTTCCTGTGCTGTGTTCTCCCTTCATGTGCTGTCCCGTTTGAGCTGTCTCCCCCCCCTGTGCTCTGTCTCTTTCCCCTCTGTGCACTTTCTCTCTCCCCCATCTGCTGTCTTCTCCTCTTTTGTGCTCTCTTCTTTGACCTGTCTACCCCATGTGCTCTCCCCCTTGTCTGCTGTCTCTCTCCTTCCTGTGCTGTGTTCTCCCCTCATGTGCTGTCCCGTTTGAGCTGTCTCCCCCCTGTGCTCTGTCTCTCTCCCCCTGTGCGCTTTCTCTCTCCCCCATGTGCTGTCTTCTCCTCTTATGTGCTCTCTTCTTTGACCTGTGTACCCCATGTGCTCTCCCCCTTGTCTGCTCTCCTCTCCACCCCTGTGCTGTCTTCTTCCCTCATGTGTTCTCTCGTTTGAGCTGTCTCCCCACGCAGTAAATCAGATCGCCGCCATCTTTGTGCAGGCAGATAGCGGCGGTCACATTAAAACTGCGCATGCGCTCCTCCTGTACAAAGATGGCGGCGGTCAGTGAATCATTCGGCTGATCCCGGCGGCGGCGTGTTTGCGACAGTGTTCTGCTGGTGGTACCACACAAGAGGCTGCGTACGGCGTATACCGTGTGTGTGGTGCGTACGGCGTATACAGAGTGTGTGTGTGTGGTGGTGCATATAGCGTATACAGAGTGTGTGTGTGTGTGGTGGTGCGTATGGCGTATACAGAGTGTGTGTGTGTGTGTGTGTGTGTGTGGTGGTGCGTACGGCGTATACAGAGTGTGTGTGTGGTGCGTACGGCGTATACAGAGTGTGTGTGTGTGTGTGTGTGTGTGTGTGGTGGTGCATACGGCATATACAGTGTGTGGTGTATACAGTGTGTGTGTTGTGCGTGCAGCGTATACAGTGTGTGTTGTGCGCATGGCGTATACAGTGTGTGTTGCATACGGCGTATACAGTGTGTGGTGCGTACGGCGTATACAGTGTGTGGTGCATACGGCGTATACAGTGTGTGGTGCGTAATGCGTATACAGTGTGTGATGCGTACGGCGTATACAGTGTGTGTGGTGCGTACGGCGTATACAGTGTGTGTGTGTGGTGTGTATGGTGTATACAATGTGTGTGGTGCATATGCCGTATACATTGTGTGTGGTGGTGCGTACGGCGTATACAGAGCGTGTGTGGTGCATATAGCGTATACAGAGTGTGTGTGTGTGTGGTGGTGCGTACGGCATATACAGTGTGTGTGGTGTGTACAGCGTATACAATGTGTGTGTTGTGCGTACGGCGTATACTGTGTGTGTGGTGTGTGCAGCGTATACAGTGTGTGTGTTGTGCGTATGGCGTATACAGTGTGTGTTGCATACGGCGTATACAGTGTGTGGTGCGTACGGCGTATACAGTGTGTGGTGCGTACGGCGTATACAGTGTGTGGTGCGTACGGCGTATACAGTGTGTGGTGCGTACGGCGTATACAGTGTGTGTGGTGCGTACGGCGTATACAGTGTGTGTCTGTGGTGTGTACGGTGTATACAATGTGTGTGGTGCATATGCCGTATACATTGTGTGTGTGGTGCGTACAGCGTATACAGAGCGTGTGTGGTGCGTATGGCGTATACAGAGTGTGTGTGGTGGTGCATACAGCGTATACAGTGTGTGCGGAGGGGTGCGTACGGCGTATACAGTGTGTGTGTGGGGGGTGCGTATGGCGTATACAGTGTGTGTGGTGTTGCATACGGCGTATACAGGGTATGTGCGGTGAATACGGCGTATATAGTGTGTGTGTGGTGCTTACGGCATATACAGTGTGTGTGTGTGTGTGTGTGTGTGTGTGTGTGTGGTGCGCAGGGTGTATACAGAGTGCGTGTGTGTGGTGGTGCATACGGCGTATACACTGTGTGTGTGTGTGTGTGGTGATAATTTTCCTCCTGCTGACGTCCTAGATCTCTTTCATTGCCCCATAAAGTGTGATGCCAATAAAAGGGCCCCCCAAACACAGTATAATACCCCCATGGTGAATTCCTCCACATGCACAGTATAATGACCCTACTGTACCCCACCTCAACTCCCAGGGTAAAGTATGCTGTCCCCAACACAGTATGATCCCCCAACTGTGAGCCGCTAGAGAGGATGGTACATAATAAGGGAGGGTGTTATACATAATAAAAGAGGAAACTATATAACTAAGGATGGCGCTATACATAATAAGTGAGTACACTATATACTAAGGGACTGTGCTATACATAATAAGTGAGTACACTATATACTAAGGGACTGTGCTATACATAATAAGGCTACATTCCTGCATCTGTGTGCAGTGTCGGTGTGCTGCCCTGCATTAAGCATGTCCTATTCTAATCCTCAATATTGGATCAGAACAGGACATTCTCTGACCCTCTTAGATCTCATTCTCAGATCCGTGATTTTCATGGATGTGTGAATGGATCTATAAAACTGTACGAGTCCGTGGACCATCCGATAAAAAGATCTGGCAGCACACGGACATTTCACACAAATGTGAGAGTACAGCCTAAGGGATTTTACAGATAACATTATCACTCCAAGTCACACAGTGCAGATACAGAATAATATTTACATCCAGGCACTTACCGCTGACGTCTCATCTGATCAGAGTCGGTTTCTGCTGCTTCTTCTCCATCTGGTCAGACCTTCATGTCGACATCTCCCAGCCACGACTCGTCTTGTCACGATGATCTCCAGCCTAGAAAATAACAAGGTCACATATTGTATGTATACATGTGTCTCCCCCGCTCTGTGTCCTCGAATACAGATATGTAACCCCCCCATTAATATACTATTATCCACCTAGTAATCAAAATATAAAGTGATAAGCAGCACTGTGCCCCCCATTAACTATAATCTGCACCGGCCAATAATATAAATTATTCAGTCTCTGTGACTCTCTCCAATTAACTGTAAGGCTATGTGCACACGGAAAACATACAAGGCTTCACAGTACAAGCAAAGTGAAACCCCCATAATTGCTCTCTCCCAGCACCCCCATCATTGCTCTCTCCCAGCACCCTCATCATTGCTCTCTCCCAGCACCCCCATCATTACTCTCTCCCAACACCCCCATCATTACTCTCTCCCAGCACCCCCATCATTGCTCTCTCCCAGCACCCCCATCATTGCTCTCTCCCAGCACCCTCATCATTGCTCTCTCCCAGCACCCCCATCATTACTCTCTCCCAACACCCCCATCATTACTCTCTCCCAGCACCCCCATCATTGTTCTCTCCCAGCACCCCCATCATTGCTCTCTCCCACCACCCTCATCATTGCTCTCTCCCAGCACCCCCATCATTACTCTCTCCCAGCACCCCCATCATTACTCTCTCCCAGCACCCCCATCATTGCTCTGTCCCAGCACCCACGTCATTGCTCTGTCCCAGCACCCTCATCGTTGCTCTCTCCCAGCACCCCCATCTTTGCTCTCTCCCAACACCCCCATCATTGCTCTCTCTCTTAGTACCTGCATCATTGCTCTGTCCCACCACCCCCATCATTGCTCTCTCCCAACCCCCATCATTGCTCTGTCCAGCACCCCCATCATTGCGCTGTCTCAGCACCTCCATCATTGCTCTCTCCCAGCCCCCCATCATTGCTCTGTCCCAGCACCTCCATCATTGCTTCTCCCTGCACTCCCATCATTGCTCTCTCCCAGCACCCCCATCATTTCTCTGTCCCAGCACCTCCATCATTGCTCTCTCCCAGCCCCACATCATTGCTCTCTCCCAGCCCCCCACCATTGCTCTGTCCCAGCACCCCCACCATTGCTCTCTCCCAGCACCCCCATCATTGTTCTCTCCCAGCACCCCCATCATTGCTCTCTCCCAGCACCCCCATCATTGCTGTGTCCCAGCACCCTCATCGTTGCTCTGTCCCAGCACCCTCATCGTTGCTCTCTCCCAGCACCCCCATCTTTGCTCTCTCCCACCACCCCCATCATTGCTCTGTCCCACCACCCCCATCATTGCTCTCTCCCAACCCCCATCCTTGCTCTGTCCAGCACCCCCATCATTGCGCTGTCTCAGCACCTCCATCATTGCTCTCTCCCAGCCCCCCATCATTGCTCTGTCCCAGCACCCCCATCTTTGCTCTCTCTCTTAGCACCTGCATCATTGCTCTCTCCCAACCCCCATCATTGCTCTGTCCAGCACCCCCATCATTGCGCTGTCCCAGCACCTCCATCATTGCTCTCTCCCAGCCCCCCATCATTGCTCTATCCCAGCACCTCCATCATTGCTTCTCCCAGCACTCCCATCATTGCTCTCTCCCAGCACCCCCATCATTTCCTCTCAGCACCCCCATCATTGCTCTCTCCCAGCCCCCCACCATTGCTCTCTCCCAGCACCCCCATCATTGCTCTCTCCCAGCACCCCCATCATTGCTCTCTCCCAGCACCCCCATCATTGCTCTCTCCCACCATCCCCATCATTGCTCTCCCCAGCTCTATCCGCCCCATTATTGCTCTTCCCAGCCCCATCCCCTCCCCAGCATTTCAGTAAAAAAAAAAAACTTACTTCAGCTCGCTCCCCTGCAGCAGCATCCTCCTGGTTGCCGGCAGCTTTCTTCCTGACCCAGGCGCGCGCTGCATGATGACGTCATCAAGCTGCGCGCGCCTGGATCAGGGAGGAAGTAGCGGATGAACCCTCCAGCTCCGCTGCTATTCTCCTCCTGACAGCAGCGGAGCTGTAGGAATCACTCCCTGACCGCCGCGTGCAGGGAGCAGCTGCACCTTGTGGGCCCCTTGGTGCAGCTGCATGGTGGGGACCCGGCGCAGCTGCACCGGTGGCGGTATATCCACCCCTGGACTGCTATGGGCCCCCTCGGCTGACGGGCCCCATAGCAGTCGCCTGGTCTGCCGCCATTGGCAGTACGCCACTGTGCACGGCATATACAATGTGTGTGTGGTGTGTACGGTGTATACAGAGTGCGTGTGTGTGTGGTGGTGCGTACGGTGTATACAGTGTGTGTGTGGTATGTACAGCGTATACAGAGTGTGTGTGTGGTGAGTATGGCGTATACAGTGGATGTGTGGTATGTACAGCGTATACAGTGTGTGTGGTGCGTACGGTGTATACAGAGTGCGTGTGTGTGGTGCATACGATGTATACAGACTGCGTGTGTGTGGTGGTGCGTACGGCGTATACAGAGTGTGTGTGTGTGGTGTGTACGGCGTATACAGTGTGTGTGTGGTGTGTACGGCGTATACAGTGAGTGTGGTGGTGCATATGGTGTATACAGTGTATGTGGTATGTACAGCGTATACAGTGTGTGTGTATGTGTGGTGCGTACAGCGTATACAGTGTGTGTGTGTGGTGTGTACGGCTTATACAGAGTGTGTGTGTGTGTGGTGTACGGCGTATACAGTGTATGTGGTGTGTACGGCGTATACAGTGTGTGTGGTGTGTACGGCGTATACAGTGTGTGTGGTGTGTACGGCGTATACAGTGTGTGTGGTGTGTACGGCGTATACAGTGTGTGTGTGGTGTGTAAGGCGTATACAGTGTGTGTGTGGTGTGTAAGGCGTATACAGTGTATGTGGTATGTACAGCGTATACAGTGTGTGTGTGGTGCGTACGGTGTATACAGTGTGTGTGTGTGTGGTGTGTACGGCTTATACAGAGTGTGTGTGTGTTGTACGGCGTATACAGTGTATGTGGTGTGTACGGCGTATACAGTGTGTGTGTGTGTGGTGTGTACGGCGTATACAGTGTGTGTGGTGTGTACGGCGTATACAGTGTATGTGGTATGTACAGCGTATACAGTGTGTGTGGTGTGTACGGCGTATACAATGTGTGTGTGTGGTGCGTACGGCGTATACAGTGCATGTGGTATGTACGGTGTATACAGTGTGTGAGTGGTGCGTACGCCGTATACAGTGTGTGTGGTGTGTACAGCGTATACAGTGTATGTGGTGCGTACGCCGTATTCAGTGTGTGTGTGTGTTGCATATGGAGTATACAGTGTGTGTGTATGTGGTGCGTACGGCGTATACAGTGTGTGTGTGTGGTGCGTACGCCGTATACAGTGTGTGTGTGTCGTGTGTACGGCGTATACAGTGTATGTGGTATGTACAGCGTATACAGTGTGTGTGTGTGTGTGGTGCGTACGGTGTATACAGTGTGTGTGCGTGTGGTGTGTACGGCTTATACAGAGTGTGTGTGTGTGGTGTACGGCGTATACAGTGTATGTGGTGTGTACGGTGTATACAGTGTGTGTGTGTGTGTAGTGTGTACGGCGTATACAGTGTGTGTGTGGTGTGTACGGCGTATACAGTGTGTGTGTGGTCATGCGTACGGCGTATACAGTGCATGTGGTATGTACGGTGTATACAGTGTGTGTGTGTGGTGCGTATGCCGTATACAGTGTGTGTGTGTGGTGTGTATGGCGTATACAGTGTATGTGGTATGTACAGCGTATACAGTGTGTGTGTGTGTGTGTGTGTGGTGCGTACGGTGTATACAGTGTGTGTGTGGTGTGTACGGCGTATACAGTGTATGTGGTGTGTACGGTGTATACAGTGTGTGTGTGTGTGGTGCGTATGCCGTATACAGTGTGTGTGTGTGGTTTGTACAGCGTATACAGTGTGTGTGTGTGTGGTGCGTACGGTGTATACAGTGTGTGTGTGGTGTGTACGGCGTATACAGTGTATGTGGTGTGTACGGTGTATACAGTGTGTGTGTGTGTGTGGTGTGTATGGCGTATACAGTGTATGTGGTATGTACGGCGTATACAGTGTGTGTGTGTGTGTGGTGTGTACGGCGTATACAGTGTATGTGGTATGTACGGCGTATACAATGTGTGTGTGTGTGTGGTGTGTACGGCGTATACAGTGTATGTGGTATGTACAGCGTATACAGTGTGTGTGTGTGTGTGTGTGTGTGGTGCGTACGGCGTATACAATGTGTGTGTGTGTGTGTGGTGTGTACGGCGTATACAGTGTGTGTGGTGTGTACGGCGTATACAGTGTATGTGGTATGTACGGTGTATACAGTGTGTGTGTGTGTGTGGTGTGTACGGCGTATACAGTGTATGTGGTATGTACGGTGTATACAGTGTGTGTGTGTGTGTGTGTGTGTGTGTGGTGTGTACGGCGTATACAGTGCATGTGGTGCATACGCCGTATTCAGTGTGTGTGTGTGTGTTGCATATGGAGTATACAGTGTGTGTGTGGTGCGTACGCCGTATACAGTGTGTGTGTGTGGTGTGTACGGCGTATACAGTGTATGTGGTGCATACGCCGTATTCAGTGTGTGTGTGTGTGTTGCATATGGAGTATACAGTGTGTGTGTGTGTGGTGCGTACGGCGTATACAGTGTGTGTGGTGTGTACGGCGTATACAGTGTATGTGGTATGTACAGCGTATACAGTGTGTGTGTGTGTGTGTGTGGTGTGTACGGCGTATACAATGTGTGTGTGTGGTGCGTACGGCGTATACAGTGTGTGAGTGGTGCGTACGCCGTATACAGTGTGTGTGTGTGTGGTGTACGGCGTATTCAGTGTGTGTGTTGCATATGGAGTATACAGTGTGTGTGAGTGGTGCGTACGCCGTATACATTGTGTGTGTGGTGCGTACGCCGTATACAGTGTATGTGGTGCGTATGCCGTATTCAGTGTGTGTGTGTTGCGTATGGAGTATAAAGTGTGTGTGTGTGGTGCGTACGGCGTATACAGTGTATGTGTGGTGCGTACGCCGTATACAGTGTGTGTGTGGTGCGTACGGAGTATACAGTGTGTGTGGTGCGTACGGCGTATACAGTGTGTGTGTATGTGTGTGTGTGTGTGATGTGTACGGCTTATACAGTGTGTGTGTGTGTGTGTGTGTGTGTAAATTAACCTTAAAGAGTAAATCAACTTTTGGGATGTTTTTAATGTGGTTTAGGGTCATTAATTCTGAGCAGATTTGTGGGGACCCCAATCCTTTGCTCCTTTGCTTAAAAGACCTCCTAGAAGAGCGCAGCTCAGTAGATAGGAGAGTACACTGAGCGGAGCAAATGCAGCAGAAAGTCATAGTCATGTCTCCTCACCTCTTCACTTCTAAGAGATCTTCTGAGTGATCAGGGTCTCAGATTCGCACTAATCTGCTCAAAATTATAGGACCTAAATCATGTAATATATATCCCTAAATGTAAGTTACTTTTTAAACGTTTAATAGTTCCACTGCTTGCATCTAATCAGTACATTGGTTCCTATACGGTCCACAGTCTGATGATGACTGGTAACAACTCCCAGTATCTCCTTACCATTGCTAAGGACATACTGGGAGTTGTAGTTAAGTCCTCCATTCTCTGGAATTCCTATTGTTAGCAATGCCCTTCCTCCACCAATTGCAAATACAAAGGATCCATCCATGGGGTGAGATCTTGGGAATAATTGAATCGTACCTACATTTAAAAAAAAAATAAATCTCCTATTCTTAATAAAAACCGTATTTTTCGGACTATAAGATGCACTTTTTTCCTCCAAAATTTTGGAGGAAAGTGGGGGGTGCGTCTTATAGTCCGAATACTATATTATTGTATGGCCGCATGGTGGTGGGTGTGGGGGAGCCGCAGGGGTGGATTAAGAGTAGCAAGTGCCCCGGGCAGTTTAGAAGGCGCGGGCCCCCCACCCCACACACACACACATACACATACCTGTATGTATGACATGTCACATGATCCCCTGTGATAGATCATGTGATAGTTCACGTGAAATTAATTTGGCACAATATTAATTATAATAATTTTTTTTAGGCTGTGTGCCCACTACGCGTTTTTTTAAGCTTTTCCGCAGCGCCAATTCCACTGCAGAAACGCTTAAAAAACGCTTGGTAGAAGGTCTGCAATGTTCCCCAATGATAATCCGCATGTGCTGTTCACATGCTGCGGAAATTTCCGCTGCGGATTATCATTGCGGAAAAATCCGCAGCAATAACAATTATTTTGCGGAAGCGTGGCACTTTCGCCGCCATTGACTTGCATTGGAACACATGGAATCCGCATCACTGCATCTGTACATGCAGATTCCATGCGTTTCAATGTGCGGATGGTACCCGGGTTTGGAGGAAAGGAGACTCTCCTCCGGACCCAGGTACCATAGAACCTGTAAAAAAAGAATAAAATAAAATATAAAATATTATACTTACCTTCTGATGGCCCCCGGTGTCTTTATCCGATGCGTCCTGGCTTGCCGGCAGCTCGCGATGGTCTGAAAAGGACCTGGCGTGATGTCATTTAGTCATGTGACGGGTCACGCGACCGCTGACGTCGACAGGCCATCAGAAGGTAAGTATATATTTATTTTTTACCATTCTTTTACGGTCACACTATATACAGTTATATGAAAAAGTTTGGGCACCCCTATTAATCTTAAGCTTAATGTTTTATAAAAATTGGTGTTTTTACAACAGCTATTTCAGTTTGATATATGTAATAACTGTTGGACACAGTAATGTTTCTGCCTTGAAATGAGGTTTATTGTACTAACAGAAAATGTGGAATCTGCATTCAAACAAAATTTGACAGGTGCATAAGTATGGGCACCCTTATCATTTTCTTGTTTTAAATACTCCTACCTACTTTTTACTGACTTACTAAAGCACTTTTTTTGGTTTTGTCACCTCATTGAGCTTTGAACTTCAGAGCCAGGTGTATGCAATCATGAGAAAAGCTACTTAAAGTGGCCACTTGCAAGTTGTTCTCCTGTTTGAATCTCCTCTGAAGAGTGGCATCATGGGCTCCTCAAAACAACTGTCAAATGACCTGAAAACAAAGATTATTCAACATAGTTGTTCAGGGGAAGGATACAAAAAGCTGTCTCAGAGATTTAACCTGTCAGTTTCCACTGTGAGGAACATAGTAAGGAAATGGAAGAACACAGGGACAGTTCTTGTTAAGGCCAGAAGTGGCAGGCCAAGAAAAACATCAGAAAGGCAGAGAAGAAGAATGGTGAGATCAATCAGGGACAATCCTCAGACCACCCCCAGAGAGCTGCAGCATCAACTTGCTACAGATGGTGTCACTGTGCATCGGTCAACTATACAACGCACTTTGCACAAGGAGAAGCTGTATGGGAGAGTGATGCGAAAGAAGCCGTTTCTGCAAGCACGCCACAAACAGAGTCGGCTGAGGTATGCAAAAGCACATTTGGAGAAGCCAATTTCTTTTTGGAAGAAGGTCCTGTGGACTGATGAAACCAAGATTGAGTTGTTTGGTCATACAAAATGGCGTTATGCATGGCGGCAAAAAAACACAGCATTCCAAGAAAAACACATGCTACCCACAGTAAAATTTGGTGGAGGTTCCATCATGCTTTGGGGCTGTGTGGCCAATGCCGGCACCGGGAATCTTGTTAAAGTTGAGGGACGCATGGATTCCACTCAGTATCAGCAGATTCTTGACAATAAAGTTCAAGAATCAGTGACAAAGTTGAAGTTACGCAGGGGATGGATCTTTCAGCAAGACAATGATCCAAAACACCGCTCCAAATCTACTCAGGCATTCATGCAGAGGAACAATTACAATGTTCTGGAATGGCCATCCCAGTCCCCAGACCTGAATATCATTGAACATCTGTGGGATCATTTGAAGAGGGCTGTCCATGCTCGGCGACCATCAAACTTAACTGAACTGGAATTGTTTTGTAAAGAGGAATGGTCAAAAATACCTTCATCCAGGATCCAGGAAATCATTAAAAGCTACAGGAAGCGACTAGAGGCTGTTATTTTTGCAATAGGAGGATCTTCTAAATATTAATGTCACTTTTCTGGTGAGGTGCCCATACTTATGCACCTGTCAAATTTTGTTTGACTGCAGATTGCACATTTTCTGTTAGTACAATAAACCTCATTTCAAGGCAGAAACATTACTGTGTCCAACAGTTATTACATATATCAAACTGAAACAGCTGTTGCAAAAACACCAATTTTTATAAAACATTAAGCTTAAGATTAAAAGGGGTGCCCAAACTTTTTCATATAACTGTAAATCCATGCCGGTTGCATGGATTTATATAGTGTGACCAAGTTGTCAAGTACTTTCCAAGTGATGCTAAAATCGCTTGGAAAGCGCTTGTCAACCCGCATGCGGAAATGCATGTGAATAACGCTTCACATCCGCATGTCCCTGGCAGGTAATTTTATGACTCAATATTGAGCACACGTAACCATCTATACACAGCAGGAGGCCGCACTGCGCCATCTATACACAGCGGGAGGCCGCACGTAGCCATCTTTACACAGCAGGAGGCCGCACGTAGCCATCTATACACAGCGGGAGGCCGCACGTAGCCATCTATACACAGCGGGAGGCCACACGTAGCCATCTATACACAGCGGGAGGCCACACGTAGCCATCTATACAAAGCGGGAGGCCGCACGTAGCTATCTATACATAGCAGGGAGCCGCACGGTGCCAACTATACACAGTGGGAGGCCGCATGTAGCCATCTATACACAGCGGGAGGCCGCACGTAGCCATCTATACACAGCGGGAGGCCGCACGTAGCTATCTATACACAGCAGGGAGCCGCACGGTGCCATCTATACACAGCAGGAGGCCGCACGGTGCCATCTATACACAGCAGGAGGCCGCACGGTGCCATCTATACACAGCAGGAGGCCGCACGGTGCCATCTATACACAGCAGGAGGCCGCACGGTGCCATCTATACACAGCAGGAGGCCGCACGGTGCCATCTATACACAGCAGGGAGCCGCACGGTGCCATCTATACACAGCGGGAGGCTGCACGGTGCCATTTATACACAGCGGGAGGCCGCACGGAGCCATCTATACACAGCGTGAGGCAGCACGGAGCCATCTATACACAGCGTGAGGCAGCACGGAGCCATCTATACACGGCAGGAAGCCGCATGTAGCCATCTATACACAGCGGGAGGCCGCACGTAGCCATCTATACACAGCGGGAGGCCGCACGGTGCCATCTATACACAGCGGGAGGCCGCACGGTGCCATCTATACACAGCGGGAGGCCGCACGTAGCCATCTATACACAGCGTGAGGCAGCACGGAGCCACCTATACACAGCGGGAGGCCGCACGGCGCCCCCCCCAGAGACAGCAGGAGGCCACGCAGTGCCATCTATACTCAGCAGGAGGCCGCACGCAGTCACGCACACACACAAACATATACAGACATATATATACACGCATAAACACATTTGAAACACAAAAATACATATAAACAGACATCACACAATGATATCTGCCTGCACACACATACATACATACACACAGACAGACTCACACACACACACACACTCACCATCCCCCGGCTCGGCTCCAGTCCTCCTGGCTCCTGCTCCTCTCCGGTGGTAAGTAGCAGTGCAGGCCGGGCGCGCACTGCGTGATGTCACAGCTAGGAGACACGGCTGTGTCTCCTAGCAGTGACGCGGCCGGGCCAGCACAGGGAAGTTAACTGCTGCAGTGCTGGCCCGGCCGATGAAGAAGTAGCGGCTGTGCACCACTGCTGGGGGAGTGGTCCGGCCCCCCCCCCCCCCCGCCACTGTCTGCCGGTATGTGCCGCGGGGCTGCGCATATAATGAGGGCAATCCGGCCGTAGACACCCCGGAGCCCCAGGCCCTCTGGAGACCGGAGGCCCCGGGCGGTAGCCCGGATTGCCCTCATTATAATCCACCTATGGGGAGCCGCAGCGGGGGATCAGCGGGGCGCAGGATTTTACAAATCGCAGAAAACCCATTTGATGTTAATTGTTTGGGCTTTTCTCATGTGCCGAGCATCACTCACGAGAAAAACAAGCTTCAAAGAACAAATGAGAGGAGACAGTCCATGCATTATGTGTCACGGTGGCATGTCATTACCAACCCCCTTGCTGCAGCGCTCCCTAAATTCCCCACAATGTAGATAAACCTTGTCCACACGTCACGGCTCTGAGCTGACTAGTCCTGGAGGATCGTGAGGTTCCTTCCTTACATCTCTCCTCAATTATCTCGGCTTCTGTAAAATAGGCCGAGTCTAATGGGACGAAAAATGTGGCTGCAGAATAAAGGTTCTCTGGCATTTATCTACTCTGTGATCACCGTTCCTAATCCAATCATGGAGGCGTTCCTGGCTGTTACAAGGAATTAGTAGGATTACTAAAGTGTGACAGGCGAGGGTACAGCGCCTGTGTCTGTCATGGATTCTCAATAGAGGTGGCTGGGAATGGTCGCTCTCCACTGAAATGATCGGGAGGTGCACATACTTCCCACAAGAAAGCACTTGAATTGTCAAGGTCAATCTATTCTATAGCTGTAACTTTAGCCTTAAAGGAATTGATACAGTGGGTTACATCTGGTGCCCGGGGGGCAGTGTTTGGTATACTCTGTGACCCTCTGAAGAAGCTAAAAAAGTGAAACACGTGTTTAGGAGAGTGGCAGGCACATAATGGGTAAGGATCTCCTCATTACTGGTACTCAGGCGCAAAATACGTAGAATTTACACTACACTAGGGATGAGCGAACCCCGTGGATGTTCGGTTTCGACCAAACTTTAGTCCAAAGTTCGGTTCGGGTACCAGAACTTGAACCCGAACCCCATAGAAGACAATGGAGACACAAACTTTGATGCTGTAAAATGGTCGTAGTAAGGGCTAGGAGGTCTCTCACTCTTAAAACGGACTTGTCAGTGTTCGGAGTTCAGCATTGGACACTAGGTGTCCGGTATGAACCCCAAACTTTACAGTTCGGGTTCGCTCATCTCTACACAACACTCGTTATACTGTTGTACTGATCCATTACACGTCTAGTCCCTGTGATTGACTATACATTCATTGTTGAGGACGCTCTTGCAGATGTGTCTAATCTCTGATGTCACACCATCTGGAGGCTGAATCTTGAACTAAGTGCTCTTGTAATACAGGTTTTAATATTACGCTAATAAAATATATACTGTATACTGTACAATAGCTTTCTGACCCCGTTGCACAGTTTTTGAGCACTTGAGCTGAAGTTGTTAAAGCTCAATTGGTGTTTTGCATAGTCTGAGGGGGCTATAGGTGTAATTCTGCTGAGATTTTGACTTCGATGCGTGTTGCAGTTACATTGGCATAATACTCTGTTCCATGTACAATATTATGTAGAACAGAGTTTTGATTCTAAATGGACTGTAGATAAAACAGTATGTCCTGGAACAGTACCAATACACATGCTCTGTAACTTGCCATCCACTCTTTTGGAGTGGACGATTGCTCTTTATCAGCATTCTGTCAGAACTATAGGTCCTGGGACATCCCTTCTCTCATTACTCAGCATGCATTGCTTCCGACATTGCTTAATGAGATGCCTACAATTAACTGAATGGCCGCATCTCTGTTATGCCTGCATATACAGTTTGACAGGCAGGAGCAGAGAGACGAAGGCCAAGCCCCACTTCCGGTAATCCATATAGGGGGGTTTCTGCTGCTAGAGACAAATTACACTTAGACAGAAGGGAGACCCTACCGGCCGACACTTTTAGGTTATCTAACCCCTGAAAAGTAACTCCAACTTAATTGAACTTTATAAAAGGATTTTGCACATTATCTATCGAATGAGATCAAGTACAGCGACCATTTAATTTGTATTAGGGTTCAACTCACCTCCAAACACCATGGGTTTCGCAGGCTTAAAGCCGGGCAGAGCCACTGGCTGCTTCAGTAAATGCAGAGTGTCTCCTATTTGTGCTTCCTGTACGTCCTTCATCCCAGCCATTAGATAACCTACTTGCCCAGCATATCTACGAAACAATGAGAGTAATATATATTCACAATTAGTGCAGATTCATCAAATTCTACATTGAATATCGGGTACAAATCAGCCATAAAAGAAGGTAGCAACGGCTCTGAGACCCAGAACTGCATGAGTTCACTACAGCTATATACAGCTGGCACTAGAGGGCGCTCACTGGAGACAGACTTCTACTGCTGCGGGTGGGTCCAATACTAGCTGTACATAATCACATGTCAACAGCTCCCCCTGGTGGTGGCTGCATGCAGCAAAAATAGTATTTCATCTAGTTACATTCATTTAAGTCAGAAATGCTGTGACATTAGTCAGCACTGAATTTTGGAGGTAAAACTATTTTGGATCTATCAACATATATGTTATAACTTCCCAGAGCCTAAATACCACATCAGAGAGCTCTGCTAATCGCACTGTAACCAGCTGAGAACCATCATACGGCCACAACAGATTAGTATTGAATGGCAATAAAAACACAAAATTGTATTTTAATTTGCAGAACTTTCCATAACACAATACTGACATTTTATTTGCTTTAATAACAGATTCCCCTTTCAGCTCTGCTCTCTCCTGGGCACCAAACATCCATGTATATTCATAGAAAGCAGCAGACAGGAGCATCAGTACTGCATGCAGGATTAGAGCGCCATCTAGAGGCACTATAAGAATATTCCTAGTGTGTAGAGATGAGCGTTGTTCTACTCGAACTGTTCGCCAATCTCAAATTCGAGCTGTTTTGGGCGGTGTTCGAGCCGGTCGGCGAACACGAACAATTTGAGAAAAATTCGGCTGTTCGAGGTTATGTTCGATAACTGTTCGTGCACCAAAATCATAACTGGATTTTTTCTCAGTAATGATGAAAATTAATGTTAATACGCAGTTTGAGTGTACAGCGGGGCGGGGGGAGGGGCAGGGGATGGATCTCTGCAGGAACAATGAAGATCTCCATTTTTTTTTCTCTTTCCCGCATTTGCAGTGGGGAGGTGCAATCTGTCAGCCTATCAGCAGCGCACACACGGAGCGAAGTGCTTTTTTTCACACAAGCAAGGGCATGTGTGATTGGCAGTGTATGTCACATGTCCTTGCCCTATAAGACCAAGCCATTTTCCCCGTCGCCACCATTTTCTCACTGCTGCAGCTGCGTGTTAGACGGCACCGCTGTTGCTGTGTGCGCTATACCTTGTTAATTTCAAGCCAATTTTCGCACAAATATACAGATAGCTTGGGAGTAGGGAATAGTTGTGATTGCAGTCCTTTTAAGGACTAGGTTACAGCATTTCCTATGACTTTTATCAGGGAGGTCTGTGCTCTTAAATAGATAGGTTGTGGGAGTAAAGACTAATTGTAATTGGAGTCCTTTTCAGGACTAGGTTACATCAGTTCCTATCAGTTTTTGCCAGGCAGGTCTGTGCCAGTGCTGTGCAAGTTTTTTTCACAGCATTTGGCTGAATCTAGCAAAGCTAATCCTTTTTGGCCTATTGCAGAGTGTGTTAGTCAGTGGAGTAGCCTATCTGTGTTGCAAGATATACCACCTGTGTATAGAATACCAATTTTTTTACTGCACCTAGTGAAGCAAAATCTTTTGGGCATAGCATCATTCTATTAGTTCATCTATACTGACCTCCATCAGGTTGCAAACTGAATATAATTTTTATCTGCATCTAGCTCTGAAAAAATATTGGGCTTCTAGCTGTGTGTGGGACTTGTTCTATTAATCCATCTATACAGACCTCCATCAGGTTGCAAACTGAATATATTTTTTTCTGCATCTACCTCTGAAAAAATATTGGGCTTCTAGCTGTGTGTGGGACTTGTTGTATTAGTCCATCTATACTGACCTCCATCAGGTTGCAAACTGAATATATTTTTTTCTTCATCTACCTCTGAAAAAATATTTGGGCTTCTAGCAGTGTGTGGGACTTTCTCTATTAGTCCATCTATACTGACCTCCATCAGGTTGCAAACTGAATATATTTTTTTCTGCATCTACCTCTGAAAAAATATTGGGCTTCTAGCTGTGTGTGGGACTTGTTCTATTAATCCATCTATACAGACCTCCATCAGGTTGCAAACTGAATATATTTTTTTCTGCATCTACCTCTGAAAAAATATTGGGCTTCTAGCTGTGTGTGGGACTTGTTCTATTAATCCATCTATACAGACCTCCATCAGGTTGCAAACTGAATATATTTTTTTCTGCATCTACCTCTGAAAAAATATTGGGCTTCTAGCTGTGTGTGGGACTTGTTGTATTAGTCCATCTATACTGACCTCCATCAGGTTGCAAACTGAATATATTTTTTTCTTCATCTACCTCTGAAAAAATATTTGGGCTTCTAGCAGTGTGTGGGACTTTCTCTATTAGTCCATCTATACTGACCTCCATCAGGTTGCAAATTAAAAATAATTTTTATCTGCATCTAGCTCTGAAAAAATATTTGGCCTTCTAGCAGTGTGTGGGACTTTCTCTATTATTCCATCTATACTGACCTTCATCAGGTTGCAAATTAAAAATAATTTTTATCTGCATCTAGCTCTGAAAAAATATTTGGCCTTCTAGCAGTGTGTGGGACTTTCTCTATTAGTCCATCTATACTGACCTCCATCAGGTTGCAAATTGAATATAATTTTTTTCTGCATCTAACCCAGCCAATAGTTTTGGCCTAATACCACAGTTTGGCCACTCAGCTCTGCTCGGTTCCCATCCATTGTTTTTTTGTGCAAACAACTCCAGAGTTGTGAATTAGTTAACCACCAAAATGAGTGGAAAAAGGCCTGCTGCTGGTGGAAAGGGGAATAGGCGTGTTGGGAAGGGGAAAAAAGGTTGTGTCCGTGGGGTAGGTGTTAAAGCAACAGTAACATCTGCAGAAGAAAGACCATCTTCCAGCCAAACTAAAATGTCTACTTCTTTTAGCGGACAATGTGATAAGATCCCTTTCTTACGGCCACGCCAATCGCTACAAATTCCAGATGAGGCACAAAAACAGCAGGTGCTTCAACGGATATCAAGTGCTCCTTTAAGTGGGCTCTCCTCCACATCAACTTCAACATCACAAATACTCCAGTCCTCAAAGGTGTCACCCCAATCGCACTTGCTTCCTCACAGCTCCCAAATCTCCAGCTGCCCGTCTGAGTATGAGGTAGAACAGATGGTTGAGTCTGCAGAGCTGTTTACTCATACTATAGCCTGGGAATCAGAGGTCGACTCCAGCGCTTCTGTGAATCCAGACGAGGAAATGATCTGCACTGATGCCCAGAATCTTTATGAGTCGGATCCAGGACCAGACGCAGAAGGTTCTGACCATAATGTAGACCCTCATTCCCAAACTGTAACTCCTGTTGGTGGAGACAATGAGGAAGACGATGATAAGACTCAAATACCTGATTGGAGCGACAACTTTAGTTTTTTGTCAGGGCAGGAACAGGTTGGCTCTGAGGACGACGGGTGTGATAACGCACAGGGTGATGTTGATGAGTTTGGAGATCCCACTTACTGTCAACCCACAGTCAGCCAAGAGATGAGGTCAGCAGAGGAGGTGGAGGAAGATGCTAGTGACGACGAGGTCAGGTTGCGCCTTCCTGGACAGAGACGTAGTACTGGAAGCACGTCAACAACTGCATCCTCAAACACAACTCTGCCTCTCACCACAAGTCGTGGTTAGTGTTGAGCATTCCGATACTGAAATATCGGGTATCGGCCGATATTCACTGTATTGGAATTCCGATACTTAATTCCGATACTTTTATAATATCGAATACCGGAATCGGAAGTTCCCATAATGCCTGCGCTCTGCAGTGTCTCTGAAGGATGACAAGCTGGATGGCAGCGCTCAGCTGCGATCCAGCTTGTCATCAGAATGCCATCCCAGCGGGGGAGAATTCTCCTGATTGTTTAAAAGCCGGCGCGCGGTAAAAAGCCGCCGGCTTTTAAACAATCACGCAGCCCCATACTGCTTCCCCGCAGCCTCCCACCCCGATCCTCCGCTCCCCTCGCCACCTCCAATCCCAATCGTAAATTAGGACCGGGCGGGGAGCGCAGCACCAAGGAGCGAAGGACCCGGGCGGGGAAGCCGGCAGTGAAAAGACTTCACCACCGGCTTTCCCGTTCTGTGCTGCGCTTTCCCGCCGGTTATTTCAAATGAACAGCTGAGGTATCAGCTGATGCTGATCAGCTGTTCATTTGAAGTAGCCGCGGTGCCCTCAGAGGGTTCATGTGAGTTCATGCTTGACTGCATGAACTCACATCAACTTTCCCACGGCCGCACAGGTCAGCCACTCCTCCCAAACCCGTCATCATTAGTGTGTGCGGGGTGTGTGTGTGTGCGGGGTGTGTGTGTGTGCGGGGTGTGTGTGTGCGGGTGTGTGTGCGGGGTGTCTGTGCGTGCAGGCAGACATAGGCCGATGTGACACTACTACTCCCATCGGCCTATGTCTGTCCCCCGTCCACTCCTGCCAGCAGGATCAGCTCGATGGGAGCAGTAGTTCCCATCAGACTGATCCTGCTATTTAAATTGCCCTACTGTGTCCCCAATAAATTTTAAATACATGTCATTGGTGGCCAGTGGTTACCTAAAAGAAATTAGTTCATACATTACCTGTCCCCGCCGATCGCCACCTAAAATAAAGTAAAAAATAAAAAACTACACCTATACTCACCTAGACACCTAATTCCCCGAAGCCATCGATCTCCTGTAATAAAATATAAAATAATAAACCACAACCTTATCCTTACCCCTCCGTAGCAGTCCACGAGTGTCCCACGAAGATCTCCAGTTCAGAGCAGCCACATAGAATGTGACCGCTCTGAACCGCTGCCGCCGCTAGAATGACGGGGCCGTAAGGGTTCACCGGAGTTCAGGCAGCGCTGCTCCGGTTAGCTCCTTTACGGCACTGCTGTATCGTGAGAAATTCCCACGGTACAGCAGTGCCGTAAAGGAGGTCTCCGGAGCTGCGCTGCCTGAATGCACTCCGGTGACCTCAGTCAGTGGCTCCCGCTGCCGGGAGCGGACGTGTTCCCGGCAGCGTGAGCTTACAGCAGCCATGCACAGCTGTCACCATCTCCAGATGTGACAGCTGTGCATGGGAGATCAGCGCAGGAACGTGGACAGGTATTTTTTTTTTTTAGTAAACTAAGAATTAAATAAAATGGTGTTTTATTTCAAATAAATTATTTTTTTCTGGGTGTAGTGTGTTTTTTCTTTTTAACACTTTGTAGGTTAGTAATGGGGGTGTCATATAGACGGCCATCATTACTAACCTGGGCTTCATGGCAGCTGGCGCTGACATGAACCCCACCACTATTACCCCCTGCCACCGCACCAGGGCAGCGTGGAAGAGCGAGGCTAAGTGCCAGAATTGGCGCATCCTATGGATGCGCCATTTCTGGGGCGGCTGACGGCTGGTGTTTCTAGCCTGGGAGGGGGCCAATATTCATGGCACCCTTCCTGGGCTATTAATATCAGCCCCCAGCTGTCTGCCTAGCCTTTGCTAGCTATTAAAATAGGGGGGACCCCATGTCATTTTTTTGGGGGGGGTCCCCCATTTTAATAGCTAGTAAAGGCTAGGTATTCAGCTGGGGGCTGATATTAGTAGCCTGGGAAGCTCCGTGGGTTTTACCCCCTTCCCAGGCTTCAAACATCTGCCCCAGCCGTCTGCTTAACCTCCGCTAGAGACTAAAATTAGGGGGGCCCCCACGTCATTTTTTTGGGGGGGGTCCTCCATTTTAATAGCTAGTAAAGGCTAGGTATTCAGCTGGGGGCTGATATTAGTAGCCTGGGAAGCTCCGTGGGTATTACCCCCTTCCCAGGCTTCAAACATCTGCCCCAGCTGTCTGCTTAACCTCCGCTAGAGACTAAAATTATGGGGGATCCCACGCCATTTTTTTTTAAAATAAATCCTTTATTTTAACACTAAATGACATTTGAGGACTTAATAAAGATGCAGTCCCTAAATTATTATTTATTTTTTAATAAATTTTTCCCAAAACTTTTGACGTGGGCTTCGCCATATTTTTGTATGCCAGCCAGGTACAGCATCCACCTTCTATGAACGCGCCATTTTCCGGGGCGGCCGCGGACTGCAATTTTCAGCGGGGGGGGGGGGGCAGAAAGCTTGGGCCTCCCTGCGCTGCAGATTCCATCCCCCAGCTGCCTAGTTGTACCTGGCTGGACACAAAAATAGGGAGAAGCTCCACGTTTTTTTTTTTTTAATTATTTCATGAAATTCATGGAATAATTAAGAAAAAAAGGGCTTCCCTATATTGTTGTGTCCGGCTAGGTACAAATAGGCAGCTGGTGGTTGGGGGCAGCCCGTTCCTGCCTGCTGTACCTGGCTGGACACAAATATAGTGTGAAGCCCCACGTCAATTTTTTTTTTAATTATTTCAGGAAATTCATGAAATAATTAAAAAAAAATTATGTGGGGCTTCGCCCTATATTTGTGTCCAGCCAGGTACAGCAGGCAGGAACGGGCTGCCCCCAACCACCAGCTGCCTATTTGTACCTAGCCGGACACAACAATATAGGGAAGCCCTTTTTTCTTAATTATTCCATGAATTTCATGAAATAATTAAAAAAAAAAATGTGTGGCGCTTCGCCCTATTTTTGTGTCCAGCCAGGTACAACTAGGCAGTTGGGGGCTGGAATCTGCAGCGCAGGGAGACCCAAGCTTTCTGGGCCCAACCCGCTGCAAATTGCAGTCCGCAGCCGCCCCGGAAAATGGCGCGTTCATAGAAGCGCCATCTTCTGGCGCTGTACCCAACTCATCCAGGGCCCTGGTGCGGTGGCTCACTGGGTAATAAAGGGGTTAAGGCCAGCTTGGCATTATCAGCTGGCCCTAAGCCCGAAATTCATGGGGTCACGCCAATATTAGACATGACCGCCATGAATTTCTAGTAAAGTATTTAAAAAAAACACAAACACCCAGAAAAAAGTCCTTTAATTGAAATAAAGACACAATTCTTTATTGTTCTAAATTAAACCATACTTATCGCCACGCCCATTCCAGCTGAAGCCAACGATCTCCTGCAATAAAAGTAAAATAATAAAGCAACCTCATCCTTACCTTTCCATGGTTCCCAGGACAGCTTCAGCTCTGCTACATCGAGATGACAGGCTGGACCGCAGCAGAACGCTGCCATCCATCCTGTCATCCCGCGGACACTGAGAAGCGCAGGCATGCTTGCGCTCCTCAGTGTCTCTCTGTGACGTCATCCAGATGAGCCGAGGTCATGTCCAATGAACTCAGCTCACCTCATGCACGTCACTGACAGCGTGGGAAAATTCTCCTGCACTCAGCGCTTCAGCGTGAGAATTCTCCCACGCTGTCAGTGACGTGCATGAGGTGCGCCGAGTTCATTGGACATGACCTCACCTCATGCACGTCACTGACAGCGTGGGAAAATTCTCACGCTGAAGCGCTGAGTGCAGGAGAATTCTCCCACGCTGTCAGTGACGTACATGAGGTGAGCCGAGTTCATTGTCGGCTCATCTGGATGCCGTCACAGCCAGACACTGAGGAGTGGAAGTATGCCTGCGCTTCTCAGTGTCTGCGGGATGACAGGCTGGATGGCAGCGTTCTGCTGCGGTCCAGCCTGTCATCTCGATGTAGCAGAGCTGGAGCCGTCGTGGGAGCCATGGAAAGGTAAGGATGAGGTTGCTTTATTATTTTTCTTTTATTGCAGGAGATCGTTGGCTTCAGCTGGAATGGGCGTGATGGTAAGTATGGTTTAATTTAGATCAATAAAGAATTGTGTGTTTATTTCAATTAAAGGACTTTTTTCTGGGTGTTTGTGTTTTTTTTAAATACTTTACTAGAAATTCATGGTGGTCATGTCTAATATTGGCGTGACCCCATGAATTTCGGGCTTAGGGCCAGCTGATAATGCCAAGCTGGCCTTAACCCCTTTATTACCCAGTGAGCCACCGCACCAGGGCCCTGGATGAGTTGGATACAGCGCCAGAAGATGGCGCTTCTATGAACGCGCCATTTTCCGGGGCGGCTGCGGACTGCAATTTGCAGCGGGTGGGGCCCAGAAAGCTTGGGCCTCCCTGCGCTGCGGATTCCAGCCCCCAGCTGCCTAGTTGTACCTGGCTGGACACAAAAATAGGGCGAAGCTCCACGTTTTTTTTTTTTAAATTCATGAAATTCATGGAATAATTAAGAAAAAAAGGGCTTCCCTATATTGTTGTGTCCGGCTAGGTACAAATAGGCAGCTGGTGGTTGTGGGCAGCCCATTCCTGCCTGCTGTACCTGACTGGACACAAATATAGTGCGAAGCCCCACGTCAATTTTTTTAAATTATTTCATGAATTTCCTGAAATGATTTAAAAAAAATTGACGTGGGGCTTCGCACTATATTTGTGTCCAGCCAGGTACAGCAGGCAGGAACGGGCTGCCCCCAACCACCAGCTGCCTGTTTGTACCTGGTTGGACACAACAATATAGGGAAGGCCTTTTTTTCTTAATTATTCCATGAATTTCATGAAATAATTAAAAAAAAAAAATACGTGAAGCTTCTCCCTATTTTTGTGTCCAGCCAGGTACAACTAGGCAGCTGGGGGATGGAATCTGCAGCGCAGGGAGGCCCAAGCTTTCTGCCCCCCCCCCCCCCCCGCTGAAAATTGCAGTCCGCAGCCACCCCGGAAAATGGCGCGTTCATAGAAGCTGGATGCTGTACCTGGCTGGCATACAAAAATATGGCGAAGCCCACGTCAAAAGTTTTGGGAAAAATTAATTAAAAAATAAATAATAATTTAGGGACTGCATCTTTATTAACTCCTCAAATGTCATTTAGTGTTAAAATAAAGGATTTATTTTAAAAAAAATTGACGTGGGGCTTCGCCCTATATTTGTGTCCAGTCAGGTACAGCAGGCAGGAACAGGCTGCCCCCAACCACCAGCTGCCTATTTGTACCTGGCCAGACACAACAATATAGGGAAGCCCTTTTTTAAAAAAATTATTTCATGAAATAATTAAAAAAAAATTGACGTGGGGCTTCGCACTATATTTGTGTCCAGCCAGGTACAGCAGGCAGGAACGGGCTGCCCCCAACCACCAGCTGCCTATTTGTACCTGGTTGGACACAACAATATAGGGAAGCCCTTTTTTTCTTAATTATTCCATGAATTTCATGAAATAATTTAAAAAAAAAATGCGTGGGTCTTCGCCCTATTTTTGTGCCCAGCCAGATACAACTAGGCAGCTGGGGGCTGGAATCCGCAGCGCAGGGAGACCCAAGCTTTCTGGGCCACCCCCGCTGCAAATTGCAGTCCGCAGCCGCCCCAGAAAATGGCGCGTTCATAGAAGCGCCATCTTCTGGCGCTGTACCCAACTCATCCAGGGCCCTGGTGCGGTGGCTCACTGGGTAATAAAGGGGTTAAGGCCAGCTTGGCATTATCAGCTGGCCCTAAGCCCAAAATTCATGGGGTCACGCCAATATTAGACATGACCACCATGAATTTCTAGTAAAGTATTTAAAAAAACACAACACCCAGAAAAAAGTCCTTTAATTGAAATAAACACACAATTCTTTATTGTTCTAAATTAAACCATACTTACCATCACGCCCATTCCAGCTGAAGCCAACGATCTCCTGCAATAAAAGTAAAATAATAAAGCAACATCATCCTTACCTTTCCATGGCTCCCACGACAGCTTCAGCTCTGCTACATCGAGATGACAGGCTGGACCGCAGCAGAACGCTGCCATCCATCCTGTCATCCCGCAGACACTGAGAAGCGCAGGCATACTTCCACTCCTCAGTGTCTGGCTGTGACGGCATCCAGATGAGCCGAGGTCATGTCCAATGAACTCAGCTCACCTCATGTACGTCACTGACAGCGTGGGAAAATTCTCCTGCACTCAGCACTTCAGCGTGAGAATTCTCCCACGCTGTCAGTGACGTGCATGAGGTGGGCTGAGTTCATTGGACATGAGCTCACCTCATGCACGTCACTGACAGCGTGGGAAAATTCTCCTGCACTCAGCACTTCAGCGTGAGAATTTTCCCACGCTGTCAGTGACGTGCATGAGGTGAGCTGAGTTCATTGGACATGACCTCACCTCATGTATGTCACTGACAGCGTGGGAGAATTCTCACGCTGAAGCGCTGAGTGCAGGAGAATTTTCCCACGCTGTCAGTGACGTGCATGAGGTGAGCTGAGTTCATTGGACATGAACTCGGCTCATCTGGATGACATCACAGAGAGACACTGAGGAGCGCAAGCATGCCTGCGCTTCTCTGTGTGTGCGGGATGACAGGCTGGATGGCAGCTTTCTGCTGCGGTCCAGCCTGTCATCTCGATGTAGCAGAGCTGGAGCTGTCCTGGGAACCATCGAAAGGTAAGGATGAGGTTGCTTTATTATTTTTCTTTTATTGCAGGAGATCGTTGGCTTCAGCTGGAATGGGCGTGATGGTAAGTATGGTTTAATTTAGAACAATAAAGAATTGTGTCTTTATTTCAATTAAAGGACTTTACTCTGGGTGTTTGTGTTTTCTTTTAACTTTGACTATGGGGTTAGTAATGGGGGTGTCTTATAGACGCCTCTCCATTACTAACCTGGGCTTGATGTCAGCTGGCATTATAAGCTGACATCAACCCCAACCCTATTACCCCCTGCCACCGCACCAGGGCAGCGTGGAAGAGCGAGGCTAAGTGCCAGAATTGGCGCATCCTATGAATGCGCCATTTCTGGGGCGGCTGACGGCTGGTGTTTCTAGCCTGGGAGGGGGCCAATATTCATGGCTCCCTTCCTGGGCTATTAATATCAGCCCCCAGCTGTCTGCCTAGCCTGTGCTAGCTATTAAATTAGGGGGGACCCCACGTTATTTTTTTGGGGGGGTTCCCCCATTTTAATAGCTAGTAAAGGCTAGGTATTCAGCTGGGGGCTGATATTAGTAGCCTGGGAAGCTCCGTGGGTATTACCCCCTTCCCAGGCTTCAAACATTTGCCCCAGCTGTCTGCTTAACCTCCGCTAGAGCCTAAAATTAAGGGGAACCCCACACCAATTTTTTTTTAAATAAATCCTTTATTTTAACACTAAATGACAAGTACAGTAATCAACACTGTCACTGTACTTCATATATATGTGACTGACATGTTTCTATCTATCTAATCTATGTGTGATTCTCTATTCCTTCTATTCTAAATTGTCGGGTACAGATGCTGAATTGCCGGCCGGCTTTCTTAAAGAGACGGTGCATGAAAACACTATTATTTTTTTAAATAAATCCTTTACACTAAATGACAAGTACAGTAAGCAACACTGTCACTGTACTTCATATATATGTGACTGACATGTTTCTATCTATCTAATCTATGTGTGAAGCTCTATTCTTTCTGTTATAAATTGTCGGGTACCGCTGCTGAATTGCCGGCCGGCTTTTTTAAAGAGACGGTGCATGAAAACACTAATATTTTTTTTAATAAATCCTTTACACTAAATGACAAGTACAGTAAGCAACACTGTCACTGTACTTCATATATATGTGACTGACATGTTTCTATCTATCTAATCTATGTGTGATTCTCTATTCTGTCTGTTATAAATTGTCGGGTACAGATGCTGAATTGCCGGCCGGCTTTTTTAAAGAGACTGTGCACGAAAACACTAATATTTTTTTTAATAAATCCTTTACACTAAATGACAAGTTCTGTAAGCAACACTGTCACTGTACTTCTTATATATGTGACTGACATGTTTCTATCCATCTAATCTATGTGTGAAGCTCTATTCTGTCTGTTATAAATTGTCGGGTACAGATGCTGAATTGCCGGCCGGCTTTTTTAAAGAGACTGTGCACGAAAACACTAATATTTTTTTTAATAAATCCTTTACACTAAATGACAAGTACAGTAAGCAGCACTGTCACTGTACTTCATATATATGTGACTGACATGTTTCTATCTATCTAATCTATGTGTGAAGCTCTATTCTTTCTGTTGTAAATTGTCGGGTACCGGTGTATGCCGCTGCTGAATTGCCGGCTTTTCATGTCATTCTACATTATTCTTAGTTGTTTTACTTCATGTAGAATTAACCTACAAGGAAAGAAAGGGTTTATTTTCATTCCGATATTTGTGTCCCATTGACTTGCATTGGTTTCCGGTATCGGAATCGGCGATATCCGATACTTTTTGGGTATCGGGCCGATCCAATCCGATACGATATTTCCTGATATCGGAAGGTATCGCTCAACACTAGTCGTGGTGGCTCTTCAGGTCGCATGGGTGCTAAGCCTTGCATAGCCTGGGCATTTTTTCAGATCGATAAAGATGACCCAACTCGTGTTATCTGTAACATTTGTCAGCAAAAGCTAAGTAGAGGCCAAAAAATACATAGTTTGAGTACTTCATGCATGAACCGGCACATGGACATGAAGCATAAGTTGCAGTGGGAAGCTCAGTGTGCTACAATGCGGCCTAGCCGGCCGGGCCAACCACCGTCTGCCATATCTTGTGCATCCGCGGCCTCTTCATCCTCTGTGACTGGGGGGACAGCAGTCACACCTGTTTTGGGGCGCAGACCTGCCACCTCTTTACCCGCAACAGCCAGCGTGATTGGCAGGTCATCATTTTCTTTGGAGGTGGTAACACCAGCTGGTGTTGAGCGCTGTCCGACATCGATAGCACCACCTTTGGATCAAGGCAACCTAACATGTCCGCCTGCATCTTCCTCACAGACCGGCAGTTTGCCGGGGACACCCTTATCAACCCCGTCTAAGCACAATAGCCAGCCCTCGGTCCCTCAGATGTGGACAAGTAAAAGACCATTTCCTCCTAGCCATGAGAAAGCTAAGAGGTTGAATTTCACCATCTGCAAGCTCTTGGCTACAGAAATGCTGCCTTTCCGCCTGGTGGACACAGAGGATTTTCGAGACCTTATGTCCGTCACAGTGCCCCAGTACCAGATGCCCAGTCGGCACTACTTCTCAAAGAAAGGTGTGCCTGCGCTCCACCAGCATGTCGCACACAACATCACCGCTTCTTTGAGAAACTCTGTGTGTGACAGGGTGCATTTCACCACAGACACTTGGACGAGTAGGCATGGACAGGGGCGTTACATGTCGCTGACTGGGCACTGGGTAACTATGGTGACAGCAGGACAAGGGGCTGCTGTCCAAGTCTTGCCGTCCCCACGAGTTGTGCGTCAATCCTCTTTATGTCAAAGTTCCTCCACTGCTTCTGCCTCCTCAACCTCCTCTCGGTCTTCCACCTGCACCCAAAGCCTGTCTGGTCATGCCACAAGCTTTCTAACTGCGCAGAAGGGATCCTGCACACCTCCTTACTATGCTGGCAGTAGGGCTCAACGTCATCAGGCGGTTTTTACATTGAAATGTCTGGGAAATGTGAGTCACACAGCTGAGGAGTTGTGGTCAGCTCTGGAGAACCAATTTCATGAATGGTTGTCTCCACTGGACCTGAAACCAGGGAAGGCCGTGTGCGACAATGCAGCAAACCTGGGTGCGGCCCTTCGCCGGGGCAATGTCACACACGTGCCTTGTATGGCTCACGTGTTGAACCTGGTTGTCCAGCAATTTTTAGCCCACTATCCCAGACTAGATGGCCTTCTGCAGAGGGCACGGTCGCTGTGTGCTCACTTTCGCCGTTCGCATCCCGCAGCTCAGCGACTTACATCTCTACAGAAGTCGTTGGGCCTGCCACTTCACCGGCTAAAATGCGATGTGCCTACCCGGTGGAATTCAACTCTGCACATGTTGCAGCGACTGTGGCAGCACCGACAAGCCCTGGTGCAATACATTCTGACGTATAGCCTGGGCCAACGAGATCCAGAGGTGGGGCAAATCACGCTGGAGGAGTGGTCTCAGATCAAGGACCTATGCACCCTTCTGCACAGTTTTGAAATGGCGACGAAGATGTTTAGTGCTGACGATGCCATTATCAGCATGACTATTCCGGTGATTTACATGCTGGAGCACATGTTAAACAGAATTCGGAGTCAGGTGGTGGCACAAGAGGAGGTGGAGGAAGTAGAGGAGGAGGAGTTGTATGCGGAAGGGCTAACATCTGCAAGGTCCAGACGGTCGACAGCACCAAGGCGGCAGGCATGTGAGGGTGGGGGAGATGGTTTTACCAGGGCGCATGGTAGCAGCCAAACTAGTGAGGAAGGTGCAGGAGCCCAGGAAGAAGTGGAGGACGAACTGATGGAAGACTCATCAGATGAGGGAGACCTTGATCACATTTCTGTTGTGCGAGGTTGGGGGGAGAGGACAGAGGAAGGAAGCATGATTGTTACCTCGCCACCAACACAACAGGGACTTGGTGCTCCTGGATGCGCAACACACATGAGTGCCTTCTTGCTGCACTACCTGCAACATGACCCTCGAATTGTGAGAATTAGAAATAATCCTGACTACTGGGTTGCCACACTGTTAGATCCCCGGTACAAAAGTAAATTTGCAGAAATTATTCCTGCCATAGAAAGGGATGCACGCATGCAGGAGTATCAGCAGAGACTGTTGCAGAATCTTACATGTGCTTTTCCACAAAATACCAGTGGTGCACGTAGTGAATCTCACAGTTCCAACTTGCCAACCGTGGGACCGTCAAGTGTTCAGCACTCAAACCGTAACAGAACCACAGTATCTGCTGGTAACATCAATTTTGCGGAATCATTTCACCACTTTTTTAGCCCATCCTTTGCAAGGCCACAGGAGACAAGAAATCTGACACATAGTCAACACCTAGAGACGATGGTACAGGAGTATCTCCAAGTAAACATTGAAGCCACGACTGTGTCACTGGACCCTTGCTCTTTTTGGGCTTCCAATCTGGATAAATGGCCGGAGCTAGCCACTTACGCCTTGGAGATCTTGTCATGCCCCGCAGCCAGCGTTCTGTCTGAACGTGTGTTCAGCGCTGCTGGTGGTGTGCTGACAGATAAGCGCACGCGGCTCTCCACTGATAATGTAGACAGACTCACGTTCATAAAGATGAACAAATCATGGATCCGAAACGACTTTTCTACCCCTGTGTCATCCTGGGGAGAGTAAAAGCTTGATGATTGGTTAAAATCACCCTACCAACCGTTTTAAGCTTTCAAATTACTAATCATGTTTATCTGTATCTTGGCTGGAAAATAATTTGGGCTTTGTAGCAGTGTGCAGCACTGATTCTATTAGGCCATCTATAATAAGCTCCACCAGATTTAAAATTACTAATCATGTTTATCTGTATCTTGACTGGAAAATAATTTGGGCTTTGTAGCAGTGTGCAGCACTTATCCTATTAGGCCATCTATACTAAAGCTTCACCAGATTTAAAATTAATAATAATTTTTAGCTGCATCTAGCCCGGAAAATAATTTTGGGGCTCCGAGATGCGCAAGACACATAAGTGCCTTCTTGCTGCACTACCTGCAGCATGACCCTCATATTGTCAGAATTCGAAGTAATCATGACTACTGGGTTGCCACACTCTTAGATCCCCCAAACTTTTCGATCAACCTTTTCATTTTAATAAAGACCAAAAAAATGGTCATTTTTGAAATTATAAGCATTAGCAGGTTGTTAGAAACTGAAATCAAACAGTTTTCAACTCAAAACTTTATTCTAGGTGATGTTACATTTTCACATAGGACCCCTTGTTCGAAAGGAGCTTCTGAACTCTTTCGTCCATTGAATTTGTCAGGTTTTGGATGGTTTCTGCTTCAATTGTTTTGCATGAGGACAGAATACCCTCCCAGAGCTGTTGCTTAGATGTGAACTGCCTCGCGCCATCATAGACACTCCTTTTAATGATGCTCCAAAGGTTCTGAATGGGGTAGAGGTCAGGGGAGCATGGGGGTCACACCATAAGTTTGTCCCCTTTTCTGCCCATATCAGCCAGAGATGCAGATGTTTTATGTGCAGCATGAGATGGTGCATTATCATGCAGAAAAATGATCTTGCTGTGAAATACACGGTTCTTCTTCTTGAACCATGGCAGGAAGTGCTGTTTGAGAAAATCCACATACATTATGGAGTTCATCTTTAGCGCCTTCAGGGATCCTAAAGGGGCCGACAATCTCTCTCCCCATGATTCCAGCCCAAAACATTACTCCACCTCCTCCTTGTTGGCGCTGTAGCCGTGTTTGCGTGGGGTGTCCATCAACCAGCCATCCTCCACTCCATCCATCTGGACCATCGAGCGCTGCACGGCACTCATCAGTGAACAAAACAGTTTTGAAATCAGTCTTCATGTAATGTTTGGCCCACTGGAGCCGTTTCTGCTTGTGTGAAGTGGATAGAGGAGGTCGACAGGATGGCGTATGCACAGCTGCAAACCTCTGAAGGACCCTGCATCTTGTTGTTCGGGGGACGTTGGAGGCACAAGCAGCTTCAAAAACTTGTCTGCTGCTATGACAAGGCTTTTTTGCCGCTGCTCTTTCAACCTGACGTAATTGCCTGTAGGAAAGAGTCCTCAATTTGCCCTTATCAGCACGCACACGTGTGTACTGTGAATCAGCTACATACTTCTTGATTGCCAAGACACTTCATCCTGATCATCGCACAATGTTGATTGTAGTCATGCCTTGACCTAAACACTCCACAATTTGTTGCTTCTCAGCAGCCGACACATCCTTTTTCTTTCCCATTTTGGCAGAAAATGTAGGCTGCTTAATAATGTGAGACAGCCTTCTTAAGTAGTCTTGCCTTTCATTGGACACACCTGCCAAACTAATTAGCACAGGTGTCTGCAATTGCTTACAGTGATATAAAGAGCCCTGACACACTTCACCATCAATGAGTTTAACTGACAAACAAACAAATTCTTCCCTTATCACTCCTAAACACTTTTTGTATAATAATTTGGAACGCAGTGTACATGTGCTTTTCCACAAAACACCAGCGGTTCACGTAGTGAATCTTACAGTTCTAACTTGCCAACCGTGGTCTGTATGGAGTTGTTCAATAAAGGGCCCAAAATTAAGATAACATAGATGGGAGAGGTCTCTATGAATAGGAATTCCTAAGTATTTGATACCCTGTGAGGGCCAGGCAAAGGGAAAGTTGGACTGGATGGAATCCTATATGGATTTGGGGAGGGAGACATCGAGGGCCTCAGACTTCGCTGCATTGATTTTAAAATTTGACCATGTAACAAAGTGATCTATTTCAGCCATAACAGCATGGATGGATATATGTGATTGAGTGATATATACTAGGACATCATCAGCAAATAGAGAGCACTTGTACTCGGTGCCTCCCACCTCAATCCACCTAATATTGGGGTTATGGCGAATTGATGAGAGCAGGTGCTCCGTCACTAGGATGTATAAGAGAGGGGACAGAGGACATCCCTGCCTTGTCCCATTGGTGATTGTGAAAGGTGATGAAAATGATCTGACGCGCCCCCTGGGCCTTGGGACACCCGGAGCCGGACCCTTTTTGGTGGATGCTGGTGGTTGTAGTCTCCGTGTCGGCAACCCGGTTCCGTGGCTCAGGGCAGTCAAACCAGTGGCGGAACTATTTATGTGGTTTTGATGTTTAAATGTCCGACTACGCCACCCGTGGATTGCGGTCAGAGTGAACCGCCGCTGCAGGGCAGACCGCTGAGGCTGGTGTTGTGGGTGCAGCAGAGCGTAGCATAATTCCCCACGGGAGGAGTATAGCCTCAGGGCAGTGTATGCGGAGGATGGGGGTGATGGTGCAGGGCAGCAGCAGTAACGACACGGAGTCAGTGATGCAGTCCAGGGCCTTTACTCACAGTTCTTATTATCCAGACCACGTCTGCAGGTAACGGCTGCCCACGTCGTACTGTGCTCACCAGGTGAGGGGCTCAGACAACTCCCAGATAACTTTGGAGTGCTTCACAGGACCCCCTTTGTGTGTCCTTTGTCTGGCCTTTCTTACCAACCCTTCTGTCCGGCTGCCTCGGGCCTCCTCTTGGTAAACTTGGCGCCAGTTTCCCTGACCCTATGTGGTGCCTTCCTAGCGGGTGTAGTGAGGGGCTGCGCCACATAAAATGTCACAGCCTCCTGTTTCTAGCTGAGGGTCGTTTCCTGCCTCCACTAGTTTCGGGGACCGGTCTCCCCCTTTGGCCTGACCCCTCCACGCAGGTGGATTCGGGCGTGCGGTGGCGACTCGCCCGTCCGCACCCCTGAGATCCCTTTGTTCCTCGTTCCTGGAGCCTTCTCCGCTCCTCTTCCTTCCTTCTCCCTCTTCCAGGCCTGGGCCTCTGTTACTAGGCCCGCCTCCGGAGCAGAGCTCATGCAGAGCCCCTGCTCCCTGCCACTTCTGCTCAGACTTCTGAACTAAGATGGTGCCCACCTTTTATACTCCCTTCTCAATGCACCCAGGAACTGCTTCCTCCCTGCTCCTGCACTACAGGGTTCCCCTTCCTCAGTGTTCCCTCCCCCCACTCCAGCCCGGGACAGGGACTGTCGTGCCCATCTCAGGGGCATATTGGTCGCCCTGCCCCACGGCAATGTGGTGTAATGCATGCAGGTGTCGGGTCCTGATCCACACTACATCCTTACCTGAGAGTGAGATATCACACCTCTGGGTGAGGTGCAATACCTCTGTAGCAACCGAGCCCTCAGGGTGCTACAGTTCCATTTATCTTCAGCCTAGATGACGTATTGCGATACAGGGCCGTGATTTTGGCTATAAAAGGGTCCCCTAGACCCCTACCCCAAGCTTTTTAAGAGAATCATATATGGCGTGCCAGGAGACTCTATGGAATGCTTTCTCAGCATCCAACGAGAGTATCTAATTACAAATTTTTAACTGCATCTAGCCCAGGAAATACTTTGTGCCTAGTAGCAGGGTCTGCTAGTCAGCGGATTATCCCGGCTGTTAAGCAAGCTACACCACCTGTAGTTTGGACACTTCATTTTATCAAAGGAAATGCTTCGGGACCACAGGATACTCAGTGAAGAGCATCAGGAGGCACCCCAAGGCATAGGGGCTCGGACTGGCAGTAGGATGCCTTGCGGTGGACAGCCGAGCTCGATCCTTATAAAAGCTTTTTAACTGCAGCAGCTTTAGTGGACGCTACTGGAGCTGGAATTACCGCGGCTGCTGGCATGAGACTTGCCCTCCAATAGATCCTTGTAAATGGATTTAAAGTGTATTTATTCAAATTAGAGAGACAATTTAAATTAAAAAGCTTAGAGCTGCCTCCACCACAGGGGGGCTCGCTCGACCCACCAGCGGACAGGCACCAGTATTGGGAGAGGGGGGCTGGCCGTCAGGGTTCACCGCGGCTCTGGCACAAACCCGGCGACACGGAGGTGGCACGGGCAGGAGCGGACTGAACGTGTCGGCTTCTCACTTTTTGGATTTTAGAAGGGCATGACATGCCTATATCTGTGTCTCCCCCTCCTTTTACTCCTCCACCTCTTTTCTTTTCGCATGACTATATGTACTTGTCACTTTTCCATGTGTTAGTTGTGTCTTCTGAGCAGTTTGTCAGCTTTTGGACACCTTTGAAGGTGTTTTCTATGTGTTTCTATGTGTTTTTGTTTGCCTGCCATTGGTTTTAACGGTGTTCGAAGGTGTTCGACGAACAGTTCGACAAACAGTTCGGCGAACACACGGGTGTTCGACGAACCGAACCGAACTCGAACACTACGGGGGTGGCTCAACACTACTAGTGTGCTAAAATGTCGCTCTATTATATCCTGCACAGGGTCGTACACAATTTTAAATGCTTTGGATATCGGAAAAAATTACTTTAAAAAAATGATGGAAAAACCCTTTTAAAAAGACACAGAAAGCAATAAGGAAAAAGAAGAAACAAAAGAAGTGGTGCTGAGATGGGCCGGCTGCAGTTTATGCAGATCCTTGGGTGACAAAGTGCATGTGGGATAATCTTCACCTTTACAATTGTTTTTTATCCTTGCCTTCTAAAAGCTATAAAACTTTTTTTTCCAGTAGATTCGTTGTATCTGGGCTTTTTTCCCAGTAGATTCGTTGTATCTGGGCTTTTTTTCAGTAGATTCGTTGTATCTGGGCTTTTTTTCAGTAGATTCGTTGTATCTGGGCTTTTTTTCCAGTAGATTCGTTGTATCTGGGCTTTTTTTGCCGTAGATTCGTTGTATCTGGGCTTTTTTTCCAGTAGATTCGTTGTATCTGGGCTTTTTTTTCCAGTAGATTCGTTGTATCTGGGCTTTTTTTCCAGTAGATTCGTTGTATCTGGGCTTTTTTTCCCGTAGATTCGTTGTATCTGGGCTTTTTTCCCAGTAGATTCGTTGTATCTGGGCTTTTTTCCAGTAGATTCGTTGTATCTGGGCTTTTTTTTCCCAGTAGATTCGTTGTATCTGGGCTTTTTTCCAGTAGATTCGTTGTATCTGGGCTTTTTTCCCAGTAGATTCGTTGTATCTGGGCTTTTTTCCAGTAGATTCGTTGTATCTGGGCTTTTTTCCAGTAGATTCGTTGTATCTGGGCTTTTTTCCCAGTAGATTCGTTGTATCTGGGCTTTTTTCCAGTAGATTCGTTGTATCTGGGCTTTTTTCCAGTAGATTCGTTGTATCTGGGCTTTTTTTCCAGTAGATTCGTTGTATCTGGGCTTTTTTTTCCAGTAGATTCGTTGTATCTGGGCTTTTTTTCCAGTAGATTCGTTGTATCTGGGCTTTTTTTCCAGTAGATTCGTTGTATCTGGGCTTTTTTCCCAGTAGATTCGTTGTATCTGGGCTTTTTTTTCCCAGTAGATTCGTTGTATCTGGGCTTTTTTCCAGTAGATTCGTTGTATCTGGGCTTTTTTCCCAGTAGATTCGTTGTATCTGGGCTTTTTTCCAGTAGATTCGTTGTATCTGGGCTTTTTTCCCAGTAGATTCGTTGTATCTGGGCTTTTTTTCCCAGTAGATTCGTTGTATCTGGGCTTTTTTTCCCAGTAGATTCGTTGTATCTGGGCTTTTTTCCAGTAGATTCGTTGTATCTGGGCTTTTTTCCCAGTAGATTCGTTGTATCTGGGCTTTTTTTTCCAGTAGATTCGTTGTATCTGGGCTTTTTTCCAGTAGATTCGTTGTATCTGGGCTTTTTTTCCAGTAGATTCGTTGTATCTGGGCTTTTTTCCCAGTAGATTCGTTGTATCTGGGCTTTTTTCCAGTAGATTCGTTGTATCTGGGCTTTTTTCCCAGTAGATTCGTTGTATCTGGGCTTTTTTTCCCAGTAGATTCGTTGTATCTGGGCTTTTTTTCCAGTAGATTCGTTGTATCTGGGCTTTTTCCCAGTAGATTCGTTGTATCTGGGCTTTTTTCCAGTAGATTCGTTGTATCTGGGCTTTTTTCCCAGTAGATTCGTTGTATCTGGGCTTTTTTTCCAGTAGATTCGTTGTATCTGGGCTTTTTTTCCCAGTAGATTCGTTGTATCTGGGCTTTTTTTCCCAGTAGATTCGTTGTATCTGGGCTTTTTTTCCAGTAGATTCGTTGTATCTGGGCTTTTTTTCCCAGTAGATTCGTTGTATCTGGGCTTTTTTCCAGTAGATTCGTTGTATCTGGGCTTTTTTTCCAGTAGATTCGTTGTATCTGGGCTTTTTTTCCCAGTAGATTCGTTGTATCTGGGCTTTTTCCCAGTAGATTCGTTGTATCTGGGCTTTTTTTCCAGTAGATTCGTTGTATCTGGGCTTTTTTCCAGTAGATTCGTTGTATCTGGGCTTTTTTTGCAGTTAGAGTTGTAGTTTTTATAAATATTTTCTGATCTCTTTTTATTACTTTTCTTGGTGAGGCAAAGTGAACAAAATAAACTCCAGAGATTCTGCCGCTTCATCTTTTTTCTTCTTTTTCATTCCATCATCCACTCGATAGGATTTCTAGAAGATATTTTTTTTAGTTTTAACACGAACAGATGTGGTGAAGCCAAAAATGATGTAACGGGAGAATTTAACTTTGCAGGCTCAGGTCACCGAAAGCATCCAATGGCTTTACCGCTACAGTGTAGAGTAATATGACCAATCTCATATTAATCCCAGTTATGGGACGGGCTTCATAGTTGTACAATCATGGAAGACATGGAGGCCTTCAGTAGGATCCTTGGCTGTCAAGACAATGCCATTGCCACATAACACTCATATGATTGATGATATGACATGGCTTTATAACTGATGGGGGGCCGCACCCCTTCAAGCCCCACTGATTCTCAGAAAGAGGGGGATGTTGTCTTTGCCTGCACAGCGGCACTCTAAGGCTATGTGCCCACGATGCAGAAATGCTCCGGTTTTTTCCTGAACGTTTCTGTATCTCCCTGGCATGCGGATTTTACATGCGTTTTTTTCAGCCAGGGACAAGCGTTTGTCACGCGTTTTGCACATGCGATTTCGCATGCGGGTTGTCAAGCGCTTTCCAAGCGATTTTAGCATCACATGGAAAAGTGCTTGACAACTTAGTCACACTATATATATCCATGCAACCGGATTAGCAGGATCCCCCAAACAATTTCTTAAGCAATGAGAAAATGCAGTCCCTAATGATGTCCTCTGACAATAAGCGGATCACGGACAGCAGATGCATTGGGTTCTGCATTTCTTGGAGAATGGGATGGGGCAGCTTCTGTCTTCTCAGTGATACAATCAGGAAGGAGATGCAGCGTGAGACAATCCCTGTCTACATCTTTGATCTGATCATCAATACAGAGGGCTGATTGGTGAAGACAGAGGGAAAGGCTAATAAAATTATTAAAAAAAAACTTAGTTTTTCGGCTGGCACTTCCTCTGGGGTCAGTATGCCAACCTCATTGACTTCATAGCACTTGCCAGAGTGGGCAGACACGATTTTATTGCCTTTACACACGTCACCTCCACACAGGGCGATGCTGCTACGACGCCTCTGTAGTGATCAAACGTGGAGTCAAACAGCAGGGCTTTAAGAGGGCTGCCCTTTTCAATCTTGGGACTAAAACACAAGAATAAGACATCCTGTTAAGGGGGATAAAGGTAAGTAAACCGTGTTCAGTCCAGAGTGATGAATTCCAAAAGACAAAGTTTATTCCTCCATCACATAATGTTTCGACCTGTTATAGGTCTTTATCAAGTATATACAAAGACATACAGGGATACTGATCCCCTTTAAGGAAAATCAGTGGCCAGAACCCTTTAAATTCCCCTTAAATGGTCCAAAACTTAAACTGTGGGAACAATATAATCCACTTAGGGTTCAGCAAACTTACAGTCAAGGGTTTGATAAAATTATCTACACCCTTGTGTCTCCAGAAAGCATAGCGGACGTTCACGTGCTGAAAATGCCGACCAGTGCTGGAGTGAGCGGAGGTCCGCAGCTTGTGACACTCCTGCTGTAGTGAAACTACAGGTCCCAGCAGGCTGACGGTCTCTCATCAAGTTATGCTGGGAGCCGCAGTTTCACAAATAGTGCTAGAGGATCCATGTCAGAAATATGAGGCTGCCACTAGGGTTTCTCCCACAAATATGTAATCGGACGTGGAGCAGATCCGCACGTGGATGAGCCATATTCTCTATCTGTGAACATACTACTCCTTCACTCAGATTCTAAGTGGTTCTGCAGCGCATCTGTGCAGAGCAAGCTGTCAATCAAAATCCGGGCCGGGTTTACAGCCGTCGCCCCTGATATAGCGAGCGGTGCTGTGATCCAAGACTGTAGCCGCTCCGTGCACAACGATGAGTGAAGGCCGGCGGCTGCAGGGAGGAAAGAAGTTAATTTTCTCCCGGTACCTACACTATCAATAAGGCGGCCGGGCAGCATTGTAACAATATTTATCTGCAGATTAACCCTATACCTGCAGGTACATAGCATTTTCCAAGGTGACAGGTTCCCTTTAATAAAGAGAAGATGGATAGAGCCACATTAGTCCGTACTCACGGTGGAAGCCTCCTGACAACTTCTTGAAGAACACTTTCCACATTTGTTCCAAGCTTCCCCGACATCTAATAGAAATAAACAGAGAAATGAATTTCTTAATACAGTTTAGAACTCGGCTACAACGAATCAGAAGAAATGAAACCTGTTTGAAGCTGACAAGCAATCAAGCCCCTCCGTAAGCCACACAGAACATGGCTACTTATGTCATCTGCAGGTGATTAAAGGAACCTGTCATGCTGAAATGGTATAAGATCTGTAGGGGGTGTTGTAGAGCAGAGAAGTTGATCAGACTGATAGACATATCTGTGGGAAGAGACTCAGCAAAACTGGCATTTTATGCAGTGAAAAGTCCTGCCGTATGTACACTAGTCCAGTGGGCGGTCCTACTATGTGATTGACAGTTCCCTGTATGACCATGCAGGCAAAGATAGCTGTCAATCACTAGTAGGACCGCCCACTGGACTCATCTGTACAAACAGCAGGATTCCACTGAATAAATTGATACAGGAAAAATATCTATCTTTGTAGCGTATTAGCCAGTAGATAGAAGAGTATTTAGATTTGAGAGTCCTCAGTGGTTGATACCATCTTTTCCGTTAGCCATTAAAAGGTAACAAATTGCAAGCTTTGCAGACTACTCAGGTCTCAGGTCTGCCTGATGAAGAAGCCTGAGTCGTCTGGAAAGCTGGCAATTTGTTACCATCTTTTCCGTTAGCCATTAAAGGTATCAACCACTGAGGACTCTCAAATCTAATGAATAAATTACAATTTATACTGAATCTTCTCCCACAAACCTATATATCGTTCTGCTCAGTTTCTCATGGATAAAACCTGCACATCTGAATGGGGCTTTAATGTTGTTATTACAATCATGTAACCGCAGATCACAAAATCTTTCATATGATCATTTTTTTAACACCTAAAACCCCAATGGATATTTATGTTTACTAAAGGATTCGTTTCCCATTCTTTTGGCAGCTCTTCTTTAGGTATGGACACAGACCGGCATCCGGCATAAAGACATCTGGAGACTTTTCCTTTTTCTGGGATATTGGATAATCTTCTTCATTTCTAACGCTTTAAATCTTTCAAATTCTTTCCGAAAAATGTATCATAAAGGGACTTTCTCAGGTCAGTTTTGCTTGTGGTTGTGTTACCATTATTTGTGCCAAATGTATCAAAGTGTTGCACGATGTTTGATAAATGTTTATGTAGCACTTCCATCTATCTTTATTTATTTTACTCACTTATATGGCGCCATTAATTTCACAGCACTTTACAGACATTATCATCACTGCCCCCATCGGGGCTCACAATCTACATTCCCTATCAGTATGTCTTTGGAGTGTGGGAGAAAACCGGAGAACCCGGAGGAAACCCACGCAAACACAGGGAGAACATACAAACTTCTTGCAGATGTCGTCCTTGGTGGGATTTGAACCCAGGATCCCAGCGCTGCAAAACAACAACGCTAACCACTGAGCCACCGTGTATCTTTATCCACTTTTAACGTCACCCGTCGTTCTTAGACCTGTGTAGCTTACCAAGCCCAATTTCTAAAAGTTGCAAGAGTGCTGTAAAATAGGAAGCTGCACATTTTTGTGCAAAAATGATGCGTCACAAAAGTTTTTTGTTTTTTTTGAACACCAAAAATTGATGTCAATTCCTCGCTACATTGCCCCTTTTCCAGCCACATTTTGTAGAAAAAAATAAAAAGACAAGGTACAGACAGCGGAGTTAAATTTGCCTACAGGAATGATTTTGATCTGGAGCGCATCGTACCCGGATACAGTCACTAGCGGGAACGTCAAACATCTTCTCAATTTGTTTCTCCACCCTTTCCGGATCTGTATTCTTCAAGTCTATCTAAAAGCAAAAGTATAAATACTAATTATTTATCAAAGCTGGACAACATCTAGAAACCATATAAGAAAACTGGCTTAAAATATAGTGTGAACAAGAGTTTAGGGAGAGATGTACAACTGGCACTGGCCTATAAAAGGGATTGTGTAATCGTACAAAACTAGCAAAAATGTAAAGCGCCTGGAAAACAAGGAACGTGCAATTTACCTCTTAGTAAAATCCTATGCTTTCTCAAGAACAGAGGAATTTTAATTTCATTTTTTTTTTAATCAAATCATTTTTATTGAAAAACTCCAACTACAAATATTCCATCTTTCAAGTAACATACATGACATAGTAATTCCATAGTAAAAATATGAACAAAGTATCTGAACTTCAATTCCCATAACCCACCCTAAACCCAAATCCCAACACTCCAGAGAGAACCATTTTCAGAGCAGTTCTAGAATAACGGACTATAGCATTCGTAGAAGGGGAAGAAGATAAAAAAGTGACTAACAAAGGGGTAGCAGCGTTTTAATGTTATCATTTACTGCTTGATGCCTGAGCCGGGGAGTGCACGCTGAAAACTGTTGCAGGCTGCTGTAATCACAGGACACAAGCAAACAGCATGGCATTTCCTATCAGCAGGGAGGAAGTAAAGGGAACAGCAATGAAAGTCTCCTCCTACTCCGCTCCATATTGAAATGAATAGTGTGCATCCTACAAATGAGATGCATACAGCAAACAATTGATTTTCCATACACAGGTTTTGAGTTGACCACTGGATATACACATGTGTATCACTAATTACCAGAACTGGAAATCGAAAAAAAAGACGAGCAAGTTTGGGGTGAATCCAGCCTTCATTACTGCACAGCCGCTCAGAGGGTTCGGTACTAGGAACAGCAGGAGTGCCGGCGATGGTCACAGATTTACCTGCTGCGGGACTGAAGGAGTCTGATCGCGCTCGGCTCGAAGCTTTTTACCTGGTTTATGACAGGAATAATTGAAAGCTGTGCTTCAAAGGCGAGGAAGAAGTTTGCCACCATCTATTAGAAAATAGACAAACTTAGGATAGAAACAATATGAACATATACCCTGCTATAAGTAAGTAAAAAGCAATAGGAAATATATATAATATAGGGTACTTAGTAAACATGGTTTTTGATAAAAAAAAAAAAAAAGCCATCCCACCAGCACCAAGGTGCACCCAGTCAGTTATGTGAAGTATATAATAAAATACACTTTAGTACAATATTAGTATCTTGTCCCTTTAAATCTGCAGCTACTACTGTCACCATGGTAACTGCATTCATACTCAGCCAATAGGATTGCTCGGTTTGAATTTGAAGAAAAAAAAAAAGTCCTATATGGTCAGTTTGTTCCATCTCATCTGAGTGTGAAGACAGACACCTGCGATCAGCGAGATTATAGGTATAAGACGTGATATAATATAACGGACGGAGCCACATCCCATCACACGCACTCAGCGACCACAACTGACAGGAATCAGCACATTTATCAGAGGAGAAGTCATTATTCCCCAACACATGATAAGTGACAACTTCTAGATCTGCTGGGAACCCAACTAATCCCTGCTAGACCCTCCCCGGACCACCGCTCCATTCATTCTCTATGCAGGAGAAAGCTGAGTACAGCGCCCCCCATAGAGAATGAACGGACCGGCGGTTGAACATTTGCACTTCGCTCACTTCTATCTATAAGTGCTGTTCTGCTGATTGGGTCATAGCGGCCAAACCCACCGATCTAAGAGTCATCACCTATCCAGAGATCAGTGAGAACTTGTTCCAACTAGACATCCCCTTTAATTGAAGAGATCACATATCTAACAGCCAATCCTATTCATTCCCAATCTTCCCTGTGCCCAGTAATGCCCCTGGGTATATTGCCAATATGAGCCAATCACCAAACCCTCTGCTGACTGTTCCCCATGTTTTATAGATTTTGGATCCGTTTCTACAAGAGAAGATCTCAGCGGCCACCATGGGGATGGGTTACTCTGCCAGCGATGGAGCAGGTAGTATCCACCAGCCTGTGATATCTCACCTTCCTCCATATTCTGCTCTTACATGCGTTTCTTCAGCTTTACCCCTTCCCAACAGAACCAATTGATGGTTTTTTCTGTTTTTTCCTTCGCTTTTTCCAAGGGCTATAACTTTTTCATGTCTGTCCACATAGTGTGAGGTCTTGTTATTTTGTAGGATGAGCGGTACTTATAAATCCCACCATTCATTTACCACATAGTACTAGAAAACGGGAAAAAAAGTCCAAGTGCAGTAAAAGTGCAAAAAAAAGCCTGACACTGTTTATCTGGGAACGGTTTTAACGGCGTACATAGTGTGGTGAAAATGACCTGGTAATAGGATCCTACTCCTCAGTGTGATTACAGCAACACCAAACTTCACCAATAGTTTTGGCAAAAGAAGAAAACTTTTTTTTATGGTGTCACCATTTTTTCTGAGACCCGTAACATTTTCGTTTTTCGGGTTGATGGAGCTGTGTGGAGCTTATTTTTTGAAGGGCAAGAGGACTTTATTGATAACATTTTGGGACACATATGTCATGGTCATCGCTTCTTACAGGGTTTTCTGCAGTATTGTGGCGAACGAAAAAAATGTAATTTTGGCTTTTTGAATTTTTTTCTGTGTTCACTGATCGTTTGTATTTCTCTGAAAGAGACCATACCACAAATGTGTATATTTTTATTATCTTTATTTTTAGTGGGAGGTGAGTTGAACGTGTGGGGTTTTAATATTTTACACTTTTTTTTTTTTTTAATTTTCACTGCATTTGTATACATTATCTGATTGCTTGTGCTATATACAGCGATACCACAGTAATGCTCCATATAGCAAAATCACGGTCTTCTTTACAGCCCAAATGAAGCTTTATGATGACAGGCACGGAGGCTTCAGCAGACCCCCGGATGTCATAGCAGTCCATCTGCGCCCTGTGATCGCGTCACAGGAGCGCCGGTGGGCGCATGGAACGATGCGTCCCAATGCCAGCGCGCTGTTAATGCTGCTGTTAGTGATTGACAGCAGCACTGAACAGGTTAACAGTGGTGGGCAGATCTTCGCTCCACTCGCAGCTCTTAGAGGCAGGTCCTGGTTGTTTGTCACAGCCATTATCTGCCATGTACGGGGCGAGCTGACTCTGCTCCATACACCCGCTACTGACTTATACCAGACATGTACGGCAGATGTTGGTAAGGAGTTAAAGCGGTTGTCCAGATTTGGGGCCATTTGTTTTTTTTACTTTAATGCAAGTATTTGGGGCTAAAATGGATTTCTGTAATTGAGTTTCATTAAAAATGTTGCCTTCTGAAGCATCTGTGCTGCACTGTCTATTCCTGGCTGCAAAATTAGCTAACTGAGAATCTATCAGTGAGCTCCTTCTGACAGTCTTAAGGAGGATCATTTGTGGCCTGCTGAAGGTCATTTTGCAGGGCTCTGGCAGTGCTCCTCCTGTTCCTCCTTGCACATAGGCAGAGGTAGCGGTCCTGCTGCTGGGTTATTGCCCTCCTAAGGCCCCCTCCATGTCTCCTGGTGTACTGGCCTGTCTCCTGGTAGTGTCTCCAGCCTCTGGACACTACGCTGAGACACAGCAAACCTCGTTGCCACAGCTCTCACTGATGAGCCATCCTGGATGAGCTGCACTACCTGAGCAACTTCTGTGGGTTGTAGAGTCCGTCTCATGCTACCACGAGTGTGAAAGCACAACCAACATTCAAAAGTGACCAAAACATCAGCCAGAAAGCACTGGTACTGAGATGTGGTCTGTGGTCCCCACCTGCAGAACTACTCCTTTACTGAGGATGTCTTGATAATTGCCAATAATTTCCATCTATTGTCTATTCCATTTGCACAACAGCATGTGGAATTGATTGTCAATCAGTGTTGTTTCCTAAGTGGACAGTTTGATTTCACAGAAGTTTGATTTACTTGGAGTTATATTCTGTTGTTTAAGTGTTCCGTTTATTTTTTGAGCAGTCTACATAAAAAAATTACTGCAGCTTTAATGCTATTTATTACGTCTCAGGTAACTTTGTGACTAACTATACAGCATCAAAAATACCAAAAAGCTTAAATCTCCAATGGAAGCCAATAGCACCAGTGAGAACACGGCATAAGCGTAATCCAAAGGAAGAGGAGGACATTATTCACTCCAGTTTCCTGCGGCCCCTCGGGAGTATACGTTGCTGCACAGTAGTCTGCATTCTGTGTAAAACAGGAAAAACACTTTTACTTAGCGGGATGAGGTCAGTAATGGTGCTGTCAGTTGAGGATTGCTCCTAATGTCTGGTTACGTTTCCTGAGAAGAGGACAGAAGAGGACAGAAGAGGACAGAAGAGGACAGAAGAGGACAGAAGAGGACAGAAGAGGACAGAAGAGGACAGAAGAGGACAGAAGAGGACAGAAGAGGACAGAAGAGGACAGAAGAGGACAGAAGAGGACAGAAGAGGACAGAAGAGGACAGAAGAGGACAGAAGAGGACAGAAGAGGACAGAAGAGGACAGAAGAGGACAGAAGAGGACAGAAGAGGACAGAAGAGGACAGAAGAGGACAGAAGAGGACAGAAGAGGACAGAAGAGGACAGAAGAGGACAGAAGAGGACAGAAGAGGACAGAAGAGGACAGAAGAGGACAGAAGAGGACAGAAGAGGACAGAAGAGGACAGAAGAGGACAGAAGAGGACAGAAGAGGACAGAAGAGGACAGAAGAGGACAGAAGAGGACAGAAGAGGACAGAAGAGGACAGAAGAGGACAGAAGAGGACAGAAGAGGACAGAAGAGGACAGAAGAGGACAGAAGAGGACAGAAGAGGACAGAAGAGGACAGAAGAGGACAGAAGAGGACAGAAGAGGACAGAAGAGGACAGAAGAGGACAGAAGAGGACAGAAGAGGACAGAAGAGGACAGAAGAGGACAGAAGAGGACAGAAGAGGACAGAAGAGGACAGAAGAGGACAGAAGAGGACAGAAGAGGACAGAAGAGGACAGAAGAGGACAGAAGAGGACAGAAGAGGACAGAAGAGGACAGAAGAGGACAGAAGAGGACAGAAGAGGACAGAAGAGGACAGAAGAGGACAGAAGAGGACAGAAGAGGACAGAAGAGGACAGAAGAGGACAGAAGAGGACAGAAGAGGACAGAAGAGGACAGAAGAGGACAGAAGAGGACAGAAGAGGACAGAAGAGGACAGAAGAGGACAGAAGAGGACAGAAGAGGACAGAAGAGGACAGAAGAGGACAGAAGAGGACAGAAGAGGACAGAAGAGGACAGAAGAGGACAGAAGAGGACAGAAGAGGACAGAAGAGGACAGAAGAGGACAGAAGAGGACAGAAGAGGACAGAAGAGGACAGAAGAGGACAGAAGAGGACAGAAGAGGACAGAAGAGGACAGAAGAGGACAGAAGAGGACAGAAGAGGACAGAAGAGGACAGAAGAGGACAGAAGAGGACAGAAGAGGACAGAAGAGGACAGAAGAGGACAGAAGAGGACAGAAGAGGACAGAAGAGGACAGAAGAGGACAGAAGAGGACAGAAGAGGACAGAAGAGGACAGAAGAGGACAGAAGAGGACAGAAGAGGACAGAAGAGGACAGAAGAGGACAGAAGAGGACAGAAGAGGACAGAAGAGGACAGAAGAGGACAGAAGAGGACAGAAGAGGACAGAAGAGGACAGAAGAGGACAGAAGAGGACAGAAGAGGACAGAAGAGGACAGAAGAGGACAGAAGAGGACAGAAGAGGACAGAAGAGGACAGAAGAGGACAGAAGAGGACAGAAGAGGACAGAAGAGGACAGAAGAGGACAGAAGAGGACAGAAGAGGACAGAAGAGGACAGAAGAGGACAGAAGAGGACAGAAGAGGACAGAAGAGGACAGAAGAGGACAGAAGAGGACAGAAGAGGACAGAAGAGGACAGAAGAGGACAGAAGAGGACAGAAGAGGACAGAAGAGGACAGAAGAGGACAGAAGAGGACAGAAGAGGACAGAAGAGGACAGAAGAGGACAGAAGAGGACAGAAGAGGACAGAAGAGGACAGAAGAGGACAGAAGAGGACAGAAGAGGACAGAAGAGGACAGAAGAGGACAGAAGAGGACAGAAGAGGACAGAAGAGGACAGAAGAGGACAGAAGAGGACAGAAGAGGACAGAAGAGGACAGAAGAGGACAGAAGAGGACAGAAGAGGACAGAAGAGGACAGAAGAGGACAGAAGAGGACAGAAGAGGACAGAAGAGGACAGAAGAGGACAGAAGAGGACAGAAGAGGACAGAAGAGGACAGAAGAGGACAGAAGAGGACAGAAGAGGACAGAAGAGGACAGAAGAGGACAGAAGAGGACAGAAGAGGACAGAAGAGGACAGAAGAGGACAGAAGAGGACAGAAGAGGACAGAAGAGGACAGAAGAGGACAGAAGAGGACAGAAGAGGACAGAAGAGGACAGAAGAGGACAGAAGAGGACAGAAGAGGACAGAAGAGGACAGAAGAGGACAGAAGAGGACAGAAGAGGACAGAAGAGGACAGAAGAGGACAGAAGAGGACAGAAGAGGACAGAAGAGGACAGAAGAGGACAGAAGAGGACAGAAGAGGACAGAAGAGGACAGAAGAGGACAGAAGAGGACAGAAGAGGACAGAAGAGGACAGAAGAGGACAGAAGAGGACAGAAGAGGACAGAAGAGGACAGAAGAGGACAGAAGAGGACAGAAGAGGACAGAAGAGGACAGAAGAGGACAGAAGAGGACAGAAGAGGACAGAAGAGGACAGAAGAGGACAGAAGAGGACAGAAGAGGACAGAAGAGGACAGAAGAGGACAGAAGAGGACAGAAGAGGACAGAAGAGGACAGAAGAGGACAGAAGAGGACAGAAGAGGACAGAAGAGGACAGAAGAGGACAGAAGAGGACAGAAGAGGACAGAAGAGGACAGAAGAGGACAGAAGAGGACAGAAGAGGACAGAAGAGGACAGAAGAGGACAGAAGAGGACAGAAGAGGACAGAAGAGGACAGAAGAGGACAGAAGAGGACAGAAGAGGACAGAAGAGGACAGAAGAGGACAGAAGAGGACAGAAGAGGACAGAAGAGGACAGAAGAGGACAGAAGAGGACAGAAGAGGACAGAAGAGGACAGAAGAGGACAGAAGAGGACAGAAGAGGACAGAAGAGGACAGAAGAGGACAGAAGAGGACAGAAGAGGACAGAAGAGGACAGAAGAGGACAGAAGAGGACAGAAGAGGACAGAAGAGGACAGAAGAGGACAGAAGAGGACAGAAGAGGACAGAAGAGGACAGAAGAGGACAGAAGAGGACAGAAGAGGACAGAAGAGGACAGAAGAGGACAGAAGAGGACAGAAGAGGACAGAAGAGGACAGAAGAGGACAGAAGAGGACAGAAGAGGACAGAAGAGGACAGAAGAGGACAGAAGAGGACAGAAGAGGACAGAAGAGGACAGAAGAGGACAGAAGAGGACAGAAGAGGACAGAAGAGGACAGAAGAGGACAGAAGAGGACAGAAGAGGACAGAAGAGGACAGAAGAGGACAGAAGAGGACAGAAGAGGACAGAAGAGGACAGAAGAGGACAGAAGAGGACAGAAGAGGACAGAAGAGGACAGAAGAGGACAGAAGAGGACAGAAGAGGACAGAAGAGGACAGAAGAGGACAGAAGAGGACAGAAGAGGACAGAAGAGGACAGAAGAGGACAGAAGAGGACAGAAGAGGACAGAAGAGGACAGAAGAGGACAGAAGAGGACAGAAGAGGACAGAAGAGGACAGAAGAGGACAGAAGAGGACAGAAGAGGACAGAAGAGGACAGAAGAGGACAGAAGAGGACAGAAGAGGACAGAAGAGGACAGAAGAGGACAGAAGAGGACAGAAGAGGACAGAAGAGGACAGAAGAGGACAGAAGAGGACAGAAGAGGACAGAAGAGGACAGAAGAGGACAGAAGAGGACAGAAGAGGAGATCCTACAACATAAAGGAAGAAGCAGAACAACATCCGCCATTACATCAACCGGTATTTGAGAGGAAAGAGGAACACCATGTGGACCATCCTACTGAGACCTCTCTGCCGATAACATCATACGGCAATACCGGCTGGTAAGTAGAAATCCACCAAAGTAATAATCGCAGGATAGTAGTAATCTAGTGGTAGTATATCATTATTAGTGTCATTTGAGTAATAATACTAGTGATAATAGTAAGAAAGTAATAAAATAACAGTAGTAATAGTAGTAGGTAGAATAACAGTGTGATCCAGGGTTCTAGGACTGATCGCCTTTTCTCGGGGTCAAGAAGGAATTTTTCCGCTGTGACACAAATTGGCTGAAGGTGTCCTGAGGTTTTTGCCTTCTTTTGGATCAACACTGTAGGTATAGGGTAGTATTAGTAGTAATAGGAAAGAAGAATAATACTGTAATAAGATAGCAGGATAATAATATAAACTACTTATATCTATAGAAAGAACAAAGAGTAAATAAAAATAGTTATAGACGTAGTTCAATCAATACTGTAATATTAAATAGTTATAGAAAAGTTAGAGTAGTATTTTAATAAGAAAGCAGGACATAAGACAAAATATATAAAAAAAAATTATATTAAAAACTGTAGTAGTACATTTAGTACAGTAATAGTAATTACATAACTAGTAACATAATTAGGTTTGATCCAGGGTTCTAGGACTGATCGTCTTTTCTCAGGGTCAAGAAGGAATTTTTCCCCTGTAACACAAATTGGCTGAAGGTGTCCTGGGGTTTTTGCCTTCTTCTGGATCCACACTGTAGGTATAGGGTAGTATTAGTAGTGATAGGAAAGAAGAATAATACTGTAATAAGATAGCACAATGTTAATAATAACCATATCAAATAGTTAGATTTATAAAAACAAATTAAAATAACTCCAGTAGTACAATAATTAGCGTAATATTATATAACTTGTAATAACATTATTAGGTTTGATCCAGGGTCCTAGGACTGTTCGCCTTTTCCAGGGGTCAAGAAGGAATTTTTTCCCCTATGAAATAAATTGGCGTTAGGTGTCCTGGGGTTTTTGCCTACTTCTGGATCAACAGCTTTAGGCATAGGGATTTTAGTAATACCATTATTAGAATCACAAGTATAATAAAAAAATTAGAATTATTTTTTTTTAATTAGTGTTATAACAGTTACAATTAATTGCATTATTGCAATAATAATAAATAGTAAAAATGGTGGTAATAATAATACAAAAAACTAGTCCCAGTTACTAAGTTAGTGTAGTGTTAGTGTAGGGACCCATCTGAAGAGGTCGCCTTGACGTTGGCAGATGGGCTCGCACAATTTGCTCAAAATGTGCGCTAAGAACCTCATATTTCTATGTACAGGAGATCTAGCAGTAATACCATTCAGGAGATAGATATCTGTGTACACACACTTTGTTATATAATTTTGTGCAGCACACAGGGCAGGTATACAAGTACAAGGCGAGAGTGTTACAGTGATATTATAACTCGGCCTTAAGGATAAAATGCTGATAACTACAGATCTTGGAAACACATCCGAAACTAGACCTTGTAAGTAACTGGTTCCCAGCTAGTGGTGAATATGTACAGGGCAGTCCGGTACCAGGACCCGCTCTATAGGACACATTATCATCAGGCAGGTCCTGTCAGGGCTCTTACAAGATCTGCGGCAGAAGTGTGGCTGTATAACACAGTCCTGCTCCTGCCTCAGCCACCAACAGTGGAGCCAACCCTGATCCTGGCAGTTTAATCCACTGTATGACACAGTAGGGGGCTTCCACAGCATTTAGGCACTTTAGACAGGAGAGGGAGGCGCGATCATGGTGCTGATGAGTTTCTATGGCAGCCGAGATCTAACAATGGACCCCATGACGGCCATCTTACTGCTCCTATTAGACCCCGGCTGAGGAAAGGTCTATGAGAATGCCGGTGAGACTTATGTCGCCTGCTCTGCACATATTAGAAATGCCTAGGGCTGATTAGTTTTCCATTTGTAAATCTGATCCAGCAGCGCTGGGCTACCACTGACGTGATCAGGGCTATTGAGCTCCTAGATTGGGCAGAGGAGCTCAGTCATCAGCATGAGCTGGCCGAGGAGAGCGGAGCAACTTGCATGGGGCTGCTGCACAAGAAGCAACTCACAAGGTGGAGATTTACCCGGAGACGCTTTGCCCGGGCTGTGATCTGCTGTGCAGGCTGCATAGTCGATGCCTCCTAGGACCCGAACTTCACCCCAAATAGGCACAGCAGAGCTCGGACCGACAAAAGTTCTTTTGCATTGGAGGAGAGACCCTTTTCGATATCTGACCAGGTCCCCTGGGCTCCCCACCCTCTGGGACTCGCATCTGTGGTAATTGTGCTTGTGACCTCAAGTACCCAGGGAACCCCTCGAGATTGGTGGCAGGATGAGCCTAACCTCTATAAAGATTTTACTGACCGGGGTGATAAGGACATCTTCCCTTCCAAGTGCCCCTTAAGAGAAACTTCATTATGTAGCAGATCCCACTGTAAAACGCTGGAATTGTATGGTGCTCACGATATCAGGGTACATTGCACCTCCAAGGGACATGACCGAATTTGCTATGGCTTTCTTCACCGGGCCCCTCATTTATCTTATTCTAGCTTCCGGGAGGTAGCATTCTTGACATTCGCAATCCACAAAAACTGCTGAACTGTCGAGTAATCTGAATCGTGTACTCGCGATTCCGGACGAAATCCGTGACACAGTGATGGCGGGGTGAGATATTGCGTGATCTCCCCGGTGTCGTCTCTGAGGAATCCCTGACGCTGTGCATTAAAAAGAATATTGCACAGTGACAAGATCCTGCTGAGCAACTGAGAGTTAGAATTGACAACCGACACATGTGTAGAGTAGCAGGGACTAGCCCATCCCCTGAAACAGGCATCACTGATGACGCTTCATTCAGGGTGGGGAAAGAGGCAGCAGCAGGGACCGCAGCCTCTGCTCCTGATCACGTCCGTCTTCATATCCCAGCATGCACTGGGGATTTTCAAACTAAATGTTATCAAACAGGAAGTTGGTAAAAAAAACAAATATATACACACATACAAACACACCCCAGTAAGATAAATTTAGATTAACTTTTAATTAAAGTATATTAGAAAAGCAATTACCGTATTTTTCGGACCATAAGACGCACCTAGGTTTTAGAAGAGGAAAATAAAAAAAAAAATTAAGCAAAAAATTGTTCATGATGCACTTTTAAGGGGGAGGGGGGTCTTCTGCTGACACTGGTATAGGAGTAATACCCAATTCTGACAATATCCCCTATCCTGGTATATATGCCCAACCCCCTTCCTTTTATACGTGGCCATCATCCCCGTCCAGGTACGCACGGCGGCCATCATCCCCGTCCAGGTACGCACGGCGGCCATCATCCCCGTCCAGGTACGCACGGCGGCCATCATCCCCGTCCAGGTACGCACGGCGGCCATCATCCCCGTCCAGGTATGTATGGCCCCCTCATCTTTATCCTGTTTTGTATGGCCCCCTCATCCATACCCTAATATTCATGGTCCCCCTAATCCCCATCAGGCTGCACATAAAAAAAAATAAATAAACACTTATACTCACCTTTCTTCTCTCTCCTCCTGTCTGCCTGCACTGATCTCTCCATGTGAGCCGCACGTCACGGCCATGCGCGGTTCACATGGAGAGATCAGCTGCCGGAAGTCACTGCTCCCCACACCGGGTCTGTGTGCGCGGGGAGCAGGGACTTCACTCTCCTTCATAGCCGGCACACAGCTTAGCCGCGCTGCGGCTCCTGCTGCTGCCGGGCTATAGCGTGTGCCCGCTTGTTAAAAGGCATGAATATTCACCCCCTCCCCACACCCATGGGCGTGGAGAGAGTTTGAATATTCATGCCCTTTAACAGTGGGCATAGGCGATTCCGGCAGCAGCAGGAGCAGCAGCACGGCTACACTGTGTGCTGCTATTAAGGAGCATGAATATTCAGTGCTCCCCATGCCCCATGGGCGTGAGGAGCAGTGAATATTCATTTTCTTTAGCAGCAGGGACAGTGTAGGCTGCAGCGGGCGGCCGCTGCCTCCTGTGCCCCGCTCCTCCCACATATATATACACTCCCCCCCCAACATTTGGACTATAAGACGCACCCCCCATTTTCCACCAAAATTTTGGAGGAAAAAAGTGCGTCTTATAGTCCGAAAAATACGGTAGATTATTAAATTAAATAGAGATTTAGGATTAAATCAGTGTTGGTTTCGGACAACCTCTTTAAATTGTTAATTGAAATCAAAACAGTTCCCCGTTGTATTAATAAGGCAGTGATTCCAACTGTATTACCACTGGGAGACCCCCAACTCACACTCCTATTTCCCGAGTGCCTTCCACGCCAAGCTTGGTTATGGAGGCTTTGGATTACCATCCATACTGTTCAGCACAGATCATGCTTCTTATGTCTTCATCGATCCCCCAGAACACAGCCCTGCATTACAGCATCCTTCAGGCTTTGTCCAATTATTTTCTCCAAATTTGTTTGCCGATCAGTGGCAAGAGGCTGTTGAGCTACTCAATCTCCTTGTTCCTTTGGAAAATTGGCACACTCTTGCATATAACAGTAGAGAATGGCCAAATCTTACGGAGACACTGGTAGATCGCAACGAAACATGGAGAGAGCAGATGTTCAGCAGTGAACTTGGAGTCTCCCTCCTCTATGAAGCTTTGCCGTACACATCTGACTTACTCGTGAGGACTTCTCATAATTCACATGTGCAAAAATAGTTCAATCCACAACTAAAATGCTTGAACCAACTCGTGGAAAACTGGATAAAGATAGATAAAAGGCACATTACCTGTGGGTAGCCCAAGTGTGAAGTAATTGTCAGGTCCAGGATTGAACTGGGCGATGCGATTACTTAGGTATTTTGCTGCCCATTCGCTGGCCAGGGCATAGTCATCAAGAATCACCAGCCACATGATTGTACCCACAAGCTCTCGCCTGGCAGAATGTGGCTAACAAACTGAAAAGAGAAGCGATACACAAGATAAGAGGTGACACAATAATATACAAAAGAGGGAACACAATAATACACAGTCGGCAAGTTTGGAGACTGAAACACATTCTGGCTTTCATAAAGTTTGCTGCTTCAGTTTTTATAGTGTCAATTTGCATTAACTGTAGATTGTTATGAAGAATGATCAGATGAATTGTTAAAAAAAAAAAATGCATATTAATTTTTTCCCAAGGAAATTACTTAACCACAAAACCCTATCACTACACTATGTGTGCTGTAGCCTGCTTCTCCGGGTCCTACATCACCAAAGCTTGGCACTTTGGGGACACATACCTCCCGTCCACGACCTGTCCGGCAGCAACCTTACATACCCCCCCCCTCTGCCCAAAGCAGGGGGGGCTTGGCACCTTCTGCCACCATACAATAGATACACAAAAGGTATAACGCAGTGTTTCCCAAACCCCATCCTCACAGACCCCACAGGTCATGTTTTCAGGATCTCCTTAGTATTACACAGGTGATTGAAGAATCATCAAGGCATCAGGAATTCTCTCACCTGTGCAATACTAAGGAGATTCTGAAAACATGACCTGTGGGGGTCCGTGAGGATGGGGTTTGGGAAACACTGCTATAACAGAACAAAACTAAAAATAACCAGTCCATACAGCACGGCATCAGCCGTTTAAATGTAGTGCTTTTCTCGGCCTCCAGCAGACTGAGCAGCACATGCAAGGTTTGCTCACCTTGCACAACACACAGCACCACTGAGACAGGCGCAGCTGTCTTAAATCAGCCTTCCAAGACCTGGACTGGAGGTGAGTGAGCAGCTGTTTCCCCCCAAACTCTTTCAGCTGCTCTTGAAACCCGGCCCATTAACTCCCTCCCAGCACTATGTGTGCTGGAGCCTGCTTCTCCATGTCCTACATCACCGAAGTGTGGTACTTCGGGGACACATACCTCCCGTCCACGACCTGTCTGGCAGCCACCTTACAGTGTGCTGCACTGAGTTAGACCAGAAATGAACCAGAAGATACCTGAAGGTAACTGCACAGCCAGAGTAAAAAATGTTTCTCTTTGTTTTCACTCTCACCCCTATAGTCCTACACGTTCTACTAACCCTTCTCATCCCTACACCTATGTCACGCTGTCTCTGTATACTGGAGGTAGGGGGCCTAAGCTGACCCTAAGCTGGGGCCCTGACTAATCCCTCAACCTGGAGGTACTGTTAAAGGTACAGAGGTCCAGGCCGCCAGCGTAACCCCTACCTCCTGAGGATCCCTGCACCTAAGTAATCTAGTCCTGAGAAGGACCCCGATCACAACAAAAGAGGACAAGTAATAATATGCCCACACACAGTACTTAGACGAACGAGACAGTACAAGGGAAAAACCAAAACCACCTTGCATACAAAAACTACACAACTACAACAGAGGGAACACCAACGGGAAAGGAGATAAATGATAAAGCGAGGAAGGGAAAAAACACTCCAAAAACACTTATCTCAGAAACTCCAAATACCACGATCCGCTCTGTAAGTCTGTATGAAATGCTTTCACCGACACTTCCCAAACAGACCAGCAGGCATTTGAAGGAGACTCACTACAGCAGCATTGATTGCAGCTGGGCGAGGCTGGACCTCATCTAGCACAGAGAGAGAGAGAGAATTAACTCCCTCACTGCCAAAAACACAAAGCACCAAAAAGTCAGCTGCGAGAAGTCAGGCTGTGTAATCGTGACGATCTTCGTGGCGACACACCCGTGACAGTACCCCCCCTTCTACGAGGGGCCTCCGGACCCTCAGGGCCAGGTTTATCCGGGTGAGTTGTGTGGAAGGCCCGAACTAATCGGTCTGCGTTAATATCCGACGCAGGAACCCACATCCTCTCCTCAGGACCATACCCTTTCCAATGAACCAGGTACTGAAGGGACCGGCGATTAAAGCGTGAATCGATGACCCTTGATACCTGGAACTCCAAGTTACCATTGACCACCACTGGAGGGGGAGGTAAAGGTGACGGTACCACCGGCGCCACATACCTCTTAAGCAACGATCTGTGGAACACGTTGTGAATTTTAAACGTAGGGGGGAGGTCAAGACGGAATGCCACCGGATTAATAATAGAACTGATTCTGTACGGCCCGATGAACCTGGGACCCAGTTTCCAGGAGGGAACCTTAAGTTTAATATTCCTGGTAGACAACCATACCCGATCGTTCACACTTAGGTCCGGACCAGACACTCTCCTCCTATCAGCCATACGTTTGTATTGGTTCCCCATAGTATTCAGATTCTTCAGCACCCCTCTCCATACTGAAGCGAGTGATGAGGAAAATCGTTCCTCCTCAGGAACCCCCGAAGAGCCCCCCCTACTGAAAGTACAAAACTGGGGGTGAAAACCATATGCCCCAAAAAACGGGGACTTACCAGTGGACTCGCTCCGCCTATTATTAAGAGCAAACTCTGCCAGAGGTAAGAAAGAAGCCCAGTCCTCCTGGTTCTCTGACACAAAACACCGGAGATATGTCTCCAAGCTCTGGTTCATACGTTCCGTCTGACCATTGGTCTGAGGGTGAAAAGCCGATGAGAATGACAAATGCATCCCCCGCCGTGCACAAAACGCCTTCCAGAACTTGGACACAAACTGAGACCCCCGATCAGACACTACATCGGAGGGTACCCCGTGAAGCCTCACAATCTCCCCAATGAACACCTGCGCAAGAGTTTTAGCATTAGGGAGAGCCGGAAGAGCGATAAAATGTGCCATCTTGCTGAACCTGTCCACTACAACGAGTATGACCGTTTTACCCGAAGACGGAGGGAGGTCCGTAATAAAGTCCATAGACAGATGAGTCCAAGGACGCTCCGGGATCTTCAAAGGTAAGAGGGCCCCAGACGGACGGGTATGTGAGGTCTTAGAGCGCGCACAAACCCCACAGGACGCGACAAAAGTTACCACCTCCTTATGTAAGTTAGGCCACCAAAACCGACGCGAGAGGAGATCCACAGTTGCTTTACTCCCCGGGTGTCCTGCCAAAACTGAGTTATGGTGTGCCTCGATCACCTTTTGTCGCAACTGATCTGGAACAAACAGTCTCCCCGGAGGTCCAACAGGGGCGTCCCCCTGAGCCTCCAATACCTCCTCCTCCAGCTCAGAGCATACTGCCGAAACCACCACCCCCTCCTGAAGGATAGGAATTGGGTCGTCCGTATTCCCGGCCCCAGGGAAACTGCGAGATAAGGCATCCGCCTTTACATTTTTTGACCCAGGACGATATGTAACGACAAAATTAAACCTGGTAAAAAACAATGACCACCTAGCTTGTCTGGGATTCAGACGTTTCGCGGACTCCAGATATAGCAGGTTCTTGTGATCGGTGATGACGGTGACCGGATGGACTGCCCCCTCCAAAAAATGGCGCCACTCCTCAAAAGCTAACTTAATGGCCAAGAGTTCCCTATTGCCGACATCGTAATTCCTCTCAGCGGACGACAATTTTTTAGAGAAAAAGGCGCACGGATGCCACTTACCAGGGGACGAACCTTGTGACAATACTGCTCCCACCCCTACCTCGGAAGCGTCTACCTCTACAATGAATGGCTGTGACGCATCAGGTTGAATGAGTATGGGTGCCGAGGCAAAACATTTTTTCAAACAGGAGAATGCTTGACAAGCCTTGTCAGACCACCTAGAAAAATCCGTCCCCTTTTTAGTCATGTCTGTGAGAGGCTTAACCATGGACGAGAAATTACGAATGAACTTCCGGTAATAATTAGCAAACCCCAGGAAACGTTGTAGTGCCTTAAGATTCTCTGGCCGATCCCACTCAAGAACTGCCCGCACTTTCCCAGGATCCATACGAAAACCAGACGCTGAAACCAGGAAGCCTAAAAACTGGAGTTCCTGTACGGCGAACACACACTTTTCCCATTTGGCATACAGTTTATTATCCCGCAAGATCTGTAACACCTGCCTAACGTGCTCCTGATGAGACACCAGATCCGGCGAGTAAATTAAGATATCATCCAGATATATGACAACAAACTGTCCCACCAGGCGGCGAAAAATGTCATTAACAAAGTGTTGGGACAACGCCGGGGCATTAGTCAGACCGAATGGCATGACAAGGTTCTCATAATGCCCCTCCGGAGTGTTAAACGCCGTCTTCCACTCATTCCCCTCCTTCATCCTAATCAGATTGTACGCCCCCCTGAGATCCAACTTAGAGAACCATTTGGCGCCCACGATCTGATTAAAGAGATCGGGAATAAGGGGGAGTGGATACGGATCTCGGACCGTAATCCGATTAAGTTCACGGAAATCCAGGCAAGGGCGTAGGCCTCCATCTTTCTTCTTAACAAAGAAGAACCCCGCAGCCACCGGTGAAGATGAAGGTCTAATATGCCCCTTAGCCAGACTTTCTGAAATATAATCCTTCATGGCCTGCCTCTCAGGACCAGAAAGGTTATACAACCTAGCTTTAGGTAACTTGGCCTCAGGGAGCAGTTTTACAGAACAATCATACTCGCGATGAGGAGGTAGTTCCTGACACCCTTTCTCCGAGAATACATCCTCAAAGTCCGCCAGAAATGGAGGTAAGACCCAAGGAGTAACCGCACCGATGACCGTGTTCATGCAGTTTTTATTACAGAATTTACTCCATTGGCTTATCTCTCTGGTTTGCCAATTAATAACCGGGTTATGCTTAGTTAACCAAGGAAGGCCCAACACTATAGGAGTGGGAAGACCCTCCAACACGTAGCAAGACAACAGTTCTTTATGTATCGCCCCCACTTGAAGTTTTACGTTATGCACAACATGCAAAAAACTTCCCTGACCGAGAGGCCTGGCATCGATCGAGAATATGGGGATGGGTTTAGCCAACTCACTCAATCGCATACCTTGAACCCGGGCAAACCGAGCATCAACCAGATTAGCCCCGGCCCCACTATCCAGAAGAACAGATATCCTCTCAGTTCTCGTACCCACCACCACCTCCGCCGGTACGAGAAACTGAGACGAACCTAGGGACGAAATACCTACTCCCAGATTGCCGTCCACCACACAACCTGGGATCAACAGTTTTCCGACGACTCTTCACTCTGCAAGGGACGGGATGGACACCCCCCAATAAAATGTCCCTTTCTCCCGCAGAAGAAACACCTTCCTGTCTTATGGCGCACCACCGGTCCCCTCCCCCGAAATGATGTCCCTCCTAATTGCATAGGCTCCTCTGGACTGACCAGGGGAACCACCATATGAGGGGACCTTGTAGGAGGTGGAGTCATCACAGGGGGTCGAGTTATCCCGCACCTCTCCCGAAGCCGTCTGTCAACGCGAATAGCCAGGGCCATAGCGGCTTCCAGTGACGCGGGAGAGTCATACTGTGCCAACACATCCTGTAATTTGTCGGATAAACCTTGACAAAACTGGCTCCTAAGAGCCGGGTCATTCCACTGGGTGTCCGTGGCCCACCTACGGAACTCCGAACAGAATTCCTCCGCCGGACGATCTCCCTGCTGGATCCTACGTAACTTAGACTCAGCAAGGGAGATCCGATCTGGGTCATCATATACGAGTCCCAGAGCAGCGAAAAACCTATCCACTGACTGGAGAGCCGGGGAGCCCGGGGGAAGAGAGAACGCCCAAGATTGTGGGTCCCCTTGTAGGAGCGAGATGACAATTCCCACCCTTTGTTCTTCACTCCCCGATGACCGAGGCCGCAGCCGAAAGTACAATTTGCATGCCTCCCGGAAAACAAAAAACTTGTCCCGCCCCCCAGTGAACCTGTCAGGGAGAGCTACTTTAGGTTCTGGTCCGGCTTGCTCCTGAGGATGCAAAACCTTGGACCTAACGTCCGCCAGCTCCATGGACAAACTCTGCAACTGCCGAGCTAGACCGGCTACTGGATCCATGGTAGCTGGAGAAAAACTAAGTGGGTCGGTGAAAATGTCACGCTGTCTCTGTATACTGGAGGTAGGGGGCCTAAGCTGACCCTAAGCTGGGGCCCTGACTAATCCCTCAACCTGGAGGTACTGTTAAAGGTACAGAGGTCCAGGCCGCCAGCGTAACCCCTACCTCCTGAGGATCCCTGCACCTAAGTAATCTAGTCCTGAGAAGGACCCCGATCACAACAAAAGAGGACAAGTAATAATATGCCCACACACAGTACTTAGACGAACGAGACAGTACAAGGGAAAAACCAAAACCACCTTGCATACAAAAACTACACAACTACAACAGAGGGAACACCAACGGGAAAGGAGATAAATGATAAAGCGAGGAAGGGAAAAAACACTCCAAAAACACTTATCTCAGAAACTCCAAATACCACGATCCGCTCTGTAAGTCTGTATGAAATGCTTTCACCGACACTTCCCAAACAGACCAGCAGGCATTTGAAGGAGACTCACTACAGCAGCATTGATTGCAGCTGGGCGAGGCTGGACCTCATCTAGCACAGAGAGAGAGAGAGAATTAACTCCCTCACTGCCGAAAACACAAAGCACCAAAAAGTCAGCTGCGAGAAGTCAGGCTGTGTAATCGTGACGATCTTCGTGGCGACACACCCGTGACAACCTAGTAATGAACTGGTCATCTCTCCCTCCATCTCACCTCCTCCTCAGATCTGTTCCTCAACATACAATCCTCTGTCTCCAAACACAGACAGCCACCTCACGCTCTCTCCTGCTGCTCCTCACTGCTGGCGATATCTCTCTAAATCATGGCCCTCCTCACCACATCCCCACAGTCACTTCTACCTCTCATCCACAATCTATCAAATTTCCGCAACATTTCTAACCCTATACCCATTGCCCATCCCCAGCTTCCCCAATCCCACTAACAGGAGCTCTATGGAACGCTCTCTCCGTCTGCAACAAACTTTTCATTACTAACAAACTTTCCTTCCTTGGCATCAATGGTACCTGACTCACCCCATCTGACATGGCCTCTCCAGCTGCACTTTCATACGTTGGATTCCACCTTTCCCACACCCCTCGCCCCATCGGCAAGCATGGCAAAGGAGTTTGTTTTCTCCTGTCAGATAACTGTACTCTGCTGCCCGACTAATCCACCTGTCCCCCCCGCTATTCCCTGGCCTCTCCCCTCTGTCAATCCCTTCGCTGGCTCCCCATTATCCAGAGACTCCAGTTGAAAACCCTAACCATGACATACCAAGCCATCCACAACCTGTCTCCTCCATATAACTGTGACTTAGTGTCCCGGTACTTACCTGCACGCAACCTCCAATCCTCACAAGATCTCCTTCTCTACTCCCCTCTTATCTCCTCTTCCCACAATTGCACGTAAGATTTCTCCCATGCATCCCCCTACTCTAGAACTCTCTACCCCAATATATCAGACTGTTGCCAACCGTGGAAACCTTCAAAAGGAAGCTGAAAATCCACTTCTTCTGACAAGCCTACAATCTGCAGTAACCACCGCTCCATCATACCACTGCACGACCAGCTCTACCCTCACCTACTGTATCCTCACCCATTCATTGTAGACTGTAAGCCCTCGCGGGCAGGGTCCTCGCTCCTCCTGTACCAGTCGGTGATTCGTTTTTGTTCAAGATTATTGTACTTGTTTTTTGCTATGTATATCCCTTTTCACATGTAAAGCTCCATGTAATAAATGGCACTATAAAAAATAATAACTTAATAGGGGGAGGTTAATTTGCTGTGGAGACTTCAGGACTCCGAAAAAAGTCCAGCAAGTCCCTGTATCACTTCCTACATAGGATTCCGCTATGGAATTGGTTCAACATCAGTGCAGAGCTTGCTCAAGAATGGCAGCAGGCAGGCGTCAGTGCATCTGTACACACCGTGAGGAGAAGGATTTTGGAGGCTGTGCTGGTGTCAGGGCAGCAAAGAAACCACTTTTCTCCATGAAAAAGATGAAGAACAGGATTATAAAATGCAGTAAACTACAGTGATTGGATTACAGAGGACTGGGGTAAAGTTATTTCCCTGATGAAGGCCCCCTTCAAACTGTTAGGGACATATGGAAGAATGAATGTCCGGAGAAGAAAAGCTGAGCGCTACTTTGAGTCCTGTGTTATGCCAACCGTAAAGCACCCGAGACGAGTCATGTGTGGAGTTATCCATCATCAAAAGGGAGTGGGCTCACTCACAATTATACCTAAGAACACTGCAGGAGCATTTTTGGTGATTAACAATGCATATACCAGCATGACGGAGAATATGTCACAAGGCAAAAGTGACAACTAAGTGTCTGGGTAACATTGACATTTTGGGTTCATGGCCAGTAAACTCTCCAGATCTCAATTAGATTGTGGTCACTCCTCAAAAAGCGGGTGGACAAACAGAAATGTATGTAGTGAGCTCCTAGCACTGATTAGACAAAAATTGTCCGTCGTCAGTCAGGATTTGGCCCAGCAGCCGATATCCAGCTGCCAAGGCGAAGGGAACGAGTCTTGAAAAATAAGGGTTAACACTGAATATTGAATCTTTCCATAAACTTGATGTATTTGTCAATGAAAGTGTAAAACTTATAAAATGCTGATAATTGTACTACAGTAACCACAGAAACATCTGACTAAAAGATCTAAAAACACTGAAGTGAACACCAAAATTTCTATCAGTCACAAGACTTTTGGCCAGAACTGTACATAAAGTGACACAAAACAAGATACAAGACATAGGTCAAAAAAAATTCTCCATCTTCTTCGTTCCGTCAATCCGTGAAAAATGGGACTGCACTCAGATGTCATCTGAGTGCAGTGCGATCTTTTCCAAGAACTCATTAACTTGTATGGCCGAGCGTGATCCGAATATTAGATGAAACTCAAGCATAGTGATTTTTGTCCTCGGACAGACTGTCTATCGGGCCGTACACATGTCCGATTTTTCTCCTTGAACAAACACTAGTCACAGTGCGATTCAATGTTTTGTCAGGTCGCACTCCGACCGAAAACACTGCTATCTGGACCTGCCTTAACATTGCAACGCTAACAATAGTGATCTCAGCAAGGACTGCTGGGAGATTTCAGCTCAGAAGCCTGCATAGTAATCGATACGTTTTTCGAAAGTTACACAATAAACTATAATAAATTACTCTCATGTGAACACAAATTCTAAAGGAGAACTCTAACACTAAGATATTAGCTTAAGGAGGAATTCACACATCCGTGGTGGGATCGGAGGACCCGGCCCGGCTCTCCGGACCTGATCAGTGCCTCATCTATTCCTAGGAGGTAATCACAGATCAGCACTGGTGACCCAGCGGTTGTCAGGTCTGAGCTCGCTCCGTGGAGCACAGATGTGTGAATTCAGCCTTACAGAAGTTGTCCCAGAGTAGAAAGCCAGAGCTGTGGGATTACAGCGCCACCCCTGGGCACAGGCTGTGTGTGGCATTACAGCACCTGTCACATCACTAGACCGGAGCTGTAGTACCAGACACAACCTGTGGCCAGGACTGGCGCTCTGTGTTACTTTTTCTCGTGGGACAAACCCTGTGCAGAAAAATACAGAATCCAGGAACCTCCAAACATGGCAGACATCGCCAAGTTCTAACAGTGCATAATGGGCGCAGCTCCAGCCATACTGTCAGTGACTGGAAACCTGGTTTATAGTCCAACTGCTGACAGGTGAGAGGCTGCGGCTCCCTGTAATCCCCGGCTCTGACCCGTCACCGACCATTGCTGCTCTACAGCAGTCTATGAGCCGCTCTCTATAGTGCAGGGGACTAACCACATCCACAGGAAGCCAGGGTGCCCCCCCGGACTGAGACTGCCCCCCCCGGGAGCTCAGTGTGGGGTGCGCAGTCATCCGCCATGTCTCCCCAATACTCAGCAGCCTCACCACCCACCACTCGCTCTGCAGCCTCCTCCCTGGTAAACGCTAGAATGTATGGGCTCCTTCCAGGTATGACGTCGATTCCATGGGCGTGTCCTGACTGCATTATGGGAGTGTTTAGCACCAGACGCCATAGATTCATGCAGAAAGTGATACGGTGAAGCTTCAGGAGGAGGTCAGTGCTGGGCTCTGAGGGGATGCTGCGGGCTTTGGGTGGTCTGTGGGGCTGGTGGGGGCATGTTCTGGGTATTCTGGGGGGATGATTGATGGATGATGTGTGTGTGATGATGATGCACGCGTGTGGGGGCGGCTCTGGAGGAATGCTGCGGGCTCTGTGGGGACGCTGGGGGCATGCTGCTGGCTTGTGGGGGCTCTGGAGGGATGCTGTGGGCCGGTGGGGGCTGATGATGCACGCATGTGGGAGCTCTGTGGGGATACTGCAGGCTGTGGTGGCATGTCTATGGCTCTGGTGGGGGCTCTGGGCATGCTACGGGCTGGTGGTGGCTCTGGAGGGATGCTGCTGGCTGGTGGGGGCTCTGGAGGGATGCTGCTGGCTGGTGGGGGCTCTGGAGGGGGGGCTGATGATGCACGCATGTGGGAGCTCTGTGGGGATACTGCGGGCTATGGTGGCATGTCTATGGCTCTGGTGGGGGCTCTGGGCATGCTACGGGCTGGTGGTGGCTCTGGAGGGATGCTGCTGGCTGGTGGGGGCTCTGGAGGGATGCTGCGGGCTGGTGGGGATGCTGGGGGCATGCTGTGGGCTGTGGTGGCATGTCTATTGCTCTGGTGGGGGCTGTGTGGGCATGCTGCGGGCTGGTGGTGGCTCTGGAGGAATGCTGCGGGCTTGTGGGGATGCTGGGGGCTGGTGGGGGCTCTGGGAGGGGCTGATGATGCACACGTGTGGGGGCTCTGGGAGCTCTGGGGATGCTGCGGGCTGTGGTGGAATGTCTATGGCTCTGGTGGGGGCTCTGTGGGCATGCTACGGGCTGGTGGGGGCTCTGAAGGGATGCTGCGGGCTGGTGGTGGCTCTGGGGGGGATGCTGCTAGTCTGTGGGGGATGGTGGGGCATGCTGCGGGCTCGTGGGTGCTCTATGGGGCTGGTCCGGGTTCTGTGGGAGCATGCTGCGGGCTCTGGAGGTAATCTAGGGGGATGATGCACCCGTGTGGGGGCTCTGGCGGGGGGGGGGGGGGGGTGTCGGATGATGCACCCGTGTGGGGGCTCTGGGGGGATGCTGCGGGCTGTGGTGGCATGTCTATGGCTCTGGTGGGGGCTCTGTGGGCATGCTACGGGCTGGTGGTGGCTCTGGAGGAATGCTGCGGGCTCTGTGAGGACGCTGGGGGCATGCTGCTGGCTTGTGGGGGCTCTAGAGGGATGCTGTGGGCCGGTGGGGGCTCTGGGGGGGGGGCTGATGATGCACGCATGTGGGAGCTCTGTGGGGATATTGCAGGCTGTGGTGGCATGTCTATGGCTCTGGTGGGGGCTCTGGGCATGCTACGGGCTGGTGGTGGCTCTGGAGGGATGCTGCTGGCTGGTGGGGGCTCTGGAGGGATGCTGCTGGCTGGTGGGGGCTCTGGAGGGATGCTGATGATGCACGCATGTGGGAGCTCTGTGGGGATACTGCAGGCTGTGGTGGCATGTCTATTGCTCTGGTGGGGGCTGTGTGGGCATGCTGCGGGCTGGTGGTGGCTCTGGAGGAATGCTGCGGGCTTGTGGGGACACGGGGCATGCTGCGGGCTGGTGGGGGCTCTGGGGGGGGGCTGATGATGCACGCGTGTGGGGGCTCTGGGGGGATGCTGCTGGCTGGTGGGGGCTCGGGGGGGGCTGATGATGCACGCATGTGGGGGCTCTGGGAGCTCTGTGGGGGTGCTGTGGTGGCATGTCTATGGCTCTGGTGGGGGCTCTGGGCATGCTACGGACTGGTGGTGGCTCTGGAGGGATGCTGCGGGCTTGTGGGGATGCTGGGGGCATGCTGCTGGCTGGTGGTGGCTCTGGGGGGATGCTGCGGGCTGGTGGGGATGCTGGTGGCATGCTGTGGGCTGGTGGGGACGCTGGGGGCATGCTGCGGGCTGTGGTGGCATGTCTATTACTCTGGTGGGGGCTGTGTTGGCAGGCTGGTGGTGGCTCTAGAGGAATGCTGCGGGCTTGTGGGGACGCTGGGGGCATGCTGCGGGCTGGTGGGGGCTCTGGGGGGGGGCTGATGATGCACACGTGTGGGGGCTCTGGGAGCTCTGTGGGGATGCTGCGGGCTGTGGTGGAATGTCTATGGCTCTGGTGGGGGCTCTGTGGGCATGCTACGGGCTGGTGGGGGCTCTGGAGGGATGCTGCGGGCTCGTGGTGGCTCTGGGGGGATACTGCTTGTCTGTGGGGGATGGTGGGGCATGCTGCGGGCTCGTGGGTGCTCTATGGGGCTGGTCCGGGTTCTGTGGGAGCATGCTGCGGGCTCTGGAGGTAATCTAGGGGGATGATGCACCCGTGTGGGGGGGGGGTCGGATGATGTACCCGTGTGGGGGCTCTGGGGGGGGGGGGGTGTCGGATGATGCACCCGTGTGGGGGCTGTGTGGGGGATGCTGCGGGCTGGGGTGGCATGTCTATGGCTCTGGTGGGGGGTATGCTGCGGGCTGGTGGTTGCTCTGGAGGGATGCTGCAGGCTTGTGGGGGCTCTGGGTGCATGCTGCGGGCTCTGGGTGCTCTGTGGGTATTCTGGGGGGGATGCTGCGGGCTTGATGATGCACGCTTGGGGGGGGAGGAGGGATGAGGCACGCGTGTGGGGGCTCTGGGAGATCCATGTAGCTCTCAGATGTCATGTAGGTAGGGCTTCATTCCATGGGGTAGGGCTTAATTTCAAGGTATATAAAAAAAAAGGGACTTCAAATAAAAATTAAATGAACACAAAAAGCACTAATTGAAATATTTTTTTCGTATTTATGTTTGCAGCCCCTTTAAAAACCCTTTGAGGACCAAGGCACATATATGTCCCATAGTTTTAAACTGGAAAAAAATTTGATTGAATAAAATTTAAGGTCCTCGAAGGTTTAAGTAGGTCATAAATTCATATGAATACTTGCTCATACAATTGCACATGCCAAAAGATGAAGAAGAACAGAATCAAAAATATGACATTAAGTGGAGCACTTACAGGTATTCAAGGTGAAAGAGACCAGCAAAGGCATCGTCTCGAATGACAGTAAATGAGTTAGAATTCAGCAAGCTGAAAATGAAGACAGCAGGTTAGAAGCGAACCAGACTTTATGGTGCTCAGAATTAGTCAAGCAGAATTTATTGACTGCTCTTGCAAAGCACTGAGACTCCCGCTGTGTATAGATGGCGCCGTGAGGCCTCCCGCTGTGTATAGATGGCGCCGTATAGATGGCTACGTGCGGCCTCCTGCTGAGTATACGTGTATAGATGGCTACGTGCGGCCTCCTGCTGAGTATAGATGCCGCACGGCGCTCCCCCCAGAGACAGCAGGAGGCTGCACAGCGCCATCTATACTCAGTGGGAGGCCGCACGTAGCCATCTATACACAGCAGGAGGCTGCACAGCGCCATCTATACTCAGCGGGAGGCCGCACGTAGCCATCTATACACAGCAGGAGGCCGCACGGCACCATCTATACTCAGCGGGCGGCGCACGTAGCCATCTATACACAGCGGGGGCTCGAGGGATGCTGCAGGCTCGTGGTGGCTCTGGGGGGGATGCTGCGGGTCTGTGGGGGATGGTGGGGGCATGCTGTGGGCTCGTGGCTCTGGGGGCATGCTGCGGGCTCGTGGGTGCTCTATGGGGCTGGTGCGGGTTCTGTGGGAGCATGCTGTGGGCTTTGGAGGTAATCTGGGGGGGGATGATGCACCCGTGTGGGGGCTCTAGGGAGGGGGGGGGGGGGGAGGCGGATGATGCACGCGTGTGGGGGCTCTGTGGCGATGCTGCGGGCTGTGGTGGCATGTCTATGGCTCTGGTGGGGGCATGCTGCGGGCTGGTGGTTGCTCTGGAGGGAAGCTGCAGGCTTGTGGGGGCCCTGGGTGCATGCTGCGGGCTCTGTGGGGATGCTGAGGGCATGCTGCGAGCTCGGGGGGATGCTGCGGGCTTGGTGATGCACGCTTGTGGGGGGGGGCGGATGATGCATGCTTGTGGGGGGGGCGGATGATGCATGCTTGTGGGGGGGCGGATGATGCATGCTTGGGGGGGGCGGATGATGCATGCTTGGGGGGGGCGGATGATGCACGCTTGGGGGGGCGGATGATGCACGCTTGGGGGGGCGGATGATGCACGCTTGGGGGGGCGGATGATGCACGCTTGGGGGGGCGGATGATGCACGCTTGGGGGGGCGGATGATGCACGCTTGGGGGGGCTCTGGGGGGGGATGATGCACACGTGTGGGGGCTCTGGGGGGGGATGCTGCGGGCTGTGGTGGCATGTCTATGGCTCTGGTGGGGGCATGCTGCGGGCTGGTGGTTGCTCTGGAGGGAAGCTGCAGGCTTGTGGGGGCTCTGGGTGCATGCTGCGGGCTCTGAGTTCTCTGTGGGGATGCTGAGGGCATGCTGCGGGCTCTGGAGGTATTCTGGGGGGGATACTGCGGGCTTGGTGATGCACGCTTGTGGGGGTGGGCGGATGATGCACGCTTGTGGGGGGGGCGGATGATGCACGCTTGTGGGGGGGCGGATGATGCACGCTTGTGGGGGGGGCGGATGATGCACGCTTGTGGGGGGGGCGGATGATGCACGCTTGTGGGGGGGGCGGATGATGCACGCTTGTGGGGGGGGCGGATGATGCACGCTTGTGGGGGGGGCGGATGATGCACGCTTGGGGGGGGGCAGATGATGCACGCTTGGGGGGGGGCAGATGATGCACGCTTGGGGGGGGGCAGATGATGCACGCTTGGGGGGGGGCAGATGATGCACGCTTGGGGGGGGGGCAGATGATGCACGCTTGGGGGGGGCAGATGATGCACGCTTGGGGGGGGCAGATGATGCACGCTTGGGGGGGGCAGATGATGCACGCTTGGGGGGGCAGATGATGCACGCTTGGGGGGGGCAGATGATGCACGCTTGGGGGGGGCAGATGATGCACGCTTGGGGGGGGCAGATGATGCACGCTTGGGGGGGGCAGATGATGCACGCTTGGGGGGGGCAGATGATGCACGCTTGGGTTGGGGGGGGCAGATGATGCACGCTTGGGGGGGGCAGATGATGCACGCTTGGGGGGGCAGATGATGCACGCTTGGGGGGGGGCAGATGATGCACGCTTGGGGGGGGCAGATGATGCACGCTTGGGGGGGGCAGATGATGCACGCTTGGGGGGGGGCAGATGATGCACGCTTGGGGGGGGGCAGATGATGCACGCTTGGGGGGGGGCAGATGATGCACGCTTGGGGGGGGGCAGATGATGCACGCTTGGGGGGGGCAGATGATGCACGCTTGGGGGGGCAGATGATGCACGCTTGGGGGGGGCAGATGATGCACGCTTGGGGGGGCTCTGGGGGGGGATGATGCACACGTGTGGGGGCTCTGGGGGGGATGCTGCGGGCTGTGGTGGCATGTCTATGGCTCTGGTGGGGGCATGCTGCAGGCTGGTGGTTGCTCTGGAGGGAAGCTGCAGGCTTGTGGGGGCCCTGGGTGCATGCTGCGGGCTCTGTGGGGATGCTGAGGGCATGCTGCGAGCTCGGGGGGATGCTGCGGGCTTGGTGATGCACGCTTGTGGGGGGGGGCGGATGATGCATGCTTGTGGGGGGGCGGATGATGCATGCTTGTGGGGGGGCGGATGATGCATGCTTGTGGGGGGGCGGATGATGCATGCTTGTGGGGGGGCGGATGATGCATGCTTGTGGGGGGGCGGATGATGCATGCTTGTGGGGGGGCGGATGATGCACGCTTGGGGGGGCGGATGATGCACGCTTGGGGGGGCTCTGGGTGCATGCTGCGGGCTCTGAGTTCTCTGTGGGGATGCTGAGGGCATGCTGCGGGCTCTGGAGGTATTCTGGGGGGGATACTGCGGGCTTGGTGATGCACGCTTGTGGGGGTGGGCGGATGATGCACGCTTGTGGGGGGGGCGGATGATGCACGCTTGTGGGGGGGGGCGGATGATGCACGCTTGTGGGGGGGGCGGATGATGCACGCTTGTGGGGGGGCGGATGATGCACGCTTGTGGGGGGGCGGATGATGCACGCTTGTGGGGGGCGGATGATGCACGCTTGTGAGGGGGGGGGCGGATGATGCACGCTTGGGGGGGGCGGATGATGCACGCTTGGGGGGGGCAGATGATGCACGCTTGGGGGGGGCAGATGATGCACGCTTGGGGGGGGCAGATGATGCACGCTTGGGGGGGGCAGATGATGCACGCTTGGGGGGGGCAGATGATGCACGCTTGGGGGGGGCAGATGATGCACGCTTGGGGGGGGCAGATGATGCACGCTTGGGGGGGGCAGATGATGCACGCTTGGGGGGGCAGATGATGCACGCTTGGGGGGGGCAGATGATGCACGCTTGGGGGGGGCAGATGATGCACGCTTGGGGGGGGCAGATGATGCACGCTTGGGGGGGGCAGATGATGCACGCTTGGGGGGGGCAGATGATGCACGCTTGGGGGGGGCAGATGATGCACGCTTGGGGGGGGCAGATGATGCACGCTTGGGGGGGGCAGATGATGCACGCTTGGGGGGGGCAGATGATGCACGCTTGGGGGGGCAGATGATGCACGCTTGGGGGGGGCAGATGATGCACGCTTGGGGGGGGCAGATGATGCACGCTTGGGGGGGGCAGATGATGCACGCTTGGGGGGGGCAGATGATGCACGCTTGGGGGGGGGCAGATGATGCACGCTTGGGGGGGGCAGATGATGCACGCTTGGGGGGGGCAGATGATGCACGCTTGGGGGGGGGGCAGATGATGCACGCTTGGGGGGGGCAGATGATGCACGCTTGGGGGGGGCAGATGATGCACGCTTGGGGGGGGGCAGATGATGCACGCTTGGGGGGGGGCAGATGATGCACGCTTGGGGGGGGGCAGATGATGCACGCTTGGGGGGGGGCAGATGATGCACGCTTGGGGGGGGGGCAGATGATGCACGCTTGGGGGGGGGCAGATGATGCACGCTTGGGGGGGGCAGATGATGCACGCTTGGGGGGGGCAGATGATGCACGCTTGGGGGGGGGCAGATGATGCACGCTTGGGGGGGGCAGATGATGCACGCTTGGGGGGGGCAGATGATGCACGCTTGGGGGGGGCAGATGATGCACGCTTGGGGGGGGCAGATGATGCACGCTTGGGGGGGGCAGATGATGCACGCTTGGGGGGGCAGATGATGCACGCTTGGGGGGGGCAGATGATGCACGCTTGGGGGGGGCAGATGATGCACGCTTGGGGGGGGCAGATGATGCACGCTTGGGGGGGGCAGATGATGCACGCTTGGGGGGGCAGATGATGCACGCTTTGGGGGGGCAGATGATGCACGCTTGGGGGGGCAGATGATGCACGCTTGGGGGGGCAGATGATGCACGCTTGGGGGGGCAGATGATGCACGCTTGGGGGGGCAGATGATGCACGCTTGGGGGGGCAGATGCACGCGTGTGGGGGCTCTGGGAGCTCCGTGGGCATGCTACGGGCTGGTGGTGGCTCTGGAGGAATGCTGCGGGCTTGTGGGGGCATGCTGCGGGCTGGTGGGGGCTCTGGAGGGATGCTGCGGGCTGGTGGTGGCTCTGGAGGGATGCTGCGGGCTGGTGGTGATGCTGGGGGCATGCTGCGGGCTGTGGTGGCATGTCTATGGCTCTGGTGGGGGCTCTATGGACATGCTACGGGCTGGTGGTGGCTCTGGAGGGATGCTGCGGGCTTGTGGGGGCTCTGGGGGGATGCTGCGGGCTGGTGGGGATGCTGGGGGCATGCTGCGGGCTGTGGTGGCATGTCTATTGCTCTGGTGGGGGCTGTGTGGGCATGCTGCGGGGTGGTGGTGGCTCTGGAGGAATGCTGCGGGCTTGTGGGGACGCTGGGGGCTCTGGGGGGGGGCTGATGATGCACGCGTGTGGGGGCTCTGGGGGGATGCTGCGGGCTGTGGTGGCATGTCTATGGCTCTGGTGGGGGCATGCTGCGGGCTGGTGGTTGCTCTGGAGGGAAGCTGCAGGCTTGTGGGGGCTCTGGGTGCATGCTGCGGGCTCTGGGTGCTCTGTGGGGATGCTGAGGGCATGCTGCGGGCTCTGGAGGTATTCTGGGGGGGATGCTGCGGGCTTGATGATGCACGCTTGTGGGGGGCGCAGATGATGCACGCTTGTGGGGGGGACAGATGATGCACGCTTGTGGGGGGGGGGCGGATAAGGCACGCTTGTGGGGGGGGCATCCCAGCAGATGGCCCCCTGCAAACATTATATCCCCCCAGAGACCCCATAATGAGAGTGTGCCCGCCCCCCTGCAGCCCCCTATTCAGCCCTGGCAGCCGGCAACATCACCATCCCCATGGCCTCATAGCTGAAATCATGGAACGTGTATTCAGCTTCCAAAAAGTCCAAAAAGCCTCACCTTCCACGGCTCCTGCCTTTTCGAATAGCTAGATAAGATGATCTCTAATGCCATGGGGGGTAAGAGTATTTTGTTTCCGCAACAGAGGGCCAAATGCCCTCCTCCCAAGAGACGCACAGTCCAGTTTTGGTCCTTTCGGAAATTTTCAGTGTGGAAAAGCAACCAAAAGGACAACACTCCGGCCCACCAGGAAAAGAAGAGACCTTCCTTTAGGCTAGCCCCCTCCTGGCATCAACGAACCCACCAGCGCTGGTCTGCCAGGCCCGGATCTAGAAGATTCCCACCTGGGATGTTTCTTGGGGTGGGCGGCCGTCTCCTTTGGTTCCAGGATGAGTGGCTCTCGGTAGTCAACAACTCTTGGGTCTGAGACGTTGTCGACTACAGCCACAAAATAGATTTTTCCACGCTGCCTTGTTTTCGAGACCACTTTCCCCAAAGACCCCCTTCCCTTATTCCTGGGTTTTTCAAGGCTATTGATTTGCTATCCAAAGCAGCATCATGATCTCAGTTCCAGGACGCTGAGACATCAGACACCGGAGGCAGGCCGAGGGGTCGGGGCAAAGCCAAAGACCTTACCCACAATCCTCCCATAAATGCACTTTTATAAAATTAGAATTATTTCTATACATAATGGTAAAATGTTATTTCTATAATATTTCTACAATTAAACGTTTGAGATTTCTGTGGTAATGGTTATTTTGTTTCTTTTAAACCTGTTCTGAATGTAAATAAAACATTTCTCTGATTACGTTTCCACATTGTATTTTAGCCTTTCATTTTACTCATAGGGCAGGAAAAGCCCATGATGCACCTGTGTAAACCATATAAAAGGTACTATAATAACATGGCTTAGACAGGTAACCCACTTTTCAAACAATGAAGTTCACTTGTACAAGCTGCATAGATGAAAACCTGCTTTAGGCTGTGTGCCCACGATGCAGAAATGCTCAGGATTTTATCCTGTGAGTTTCTGCAACTCCCTGGCAGAAAAAAACGCATGCGGATTGTCCATGCGGATCGTCCATGCGGATCGTCCATGCGGATCGTCCATGCGGATTGTCCATGCTGTAAGGCAGCGCTAGTCATCATCCTGGGGAATACTCGCTGCAGCGCGTCAATTAATGCACACCAGCAATGTCTTTCTGGTTTTCACACTTCAGCAGTTTATTATACTTCATAAACCGCAGTTCACACATATAATGTCCACGAGCTCAAGTGGCAGACAGGCCCACTTGGCTCCAGATACAGCCTTCAGCAAGGTAATACTATAGCAATGTCCATATAACAAAGTGTATTACCTTTGTCAGGTTTTAGCTGCTTCAGTCCATTTGGTTCCGCCACCACTGTGGCTCTACAGCTTACCACACGTGGTCTCCAGCCCTTATCCCGTCCAAGGCCACTGGCATCTCTCACACACACAGATCCAGGCTCTGCCCTCCAGGACGCTTATCCTCCAAAACCTCTGGCTCTCCAAGGCTTACTGGCATCACTTACACACACAAGGATCCAGGCTTCACCCTCCAGGAGTCCACCAAGCTTCATCAGGCCTCACACGGTGCCACACACACGGGTAACAGGCCTCAGGCCTATCACACCCCTTGCACCCCTGCATACTTCTGTCTCAAATTACCAGGGTTTTTATATCCTATAGAAACAGCCACAGGACCTGTGCTTATCTCACAGTCACATGTCCAGACCTTCTGTTGTGCAAAAGGACCTGTGTGATGTCACAGTCATGTGACCAGTCAGCTGAGGGAGGTACGTGGTCCGTCAAAACACACACTGAACCATTAAAGGGATGCCTGCTGCATCACAATGCGGATTGTGCATGCGGATTGTACATGCGGATTATGCATGCGGATTGTACATGCGTTTTGCTGCCAGGGACAAGCGGAAGTGAAGCGTTCTTCACTTGCATTTCCGCATGCGGGTTGTCAAGCGCTTTCCAAGCGATTTTAGCATCACTTGGAAAGTGTTTGACAACTTGGTCACACTAAATAAATCCATGCAACCGGCATGGATTTATATAGTGTGACCGAAAGAATGTTAAAAAAATAAATATATACTTACCCTCTGATGGCCCCCGGTGTCCTGCTTTCCCTCCGTTCTCCCTTGCCAGCAGCGATACACTGAAGGACCTGCCGACGTCAGCGTCGCGTGACCTGTCACATGACTATAATGTCAGCACAGGTCCTTCAGTATATCGCGAACTTCCGGCATGAGAGGAGGAGTGCAGCGGGGGGCCGCCAGAAGGTAAGTATATATTTATTTTTTATTTTATTCTTTTTTTTTTCTTTGCAGTTTTCTATGGTACCCTGGTCCGGAGGACGGTCTCCTCTCCTCTATACCTGGGTACCATCCGCACACTAGAACGCATGGAATGCGCATCTACATATACAGTGATGCGTAATCCATGCGATCTAATGCAAGTCAATGGCGGCGAAAATGCAGCACTTCCGCAAAATAATTGGTAGTGCTGTGTTTTTTTCCGCAATGATAATCCGCAGAGGAAATTTCCGCAGCATGTGCACAGCACATGCGGATTATCATTGGGGAACATGGCAGGCCTTCTACCATGTGTTTTTTAAGCGTTTCTGCAGCGTTTTTGCTTAAAAAATGCATCGTGGGCACACAGCCTTAAGGGAACCTGTCACCTGTTTTTCCCCATATAAAGTACGACCACCACCTGTATGCCCTAGAGTGCTGTAAAGAAGTCGGACGGTACTAGATAGTGCCTGCCGTGCCTCAGACCACACGGGAGGACGGTACTAGATAGTGCCTGCCGTGCCTCAGACCACACGGGAGGACGGTACTAGATAGTGCCTCAGACCACACGAGAGGACGGTACTAGATTGTGCCTGCCGTGCCTCAGACCGCACAGGAGGACGGTACTAGATTGTGCCTGCCGTGCCTCAGACCGCACGGGAGGACGGTACTAGATAGTGCCTGCCGTGCTTCAGACCACACGGGAGGACGGTACTAGATAGTGCCTGCCGCTCTTCAGACCACACGAGAGGACGGTACTAGATAGTGCCTGCCGCTCTTCAGACCACACGAGAGGACGGTACTAGATAGTGCCTGCCGTGCCTCAGACCGCACGGGAGGACGGTACTAGATTGTGCCTGCCGTGCCTCAGACCGCACGGGAGGACGGTACTAGATAGTGCCTGCCGCTCTTCAGACCGCACGGGAGGACGGTACTAGATAGTGCCTGCCGCTCTTCAGACCACACGAGAGGACGGTACTAGATAGTGCCTGCCGTGCCTCAGACCACACGGGAGGACGGTACTAGATAGTGCCTGCCGCTCTCTTCAGACCACACGGGAGGACGGTACTAGATTGTGCCTGCCGTGCCTCAGACCGCACGGGAGGACGGTACTAGATTGTGCCTGCCGTGACTCAGACCGCACGGGAGGACGGTACTAGATAGTGCCTGCCGTGCTTCAGACCACACGAGAGGACGGTACTAGATAGTGCCTGCCGTGCCTCAGACCACACGAGAGGACAGTACTAGATAGTGCCTGCCGCTCTTCAGACCACACGAGAGGACGGTACTAGATTGTGCCTGCCGTGACTCAGACCGCACGGGAGGACGGTACTAGATAGTGCCTGCCGTGCCTCAGACCACACGAGAGGACGGTACTAGATTGTGCCTGCCGTGACTCAGACCGCACGGGAGGACGGTACTAGATAGTGCCTGCCGCTCTTCAGACCACACGAGAGGACGGTACTAGATTGTGCCTGCCGCTCTTCAGACCACACGGGAGGACGGTACTAGATAGTGCCTGCCGCTCTTCAGACCACACGGGAGGACGGTACTAGATTGTGCCTGCCGTGCCTCAGACCGCACGGGGGGACGGTACTAGATAGTGCCTGCCATGCTTCAGACCACACGGGAGGACGGTACTAGATAGTGCCTGCCGCTCTTCAGACCACATGCTGCAGATAAAAAAAATAAATCAAAATATGACTGAAAGAGCACCACAGCAACAAAATATAGTACATTGATAAACAGTGTTATAATTATATCTATAATATAATCAGCTAAGCGTCCCTCTGTCTGAAGCCTCGATAGACTGCGCATGTGCGACACGTAGTCTGGCTCTAGACAGAAGAACGCATGGAGCCGTTACAGGTAAGAGCAGTGTATGGCGCCGGAGATCGCGGTATGCCTAGACACTGAATGCATACTTATATACTTACCTGACCGGGAGGACCGTTGCCGCGGCGCCTCTCTCTTTGCCGGAGACCAGGGCAGGAGTGAGGCGTCGTTTCGGCGCATGCGCATAGCGCTATCCAGCGCCATTTTACTGAAGACACATTTGCAGTGTTTCTTCAGCAAAGTGGCGCCGGACAGCGCGGTATGGGCACGCACGTACTCCGGCGCCGCACTCCTCCCCCGGCAGAGCAGGACACAATACCAGGATTGGGGGGTGAGGGACGCCATGCATACCAGTATTGGAGGGTGAGGGACGCCATGCATACCAGGATTGGGGGATGAGGGACGCCATGCATACCAGGATTGGGGGATGAGGGACGCCATGCATACCAGGATTGGGGGATGAGGGACGCCATGCATACCAGGATTGGGGGATGAGGGACGCCATGCATACCAGGATTGGGGGATGAGGGATGCCATACATACCAGGATTGGGGGGTAAGGGGCCCATACATACCAGGATTGGGGGGTGAGGGGCCCCATCCATACCAGGATTGGGGGATGAGGGGCCCTATGCATACCAGGATTAGAGGATGAGGGATGCCATACATACCAGGATTGGGGGATGAGGGGTGCCATGCATACCAGGATTGGGGATGAGGGGTGCCACGCATACCAGCATTGGGCAATGAGGGGGGCCACGCATACCAGGATTGGGGGATGAGGGGTACCATGAATACCAGGATTGGGGGATGTGGGGGCCACACATACCAGCATTGGGGGATGAGGGGGGCCACGCATACCAGGATTGGGGGGTGAGAGGTGCCATGCATCCCAGTATAGGATGATGGGGGCAGCACAAATACCAGGAGGGGGGCAGCACATACCAGCATGGGAGAATATATACCAATAAAGATGCTCGCCACCCGGGTGTAGAACGGATTCAGTAGTGTGAGAGAAAAGAATCCATCTTGTTTCTCTGTGGTATCCATTTTGTTTTCACTCTTATGTAATGGTCATCAGGTAACACTGATGGGCAGTGAGGTTTCACATTACTATTCACTCCCTTAAGGTTACTATTGGTTCATAGGTCAGAGGGAACTATTCCTTTGTCTCTGACCCTATTTAAAGTGCCACATGTGCTAATAAAGCAGATGTCTTTTCTAGTACACCATACAAGGCTGTGCTGTATTGATTTCCCGAGCGCTCGTAAAACAAATCTTATTAATTTGGAGTTCGGAAGGCGTAGAAGAGAGCGTATTTCGCTCACAGTAGCTAGTTTATTTATACGGGGCTGTTCACCGTATCCGGGACAGTTGGAACTAGAGCTGAGAGGATCAATTCATGGGACGCTGGACAGGAGGCCACGAATCTCTTACCTATAGTGTTGCACGAGCATGCTCGGTTTACCCTTTCACCGTGCACGCTCGGTTGCTGCCCGAGTATTTTCGGCGTGCTCGGTATCTATGCTCGGGCCGCTGGGGCTGTTAGACAGCTGTGACACATGCAGGGATTGCCTAACAAACATGCAATCCCTGCATGTGTCACAGCTGTCTAACAGCCGCGACACATGCAGCCGCGGCGGCTCGAGCATAGATGCCGAAAATACTCAGGCAGCACCTGAGCGTGCTCTGTGAGAGGGTTAAGAGAACACGCTCATGCGTCACTACTAACCTTGCCTCATCCGGCGTGACTTTTGATGAGGCTGGCATGGTGTCATCTGTGCGTCGTGCTTCTTTCACTTGGGATCTATGGATTTATTTTCTGTCCATTCCACTTTCTCATCTTTATGTAGCTTCACTATTTGACATTGGCTTTTTTGTGTCTGCAAGGCCGTGTTCACATGTTGAATAAATACTGTATTTTTTTTTGTTTTCTGCAGATGTCCACACCAAACTACACAATAACAATCTTCTCTGATTATTGCGTACTTGCTGCATTTTTTTATGCCTTTTCCCCCTTATTTGATGTTTTTTGGTGCAGATGTGAAGCCGCATTGTTCATTTTTTGTTATAATACAGAATAGCTTTGATTCTGCTCTTAAGGTAACTGCAGTCTTTTTACCTGCGTTTTCTCTCTTTTTAGGCTCCACATAGAAGTCTCTAGACGTAAAATAAACCATAACCGTACAGATCAGCAGCGTCTTTAGACCACAGAGCCGTTTTCATGAAATCACATTCACTTTTCTTGGCCATTTAAATGCTGCAAAATGACTGTTCCAAAGAAGCAGATGAAAAAACACAGCACTTATGCTACATCTGAACACGGCCTAAATGTGCAAGTGCAGTGGATGTGATTTAATGAAATCTACGCCTGCAGTGAGTCTAAAGACGCTGCTGAACTGTGCGGATTTCATGCATTTTATTATATATATATATAAGCCTCTGTGGAGCCTGTAAAAAAAAAAACATTTTTAAGCTCAAAAATCTAAGTTTTTCTGTAGTATTAAAAATGTAGATTCACAGCTTCACCAAAACACATTTTAAGGGGGAAAACTCAAAAGAAACTCAGCAAACACACAATAATAAGATTGTTATTTTGTTGTATGGTGCGGACACCTGCATAAAAAAATGCAGTCTTCATGTTGTGTGAACTTGGCTTTAGTGTTACATTTTATTCAACTTTTTATTTAATTTTTATGGCTTTAATAGAGACTAGCACACCTTTTCATTTTGTGGGATTGAAATTCAGCTGTTATACAGAGCTGAGTGCAGAACACAAAAATATATTTTTATAATTTGCCAGTGTGATAGCGCAAGCTATAGTAGCCCACCTTATCAGTTTTTGGGGGTGAAATTGATTTGTATGCACAGTAAAAAAAATATAATTTTTTTTCTGTTGCTAGCCAGAGTCCACCTAGTCCTTTTGTGGTGGTAAAATTCAGCTGTATGCAGAGACACCTCGTACACGTGCGGCTCTGCTCCACACACCTCGTACACGTGCGGCTCTGCTCCACACACCTCGTACACGCGCGGCTCCGCTCTGCACACCTCGTACACGCACTGCTCCGCTCCATACACTTTGTACACGCGCAGCTCCGCTCTGCACACCTCGTACACGCACGGCTCCACTACGTACAGCTCGTACGCGCACGGCTCCGCTCCATACACTTTGTACACGCGCAGCTCCGCTCTGCACACCTCGTACATGCACGGCTCCGCTCCGTACAGCTCGTACACGCAGGCTCCGTTCCGTACAACTCGTACACGCGCGGCTCCGTTCCGTACAGCTCGTACACGCGCGACTCCACTCCGTACACCTTGTACACGCGCGGTTCCCCTCCTTACACCTCGTACACGTGCAACTCCGCTCTGCACACTCGTACACGCGCTGCTCTGCTCTGTACACCTCGTACACATGCGGCTATCTTCCGCACACCTTGTACACGCGTGGCTCCTCTCCGTACATCTCGTACACGCGCGGCTCCGCTCCAGCTCCGCACACTCGTACACGCGCTGCTCTGCTCAGTACACTTCGTACACCCGCGGCTCCGCTCTGCCCATCTTGTACATGCGTGGCTCTGCTCTGCACACATCGTACACGCGTGGCTCTGCTCTGCACACATCGTACACGCGCGGCTCTGCTCCGCACACATCGTACACGCGCGACTCAGCTCCATACAACTCGTACATGTGCGGCTCCACTCTGTACACCTAGTACACATGCGGCTCCGCTCCGTACACCTCGTACATGCACTGCTCTGCTCTGTACACCTCGTACACGCGTGGCTCCGCACACCTCGTACACGCGCAGCTTCACTCCGCAGACTCGTAATTGCGCGGCTCTGCTCCATACACCTCGTACACGCGCGACTCCGCTCCGCACACATCATTCAAGCGCGACTCCGCTCCGTACAACTCGTGCAAACTACTCTGTACACCTCGTACACACGCGGCTCCGCTTCGCACACTCGTACACGCGCGACTCCGCTCCATACACCTCGTACACGCTCGGCTCCGCTCCTTACAGCTTGTACACGCGCGGCTCCTCTCCGTACAGCTCGTCCACGCACGGTTCCGCTCCGTACACCTTGTACACGTGCGGATCCGCTCCGCACACTCGTACACGCGCTGCTCTGCTCTGTACACCTCGTACACGCGCGGCTCCGCTCCGAACACCTCGTACACGCTCGGCTCTGCTCCGTACACCTCGTACACTTGTGGCTCCGCTCTGTACAACTCATACACGCGTGGCTTCGCTCCATACATCTTGTACACGCTCGGCTCTGCTCCAGCTCCGCACACATCGTACAAGCGCTGCTCTGCTCCGCACACATCGTACACGCGCGACGCCGCTCCGTACACCTTGTACACATGATGATCCGCTCCGCACACTCGTACATTCGCGGCTCTGCTCCGTACACCTCGTACACATGTGGCACCACTCCGTACACCTCGTACACACGTGGCTTCGCTCTGTACATTTCGTACACGCCACGCTCCGCTCCAGCTCTGCACACTTGTACACGCTCTGCTCTGTACACCTCGAACACGGGCGGCTCCGTACACCTTGTACACGTGCGGCTCCTCTCCAGCTCGGCACACTCGTACACGTGATGCTCTGCTCTGTACACCTCGAACATGCGCGGCTCCGCTCTGCACATCTCGTACACGGGCGGCTCTGCTCCGCACACATCGTACACGTGCGACGCCGCTCCGTACGCCTTGTACACGCGCGGCTCAGCTCCGTACAATTCGTACATGTGCGGCTCCGCTCCGTACACCTCGTACACGGGCGGCTCCGCTCCACACACTCGTACACGCGCGGCTCTGCTTCGTACACCTCGTACACTCGCAGCTCTGCTTTGTACACGCGTGACTCTGCTCTTACATCTCGTACACACGCGGCTCCGCTCCGCACACTCGTACACGCGCGGCTCCGCTCTGTACACCTCGAACACGCGCGGCTCTGCTCCGTACACTTCGTAAACGCGTGGCTCCGGTCCGTACTCCTCATATAAGCGTGGCTCCGCTCCGTACACCTCGTACATGCGCGGCTCCGCTCCACTCTGAACACTCGTATACGCGCTGCTCCGCACACCTTGTACACGCGCGTCTACGCTCCGTACACCTCGTACTTGCGCAGCTTTGCTCCGTACACCTCGTACTTGGCGGCGTCTCTACATACACCTTGTACACGTGCGGCTCCACTCTGCTCCGCACACATCGTACACGTGCGGTTCGCTCCGTACACCTTGTACACGCGCTGCTCTGCTCTGCACACCTTGTAAATGCGCGACTCTGCTCCGCACACCTCATACACGTGCGGCTCCGCTCCATACACCTCGTACACGCGTGGCTCCGCTCCTTACACGTCGTACACTCGCTGCTCTGCTCTGTACACCGCGTACACGTGCGGCTCTGCTCTGCACACCTCGTACATGCGCGGCTCCGCTCTGCACACCTCATACACGTGCGGCTCCGCTCCATACACCTCGTACACGTGTGGCTCCGCTCCTTACACATCGTACACTTGCTGCTCTGCTCTGTACACCTCGTACACGTGCGGCTCTGCTCTGTACACCTCGTACACGCGCGGCTCCGCTCCGCACACTCGTACATGGGCGGCTCCGCTTCGCACACTCGTACACACGCGGCTCTGCTCCGTACACCTCGTACACGCGCGGCTCTGCACCGTACAACTCACACATGCGTGACTACTCCGAACACCTCGTACACTCGCGGCTCCGCTCCGCACACTCATACACGCGCAGCTCTGCACCTTACATCTCGTACACACGCGGCTCCGCTCCGCACACTCGTACACGCGCGGCTCTGCTCTGTACACTTCGTACACCCGCGGCTCCGCACACTTGTACACGCGCGGCTCCGCTCCGCACACTCGTATACGCGCGTCTCTGCTCCGTACACCTCGTACACGCGCGTCTCTGCTCCGTACACCTCGTACACTCGCAGCTCCGCTCCGCACACTCGTACTCGCGTGGCTCCGCTCCGCACACTCGTACATGCGCGGCTCTGCTCCTTACATCTCGTACACACGCGGCTCCACTCCGCACACTCATACACTGGAGACTCTGCTCCATACACCTCCTACACGCGTGGCTCCGCTTTGTACACCTCGTACACACGCGGCTCCGCTCCGCACACTCGTACACTGGAGACTCTGCTCCATACACCTCCGACACGCGTGGCTCCGCTTTGAACACCTCGAACACGCGCGGCTCCGCTCCGTACACCTCGTACAAGCGTGGCTCCGCTCCGTACACCTCGTACACGCGCGGCTCTGCTCCTTGCACGTCGTTCACGTGCGGCTCCGCTCCGCACACCTCGTAAACGCGTGGCTTTGCTCCGTACACCTTGTACACGCGCGGATCCGCTCCGCACACTGGTACTAGCGCGGCTCTTCTCCGTACACTTCATACACGCGTGGCTCCGCTCTGCACGTATCGTACACGCCCGACTCTGCTTCGTACACCTCGTACACGCGCGACTCCGCTCGGCACACCTCATACACGCGTGGCTCAGCTCCACACACATCGTACACGCTCGACTCCGCTCCACACACCTCGTACACGTGCGGCTCTGCTCCACACACCTCGTACACGCGTGTCTCTGCTCCACACACCTCGTACACGTGCGGCTCCGCTCCGCACACCTCGTACACGCACGGTTCCGCTCCGTACAGCTCGTACACTTGCTGCTCCGCTCCGTACACCTCATACACGCGTGGCTCCGCTCCGTACACCTCGCACACGCACGGCTCCGCTCCGCACACCTCGTCCACGCGCGGCTCCGCTCCGCACACCTCGTACACGTGTGTTTCTGCTCCACAACCTCATACATGCTGGGCTCCGCTCCGCACACCTCGTACACGTGTGTTTCTGCTCCACAACCTCATACACGCTGGGCTCCGCTCTGCACACCTCGTACACGCACGGCTCCTCTCCCTACAGCTCGTACACGCACGGCTCCACTCCTTAAATGTCGTACACGTGCGGCTCCGCACACCTCGTACACACGCGACTCCGCTCTGTAAACCTCGTAAATGCGCGGCTCCGCTCCGTACACCTCGTAAACTCGCGGCTCCACTCCGTACACCTCATACACGTGCGGCTCCGCTCCGCACACTCTCCGCACACATGCTCTGATCCGTACACCTCGTACACGCGCGGCTCCGATCCGTACGGCTCGTACACGCGTGGCTCCGCTCCGTACAGCTTGTACATGCGCGGCTCCGCTCCGTACACCTTGTACACGTGCGGATCCGCTCCGCAAACTCGTACACACGCTGCTCTGCTCTGTACACCTCGTACACGCGCGGCTCCGCTCTGCACACTCGTACACGTGCGGCTCTGCTCCGTACACCTCGTATATGCACAGCTATGCTCCGTACAGCTAGTACACGTGCGGCTCCGCGCCGTACACCTAGTACAAGCGCGGATCTGCTCCGCACACTCGTACACTCACTGCTCTGCTCTGTACACCTCGTACACATGCGGCTCCGCTCCGCACACCTTGTACATACGCGGCTCTGCTCCGTACACCTAGTACACATGTGGCTCCACTCCGTACACCTCGTACACGCGTTGCTTCGCTCCGTACATCTCGTACACACGCGGCTCCGCTCCAGCTCTGCACACTCGTACACATGCTGCTCTGCTCTGTACACCTCGTACATGGGTGGCTCTGCTCCGCACACATCGTACACACGCGATGCTGCTCCGTACGCCTTGTACATGTGCTGCTCAACTCCGTACAACTCGTAAAAGCGCGGCTCCGCTCTATACACCTCGTACACGTGCGGCTCTGCTCCGTACACCTCATAGACGCGCAATACCCCTCCGTACACCTCGTACACGCGTGGCTCCGCTCCGCACACCTTGTACACGTGCGGATCTGCTCCGCACACCTCATACACGCGCGGATCTGCTCCGCACACCTCATACACGCGTGTCTCCGCTCTGCACACCTCGTACACGCACGGCTGTGCTCCACAACTCGTACACGTGCGGCTCCGCTCCGCACACCTCGTACACACGCGGCTCAGCTCCACACACCTCGTACACGCGTGTCTCCGCTCCACACACCTCGTACATGCGCGGCTCCGCTCTGCACATTTCGTACACGCGCTGCTCTGCTGTGTACACCTCATACACACACGGCTCCGCTCCACACACCTCGTACATGCGCGGCTCCGCTCCGCACACCTTGTACATGCGCGGCTCCGCTCCGCACACCTTGTACACGCGCAACTCCGCTTTGCACACCTCGTACACGCGTGACTCCGCACACTCGTACATGCGCAGCTCTGCTCCGCACATCTCGTACACGCACGGTTCCGCTCCATACACTTTGTACACGCGCAGCTCCGTTCTGCACATCGTACACGCACGGCTCCGCTCTGTACAGCTCGTACACGCGCGGCTCCGCTCCGTACAGCTCGTACACGTGCGGCTCCACTCCGTACACCTTGTACACACACGGATCCGCTCCACACACCTCATACACGCGTGTCTCCGCTCTATACACCTCGTACACGCGCGGCTCCGCTCCGTACACCTTGTACACGAGCGGCTAAGCTCCGCACACTCGTACACTTGCGGCTCTGCTCTGCACACCTCGTACACGCGTGGGTCCACTCCGCACACCTCGTACACGCATGTCTGCGCTCTGCACACCTCGTACATGCACGGCTCCGCTCTGTACAGCTCGTACACATGCGGCTCCGCTCCATACAGCTCGTACACGCACGGCTCCGCTCCGTACAGCTCGCACACGCGCGGCTCCGCTCCGTACACTTTGTACACTCGCGGATCCGCTCCGCACACCTCGTACACGCGCGGCTCCGCTCCATACACTTTGTACACGCGCAGCTCTGCTCTGCACACCTCGTACATGCACGGCTCCGCTCCGTACAACTCATACACGCGCGGCTCCGCTCCATACACTTTGTACACGCGCGGATCCGCTCCGCACACCTCGTACACGATTGGCTCCGCTCCGCACACTCGTACATGTGCGGCTCTGCTCTGCACACCTCGTACACGCGCGACTCCGCTCCGCACACTTCGTACACGCGCGGCTGTACTCCACACACCTCGTACACGCGTGTCTCCTCTCCACACCTCGTACTTGCGCGGCTCTGCTCCACATACCCCGTACACGCATGGCTCCGCTCTGCACACCTCGTACACGCTAAGCTCCGCTCCGTACACCCTGTACATGCGTGGATCCGCTCCGCACACTCGTACACGCGCTGCTCTGCTCCGTACACCTCGTACACGTGCGGCCCGCTCCGTACAGCTCGTACACGCGCGGCTTTTCTCTGTACACTTTGTACATGCGCTGATCCGCTCCGCACACCTCGTACACATGCGGCTCCGCTCCATACAACTCATACACGATTGGCTCTGCTCCGTACACCTTGTACACGCATGGTTCCGCTCCATACACTTTCTACACGTGCAGCTCCGCTCTGCACACCTCGTACATGCACGGCTCCGCTCTGTACAGCTTATACACGCGCGGCTCCGCTCTGTACACTTTGTACACGTGTGGATCCGCTCCACTCCGCACACCTTGTACACGATTGGCTCCGCTCCGCACACTCGTACATGTGCGGCTCTGCTCCGCACACCTTGTACACGCGCGGCTCCGCTCAGCACACCTCTTACACGCACGGCTCTGCTCCACACACCTCGTACACGTACGGCTCTGCTCTGCACACCTTGTACACGCCTGTCTCCACTCCATACACCTCGTACACGCGCGGCTCCGCTCCACACACCTCATACACGCGCAGCTCCACTCCGCACACCTTGTACACGCGTGTCTCCGCTCCACACACCTCGTACACGCGCGGCTCCGCTCTGCACACCTCATACATGCTCGGCTCCGCACACTCTTACACGCGCGGCTCCGCTCCGCACACTCGTACACACGCTGCTCTGCTCCGTACAGCTCGTACACGCGCAGCTTTTCTCTGTACACTTTGAACACGCGCGGATCCGCTCCGCACACTCGTAAATGCGCAGCTCTGCTCCATACACCTCGTACACGCGCGGCTCCGTTTCGCACACATCATACACGCTCGGCTCCGCTCCGTACAACTCGTACACGCGCGTCTCCATTCCGTAAAACTCGTACATGCGCGGCCCCTCTCCGCACACCTCGTACACGCGCGGCTCTGCTCCGTACACGTCGTACACACGCGCCTCCGCTCCGTACACCTCGTACTTGCGCAGTTTCGCTCCGTACACCTCGTACTTGCGCGGCCTCGCTCCGTACACATTGTACACGTGTGGCTCCACTCCGCTCCGCACACCTCGGACACGTGCGGCTCCGCTCCGTACACCTCGTACATTCGCGGCTCTGCTCTGCACACCTCGTACACGCGCGTCTCCGCTCCTTACACGTTGTACATGCGCTGCTCTGCACACCTCGTAAACGCGCGACTCTGCTCCGCACACCTCGTACACGCGCGTCTCCGCTCCTTACACGTCGTACATGCGCTGCTCTGCTCTGCACACCTCGTACACGCGCGGCTCCGCTCCGCACACCTCGTACACGTGTGACTCTGCTCCGCACACCTCGTACACGCGCGTCTCCGCTCCTTACACGTCGTACATGCGCTGCTCTGCTCTGCACACCTCGTACACGCGCGGCTCCGCTCCGCACACCTCGTACACGTGTGGCTCTGCTCCGCACACCTCGTATACGCGTGGTTCCGCACACCTCGTACACGCGCGGCTCCGCTCCGCACACCTCGTACACGTGTGACTCTGCTCCGCACACCTCGTACACGCGCGTCTCCGCTCCTTACACGTCGTACATGCGCTGCTCTGCTCTGCACACCTCGTACACGCGCGGCTCCGCTCCGCACACCTCGTACACGTGTGGCTCTGCTCCGCACACCTCGTATACGCGTGGTTCCGCACACCTCGTACACGCGCGGCTCCGCTCCGCACACCTCGTACACGTGTGACTCTGCTCCGCACACCTCGTACACGCGCGTCTCCGCTCCTTACACGTCGTACATGCGCTGCTCTGCTCTGCACACCTCGTACATGCGCGGCTCCGCTCCGCACACCTTGTACACGTGTGGCTCTGCTCCGCACACCTCGTATACGCGTGGTTCCGCACACCTCGTACACGCTCGACTCCACTCCGCACACCTCGTACACGCACGGCTCCGCTCCACACACCTCGTACACGCGCGGCTCCGCTCCGCACACCTCGTACACGTGTGGCTCTGCTCCGCACACCTCGTATACGCGTGGTTCCGCACACCTCGTACACGCTCGACTCCACTCCGCACACCTCGTACACGCATGGCTCCGCTCCACACACCTCGTACACGCGCGGCTCCGCTCCGCACACCTTGTCCACGCGCGGCTCCGCTCCACACACCTCGTACACGCGTGTCTCCGCTCCACACACCTCATACACGCGCGGCTCCGCTCTGTACACCTCGTACACGCGGGGCTCTGCTCCGCACACCTCGTACACGCGCGGCTCCGCTCCGCACACCCCGTCCACGCGCGGCTCCGCTTCATATACCTCGTACATTGTTGAGTTGATCAAAAATGTTGTGATGTTTGGTGTTTTCACGTCAGAGTTGGGGCAGGATGGAAGTGTGGCACCACAGCTTGTCTAATTCATAGCGAACTGTGGCTTCCCTTACACCAGAAATCTTACTCCAGTCCGTGACTGGAGTAAGATTTGTGGCAAGGTGCACACACCACTTGTCAGAAGCGCATAATTCATGCGCCACTTAATGAATCTGGACCGTCTGACTCCAGCACGCTCCCTCATCAAGAGCAGTCTTAATGAATCCGTGTCCTAAGTGCTTTATTAGTTAAAGAATAACCGTTGTTTTCATTTTTGTTTTGTAAATTAATATTAGACATGAAAATAAGTAATTTTATAATCTTATCAGAGAAGTCTTCTTTTTCCTGCTGGATTGATCTTTCAGTCTCAATTCGCGGTAACATCTGTAAAATCTGTATTCAGTGAAGACAAACTTTCCTATTAGTGAGATAGATGACAGTTAGTGCTATTAATACTCTTTACAGAAGGAAGGGGAGGAGCTAGTGGAAGGGGGAGGAGCTAGCGGAAGGCACAGACCTTCTGCTGCAAGTTCTCCTGAAACCACAGTTACTTCTCCATGGAAGATTGCAGCTGGTGTTTATACATAGAATCCCAGAACATTAGAATTGGAGGAACCTCCAGGGTCCTAGTGTCCAACCCCTACTCAATGAAGGATTCACTAAAGCATCTCAGACAAATGTCTGTCCAGCCTCTGTTTGAAGACTTCCATTGAAGGAGAATTCACCACCTCTCGTGGCAGCCTGTTCCATTGAAAAACACACCAAATCTGCAGTGTGTGCACACAGCCTTGTTGTTCTTTTGGTCACAGGCAGGTCTTTGCACAGTCCTGAATGATAAGTACAGCACATACACGCTAAGGCTATGTGCACACGTAGCAGATTTACATGCATTTTTTCTGCCAGAGAGAAGTGTTTTTTCAGCATTTTTTCAGCGTTTTTTCAAGCACTTTTCCAAGTGATTTTGAGCATCACTTGGAAAAGTGCTTGACAAGTTGGTCACACAATATAAATCCATGCAACTGGCATGGATTTATATTGTGTGACCAACTTAGATGCTTTAAATTCATCATCTATAGTAAAAATAAAAAAACCCTGTATACTCACCTCTCCAGTCTCCTCCCGGCGGCGTTCTCTGTCTTCAGCGTCCCGCGGTATACTGGCAGGACCTGCGGTGACGTCATCTAGTCAGCTGGTGGTCACGCGACCATCACCTGACCTCTGACGTCAGCGGTCAGGTGACCATCAGCTGACTAGATGACGTCACCGCAGGTCCTGCCAGTACACCGCTGGACGCCGAGGAGAAAGGACGCCGCCGGGAGCAGACCGGAGAGGGGAGTATACAGGGTTTTTTTATTCTTAACTTATTTATTTCTTTTTTTCACCGCTTGGTAGCCGGGATGAAGAGGAGTTGTATGTAGTCTCTTCTTCATCCTGGGTGCCACACGCACCCCGATTACGCTGCAAATTCTCGGCCATTGAATTTAATTGAAACGCAGTGAATCCACATATACCTGCGCGTTTGCTGCTTTTCAATGGCCGCGTAATCGCGGTAGAAATGGTCATGCTGCGTTTTGCAGCGCAATGTGAATTCGGCGCTAATTAGCGCATCATGTGCACAGCACATCCCAATTCACATTGCTTGGCATGGCAGACGGTTTTACATGGGCACATAGCCTAAGAGCGGGGAGCGGCTCTAGTGCCACCTGCTGGGATGGCACAATCACTGTCAGCAGGATACAGGGGACATTATCAGAAAGGAGGAGATGACGTCTCTGCCCTCTCGCCTATCAGAGAATAGATTACTGTATACGGGGGGCCTTATCCTCCTCTATTACACAGCACTCAGCTCCTAAAGGGAATGATTTGACCATAATACAATATATTTGAGTGGGGCCAGTGCTCCAGTTTTACTTTCATAATGTTGAATGGAGATTGATCAGTTCCAGTGTGTCTGAACAGGGTCCGAGCCCACATCTCCTGAGCTCAGGCTTTACACTGAGCATCACTGTCACGGAGGTCAGATTAGAAGGGCATGGAGCACGATGTGGATGGTTGCCTCCATATCCGCCATTACCTGGACTGCTAGCTTTACCTGGACACTCTGGATCAGCTCCTCCGTCTTGTCGAGACCTCTAAGGGCCTGTTCACACAAGCAGATAAAATATCATTCAGAGTTTCATCCAGAAAAGTGGGAGAATTCTTTTCTCACTTGTCGTCCATGTGCGGTCCAGATCTAATCTGGCTTTTTAACCATTTACAGTTTCCAGGGCTACAGGATTGCAATGTATCTGTATAAAGCAGATTTTTTTCTGTACCCATAGACTTGAATGGGTGAATCTTGTCTGACGGATGAAACGAGGACATGCTGCCATTTTCTTTCTTTATTTTTTGCTCACACACAGATTCGATCAGTGACAAAAAAGAAAAATGACTCCTCTGCACTTTCCCATTGAATCCCATTGGTCTGAGTGCCGTCCATTTGTTCCACAGACAACTTTCCTACTGAAAATACATTCGTGTGAACGAGTCCTAAGAAAGACCTTGTAATTGGTTATTAGATGTTGACTGAAGTTTGGCTCTGAAAATGCAGGGCTCTTAAAGACGTTCTCTAATACTTTAATGCAGATGATTTATACATAAAATAGGTGGTCTATATCAGATCGTTGTAGGTCCGACTCTTGGCTCCCCACCAATAAGCTGTTTATAGCTCTGGCAACGGCCGGATGTAACTTGTGAACAGAGCGCACCCCAGTGGCCACTGCCTGGTGCTGCAGATCACCTCCGGTACTCCTCAATAGCTGGTCTGCACCCGGCAGCGGCCGCAGTGTACGGAGCGGTTTTGTTCCACTTTGAACATTGCCTGCATCTTGCCAGAGGTGATGACAGCTGATCATCGGGGGGCCGATGGTTGGACCCCCACCTATCTTATATTAATGACCTATCCAGTGGAGTATAAAAGTGTTTGATAACTCCTTTTAAAATCTTGTTTCCATCCCATTGTCTTATACAGCGTGTATCTGTGTTCTTTCTGTAACCAGATGGGCCTGACCTCTGATGGTTCTTCTAGGCCTCTATTACAGCTCTTACAGCCCCAGCATGCATCATTTGTGCTGGAGAGGAATATGAGGACACAGGAGCAAATAGAAGAACAATTAGGAAAGCTTGGATTATTAGAAGAGCAAAAAATGCTCATAGTGGAGGTGAGCCGATTATTATTTTTATTTTTTTTTTTCTTAACTTTCATTTTTATATTTTTTTATTTTTAGGACATTTGTTTCCTCTCTTCAGAAAATAACAGTAGATAAGATTGATTAAAGCTTCTGGAAAGGTGTTCAATAACGTCTGATCAGGTGGCTGGTTTGTAATGGTTGTCCCATCTTACCAATCCCTCTCTTCTACCATGAATGGGACATTGTGGGATGAATATATATATATATGTATATGTGTATGTGTGAAAAGTTGTTTGCCCCTTCCTGATTTCTCATTCTTTTGCATGTTTGTCATACTTAAATATTTCAGATCTCAAAACAAATTTTAATATTAGACAAAGATAACACAAGTAACCACAAAATGCAGTTTTTAAATGAAGATCCTAATTATTAAGGGAAAAAGAAATCCAAACCTACAGGGCCCTGTGTGAAAAAGTGATTGCCCTCTAAACCTAATAACTGGTTGAAGCACCCTCAGCAACAACAACTACAATCGTTTGGGATAATTGGCAATGAGTCTTTTACAACACTCTGGAGGAATTTTTGCCCACTCATCTTTGCAAAATTGTTGTAATTTAGCCACATTGGAGGGTTTCTGAGCATGAACCTCTTTCTTAAGGTCAGGACTTTGACTAAGCCACTGCAAAGTCTTAATTTTGTTTTCCTTAAGCCATTCAGAGGTGGACTTAATGGTGTGTTTTGGATCATTGTCCTGCTGCATAACCCAAGTGCACTTCAACTTGAGGTCATGAACAGAAGGCCAGACATTCTCTTTCAGGATTTTTTGCTTAACCAGCAGAATTCTTGGTTCCATTTCCACAGCAAGTCTTCCAGGTCCTGAAGCAGCATAACAGTCCCAGACCATCATGCTACCGCCACCATATTTTACTGTTGGTATGATGTTCCTTTTTTAAAATGCAGTGTTACTTCTACGCCAGATGTAATGGGACATACACCTTTCAAAAAGTTCAACTTTTGTCTTGTCAGTCCACAGAGTATTCTCCCAAAAGTCTTGGCGATCATCAAGATGTTTTCTGACAAAACTGAGATGAGCCTTTGTTCTTATTGCTCAGCAATGGTTTTCGTCTTGGAACTCTGCCATGCGTGTCATTTTTGCCCAGTCTCTTTCTTATGGTGTAGTCATGAACACTGTCCTTAACTGAGGCAAGTGAGACCTGCAGTTCTCTGGATGTTGTTGTGGGGTCTTTTGTGACCTCTTGGATGAGTCGTTGCTGCGCTCTTGGGGTAATTTTGATCAGCCGGCCACGCCTAGGAAAGTTCACCATTGTTCCATATTTTTGCCTATTGTGGATAATGACTTCCACTGTGATTCGCTGGAGTCCCAAATCTTTAGAAATGGGTTTAGAACTTTTTCCAGACTGATAGATCTCAATTACTTTGTTTCTCATTTGGTCCTGAATTTCTTTGGATCGCAGCATGATGTCTAGCTTTAGAGGATCTTTTGTTCTACTTCACTTTGTCAGGCATGTCCTATTTAAGTGATTTCTTGATTGAGAACACGTGTGGCAGTAAACAGGGCTGTGTGGGGCTACGGAAATTGAACTCAGCTTCCCAAAGATGTGACAAATCACAGTTAATTTATGTTTTAAGGAGGGAGGGGCATCACTTTTTCACACAGGGCCCTGTAGGTTTGGATTTCCTTTTCCCTTGATCATAAAAACCTTCCTTTTAAAAACTGCATTTTGTGTATACTTGTGCTATCTTTGTCTAATAGGAGTCTGCTGCTGACATTGGTATTGGGGTAATGTCCCCCAATTCTGTTACTATCCTCCATCCTGGTATGTATGGTCCCTCCTTCCTGGTATATGTGGCCCCCATCACATCTTGGTATACGTGACCCTCTTCCCCATCCTGGAATGCATGGCACCCCTTGAGCCCCCGGTATTCATGGCACCCCTATGATCTACCATTCTGGTATGCATGGCACCCCCTGATCCCCATCCTAGTTTTCATGGCACCCCTTGATCCCCCATCCTGGTATGCATGGCATCCCTTGATCACCCATCCTGGTATGCATGACACCCCTTGATCACCCATCCTGGTATGCATGGCATCCCTTGATCACCCATCCTGGTATGCATGACACCCCTTGATCTCCCATTCTGGTATGTATGGCACCCCGTGATCACACATCCTGGATATATACAGTAACAGACCAAAAGTTTGGACACACCTTCTCATTTAAAGATTTTTCTGTATTTTCAATGACTATGAAAATTGTACATTCACACTGAAGGCATCAAAACTATGAATTAACACATGTGGAATTATATACTTAACAAAAAAGTGTGAAACAACTGAAAAAATGTCTTATATTATAGGTTCTTCAAAGTAGCCACCTTTTGCTTTGATGATTGCTTTGCACACTCTTGACATTCTCTTGATGAGCTTCAAGAGGTAGTCACCGGAAATGGTTTTCACTTCACAGGTGTGCCCTGTCAGGTTTAAAAAGTGGTATTTCTTGCCTTATAAATGGGGTTGGGACCATCAGTTGTGTTGTGCAGAAGTCTGGTGGATACACAGCTGATAGTCCTACTGAATAGAATTTGTACTATGGCAAGAAAAAAAGCAGAAAAACACGTCCCCAGCATGAGACACCCATTCAGGGCCGGCGTAAGGGCAGGCAGACTAGGCATCTGCCTGGGGCCTCCAGCCCGTGGCGTGCCTCTATAGGGTCCTTGAGTTCGTCCCCGCGCATTGAACTGTATCGGTAGCAGGGGAATGACTGTGCCTGCAGAGTGGAGCTGCTGAGACGCTCTGCAGAGCATGGAGCAGCTGGAGAACGAGGAGAGGTGAGTGTTGTATGTATTTGTTTTTTATACGTGGTGACCATAATACTGCAGAACTGGGGGGCTGCATTATACTGTATGGAGTGGATGAATTATACTCTATGGTTGGGGCCGAATTATACTTTACGAGGACTATGGGTTGCATTATATTATATGTACTATATGTTTGGCTGCATTATACTATAGGGAGGCTGCATTATACTCTATTAAGGACTGAGGAGAATGCATTATACTATATGAAGGACTATGGGGAGTGCATTATACACTATGAAGGACTATGGAGAGTGCATTATACTATAGGGAGGGCTATGGGGAGTGCATTATACTATAGGGAGGGCTATAGGGAGTGCATTATACTATATGGAGGGCTATAGGGAGTGCATTATACTATATGGAGGACTATGAGGTGCATTCCATTATATGGAGGACTATGGGGAGTATATTATACTATATGGAGGGCTATGGGGAGTGTATTATACTATATGGAGGACTATGAGGTGCATTATACTATATGGAGGGCTATGGGGAGTGTATTATACTATATGGAGGACTATGAGGTGCATTATACTATATGGAGGGCTATGGGGAGTGTATTATACTATATGGAGGGCTATGGGGAGTGCATTATACTATATGGAGGGCTATGGGGAGTGTACTATACTATATGGAGGACTATGAGGTGCATTATACTATATGGAGGGCTATGGGGAGTGCATTAAACTATATGGAGGACTATGGGGAATGTATTTACTATATTGAGGAATATGGGCCACATTATACAATATGGAGGGCTGTGGGGCACATTATACAATATGAAAGACTATGGGGAGTGCATTATGCTATATGAAGGACTATGGGGAGTATATTATACTATATGGAGGGCTATGAGGTGCATTATACTATATGGAGGGCTATGAGGTGCATTATACTATATGGAGAACTATGAGGTGAATTAAACTATATAGAGAGCTATGGGGAGTGTATTATACTATTTGGAGGAATATGGGCCACATTATACAATATGGAGGGCTATGGGGAGTGCATTATACAATATGGAGGGCTATGGAGAGTGCATTATACAATATGGAGGGCTGTGGGGCACATTATACAATATGGAGGACTATGGGGAGTATATTATACTATATAGAGGGTTATGGGGAGTGCATTATACTATATGGAGGGCTATCGGGAGTGTATTATACTATATGGAGGACTGTGGGTCTCATTATACAATATGGGGGGCTGTGGGGCACATTATAAAATATGGAGGACTATGGCATGTATTATACTAAACAAGCAAAATGCTGCCTATTCATCGAGTAATTGGATTGTTTATGCCAGAACAAAAATCCTTGTTCTCAGCAGCACATCGGCCGGTGTAACCTGCAGATGTGCTGCTGATAACATGATGCTGTATGGGGACAGATTGATCTATTAGTGATTGTTCTGTATCCATCATTCTTCCTCAGCTGGTGTAAAGAGGTCGGGAAACAAGCGTCGAACGGCTTCAGTATTGTGGATTGCGCTCGTTTAGCGGCCTGATCTCAGCGCATGTACATACAAGCTAAATGTTTGTGTGGTGCTGTATGTCAGCATTTGGGACCCCACTTTAAACTTTTCCCCAGGGCCCCACTTTATCTAAAATCGGCCCTGCACCCATTTAAATGGTTCCGTCCGCTGCACAGACTGGGAGAGAGAGGGGAGACTATTTGGGGCTTATGTAGTGGCGCTCAGTTTTGTGGACATCGGAGGGAAAGTTTTCTTTTAGTTTATGAAATTCAATTCATGTGATAAATTTACAAAAATATTAGGAACAATTCAACTTTATTTTAATGCTTAGGTTATGGCTGAGGATCTTTTGGCAGAAAGAACAGAGGAAGGACAAATGGACACAAAAACCACTCAGACATTGGCCTCTTACATAATGGCGTCTGACGCCGAGTCCAGAGTCAAATGGTTTCAGAAAGCGACCACTTTCCTAATGAGCAGCGAGTAAAGATGATCAGCTCTCCGCCATCACTGACTGTCTGCAGACTGGAGCTTGTCCATCTCTAATCATTCCTGCTCAATGGGGGCCACAATATTTTCACTTCACAGTAATCACTGACATCTTTTCGGAGTATATTGTATACATAGTGATCTCTATACGGCTGGAGCACTTACAGTAGCCAATCAGATGGCATGCAGGTAGCGTTGTGCGAGATCCAGTATGCCGTCCTGCTTCTATCATTAGAGGGTCCTGCTAGAGAACAGCGGCCACACTATTATACTGTGTCCAGAGTTACAGGACTCTGTCAGATGTGGACTGCTACGTTGCAAAAAATGCTTAATGAGTTATTTTTTTTCAAACTGGATTGATATGCAAAATATTTTTAATAAAATCATTTTCTTATACTTGCAGGGTTTCTGTTTATTCAGTAATGTTGTAGCTGTTTTCTCTCACGCTGTGGATGATTGTAAATGAATACAGTTTCCTACATAATCATTGCAGCGGATCAGTTAAAAACGGGTGCCGTATGTGTTGTACCCAGGGCCGGCATCACCACCCGGGCAAGTGCCTGGGCCCTGAGCGAGCAGGGGGCCCACTCACCCTCTGGGACACCAGTGCGCTATGGGGCCCATGAGTCAGCGGGGCCTGATGCCAGCGAATGGGCACTTGCACTGGGCCTTCCCCAGTGCTTTAAACTGTTTGCAATACTTACCTCTCCCTGTTCCTCTGCTGCTCCTCTGTCTTCTGCGTCTTCTTACTCTGTGACATCTCAGGGCAGAGGGCGCGATGACATCACTACAGAGCGCCCTCTGCTGAGCAGTCCCAGTGCAGAGAGTCGGAAGACGCTGATGAGACAGGCCTGCTTCCAGCAAGGAGCGGTGAGTATTTGATTTTTTTTTTTATGTTATGAGTATTATATGGGGCTCATTATCTATTGAACAATATATGGGGCCCATTATGTATGGAGTATTATATGGGGCTTATTATCTATTGAGCAATATATGGGGCTCATTATGTATGTAGTATTATATGGGGCTCATTATCTATTGAACAATATATGGGGCCCATTATGTATGGAGTATTATATAGGGCCCATTATCTATGGAGCATTATATGGGGCCTATTCTTTATGGAGCAATATATTGGTCCCACTATTTATGGAGCAATATATAGGGCCCATACTGTATGGAGCAATATTTGGGCTCCATTATTCTGTATGGAGCATTATATGGTACCCATTATGTATGGAGCAATATATGGGGCTCATTTTACTTTATGGAGCAATATATGGGATCCATTATACTGAATGGAGCAATATATGGGGATCATACTGTATGGAGCATTATATACGGTCCGTTATTCTGTATGGAGCAATATATGGTGCCCATAGTACTGGATGCAGGACCATGTGGTGCCCATAATACTGCATATGGAGGACCACGTGGTGCCCATAATACTGTATGTGGAGGACCACGTGGTGCCCATAATACTGTATGTGGAGGACCACGTGGTGCCCATAATACTGTATAGAGGACCATGTGCTGCCCATAATACTGTATGTGGAGGACCACGTGGTGCCCATACTACTGTATATGGAGGACCACGTGGTGTCCATAATACTGTATATGGAGGACCACGTGGTGCCCATAATACTGTATGTGGAGGACCACGTGGTGCCCATACTACTGTATATGGAGGACCACGTGGTGTCCATAATACTGTATGTGGAGGACCACGTGGTGCCCATAATACTGTATAGAGGACTATATTGTCTGGTCTGAACTGTGCGCTGGGAGGATTCGCCGGTGTCTGAGCTGTTGTAGACTTTACAATAGATATCACTCATGTAATGTGAGAAGTAAGTTCTTTAGCATTGTACTATACCTATATTTCTGTGCATCATGAATCGTGGTAGGTGTGAATGGGGCCCACTGAGACTTTTGCCCGGGGCCCATGAAATCCTGGAGCGGCCCTGGTTGTGGCATCTATTTCTTTTTGTACTGTATGCATGAGTTTTAATGGCGAATTTCTTTAAAAAAACAGTGGGATGAACAGTGATCTGAACTTGTCCCTTAACTTACATTGGTCTGTGAGGTGATCTGAAAGCAGAAAATCCAATGCTGACTTCTAGAACATTTGGGGTAACTTTCCCGCATTGGTCTCTACATAATCTGTGAATTCAGGGAACTGCTAGATCTGCAGCAGATAAAAGAGGGATTATATCAAAATGCCATCATGCAGACCAGCAAGTGACACATTGCTGGAATAAGGTCCTCTGCCCCGACTTGTTGCTTTTAGATTACATAGCAAAAACCTGATGACAGTTTCCCTGTAATAAAATCCCAGAGCTTCTCCCATGGGAAATACAGCGGGTGGCAGATACTGGCCTGGAATCCTGCAGATACACAGCACTGCCGTCGCCTATACACTGCATTGTGAAAGGATTTGGCCCCCTTGAACTTTTCTACCTTTCGCCACATTTCTGGCTTCAAACATAAAGATATAAAATTCTATTTTTTGGGGGAAGAATCAACAAGTGGGACACAATAGTGAAGTGGAATGAAATTTATTTGCTATTTTAAACTTTTTTAACAAATTAAAAACTGAAAAGTGGGGCGTGCAATATTATTCGGCCCCCTTGAGTTAATACTTTGTAGCGCCACCTTTTGCTGCGATTACAGCTGCAAGTCGCTTGGGGTATGCCTCTATCAGTTTTGCACATCGAGTGGCTGAAATTCTTGCCCATACTTCCTTGCAAAACAGCTCGAGCTCATTGAGGTTGGATGGAGGGCGTTTGTGAACAGCAGTTTTCAGCTCTTTCCACAGATTCTCGATTGGATTCAGGTCTGGACTTTGACTTGGCCATTCTAACACCTGGATATGTTTATTTTTGAACCATTCCATTGTAGATTTTGCTTTATGTTTGGGATCATTGTCTTTTTGGAAGATAAATCTCCGTCCCAGTCTCAGGTCTTTTGCAGACTCCAACAGGTTTTCTTCCAGAATGGTCCTGTATTTGGCTCCATCCATCTTCCCATCAATTTTAACCATCTTCTCTGTCCCTGCTGAAGAAAAGCAGGCCCAAACCATGATGCTGCCACCACCATGTTCGACAGTGGGGATGGTGTTTTGAGGGTGATGAGCTGTGTTGCTTTTACGCCAAACATATCGTTTTGCATTGTGGCCAAAAAGTTTGATTTTGGTTTCATCTGACCAGAGCACCTTATTCCACATGTTTGGTGTGTCTCCCAGATGGCTTGTGGCAAACTTCAAACGAGACTTTTTATGGATATCTTTGAGAAATGGCTTTCTTCTTGCCATTCTTCCATAAAGCCCAGATTTGTGCAGTGTATAACTGATTGTTGTCCTATGGACAGACTAACCGACCTCAGCTCTAGATCTCTGCAGTTCATCCCGAGTGATCATGGGCCTTTTGGCTGCATCTCTGATCAGTCTTCTCCTTGTTCGAGATGAAAGTTTAGAGCAGTGTTTCCCATACTCCAGTCCTCACAGACCCCACAGGTCATGTTTTCAGGATTTCCATAGTATTGCACAGGTGAGAAAATTCCTGATGCCTTGATGATACTTCCATCACCTATGCAATACTAAGGAAATCCTGAAAACATGACCTGTGGTGGTCCGTGAGGACTGCAGTTTGGGAAACACTGGTTTAGAGGGACGGCCGGGTCTTGGTAGATTTGCATTGGTCTGATACTCCTTCCATTTCAATATGATCGCTTGCACAGTGCTCCTTGAGATGTTTAAAACTTGGGAAATCTTTTTGTATCCAAATCCGGCTTTGATCTTCGCCACAACAGTATCTCGGACCTGCCTGGTGTGTTCCTTGGTCTTCATGATGCTCTCTGCACTTGAAACAGAACCCTGAGACTATCACACAGCAGGTGCATTTATACAGAGACTTGATTACACACAGGTGGATTCTAGTTATCGTTACCAGTCATTTAGGACAACATTGGATCAGTGGATTCTATTTATCATTACCAGTCATTTAGGACAACATTGGATCAGTGGATTCTATTTATCATTACCAGTCATTTAGGACAACATTGGATCATTCAGAGATCCTCACTGAACTTCTGGAGTGAGTTTGCTGCACTGAAAGTAAAGGGGCCGAATAATATTGCACACCCCACTTTTCATTTTTTATTTTTAAGTTTAAAATATTCAATAAATTTCATTCCCACTTGTTGATTCTTCCCAAAAAAATTTGAATTTTATATCTTTATGTTTGAAGCCAGAAATGTGGCAAAAGGAGGAAAAGTTCAAGGGGGCCAAATCCTTTCACAATGCAGTGTATCTACCACTCGCCGACCTCCCTCTGTGAGAAGCTGATGGTTATTAATGATGGAATACAATGTTTTATTATAGCGGTGAGTGCTGCATTCACTTCTTACACTCATTCATGTGGATTTGTCTGATTAGTGACCTGCACCAGCTTATATCATGGGGCTGCTCAGAGTATAAAAATTTACCAAAAAGGTGTGTTCTGTTTATTTTCTTTTGGTTTCCATTTTTTTTTACTTTTCTTCTTTTTTTTCTTTACGTGGATCTTTCTGTAAAAAATAAATAAATAAAAAATAAAATATAGTCAACCTCTGGTATGCTCTACTACCATGAGATCCCCATAATAAAGGCAGAATTTAATAAAGGGTTACACATTTATCCAAGACATTGAAAGTTATGGTTAAAAAGGTAAAAAGACTTTTCTTTTTTTGCAGCAAAATTGGCTACAATTGCCCAGACAGGTTATATTTGCCCACAGCGTCGGACTGGGGAGACTGGGGCCCACCCTACAACTAGATGCAGATACCTGATAGCCGTTATCCCCGTTATAGTGGGACCTCGACTGTAAAACACAGGCGGCTCCTGCACATCTACTGTGCGCACAGCACAACTGGGATGGACAATTACGGTAGTTTGCATTAAAGGGCTTCTTTGGTGAAAACAAGTTATCACCGATCCATGGGCTCCTCAGGATTGGTGATAACTTAATGATCGTTTGGGTCCGACCATTGGAAACTGCACTGATCAGAATTGGGAAGTTTTATCCCTGACAGGACACTTTTATCCCCATTTTAAAATGCAGCGGCAGGTGGGATGTCTGACCGCAGATCCATTCATTCTCTTTGGGGCTTCCAGAAAAAAACAAGAGCAGCGCTCGCAGCCATTGAGGAAATCAATGGATCAGTGGTGAAGTCGCACATGCTGCTCCAGTCTAGTGGGGATAAAAGCTCCACATTCTACCAATCGGTGCGGGTCCCAGCAGTCAGACCCCCACCAATCAATACCTTATCACTTATCCTTTGGAAAGGTGATTACTTGTTTTCACAGTAGAATTCCTGTAAGTGCATCTTGTTCCAAGTATTTAATCACAAATCTAAATAAAGATTATTCTCCTAATATCAGAGAGAACAATTGACTGCTGTACACAACACACTCCACTTTTTCAAGACCAATAATACCACATTCAAGGGAGAACTAACGTGACACTGTGACCAGACCACATATTACCAGCATAAAGCGACCGAATAATCCCACGTAGAAGGGAGAAATACAGCCACACCGTGACCAGACCACATATTACCACCACATAGTGACCGAATAATACCACATATTGTATAAGGGACAAATATTGCCACACCATGATCAGACCAGATTTTAGCAGCATATAGCGACCAAATTATTCCACATAGAAGGGAGAACTACCGTCACACCGTGAGCAGACCACATATGACCACCACATAGTGACCGAACAATACCACATATTGTATTAGGGACAAATATCGCCACACCATGACCAGACCAGATTTTAGCAGCATATAGCGACCAAATTATTCCACATAGAAGGGAGAACTACCGTCACACCGTGAGCAGACCACATATGACCACCACATAGTGACCAAACAATACCTCATACTGTAAAAGGGACAAATAGTGCCACACCATGACCAGACCAGATTTTAGCAGCATATAGCGACCAAATTATTCCACATAGAAGGGAGAACTACCGTCACACCGTGAGCAGACCACATATGACCACCACATAGTGACCGAACAATACCTCATACTGTAAAAGGGAGAAATATCGCCACACCATGACCAGACCAGATATTACCAACATATAGCGACCAAATAATTCCACATACAAGGGAGAAATACCACCACACCATGTCCACACCACATAGTGACCAAATAATAACACATACAGGGATAAATACCACACCATGACCGGACCAGATATTACAACATAGTGACCGAATATTACAATACTGATCATTAATGAAATGTCCTCGGACGCACATTCAGTTGAAACCAGTGGGCCCCCTCTACGTCCTGCTCAGGGTCCTGCCAAGGACCCTGGGCCACCGGATAATCGTCCAGTGTCCCGGTGCTCCAGTCAGACCCTGTTTGCCCACCAAACTCATCCATTTAAATGTCTGATTTTAGAGTTTGCATTGTGTTTCTTTTCTTAGCTTATAAAAACATAATAATTATAGTCTATGGACCTTTTCTGATGCTGATGGTTCACAAAATAAATTTGAGACATGTTTGATTGTAATCTGATTTGCAGATAAAGCTGGCCCATTCAAATGATTGGATTGCCAAAAAAAGATCCATTTGCATCCTTGTTCTGTATGTTTTTCACTGACTAATGTTAGAAGTTTGCAAATCTTCATCACTTTTTTTCTCTCATCAATAGGTGGCAGAAAATGTCATTTTTCAACATGAGGAGAGAAAACTTCATTCCATCACTTTACCTGATGGGCCCATGCAGGGTTGGACTGGCCTGGTGTGATAGCGCGAAAAATTCCCGTTAGGCCCCGATGAGAGAGTGAGAGAATTGGTAACGGGGGCTCTTAAAAAGTGCGGACCCTTTAAAAGCGCAGCCGAAGGAAATGTAGCGTCGCGTGCGGCGCTCCTACTATTCAGTGGTGACAGCGGGTGACGCGCATAGTCACATGACAGGAGAACGTGTTCTTGGTGGGCGGTGACACGCACCGCGCTCTGCTTTCCCGCTGGTGGCTGGCAGTTGTGTGGTGTCAGGTGACACGCGGACGTCACGCTCTCCTCTCCCTGCTCCCCTGCCGGTTTTTGATACGCCGACGCCGCGCTCTGCTCTCCAGTCCCGGCTCCTGCTCCCTTGGAATTGGCCTTGTAACACCGGCTCCCGTCCGGGTATGTAACACCGCACCAGCACCGCGCACCGCCCTCTTCTCTCCTGCTCTCTTGGCCTTTTAAGCCGGCTCCTGGGCTTAGTATGCGGTGACCTGCACTCTGCTCTCTCACCATCACCCTGGAAACAAGGCTGCCGGCCCCGGCTACAGCTCTCCCTGCTTCAACTTCAAGTCAAGTGCAATATCCACGTTTTTCTGGGTGAGTGTTACCAGTATTGGTCATCATCCATATATGGAGGGGTCGCAGGCTGGTCACATGGGGACATGGATGGAGACATGGGGCTGAAGGGGGGGCTGGATGGACCCGTGGGGACATGTATGGAGACATGGGGCTGAAGGGGGGGGGCTGGGTGGACCCGTGGCGACATGGATGGAGACATGGGGCTGAAGGGGGGGCTGGTTGGACCCGTGGGGACATGGATGGAGACATGGGGCTGAAGGGGGGGCTGGTTGCACCCGTGGGGACATGGATGGAGACATGGGGCTGAAGGGGGGGCTGGCTGGACCCATGGGGACAGGGATGGGGACATGGGGCTGAAGGGGGGGCTGGCTGGACCCATGGTGACATGGGGCTGAAGGGGGGGCTGGCTGGACCCATGGGGACATGGGGCTGAAGGGGGGGCTGGTTGGACCCATGGGGACATGGGGCTGAAGGGGGGGCTGGCTGGACCCATGGGGACATGGATGGGGCTGAAGGGGGGGCTGGCTGGACCCATGGAGACATGGATGGGGACTTGGGGCTGAAGGTGGAGGGCTGGCTGGACCCATGGGGCTGAAGGGGGGGCTGGCTGGACCCATGGGGACATGGATGGGGACATGGGGCTGAAGGAGGGGCTGGCTGGACCCATGGGGACATGGATGGGGACATGGGGCTGAAGGAGGGGCTGGCTGGACCCATGGGGATGTGGATGGGGACATGGGGCTGAAGGGGCTGGCTGGACCCATGGGGACATGGATGGGGACATGGGGCTGAAGGGGGGGCTGGCTGGACCCATGGGGACATGGGGCTGAAGGGGGGGCTGGCTGGACCCATGGGGACATGGGGCTGAAGGGGGGGCTGGCTTTACCCATGGGGACATGGAGCTGAAGGGGGGGCTGGCTGGACCCATGGAGACATGGATGGAGACATGGGGCTGAAGGGGGGGCTGGATGGACCCATGGGGACATGGATGGAGACATGGGGCTGAAGGGGGGGCTGGATGGACCCAAGGGGCCATGGATGGAGACATGGGGCTGAAGGGGGGGCTGGCTGGACCCGTGGCAACATGGATGGAGACATGGAGCTGAAGGGGGGGGCTGGTTGGACCCGTGGGGACATGGATGGAGACATGGGGCTGAAGTGGGGGCTGGTTGCACCCGTGGGGACATGGATGGAGACATGGGGCTGAAGGGGGGGCTGGCTGGACCCATGGGGACAGGGATGGGGACATGGGGCTGAAGGGGGGGCTGGCTGGACCCATGGTGACATGGGGCTGAAGGGGGGGCTGGCTGGACCCATGGGGACATGGGGCTGAAGGTGGGACTGGCTGGACCCATGGGGACATGGGGCTGAAGGGGGGGCTGGCTGGACCCATGGGGACATGGGGCTGAAGGGGGGGCTGGCTGGACCCATGGGGACATGGGGCTGAAGGGGGGCTGGCTGGACCCATGGGGACATGGATGGGGCTGAAGGGGGGGGCTGGCTGGACCCATGGAGACATGGATGGGGACTTGGGGCTGAAAGGGGGGGCTGGCTGGACCCATGGGGATGAAGGGGGGGCTGACTGGACCCATGGTGACATGGATGGGGACATGGGACTGAAGGGGGGGCTGGCTGGACCCATGGGGGCATGGGTGGGGACATGGGGCTGAAGGAGGGGCTGGCTGGACCCATGGGGACATGGATGGGGACATGGGGCTGAAGGAGGGGCTGGCTGGACCCATGGGGACGTGGATGGGGACATGGGGCGGAAGGGGCTGGCTGGACCCATGGGGACATGGATGGGGACATGGGGCTGAAGGGGGGGCTGGCTGGACCCATGGGGACATGGGTCTGAAGGGGGGGCTGGCTTTACCCATGGGGACATAGGGCTGAAGGGGGGGCTGGCTGGACCGATGGAGACATGGATGGAGACATGGGGCTGAAGGGGGGGCTGGCTGGACCCATGGGGACATGGATGGAGACATGGGGCTGAAGGGGGGGCTGGCTGGACCCATGGGGCCATGGATGGAGGGGGCATTTATGCATATAGCATTTATGCATACTTTATCGAAGTGCCATAATTTAGCAAAGTGCCCTGGCAGTTAGAAAATGGCATTGCTAATATTCATCTTTCTTCTCTTCTTACAGGTATATATTTCTCACTGCTTGTGTGATCTGTCCTGAAAACTGCATTATATCTCCATGCAATGCTCTGCAGCCTATCAATTTCTGGTATATATTTCTCACTGCTTGTGTGATCTGTCCTGAAAACTGCATTATATCTCCATGCAATGCTCTGCAGCCTATCAATTTCTGGTATATATTTCTCACTGCTTGTGTGATCTGTCCTGAAAACTGCATTATATCTCCATGCAATGCTCTGCAGCCTATCAATTTCTGGTATATATTTCTCACTGCTTGTGTGATCTGTCATGAAAACTGCATTATATCTCCATGCAATGCTCTGCAGCCTATCAATTTCTGGTATATATTTTTTCACTCCTCTACCTTTTTTATTCCATGATACTTAAAGGTCATCACACTTACTTTAAGAGTTTATGATCCATGCCGAGTTTACTAGTCTGTTTTTTTTTTTTTCCCTGCACTTTATGGTCTCCTGTTGTCTTTTAAGCTAGTGATTGATTGTTAATGAGTTAAATCTGTGCAGATCTAAGCAGATACGTCCCTATATATTGAGACTTAGTTAAGGGGAGGCATTTATGCGGGGGCATTTATGCATATAGCATTTATGCATACTTTATCGAAGTGCCATAATTTAGCAAAGTGCCCTGGCAGTTAGAAAATGGCAGTTGGACAGGGCAGGAGACAGGTAAGACATGCAAGACAATTAAACAAACTTGCTTCCAGGTCATCTTTTTGGCAAACAGTATTCACCATTTGTATCTGTGCCATTTATACTCTGGTTGCTACAATCATCCACATTCACCGTTCTCCCACAAATGCGGCACACTTCATCCATATTAATCCCTCACTCCTCTCTTCTCCTATGTACAGTTGTCATGCTCTCTTCACAATGTTATACCACGCAGATCCATTCATTCCCACCATACAACGCAGGAAACGCTCTCACAAATCACTCAATCATCTGCTCACTCTCTGTATCTTCCTTCTATTAGTCGCAGGTGATATTTCTCCCAACCCAGGACCCTCCAGTAATAATAACACTAACTCTTTCCCTGTTACATTCAGAAACCCTGCTAATCTCATTAATATTCCCTGCATATCTTCTGTCTCATTCAACTGTGCCCTTTGGAATGCACGCTCAGCTTGTAATAAACTCTCTTACATCCATGACTTTTTCCTCTCTAATTCCCTCAACCTTCTGGCTCTCACTGAAACCTGGATCCAGCAGTCGGACACCACCGCCGCTGCAGCTCTCTCCTATGGTGGCCTACATTTCTCTCATACCCCGCGACCTGACAACAGATCAGGTGGAGGTGTTGGTCTGCTTCTTTCAACAAAATGTACTTTTCAGGTTATCCCCCCTGTACCCTCCCTTATCTTCCCGTCCTTTGAGGCCCACACAGTCAGACTCTACCGGCCCTTCTCCCTGCGAGTGGCGGTTGTCTATCGCCCCCCAGGTCCCCCCCGTCAATTCCTGGATCACTTTGCTGCCTGGCTTACAAATTTTCTATCCTGCGACATCCCCACGATAATCATGGGAGACTTTAACATCCCAATTGGCGATCCTCTTTCCCCATCTGCCACGCATCTTTTATCATTAACCTCCTCCTTCGGCCTTTCACAGCTTGCTAATTCTCCTACACATGAGGACGGGAACACATTGGACCTGATCTTCTCCCGGCTTTGCTCAGTACATGACTTTACTAACTCTCCCCTTCCACTCTCTGACCATAATCTTCTTTCATTCTCTGTCAAGAACTGTGACTCTACTCAAGACACTCCCACCGTCCACACTTATAGAAATTTACGCGCCATTAACACCCAGAAATTTATAAAAAGGTTGCAATCATCATTGGCCCCAATCTCCTCCCTCTCATGTCCCGAATCTGCATTGAAGCATTATAACAAAATAATGCTATGCGCCCTGGATGAAGCCGCACCTCCTACACAAAGAACAATTCGGCATAGACGGCGACAACCCTGGCACACGCCTCAAACACGTCTTCTCCAGAGGTACTCCAGGTGCGCTGAACGGCTGTGGAGAAAATCAAATCTGCCCGAAGATTTCCTCCACTATAAATTTATGCTGAAAACATATAACTCTGCCCTTCACCTCTCCAAACAAACCTACTTTAACAACCTCATCATCTCACTTTCCAATAATCCTAAACGACTCTTTGACACGTTTCATTCTCTCCTCAATCAAACAGCACAGGCCCCTACCACCGACCTCAGCGCTGACGATCTGGCTAACTATTTCAAAGAAAAAATTGACCATATCCGACAGGAAATTTTCTCCCAATCCCCAAATGTTATGCATGCTCCCCCCCACCACATTGTATCTTGCTCATTTTCTGACTTCGAACCAGTAACGGAAGATGAAGTGATCAGGCTCCTTGCATCTTCTCGCCCTACCACCTGCACCAGCGACCCTATTCCCTCACATCTCCTTCAGTCCCTTGCCCCAGCTGTCACCTCTCACCTAACTAAAATTTTCAACCTTTCCCTCTCATCTAGTATCTTTCCCTCTTCTTTTAAACACGCCAGCATACAACCATTACTTAAAAAACCATCCCTCGACCAGAACTGCACGGCCAACTACAGACCTGTTTCCAATCTTCCCTTTATCTCTAAACTCCTGGAACGCCTGGTCCACTCCCGTCTAATCCGCTATCTCTCAGACAACTCTCTTCTTGACCCTTTACAATCTGGTTTCCGCTTTTTACATTCTACTGAAACTGCCCTCACTAAAGTCTCTAATGATCTACTAACAGCTAAATCTAATGGTCACTACTCCCTGCTGATTCTCCTGGATCTCTCTGCAGCATTTGACACTGTGGATCACCAGCTCCTCCTCACTATGCTCCGCACTATTGGCCTCAAGGACACGGTTCTCTCCTGGTTCTCCTCTTATCTCTCTGACCGCTCCTTCTCTGTGTCTTTTGCCGGCTCCTCCTCCTCCCTACTTCCTCTTACTGTCGGGGTTCCTCAAGGATCAGTCCTAGGCCCCCTTCTTTTCTCCTTATACACCGCTCCTATTGGACAAACAATCAGTAGATTCGGTTTTCAGTACCATCTCTATGCTGATGACACCCAATTATACACCTCTGCTCCGGACATCACCCCTGCATTACTACAAAAGACCAGTGATTGTCTTTCTGCTGTGTCTAACATTATGTCCTCCCTCTACCTAAAACTGAATCTGTCAAAAACTGAACTACTCGTCTTTCCTCCCTCCATTAATCTACCTGTGCCCGATATTGCCATCTCCGTTTGTGGCTCAACCATTACTCCCCAGCTACAAGCCCGCTGTCTTGGGGTCATTTTTGATTCAGATCTTTCTTTCACTCCTCACATCAAATCACTCGCTCGTTCATGTCATCTACACCTCAAAAACATCTCAAAAATCAGGACTTTTCTCACCTTTGACTCGGCAAAAACTCTTACTGTCGCTCTTATTCATTCTCGTCTTGACTATTGCAACGCTCTACTAATCGGTCTCCCTCTTACTAAACTCTCCCCTCTCCAATCCGTCCTGAACGCAGCAGCCAGGATCATATTCCTCGCCAACCGCTACTCAGATGCCTCTTCCCTGTGCCAGTCATTGCATTGGTTGCCCATCCAATATAGAGTTCGTTTTAAACTTATCACGCTTACCCACAAAGCGCTCCATGCTTCAGTACCCCCCTACATCTCCTCCCTTGTCTAAGTCTACCACCCTACACGTGCCCTCCGTTCTGCAAATGACTTGAAACTAAAATCCTCCATAATCCGAACTTCCCACTCCCGTCTCCAAGATTTCTCGCGTGCTGCGCCAATTCTCTGGAATGCACTACCCAGGACAGTTCGATTAATTCCCAATACCCACAGTTTCAAGCGAACCCTAAAAACACATTTCTTTAGACTGGCGTATCACCTAAACACACTCTGTCCATCCCAGCTTTCCCCCATATTAAAATCTTCTTCAACTTCGGGTTCAAACCAACCATGCACATAAAAGCCTCTGTCAGGACTGCACACATACTGGCTGGCGACCAGTCCATGTATTATTATTTATCCTATTTAGTATATCAAGGCTGCATTATACAATATATGTACTTTTTACCTTTTGTGTCTCCCCCACTTCCTCATAGACTGTAAGCTCGCGAGCAGGGCCCTCACTCCGTTCGATATGAGATATGCTTATTCTGTATTGTCTGTATAAGTCCCCCCTAAAATTTGTAAAGTGCTGCGGAATATGTTGGCGCTATAAAAATAAACTATTATTATTATTATTATTATTATGGGGCTGAAGGGGGGGCTGGCTGGACCCGTGGGGACATGGATGGAGACATGGGGCTGAAGGGGGGACTGGCTGGACCCGTGGTGACATGGAAGGAGACATGGGGCTGAAGGGGGGCTGGCTGGACGCATGGGGAGACATGGATTGAGGCATGGGGCTGAAGGGGGGGCTGGCTGGACGCATGGGGGGACTTATGGATGGAGGCACGGGGCTGAAGAGGGGGCTGGCTGGACGCATGTGGAGACACATGGAGGTGAAGGTGGCCAAGTTGGGGACCTGGATGGACACATGGAGGTGAAGGGCGGCAAGCTGGACACATGGGGACCTGGATAGATATATGGGGTGGGGTGGGATGCATATATGGGGGGGACAGGATGGATATATGAAGGGGGCGGGCTGGACACATGGAGGCCCGGATGGATATATGGGAGGGGCAGGCTGGACACATGGAGACCAGAATGGATATATGGGTGGGGGGGGTCAGGATGGATAGATGGGTGGCCTCGCTGGACAAGGGACTTTATTACTGTTTAGTGGCCAGATTGAGGAACTTTATTAGTTTATGATGGCGAGTGGGGAACATTATTACTTTAAAGTCCAATTAGGGACATTATTACTTCTGTAATATAATTTACTTTTTAGGAAACTGTTTTCCATAAGAGGGGACAAAAGGGGGGTCCTGTTACTGTGCAGTGCGCCACTATGTCGCTTTATTTCTTCAACTGGTGTAGTGTAGAAGCCTGGGGAAAAGTGGGAATGTGCTCTAAAAGAGATCAGTTATTGATAACTGTGTGTTATTTTCTGCAGAGATGATTCCTCGCTGGAAGAAGTGATGGCGGACTGTGCCAGATGAAGAAAAGCGAAGATGAAGAACTTCACCTAGAGACATCACTGGTGAGTCAGTGTATTACTGTACACTTACACTATATAGTATATTCAGAGCTCCTGTGTATGTCACTGGTGACCAGTGTATTACCTATACACTATATACAGAGCTCCTGTGTATAATGTCATCGGTAATCACTGTATTACCTGTACACTATATACAGAGCTCCTGTGTATAATGTCACCGGTGATCACTGTATTACCTGTACACTGACACTATATACAGAGCTCATATGTATAGTGACAGTGTTGTTAGTATTGTGGTTTGTATTCCTGATCAGTATTGTAGTATTTGGTCACTATGTGGTGGTAATATGTGGTCTGGTCATGGTGTGGCGATATTTGTCCCTTTTGTATGTGGTATTATTGGTGTTATTATAGTGGATTATGTTGTGTATGGCGGTCATTTGTTCTCGCTGAGATTAACTAGGAAAAGATTTTTTTCCATGAGGCCACGGCTTCTGACGCGCCCCCTGGGCCTGTGCTGCAGCTACTGTGCAGGGGGAATACCCGGAGCCGGATCGCTGGGGGTTGTAGTTCTCCGTGGCGGTGACCCGGTCCGTGCCCAGGGTGGTCAAACCAGTGGCAGTCTATTGGTATTGTAATTGTCCGACTACGCCACCCGTGGATTGCGGTCAGTGGGGACAGCCACTGCGCTGCAGACCGCTGAGGCTGATGTTGTTTGTGCAGCCGAGTATGGGATAACTCCCCACGGGAGAAGTATTGCCTCAGGGCAGCTAATGTGGATGATGGGAGTGATGGTGTGAGTGTCCCAGTACTGATGGTGCTGGTCCGGCGATGAAACACAGAGACTTGTAATTGCAGTTTCCAAAGCTTTACTCACGGTTGTTATTCAGGTCAATGCTGCAGGCGATGACTGCCCAAGCCGTGCTGCTTCCACCAGGTGAGGGACTCGGTCAACTCCCAGGCAATTCCAGAGTGTGGCTCAGAGCTCCCCTCTCTTCCTTTCTACTGGCCGTCCCCACCAGGGACCCACCTTTGTCCAGCTTCCTCGGGCCTTCTGTTGGCGAAACCTCTCTCCGGTTTCCCTGACCCTATACGGTATGCCTTTCTGGTGGATGTAGTGAGGGGTCGCACCAAGATGTGGTAACAACCTCCGGTCTTTGGCTGAGGAATCTGTTGCCTCCACCAATCTGGGTTCCGGTACCCTATTCTGCCAACCCTTCACCCAGTATCTCCTCTGGGCATATGGGGTTCCTTCTGCCTTCGTGTCTCTGGGCCTTTCTCTGTGTTCTTTGCTTCCTTTCTCCTCTGTTCCAGTTCCTTTCTTACTTTCCTTTCTGTTCCTCCTCCTCTCTCTCTCTGCTGCTTCTGGCCTCCACTCCAGGCCTGCCTCTGGAGCTGGGCCCAGACTGAGCCACAGCTCCCTGTCAGCCCTCTCTGGCTGAGCTCCTCTCCTCTTCTCCTCCTGCCTGAACTGAACCCTGATCTAAGATGGTGCCCACCTTATATACCTCCTTCTGACACCCGAGCCCAGGTGACTAGCAACCAATGGGCTCCTATCTATGCCCAGAAACCCACCCCTATCTGCTCCTACACCACTGGGTTTTCCACCCCCCTCCCCACTCCAGCCAGGAACAGAAGCTGTCGTGCCTGCACTCTGTCTAGTGGGAGCACCGTTGGTCTGTTCCTCGGAAATGGGGTGTGTGTGGTGCATGCAGCTTACTGAGTCCTGGTCCACACTCCATCCTTACCCGGGAGTGGAATATCACACCTCTGGACTGAGGTGCAATACCCCTGTAGCAGCCGAGCCCTCGGGGTGCTACATTCCCCCCTGGTAAATCACAGCACGTCCTCGGGCTGGAAAAGAGCAAAGACAATTTAAACATACAAGTTTTTAGAATGCATTCGTATATAAGACAATAACTTTTCACTCATCCCTTTATGGGAGGTATTCTTCTCTTTTTAACGTTACTGGTACTCCTTTTCATAAAACATCTTGCTAATGCCACTGGAACTCTTTTAGCATATAAAACATCACATAAAACATTTGCATTATTATTCTAGCAGCATATAAAACTTTTCAATATAAAACTTTTTCAAGTAGAACATTCTTGAGCTCTGGCCGCTGTGCAACTTGCGACCAAGTAAAGGTGCAACAGTCCATTTAATTCCTGAGGTAGACGTTGCGGTTTTTGTATAAAACCAGTAGGGGGCGCTTTATGAAGCGCAACTATGTACAAGGGTATGGCCGCTCTCAGTCCTCGGCCAGTGGGAATAGGGGGATGGCTGCTCACAGTCCTCAGCCTGGTTAGGGATTAGGGGCACACAGGTAACAGTTCTTTAACAGTTCCATACTAGTCCCAACGGGGACCACACTTCAATCAGCAAGAGTTCTTGTACCCTGACGGGTAACTATATACAGTTCCACTTTACCATTCTCTAATAATGGTGTCCTCCTTGTTCTTCCGGGTAGTCTTCAGGTCCGTCCGGACCCTCGGTGTACTCTGTTTCTGGGCGGTACTGTAGTTCCTCCTCCATGAGCCTGTGAACGTGGAGGGCGTACGGTCCCTTGGCACCCTTGTGCCGGGTGAAGGTGACCACATCACCCAGGTAGAGATCACGTCCGCGGTGTCCCTCCGGCAGGTGGCTCTCGACATCCCTGCGGGTGACAAAGACGTCGCCGGGGGTTCGATGGTCTCGGATAAAGCCCCAGCCATGCTCCAGCTGGAACTTTATTACGGTCCCGTTGACTCGGGGACCGCGGGCGGCTCGGGGATCTTGTCGGGCCCTGCGCTTCTGCTCCGCGCTCCGGGCCTGCAGCTGTTCTTCTCGGATTCGCCTCTCCCGCCGTTCCCTTTCAAATACCTCCAGCTGTTGACGGCAGCACTCTTCACGCCGGGCTGCGTCCGCCCGGGTCTCCTGGGTGAACCCTATGAGATTCTCACCGGTGGGGTCCCATGCAAACTGGGCCTGCTCCAGCGGAAGCGGAGCGATTTTGGCGGGCTCCGGAGCCGGGATCAGAGGTTCACACAGGGGCCGTTCCCTCCGGAGACGGGGGTTGACGTACTCCGGTGGCCACACGAAGGGCAGCCCGTCCGGGCTGGTATGTTGCGCATAGAGATCTGCGCCCAAGGGTGGCACCACGGGCCCCGATCGGGGAGCAGCGCCCCGGGTTACTTGGCCTTGCGATCAGGCCGGGGAACTTCCGGTTGGGGCTGGGGGTGGCACTGTTGAGGAAGAGGGCGCTGGAGGGGCAGCAGCACCCGGGTTCACCAGGCCTTGCGACCAGGCCGGTGGTACTTCCTCTTTTGCCGCGCCCGGGGTCGAGGGGCGTGGCGCGGAACGGGCGTGACCGCGGCTCCTGCCGCTTGAGGCCTAGTTGGGAGCAGTGGCGGCGCGGCAACGGGTGTGGTGAGTAGGGCTTCGGGTTCTGCGACGGGAGGTTGGGGCAGGCTTACGGCTGCTGGGCTCGGGGTGATGACGTCCCCATTACCTGCCTCAATCCTTGCGACTCCCTCCGCGGCGGCGTCTCCGGCCTTCGTCCCTCCTGCACCATCCTCAGAGGCAGACGTGCTCCATGTTGCGGGTGGCGCCTCCTGCCGGCGGGTTCCAGCCTGCCGGGCCATCTCCCTTCTCCACTCGGCCAGCGCATCCTGCTGTGCCCGGGCCATCCTCCGGTCCAAGTCCTCCAGCGCAGCCTGTGCACGTTCCGGATCTCTGGGGAGCTGTGCCAGGATCTCCACTAGGCTGTCTGGCGGTGCGGCCTGCAGCAGGCTCCGGACCAAGGTGTTGGCACTGCTGGACGCTTCCTCCATTCCCGGGTGCGGTCTGTCCAGACTGATCCAGAGCGCGCCCTGCCCCACAGTTTTCTTCACTTCCCGCCCCCATTGGGGGTGGTCCTGGGGCAACTTGGTGACAGTCAGTTTCAAGGGCAGCCCTCCCACGCTGATGGACATCTCCACTGCTGCATTCATGGCTGGTGGGGGCGGGCTCCTTCTTTGGCGCCACTCTGGGACCTGGCCCACGATGGGAGGTGGCTTCCTGCTGTCCTTTGGTGCGCACATAATGGTGTCCGCTCTGCCAGGGCGGGAAAAACTGATGAAGATGGCGGGAAACGGTCCAAGATGGCGTCTGATGGCGGGAATCGGCTCTGGATGGCGGGAAACGACTCCGGACGGCGGGAAACTTCTGGAAATGGCGGGAGACTTCTTTTTAAGGTACATGTGCAGTTTTCTTCAGGCACGCAATACCCGCTTGTGGCGGGTTGGTAACGATCCTGCCGACTACGCCAAAGTTGACGCGCCCCCTGGGCCTGTGCTGCAGCTACTGTGCAGGGGGAATACCCGGAGCCGGATCGCTGGGGGTTGTAGTTCTCCGTGGTGGTGACCCGGTCCGTGCCCAGGGTGGTCAAACCAGTGGCAGTCTATTGGTATTGTAATTGTCCGACTACGCCACCCGTGGATTGCGGTCAGTGGGGACCGCCGCTGCGCTGCAGACCGCTGAGGCTGATGTTGTTTGCGCAGCCGAGTATGGGATAACTCCCCACAGGAGAAGTATTGCCTCAGGGCAGCTAATGTGGATGATGGGAGTGATGGTGTGAGTGTCCCAGTACTGATGGTGCTGGTCCGGCGATGAAACACAGAGACTTGTAATTGCAGTTTCCAAAGCTTTACTCACGGTTGTTATTCAGGTCAATGCTGCAGGCGATGACTGCCCAAGCCGTGCTGCTTCCACCAGGTGAGGGACTCGGTCAACTCCCAGGCAATTCCAGAGTGTGGCTCAGAGCTCCCCTCTCTTCCTTTCTACTGGCCGTCCCCACCAGGGACCCACCTTTGTCCAGCTTCCTCGGGCCTTCTGTTGGCGAAACCTCTCTCCGGTTTCCCTGACCCTATACGGTATGCCTTTCTGGTGGATGTAGTGAGGGGTCGCACCAAGATGTGGTCACAACCTCCGGTCTTTGGCTGAGGAATCTGTTGCCTCCACCAATCTGGGTTCCGGAACCCTATTCTGCCAACCCTTCACCCAGTATCTCCTCTGGGCATATGGGGTTCCTTCTGCCTTCGTGTCTCTGTGCCTTTCTCTGTGTTCTTTGCTTCCTTTCTCCTCTGTTCCAGTTCCTTTCTTACTTTCCTTTCTGTTCCTCCTCCTCTCTCTCTCTGCTGCTTCTGGCCTCCACTCCAGGCCTGCCTCTGGAGCTGGGCCCAGACTGAGCCACAGCTCCCTGTCAGCCCTCTCTGGCTGAGCTCCTCTCCTCTTCTCCTCCTGCCTGAACTGAACCCTGATCTAAGATGGTGCCCACCTTATATACCTCCTTCTGACACCCGAGCCCAGGTGACTAGCAACCAATGGGCTCCTATCTATGCCCAGAAACCCACCCCTATCTGCTCCTACACCACTGGGTTTTCCACCCCCCTCCCCACTCCAGCCAGGAACAGAAGCTGTCGTGCCTGCACTCTGTCTAGTGGGAGCACCGTTGGTCTGTTCCTCGGAAATGGGGTGTGTGTGGTGCATGCAGCTTACTGAGTCCTGGTCCACACTCCATCCTTACCCGGGAGTGGAATATCACACCTCTGGACTGAGGTGCAATACCCCTGTAGCAGCCGAACCCTCGGGGTGCTACACTTCACTATCAGTATTTGGTCAGTATTTTTTCTCAATAGTGAGAGGCAAAAGCAGGAGTGGGTGATAAATCCAGAATTGGTGACTTGTTTCTATTATACCTTTTCTCTGATTGTTCCTCACCTGGTTTTGGCTCCCACTCCTGAGAATAATCCTGACTGAATACTGATAGTGGGGCTGTGGCCTTAGAGATGAAATACTTGGAGCAGAGCGTCAGAGATGCACTTACAGGGGTTCTCCGGTGAAAACAAGTAATCACCTCTCCACAGGATCAGTGATAACTTATTGGTTGGCGGGGGTCTGACTACTGGGACCTGCACCGATCGGCAGAATGTGGAGCTTTTCTCCCCATTAGACTGGAGCTCATGTGCGACTCGACCACTGATCCATTCATTCCCTCAGAGGCTGCGAGCGCTGCTCTTTTTTGAAAGCCCCCAAGAGAATGAATGAGGCTGTGGTCAGACGTCCCACCTGTCGCTGCATTTTAAAATGGGGATAAGTGTCCTGTCAGGGATAAAACTTCCCCATTCTTCCAATCAATAAGTGATCACCTATCCTGTGTAGCCCATGAATCTGTGATCACTTGTTTTAACCAAAGAAGCTCTTTCATGCAAACTCCAGAAATTGTCCGTCCCTGTTCTAGTCTGTGCACAGTAGATGTGAGGAGCCGCCGGTCACTGCTCCACTATAACAGGGAGAGCAGAGAAAAGAGATCTGCATATTGCTGTAGGTGGCCCCTAGAGTCAATGTCCCCTGTGGGCCCCAGACACCCCAGTCCGACCCTGCTGACATCTGATTAAGGCCTAAGGCCCCGTTCACATGTCAGGTTTTAATCAGTGTTTTTTTCTAATTTTCATCTGATTTTGGTCAGTGTGGCAGTTTTTCTCCTCAGTGGGGCATATTTTTTTATATGTAAAGTAAAAAGCTAAAGGTTTCCTCGCCTCGCTTGCCCGGCCTATAGACACTGGAGAACAGGCAGTACAGGCAACATGGTTGGTTCTGGCCATTTTACTGACAGACTCGTTGACTTCAATAGATGATCTTTATCTATAAATCGCATGAAAATCGGACCGGTCTCAGTTCTGATTTGCAGATCAATCGTCCACAATAAATAGAGCTGTAAACCTGTCCCCGGTCTATAACGGAGCATATTCTACCTGTTAGACAAATAACCAGACGTGAAAAGAGCCATGTGCTATTCTTACAGGGAAGGGGCCACCATTTTATGTTTTGTATTAATAATTATGTAATCAATTATTTTTAATACAAAATTAAATATCCCACTTTATTAGTTTTTTATGTATTTATTTTTACATTGGCCACTAGGGGCTGCCATTTTTATTTGGGGGGGGGGTGTAAGAAGCGCTCTTACACACCTCATTTACGGCAGCCCTGGCCATAAGAGACAGTAGTCTGTCACCGACCCTATCTCTAACACTAGAGGCCGCTCCTCCTGCCTCTAGCTGTGACCTGGGCACGCCCCCTTGGCTGTTCAGGTCGCAGCCGTGGGAGGAGATTGCAGCCATCTTTGTGGAGCCTGCAGTGTAAGCTGTACATTCCCCCTGTCGTCGCACGCACTGCTCAGTCAGAGCGTGCCATGACAGGAGCTGCCGGGGAGGAAATGCCTGGGAGTGGATGTCCCGAGTGAGTATCTGCAGCGGCGCCGTGCGGTGATCTCAGCTTCTCTGCTGTTATCACCGCCGACATCCTCAGGCAACACACACACAGCGCAGCGTGGGAACGTGGAAGGTGAGTAGAAGCGTTTATTGTTTTGTTTGTTTTTTTTCCTTTGCATTGAATATATGGGGGCATATACACACAAGGGTGTAGTTGGAGGCATATACCCACCAGGGTGGAGGGGGGGGGCATATACCCACCAGGATGGATGGAAGGGGCATATACCCACCAGGATGTAGGGAGTGTGCATATACCCACCAATGAAGGGGGGCATTTACCCACCAGGATGGATGAAGGGGGCATATATCCACCAGGATGGATGGAGGGGGGGCATATATCCACAAGGATGAAGGTGGGGCTTATGCCGACAAGGATGGAGGGGGGCATATACCCATCAGGATGGATGGAGGGGGGCATATACCCATCAGGATGGATGGAGGGGGGCATATACCCATCAGGATGGATGGAGGGGGGGCATATACCCACCAGGATGGATGTAGGGGGGCATATACCCACCAGGATGGATGGAGGGAGGCATATACCCACCAGGATGGATGGAGGGGGGCATATACCCACCAGGATGGAGGGGGGCATATACCCACCAGGATGGAGAGGTGGCATATACCCACCAGGATGGAGAGGTGGCATATACTCACCAGAATAGAGGGAGTAGAGGGAGGGGGCATATACACCTACCCAGGATGGATGGATGGAGGGGCATATACACCTACCCAGGATAGATGGATGGAGGGGCATATACACCTACCCAAGATGGATGGATGGAAGGGCATATACACCTTCCCAGGATGGATGGATGGAGGGGCATATACACCTACCCAGGATAGATGGATGGAGGGGCATATACACCTACCCAAGATGGATGGATGGAAGGGCATATACACCTACCCAGGATGGATGGATGGAGGAGCATATACACCTCCCCAGGATGGATGGATGGAGGGGCATATACACCTACCCAGGATGGATGGATGGAGGGGCATATTCTCCTACCAAGGATGGATGGAGGGGCATATTCTCCTACCAAGGATGGAAGGAGGGGCATATACTCCTACCCAGGATGGATGGATTGATAAAGGGGCATCTACACCTAACGAGGATGGATAGATGATGGAGCATATATACTTACCCAGGATGGAGGGAGGGGCATATACACCTACCCAGGATGGATGGAGGGGCATATACACCTACCCAGGATGGATGGAGGGGCATATACACCTACCCAGGATGGATGGAGGGGCATATACACCTACCCAGGATGGATGGAGGGGCATATACACCTACCTAGGATGGATGGAGGGGCATATACACCTACCCAGGATGGATGGAGGGGCATATACACCTACCCAGGATAGATGGAGGGGCCGATACACCTACCCAGGATGGATTTATGGATGGAGGGGCATCTACACCTACCCAGGATGGATGGATGGAGGGGCATATACACCTACCCAGGATGGATGGATGGAGATGCATATACACCTACCCAGGCTGGATGGATGGAGGGGCATATACACCTACCCAGGATGGATGGATGGAGGGGAATATACACCTACGCAGGATGGATGGATGGAGGGGCATATACACCTACCCAGAATGGATGGATGAAGGGGCATATACACCTACCCATGATGGATGGATGGATGAAGGGGCATATACACCTACCCAGGATGGATGGATGGAGGGGCATATACACCTACCCAGGATGGATGGATGGAGGGGCATATACACCTACCCAGGATGGATGGATGGAGGGGCATATACACCTACCCAGGATGGATGGATGGAGGGGCATATACACCTACCCAAGATGGATGGATGGAGGCGCATATACACCTACCCAGGATGGATGGATGGAGGGGCATATACACCTGCCCAGGATGGATAGATGGAGGGGTATATACACCTACCCAGGATGGATGGATGGAGGGGCATATTCTCCTACCAAGGATGCATGGAGGGGCATATGCTCCTACCCAGCATGGATGGATGGAGGGTCATCTACACCTAACCAGGATGGATGGAGGGACATAAACACATACTAGAATAGACTACCCAGGATGGATGGATGGAGGGTCATCTACGCCTACCCAGAATGGATGGATGGAAGGTCATCTACGCCTACCCAGAATGGATGGATGGAGGGGCATATACACCTACCCATGATGGATGGATGGGCCGATACACCTACCCAGGATTGATGGATGGAGAGGCATATTCACCTATCCAGGATGGATGGATGGAGGGGCATATACACCTACCCAGGATGGATGGAGGGGCATATACACCTATCCAGTATGGATGGGGGGGGCGTATACACCTACCCAGGATGGATGGATGGAGGCGCATATACACCTACCCAGGATGGATGGATGGAGGGGCATATACACCTACCCAGGATGGATGGATGGAGGCGCATATACACCTACCCAGGATGGATGGATGGAGGGGCATATACACCTACCCAGGATGGATAGATGGAGGGGTATATACACCTACCCAGGATGGATGGATGGAGGGGCATATACACCTACCCAGAATGGATGGATGGAGGGGCATATTCTCCTACCAAGGATGGATGGAGGGGCATATACTCCTACCCAGCATGGATGGAGGAAGGGACATATACTGCTACCCAGGATGGATGGATGGAGGGGCATAAACACATACTAGAATAGACTACCCAGCATGGATGGATGGAGGGTCATCTACGCCTACCCAGAATGGATGGATGGAGGGCCATCTACGCCTACCCAGTATGGATGGATGGAGGGGCATAAACACATACTAGAATAGACTACCCAGGATGGATGGATGGAGGGTCATCTACGCCTACCCAGAATGGATGGATGGAGGGTCATCTACACCTACCCATGATGGATGGATGGGCCGAAACACCTACCCAGGATGGATTGATGGATGGAGGGGCATCTACAACTACCCAGAATTGATGGATGGAGAGGCATATACACCTACCCAGGATGGATGGATGGAGAGGCATATACACCTACCCAAGATGGATGGATGGAGAGGCATATACACCTACCCAGGTTGGATGGAGTGAGAAGCATATACACCTACCCAGGTTGGATGGATGGAGAGGCATATACACCTACCCAGGATGGATGGAGGGGCCGAAACACCTACCCAGGATGGATTGATGGATGGAGGGGCATCTACAACTACCCAGAATTGATGGATGGAGAGGCATATACGCCTACCCAGGATTGATGGATGGAGAGGCATATTCACCTACCCAGGATGGATGGATGGAGGGGCATATACACCTACCCAGGATTGATGGATGGAGGGGCATATACACCTACCCAGGATTGATGGATGGAGAGGCATATTCACCTACCCAGGATGGATGGATGGAGAGGCATATTCACCTACCCAGGATGGATGGATGGAGGGGCATATACACCTACCCAGGATGGATGGATGGAGGGGCATATACACTTACTCAGGATGGATGGATGGAGGGGCATATACACATACCCAGGATGGGGACCATATTCCATATACCAGGATGGGGCATATAGAAGGATGAGGGGCATATACTGTAGGGCGTATATGGTGTCATTACACTTAGGCTCTTTTGATACCTGTGATACGTCTGACCTCATAGTATGTCCCCCCCTTTTTACTCTTTTGAAGGAGGCTGTTTTACACTTGAAGCATATATGTGTTACAATCCATAACTAAATTGTGTATATTTTTTATTTTTCCTCTTTAGTGGTTAACTCTGGAATGAAGCACCGCTTTGTATTCATTTATATGAGATATTTTCATGTGCTGAGTGTCGGATTATTTGTTACCCCCCCCCCTCTTTTTCTCAGATATGATTGTAATTTGATTTATCATGAGACGATGGATTTTCGTTTTTTATACAGTTCTTCCCATTTTTGTATTGTTTTAGATAAACCTTGATAAAGGCTGAGGCCGAAATGTTGGTCAAACATCTGTATCATGAACAATTTATTGTCTGAATAAATACCTTGATTTGCATCAATATCCATTGTGCCTAAAGGTTTATATATATATAAAATAAGTATTTTTGCATGTGAGTTTTCTTATAATGGTTTTAAATAGAAGACCGTATTGCGATATCATTAAGATACAAATGTTTCTGTTGCGATCCTCAGCTCTACCTGAGAACACAATCTGCGTGGGGGGCATCTGGCCAACATATAGCGGCGGGCACTCTGCAGCAACTCAGCACTGTTGACTTTGGAGGTCCTCTTCATTCCCTGGTGATCAGCGGCTGCATGCATCCCCTAGAACTGGATATGCTAAGACTGTTTGCTGTGGAGCCCTCTAGTTTCGATCAGATAAATGTGGAGGACAGCTCAACATATCTGTCATCATAGACAATCTGTGCCGAATCCGCACCCCTCACTGCTGAGCAGCTACCCTGTCTAGGTGGCAGCACACAGTGCTTTGTGTGTGTCCCATTGTGTTACTAGTGATATAGCAGTATACTAGGGATGCACCAACTCCACATTTTTATTAATATTACTCCAGATATGGACGAAACCCTCCAAGATGCAGGCTTTATTATACTACAGAATTTTGGTGCATCCATAATATATGCTCAAGCACTTTAATAGAAACCTGTTCCACCATGTCCATCCTTCACTGCGCTACTGGTATTTATTTGGAAACACAGGGATATTCCAGGAAAACGTGTTTTATGCTTAATAGAAATAAACTGATAACATTTTCAAAGAATTTCCATTGGTGTTTATCTCCTTTTTGTAATTTACCTGTCTGGTTAATTCACATTTTTCATGTTTTTTTGTACAACCAGTTAATGGGGTGGTCTCAGTTTCTTAAAGGGAGTCTGTCACCCCAATACTCAAATCATTTATGGATTTGTATAGGAATCTTGGCCCCTATAAAAAAAAATATACTTTAGGTACAGATGATATTTTTATGCAAAAACAGCATTTACACCCCACGCTTAATTACCATCCTCTGCCCCTTACGATGATTGACAGCACAACCTATATTGAATCCTCATCCCTGCACACACTGACACTGCAGGAGCTGAAAACTCAGTGTCACGAGCTTGTGGGCATCCTCTGATCCCCTTGTCCAGTCTACAGTTGTCTTGTTCAGTGGGCAGAAAAAAGCTTTTACTTAAAAATTGTAAGTCTCGATTTGAGTTTGCCAAAAAACATGTGGGAGACTCCCAAAATATATGGAGGAATGTGCTGTGGTCAGATGAGACCAAAATTGAACTTTTTGGCCACCAAGGTAAACGCTATGTCTGGCACCAAACCAACAGCTCATCACTCCAAGAACACCATCCCCACAGTGAAACATGGTGGTTGCAGTATCATGCTGTGGGTATGTTTTTCTGCAGCAGCCACCTCCATTATCTGAATGCAAGGAAGATTGTGAACTTGTGCTACTTGTGCAGTAACACTTTGTCATTTCTGCTCCATTCTGTCTTCAAGCACAGGGTTAACAATGCTCTGACTTCATATCCAGCTTCATGGCTTGATCATAGATGCTGGATCCTGATTCCCAAGAAAATCCCACCAACCCAAGATTGTGAAAGAAATGCACAAAACACTTTTAGTGAATGTTAAATAGACCAAATTTTATTACAAATCATATTATTTCATTCAGTGTCTGAAATTTAGAATCAGCCAATTGCTATGAAAAAGACACTGAAAATGGCAAACCTCCGACTCACGAAGAATCATCCGTCAGCACTCAGGAGAGGAAAACCCCCTGTGGAGGAAACCTCTAGGGAACCATGGCTGGAGGACTTGCCCATCCCTCGGGCTTAGAAGGATAGTGCCAACAAGTAACAGCAAATTGTACTAGAATTTGTACATTGTATCATATTTACAGTGAGACATGATATACATCCACTATAGATATGATAGCAGTGACATCACATAGTCACACAAGTTACACATTACATCATCAGAAAACAGACAGTAATGGAGAAGGTCAAAGTAGGTGCCCTGTGCGAGCACCATATGGAGAAGTCTAATGCGACATCTCCAGGCCGTACACATAAAGGTGAAGGCAACTAGTACCGGACGTGAGGGAGATCTGGCTGCAACATCTGTCACCCCATTGATCGCTAGGGTTAGTTTGATCTGGCTGGCTAGGCGATATGGCTGATCTGGCTGGCTAGGCGGTATGGCTGATCTGGCTGGCTAAGCGGTATGGCTGATCTGGCTGGCTAGGCGGTATGGCTGATCTGGCTGGCTAGGCCGTATCCCCTTCCTCCCTTACAGGTTGTGGAGTGATAAAGCTCCAGGTCTCCAGACACATCAAGTACGGCGCTTCATACGGCTGAATGACCTGTGGTTCCGGAATCATCTTTTATATCATAGATGTATGTGTTTATGACATCAGCACAGTTGCCGTAGTTACCACAGGTGTTCATTACTGGTGCTTCACTGGCTAGAAAGTCTCTCTCAGTGTTCCAAAGAATTAACCCTTGAATGACTGGCACTGTACATTTGTCCGGAATCCTGTAACATAATCTTGTCACTATGCAGGACCGTTATCAATATTATACTTTAAAATTGCCCTAAACAAAGTCTAATTAGTGAGCGCATCTACAGATTTGATGGGTAACAAGCACAATAATCCCCTTAAGCCCTACTAAATGCATAAATGTCCAATATGAGTACAGAGCAGTCCATACAGAATGGATGATATAGAGGGCAATACAGTTAGATAAAGAAGTAGAAAGCCAAACCAAGTAAATGTCTCCTGAGATCTCGGCTACTGAGGTCTCAATTGCGCATCTGCTGCCTCAGGCGGCCATTTGTGTAACACAAGCGATCGGAAGATCACAGCTTCTAGTCTGCTAAGGAGACTATTGAAGCATGTAAAAAGGAAAAAAAAAATATTTAAAAGTTTAAATCACCCCCCTTTTACCCCATTCAAAATAAAACAATCAAAAATCCACGTTTGGTATCGCCGCATTTAGAATCGCCCGATCTATCAATATATAAAAAGAATGACTTCGATCAGTAAACTGTATAACGAGAAAAAAAACAAAACTCCAAAATTAAGTTGTTTTGGTCGCCGCAACATTGCATTAAAATGTAATAACAGGCGATCATAACATCATATCTACACCAAAACGGTATCAATAAAAATGTCAGCTCAGTGCGCAAAAAATAACCCCTGACCCGGCTCTAGATCACGAAAAATGGAGACGCTACGGGTCTCGGAAAAATTTTTTTTTTTTTTTACAAGCTTTGAATTTTGATTTCACCCCTTAAATAAAATAGAAGCTCCACATGTTTGGTAACTACGAACTCGTAATGACCTGGAGAATCATAATGGCCGGTCAGTGTTAGCATTTAGTGAACATGGTAAAAAAAAACCTTTTGTGGAATTGCACTTTTTTTGCCATTTCACTGCACTTGGATATTTTTCCCATTTTCCAGTACACAATATGGTAAAATCAATGGTGGTGTTCAAAAGAATAACTCATCCCACAATAAAACAAGCCCTCACATGGCCATATTGACGGAAAAATAAAAAAGTTATGGCTCTGGGAAGAAGGGGAGCAAAAAATGAAAGCGCAAAAACGGAAAAACGTGAGGTGATAAAGGGGTTAACTGGAATTTTCTGCCACGGACTCATTGGCAAATCTGAAATAGATATTTCTCGCTCCCTTATCAGTGTGGAAACATATATCTTTGGCCTCATTCAGACGTCTGTTTTTCATGTTTGTGTCCTCTCCATATTTGTTACGGATAGATCACATACACAATATAATCTGTGGAGTCGTCCACATGTCATTTTTTTTTTTGAAAACCGCGTAGTGTCCGTTTTTTATCCTAGTGGTTGATGAAAATTCTCCAGTCAGATCTATGGGTCCATGACATCGCTGACAGCTGGCATTGCCATCCATGTGCTGTCTGTGATAACACTGTTACCATAGTAACATAGTAACATAGTTTGTAAAGCCGAATAAAGACTTGCGTCCATCAAGTTCGACCTGTTAGTTCTGTAATTGCTAAAGTTGATCCAGAGGAGAGCAAAAACCCCAAATGATTTGGCCAATCTTCACCTGAGGAAAAATTCCCTCCTGACTCTGAAACCAGCAGTCAGAATAAATCCCTGTATCAACATACTATTTTATTCTATTTTTAAGTATACGCTGAAATCTGCCTGGTATCTAGAAATGCATCCAGTCCCCGCTTGAACTGGTTTAGTGAATCCGACATTACCGTCTCCTCACTCAGTGAATTCCATATTCTCACTGCTCTTACCGTAAAGAACCCCTTCCTATGCTGGTGCTGAAACCTTTTCTCTTCCAGTCTTAGTGAGTGCCCTCTTGTTACCGTAATATCCCTCCTTTTGAACAAATCCCGGGCAAGATCTCTATACTGTCCCCTAACATATTTGTACACATTTATTATGTCCCCCCTCAACCTTCTCTTTTCCAGGCTGAATAGTCCTAGTTTTGCCAACCTCTCTGGGTATTGCAGTCCCTCCATTCCCCTTATTAATTTTGTTGCCCTCCTTTGTACCTTTTCAAGCTCATTTATATCCTTTCTATATATTGGGGCCCATAACTGAGCACAGTATTCCAAGTGTGGTCTGACCAGTGCTTTGTACAGTGGAAGAACAATGTTCTCCTCCTTTGCAGCTATACCTCTTCTGATACATCCCATTACCCTGTTTGCCCTTACAGCAGCCGCCTGACTTTGGGCACTCCAATTTAGTTTGCTATCAATCAAGATGCCCAAGTCCTTCTCCATCTCTGAATTCCCGAATGATTTCCCATTCAGTGAGTACTGGTGACTTCCATTTTTCCTTCCCATATGTATGACCTTACATTTCTCCTCGTTAAACCTCATTTGCCATTTAATGCTCCACCTACCCAGCTTATCCAAATCCCTCTGTAGGTCTGCACTGTCCTCTTTTGTATTAATTGTTTTACATAACTTTGTGTCATCTGCAAATATTGATATTTTACTATTTATCCCGTTGACTATGTCGTTAATAAAGATATTAAATAACATTGGGCCTAGTACAGACCCCTGTGGTACCCCACTAGTGACGCTTACCCAATCTGAGTATATTCCATTTATAACCACCCTCTGCCTTCTATCCTTTAGCCAGTTAGCTACCCACTTGCAGACATTTTCCCCCAGCCCCATCATTCTCATTTTGTATACCAACCTATTATGTGGCACGCTATCGAACGCTTTTGAGAAGTCGAGATACACGACATCCACTGGTTCCCCCTGATCTACTCGAGAGCTAACCTCCTCGTAGAAGTCAATCAGGTTAGTTTGGCAGGAGCGATTCCTCATGAATCCATGTTGGTTCGGGGTTAATAGATTGTTAGCATCAAGATGCTCCGTAATTGCCTCTTTAATGAAGCTTTCAAAAATTTTGCCCACAACGGACGTCAGACTCACCGACCGATAGTTTCCGGCGTCACTTTTCGCTCCCTTTTTGAATATTGGCACTACATTCGCCTGTCGCCAATCAAGTGGTACAGACCCAGTCTCAACAGAGTCCTTAAATATAAGATACAACGGTCTGTCTATCACATTACTTAGTTCCCTTAGTACCCGTGGGTGTATGCCATCAGGTCCTGGTGATTTGTTTATTTTAATGTTACTGAGGCGTTTCTGTACCCCAGCTTGGGTTAGATTTGTCATACTTAGTAGAGGATTAAGCTTGTCACTTCTCATTTCTCCTGTTAGTTCGATTTCCTTTGTGAAAGTTGTCGAAAAAAAATTATTTAATAGATTAGCTTTATCCTCATCTTTCTCTATGATTTTGCCTTCCTCACTTTTTATCGGTCCAATATTATTCGATTTAATCCTTTTACTATTTATATACGTAAAGAACAGTTTGGGATTTCGCCCTCCTAAAGTTTAATGCTTTAGTTGTTCCCTTATTGATAACCCTACTGAAGGGCATTTTGAAGTCGATAATATTATGGTCGCTATTACCTAGGTGCCCCCCTATCTGTACCTCAGTTATTCTATCAGGCCTATTAGTCAATATTAAGTCCAACACGGCCTTCCCTCTCGTTGGTTCCTGCACTAGTTGGGAGAGATAATTATCCTTAATATTTGTCAAGAACCTTTTTCCTTTCTGAGATCTACAGGTTTCTGTTTCCCAGTCAATATCCGGGTAGTTGAATTCCCCCATTACAATCACTTCATTATGTTTTGCTACTTTGTCTATTTGTCCTAATAGCAGATTCTCATTTTCCTCTGTTATATTGGGTGGCTTATAGCAGACCCCCAGTAATATTTTATTATTATTTTTAGTTCCCTCTATCTCTACCCACATGGACTCGACCCCCTCTTCTCCTTCTCCTATATCTTCCCTTAGTCTGGGTTTTAGACATGACTTTACATATAAGCAGACTCCTCCGCCTTTCCCCTGTTTCCGGTCCCTTCTAAATAAACTATAAGCTAATAAATTTACCACCCAGTCGTAGCTATCGTCTAGCCAAGTCTCTGTTATACGTACGATGTCATACCTCTCCTCCGATATAAGCGCCTGCAGCTCATCCGCCTTATTGGTCAGGCTTCTTGCGTTGGTCAGCATGCAAGATAAAACTTTGGGGTTATTTAGCATCCTATTCTTCTCTAACGATCTAACTGTACTATCCCCACCCCCCTCTCCACCCTCATTATATTCACTTCTCCCCTTCCCCCTTGCTTGCCTCACATCCCACCTATTTCCTTGGTTTCCCCCCCGTCTCTAGTTTAAAAACTCCTCCAACCTATTAGCCATCTTCTTCCCCAGCACCGCTGCACCCTCCCCATTGAGGTGCAGCCCGTCCCTACGGTAGAGCCTGTAGCCGACCGCGAAGTCGGCCCAGTTCTCCATGAACCCAAACCCTTCTGCCTTGCACCAACTCTTTAGCCACTTATTCACCTCCCTAACTTCCCGTTGGCGCTCCTGTGTGGCTCGCGGGATTGGTAGTATTTCTGAGAAAACTACCTTGGAGGTCCTTGCCCTAAGCTTCCTACCTAGGTCCCTGAAATCATTTTTAAGGACCCTCCATCTACCACTCACTTTGTCATTGGTGCCGATGTGGACCATGACCGCTGGGTCTTCGCCAGCCCCACCCAGTAACCTGTCAACCCGATCCGCGATGTGCCGGACTCGAGCGCCAGGGAGGCAGCACACCGTTCGGCGATCCCGGTCTTTGTGACAGATTGCCCTGTTTGTCCCCCTAATAATAGAGTCACCCACTACCAGAACCTGTCTTGCCTGCCCTACACTTCCCCCCTCCCCCTCATTACTGGAGCATACACTCCCTCGGCGGTCAGAGGATCTGTCGTGCTCCAATAATTCCGGTTCTGAACCAGCCTTCCTATACTTCTTCCCTCTATCCCTCCTAACTGTTATCCAGCTCCCTGCCTGTTCAGCCTGCACTTCCCCTCTATGCTCCACCCCCAGTATTGACCCATTGAGTGTCTGCTCGGTGAGCAGCAAACTCCGTTCCATGTTGTCGATGCTCCTCAGTACCGCTATCTGAGCACTTAGATCCAGAATTTGGGCTTCCAAGTGCACGATATGCTCACATCTCTCGCAGCAGTATGGATCCTCGAGCGGTTGCTCACGGAATGCATACATTGCGCAAGATGTACACTGCACGGCTTCGGCCAAAATGGACGTCATTCTAAATATGGGGATACAGTCAGTATATATATACAAGCACAAAACACAATTATTTATATATAGGTGTATGGACGGGGATCAATTAGGGATGTGCAAGTGTATCAATTAGATATCGGCGGGGATCAGTTAAGTATGGACGGGGGATCAATTAAGTATCAAGTATGGACGGGGGAATCAGATAAGTAGGTCAGGTGGATTAATTAAGTAAAAAGTAAAGTAAAGAAAGAATGAAATACAGTCAGCAATTCAGTCCTAAGTCCTCCCTTCCAAACTCCCTGAATCCAAAGTCACTGAAAAACAAGTCACACACTTACTTTCGTTCGCACTTACGCTCCAGACACACGCAGCTCGTTCACACTCGCAAACTAAGAGATTTAAAGAGTTTTTTTTTTTTTTTTTTTCTTCCTTTTCCAGCAATGTACCCTTCACCTCAATGCACTTCCAAAGGGAAGGAGAAGCTTCTCAATTTATGGATTTATTTTGCATACAAGAAAAGCTGATGAAACGCTGACGATAAAAACTGACCACTTTCAGACATTTTTTGCATATACGATAAGTCACTGACATCTGATTAAGGCCTAAGGCCCCGTTCACATATCAGGTTTTAATCAGTGTTTTTTTCTCATTTTCATCTGATTTTGGTCAGTGTGTCAGTTTTTCTCCTCAGTGGGGCATATTTTTTTTATACGTAAAGTAAAAAGCTAAAGGTTTCCTAGCCTCGCTTGCCCGGCCTATAGACACTGGAGAACAAGCAGTACAAGCAACATGGTTGGTTCTGGCCATTTTTCTGACAGACTCATTGACTTCAATAGATGATCTTTATCTACAAATCAGATGAAAATCGGACCGGTCTCAGTTCTGATTTACAGATCAATCGTCCACAAAAAATAGAGCTGTAAACCTGTCCCCGGTCTATAACGGAGCATATTCTACCTGTTAGAGAAATAACCAGACGTGAAAAGAGCCATGTGCTATTCTTACAAGGAAGGGGCCACCTTTTTATGTTTTGTATTAATAATTATGTAATCAATTATTTTTAATACAAAATTAAGTGTCCCACTTTATTAGTTTTTTAGTTATTTATTTTTACATTGGCCACTAGGGGCTGCCATTTTTATTTGGGGGGGGGGTGTAAGAAGCGCTCTTACACACCTCATTTACGGCAGCCCTGGCCATAAGAGACAGTAGTCTGTCACCGACCCTATCTCTAACATTAGAGGCCGCTCCTCCTGCCTCTAGCTGTGACCTGGGCACGCCCCCTTGGCTGTTCAGGTTGCAGCCGTGGGAGCAGATTGCAGCCATCTTTGTGGAGCCTGCAGTGTAAGCTGTACATTCCCCCTGTTGTCGCACGCACTGCTCAGTCAGAGCGTGCCATGACAGGAACTGCCGGGGAGGAAATGCCTAGGAGTGGACGTCCCGAGGGAGTATCTGCAGCGGCGCCGTGCGGTGATCTCAGCTTCTCTGCTGTTATCACCGCCGACATCTTCAGGCAACACAGACACAGCGCTGCGTGGGAACGTGGAAGGTGAGTAGAAGCGTTTATTGTTTTTGTTTTTTTTTCCTTTGCATTGAATATATGGGGGCATAAACCCACCAGGATGGAGGAGGAGGCATAAACCCACCAGGATGGAGGAGGAGGCATAAACCCACCAGGATGGAATAGGAGGCATAAACCCACCAGGATGGAGGAGGAGGCATAAACCCACCAGGATGGAGGAGGAGGCATATACCCACCAGGATGGAGGGGGCATATACCCACCAGGAAGGAGGGGGGACATATACCCACCAGAATGGATGGAGGGGGGTCATATACCCACCATGATGGATGTAGGGGGGGCACATACCCACCAGGATGGATGGAGGAGGGCAGATACCCACCAGGATGGAGGGGGGATATACCCACCAGGATGGATGGATGGAGGGGGGCATGTACTGACTGGGATGGATGGAGAGGCATATACACCTAACCAGGATGGATGGAGGTACATATACACTTACCCAGTATGGATGGATGGAGGGGCATATACACCTACCCAGAAAGGATGGATGGAGAGGCATATACATCTAACCAGGATGGATTGAGGGGCATATACACATAGCCAGTATGGATGGATGGAGGGGCATATACACCTACTCAGGATGGATGGATGGATGGAGGGGCATTTACACCTACCCAGGATGGATGGAGAGGCATTTACACCTACCCAGGATGGATGGATGGGCATTTACACCTACCCAGGATGGATGGAGGGGCATATACACCTACCCAGGAAAGATGGAGGGGCAGATACTCCTACCCAGGATGGATGGAGGGGCATATACACCTACCCAGGATGGATGGAGGGGCATATACACCTACTCAGAATGGATGGATGGAGAGGCATATACACCTACCCAGAATGGATGGATGGATGGAGGGGCATGTACACCTACCCAGGACGGATGGAGAGGCATATACACCTACCCAGGATGGATGGATGGAGGGGCATTTACACCTACCCAGGATGGATGGATGGAGGGGCATTTACACCTACCCAGGATGGATGGATGGAGGGGCATTTACACCTACTCAGGATTGATGGATGGATGGAGGGGCATTTACACCTACCATGGATGGATGGATGCATGGAGGGGCATGTACACCTACCCAGGATAGATGGATGGATGGAAGGGCATGTACACCTACCCAGGATGGATGGATGGATGGAGGGGCATTTACACCTACCCAGGATGGATGGAGGAGCATGTACACCTACCCAGGATAGATGGATGGATGGAGGGGCATGTACACCTACCCAGGAGGGATGGATGGATGGAGGGGCATTCACACCTACCCAGGATGGATGGATGGAGGGGCATTTACACCTACCCAGGATGGATGCATGGAGGAGCATTTACACCTTCCCTGGATGGAGGGGCATTTACTCCTACCATGGATGGATGGATGGATTTAGAGGCATGTACACCTACCCAGGACGGATGGATGGATGGAGGGGCATTTACACCTACCCAGGATGGATGGATGGAGGGGCATTTACACCTACCCAGGATGGATGGATGGATAGAGGGACATTTACACCTACCCAGGATGGATGGATGGATGGAGGGGCATTTACACCTACCCAGGATGGATGGATGGATGGATGGAGGGGCATTTACACCTACCCAGGATGGATGGAGGGGCATTTACACCTACCCAGGAGGGATGGATGGATGAAGGGGCATTTACACCTACCCAGGATGGATGGATGGGCATTTACACCTAGCCAGGATGGATGGATGAAGGGGCATATACATCTACCCAGGATGGATGGATGGATGGATGGAGGGGCATATACACCTACCCAGGAAAGATGGAGGGGCAGATACTCCTACCCTGGATGGATGGAGGGGCATATACACCTACCCAGGATGGATGGATGGAGGGGCATATACACCTACCCAGGATGGATGGCTGGAGGGACATATACACCTACTCAGAATGGATGGATGGAGAGGCATATACACCTACCCAGGATGGATGGATGGATGGAGGGGCATGTACACCTACCTAGGATGGATGGATGGATGGGCATTTAAACCTACCCAGGATGTATGGATGGAGGGGCATTTACACCTACCCAGGATGGATGGAGGGGCATGTACACCTACCCAGGATAGATGGATGGATGGAGGGGCATGTACACCTACCCAGGAGGGATGGATGGATGGAGGGGCATTTACACCTACCCAGGAGGGATGGATGGATGGAGGGGCATTTACACCTACCCAGGATGGATGGATGGAGGGGCATTCACACCTACCCAGGATGGATGGATGGAGGGGCATTTACACCTGCCCAGGATGGATGGATGGAGGAGCATTTACACCTTCCCTGGATGGACTGGCATTTACACCTACCATGGATGGATAAATGGATTTAGAGGCATGTACACCCACCCAGGATGGATGGATGGAGGGGTATTTACACCTACCCAGGATGGATGGATGGATGGAGGGACATTTACACCTACCCAGGATGGATGGATGGATGGGGGGGGGCATTTACACCTACCCAGGATGGATGTAGGGGCATTTACACCTACCCAGGAGGGATGGATGGATGGAGGGGCATTTACACCTACCCAGGATGGATGAATGGATGGATGGGCATTTACACCTAGCCAGGATGGATGGATGAAGGGGCATATACATTTACCCAGGATGGATGGATGGATGGATGGAGGGGCATATACACCTACCCAGGATTGATGGAGGGGCATCTACACCTGCCCAGCATGGATGGATGGAGGGGCATTTACACCTACCCAGGATGGATGGATCGATGGAGGGGCATATACATCTACCCAGGATGGATGGATGGGGGGGGCATATAAACCTACCCAGCATGGATGGATGGAGGGGCATTTACACCTACCCAGGATGGATGGATGGAGGGGCATTTACACCTACCCAGGATGGATGGATGGAGGGGCATCTACACCTACCCAGAATGGATGGATCGATGGAGGGTCATATACATCTACCCAGGATGGATGGATGGGTGGGCATATAAACCTACCCAGCATGGATGGATGGATGGAGGGGCATATACACCTACCCAGGATGGATGGATGGAAGGGCATATATACCTACCCAGAATGGATGGATGGAGGGGCATATACACCTAACCAGGATGGGGACCATATACCATATACGAAGATGTGGTCATATACAAGTATGGGGAGGGCATATACTGTGGGGCATATATGGGACCATTACGCTGTAGAGCACTCTATGGGGACATGACGCTGTGGCTCACCATATGGGGCCATTACGCCTTTGGCTCACCATATGTGGCCATTACGCTGTGGCTCACCATATGTGGCCATTACGCTGTGGCTCACCATATGGGGCCATTACGCTGTGGCTCACCATATAGGGCCATTACGCTGTGGGTCACCATATGGGGCCACTGAAGTTCTCCACCGAGGGGGTTAGAAACTCCTATTACAGTTACTGATGATTACTGCACGCCTCCTGTCACACAATTATGTTATAGCCTACTGACTTTGTACTTATATATAAAGATGATAATCATAGTGTCGTTTCAGCAGGGACAGATGTTACAGACTTTGCAGTAACTAATAAAAATGATGCCTTAAAACATTCTCTCATTATTCTGGCATTTAGCAAATATTAAAAATTATGGTAATCCTAATTGACCTAAAACGGGAAAGATTTATTCTGATTTCATGTCAGATATTGAGAAAAACATGCAGATGTGTCTATTTATATAGTGTATGGAAACTTCTGGTTTCAACTCTGTGTGTGTGTATATGTATATATATATATATATATATATATATATATATATATACGGTATATACTCGCTATTGGCGAGCATTTTTATTGGTATATCGTCTCCCATGCTGGTATGTGCTGCCCCCCTCCTTGTATTTGTGCTGCCCCCATACTGTACCCACCATCCAATCCTGGTATGCGTGGTACCCCTCATCCCCAATCCTGGTATGCGTGGCACCCCTCACCCCCAATCCTGGTATGCATGGCACCCCTCACCCCCAATCCTGGTATGCGTGGCACCCCTCACCCCCAATCCTGGTATGCGTGGCACCCCTCATCCCTATCCTGGTGTGTATGGTATCCCTCATCCTGGTATGCATGGCACCCTATCCCTCACTCCCAATCCCGGTATGAGTGGCACCCCTCACCCCCAATCCCGGTATGCGTGGCAACCCTCACCCCCAATCCCGGTATGTGTGGCACCCCTCATCCTTATCCTGGTATGTATGGTATCCCTCATCCTGGTATGCATGGTACCCCATCCCTCATCCCTATCCTGGTGTGTATGGTATCCCTCATCCTGGTATGCATGGCACCCCATCCCTCATTCCCAATCCCGGTATGCGTGGCACCCCTCATCCCCAATCCCAGTATGCCTGGCACCCCTCATCCCCAATCCCGGTATGCCTGGCACCCCTCACCCCCAATACCGGTATGCGTGGCACCCCTCACCCCCAATCCCGGTATGCGTGGCACTCCTCACCCCCAATCCCGGTATGCGTGGCACCCCTCATCCCCAATCCCGTTATGCTTGGCACCCCTCATCACGGTATGCGTGGCACCCCTTATCCCTATCCTGTTATCTATGGCACCCCTCATCACTATCCTGGTGTGTATGGTATCCCTCATCCTGGTATGCATGGTACCCCATCCCTCATCCCGGTATGAACTCCATCCCTAATCCCGGCATGCGTGGCACCCCTCACCCCCAATCCCGGTATGCGTGGCACCCATCATCCCCAATCCCGGCATGTGTGGCACCCCTCATCCCCAATCCCGTCATGCGTGGCACCCCTCATCCCCAATCCCGGCATGCGTGGCACCCCTCATCCCCAATCCTTGTATGTGTGGCACCCATCATCCCCAATCCCGGTATGCGTGGCACCCCTCATCCCCAATCCCGGTATGCGTGGCACCCCTCACCCCCAATCCCGGTATGCGTGGCACCCCTCACCCCCAATCCCGGTATGTATGGCACCCCTCACCCTCAATCCTGGTATGCATGGTCCCCTCACCCCCCAATCCTGGTATGCGTGTTACCCCTCACCCCCCAATCCTGGTATGCGTGGTACCCCTCACCCCCTCCAATCCTGGTATGTGTGGTACCCCTCACACCCCAATCCTGGTATGCGTGGTACCCCTCACCCCCCAATCCTGTTATGCGTGGTACCCCTCACCCCCTAATCCTGGTATGTATGGCACCCCTCACCCCCCAATCCTGGTATGTGTGGCACCCCTCACCCCCCAATCCTGGTATGTGTGGCACCCCTCACCGCCCAATCCTGGTATGCGTGGTACCCCTCACCCCCCAATCCTGGTATGCGTGGTACCCTTCACCCCCAATCCTGGTATGTGTGGTACCCCTCTCCCCCAATCCTGGTATGCGTGGCACCCCTCACCCCCAATCCCGGTATGCGTGGCACTCCTCACCCCCAATCCCGGTATGCGTGGCACCCCTCATCCCCAATCCCGGTATGCGTGGCACCCCTTACCCCCAATCCCGGTATGCGTGGCACCCCTCACCCCCAATCCCGTTATGCTTTGCACCCCTCATCCCGGTATGCGTGGCACCCCTCATCCCTATCCTGGTATGTATGGCACCCCTCATCACTATCCTGGTGTGTATGGTATCCCTCATCCTGGTATGCATGGTACCCCATCCCTCATCCCGGTATGCATGGCATTCCATCCCTCATCCCCAATCCCGGTATGCGTGGCACCCCTCATCCCCAATCCCGGCATGCGTGGCACCCCTCATCCCCAATCCTGGTATGTGTGGTACCCCTCACCCCCCAATCCTGATATATGCATGGTCCCCTCACCCCACAATCCTGTTATGTGTGGCCCCCTCATCCCTTTCACACTGTACACACATACAAAAAAAAAAACAGTTATACTCACCTTTCTTCTCTGTACTCCAGCGCTGCTGCGTCCTCTTCTGCCGGAGGCCGGGGGAGGAGTGCGGCGCCGGAGCACCACGCTGTCCGGTGCCATTTTGCTGAAGACACGCTGTAAATGTGTCTTCAGTAAAATGGCGCCGGATAGCGCAATGCGCACGCGCCGGTCCGACGCCTTCACTCCGCCCCTGATCTCCAGCGGAGAGAGGCGCCGCGGTAGCGCTCCTCCCGGTCAGGTAAGTATCTAAGTATGGCGCCGGAGATCGCGGTATACGTTCAGTGTCTACGCATGCCGCGAACTCCGGCGCCATACACCTCCTCTTACCTGTAACGGCTGGATGCGTGCTTCTCTCTGGAGCCAGACTGCGCGTCACGCATGCGCAGTCTATCGAGGCTTCAGACAGAGACACGCATCCCGCCTTATATTATAGATATATGTAATATATATATATATATATATATATATACAGTACAGACCAAAAGTTTGGACACACCTTCTCATTTAAAGATTTTTCTGTATTTTTGTGACTATAAAAATTGTACATTCACACTGAAGGCATCAAAACTATGAATTAACACATGTGGAATTATATAGTTAACAAAAAAGTGTGAAACAACTGAAAATATGTCTTATATTCTAGTTTCTTCAAGGTAGCCACCTTTTGTTTTGATGACTGCTTTGCGCACACTTGGCATTCTCTTGATGAGCTGCAAGAGATAGTCACAGGAAATGATCTTCCAACAATCTTGAAGGAGCTCCCAGAGATGCTTAGCACTTGTTGGCCCTTTTTGCCTTCACTCCGCGTTCCAGCTCACCCCAAACCATCTCGATTGGGTTCAGGTCTGGTGACTGTGGAGGCCAGGTCATCTGGCGTAGCACCCCATCACTCTCCTTCTTGGTCAAATAGCCCTTACACAGCCTGAAGGTGTGCTTGGGGTCATTGTCCTGTTGAAAAATAAATGATGGTCCAACTAAACGCAAACCGGATGGAATAGCATGCTGCTGCAAGATGCTGTGGTACCCATGCTGGTTCAGTATGCCTTCAATTTTGAATAAATCCCCAACAGTGTCACCAGTAAAGCACCCCCACACCATCACACTTCCTCTTCCATGCTTCACGGTGGGAACCAGGCATGTAGAGTCCATCCGTTCACCTTTTCTGCGTCGCCCAAAGACACTGTGGTTGGAACCAAAGATCTCAAATTTGGACTCATCAGACCAAAGCACAGATTTCCACTGGTCTAATGTCCATTCCTTGTGTTCTTTAGCCCAAACAAGTCTCTTCTGCTTGTTGCCTGTCCTTAGCAGTGGTTACCTAGAAGCTATTTTACCATGAAGGCCTGCTGCACAAAGTCTCCTCTTAACAGTTGTTGAAGAGATGTGTCTGCTGCTAGAACTCTGTGTGGCATTGACCTGGTCTCTAATCTGAGCTGCTGTTAACCTGCGATTTCTGAGACTGGTGACTCGGATAAACTTAGCCTCAGAAGCAGAGGTGACTCTTGGTCTTCCTTTCCTGGGGCGGTCCTCATGTGAGCCAGTTTCTTTGTAGCGCTTGATGGTTTTTGCAGCTTCACTTGGGGACACTTTCAAAGTTTTCCCAATTTTTCGCACTGGCTGACCTTCATTTCTTAAAGTAATGATGACCACTCGTTTTTCTTTCTTTTAAAAAAGCAGCTAACAGTCTATTCAGTAGGACTATCAGCTGTGTTTCCACCAGACTTATGCACAACACAACTGATGGTCCCAACCCTATTTATAAGGCAAGAAATCCCACTTATTAAACCTGACAGGGCACACCTGTGAAGTGAAAACCATTTCCGGTGACTACCTCTTGAAGCTCATCAAGAGAATGCCAAGAGTGTGCAAAGCAGTCATCAAAGCAAAAGGTGGCTACTTTGAAGAACCTAGAATATAAGACATATTTTCAGTTGTTTCACACTTTTTTGTTAAGTATATAATTCTACATGTGTTAATTCATAGTTTTGATGCCTTCAGTGTGAATGTACAATTTTCATAGTCATGAAAATGCAGAAAAATCTTTAAATGAGAAGGTGTGTCCAAACTTTTGGTCTGTACTGTATATATGTAATTTTGCATGTGAGCTTCCCTATCATAATGTTTTTAAATAGCAGACCATATTACGATATCATTGTGATACAAATGTTTCTGTTGCGATCCTCAGCTCTAATTGAGAACACAATCTGCGTGGGACTGGGCCGAGTGGGGGCATCTGACCAACATTTAGCGGCAGGCCACGTGACTGCTATGGGGCCCGTGAGCCGGGGGTGCCCCATAGCAGTCGCCCCCCTCCTGCACCCCCCACTCCGCTGCTTGATTGCCTCCGTCGCCCGCCAGCACTGTCTTCAGGCATGACTGTGAGCTGTGCGCTGTGTGGCTGTGTCTTGTAGTAATGACACGGCAGAGGCGACGCTACACCTTTAATTGTGCTTGTGTCGCCCCTGCTGTCATTACTAGCAGACCAGCCGCACTGCATGCGGCCATGTCTGAAGACAGAGCTGGTGGGCGACTGCGGCATTCAAGCAGCGGAGCGGGGGTGCAGGAGGCGGGACCTGATGAAGGGAAGCCCCGAGGGGGGCCCCGATGAAGGGAGGCCTTGAGGGGGGGCCCCGATGAAGGGAGGCCTCGAGGGGAGCCCTGATGAAGGGAAGCCTCGAGGGGGGCCCGATGAAGGGAGGCCCCGAGGGGGGCCCCAATGAAGGGAGGCCCTGAGGGGGGCCCTGATAAAGCGCCGGTAATTAAGCAGCGCTGGCAGAGCGGGGGGGGGCAAGAGGTGGGTCCTGATGAAGTGCCGGCAATCAAACACCGCCGGAGGTTCTCCCTGTGGAGATGCTTGGGGAGCAGTCCAGGCCCCGACGGCGAGTGGGTTCCTCTGATGGTCTAGGGCCTGTGATGCCATCAGACAAGCCAGTGGCCCTGCACAGTTGGACTGGACACAGGACAAGGGGCAGGTGAGTGAGGCTTGTCGCCAGATTCCCCAATCCCCATATTAACCCCTTAACGCCCAATGACAGACACTGCACGGCATGAGCGGGTGTATGTTAACGCTCCTTGCCGTTCAGTGTCCGTCATGGCTTTAAACTCACTGTGTGTAGACACGCAGTGACAGTTAAGTAGTTAAGTACCGACAGCTGTCTGTGACAGCTGAGTGGCACGAGAAGGGGTGCAGGGATCCATGCTGTTGGTCCCTGCACCCAGATCGCTGAGATCGGTCAGTCAATCTGACTGACCGATCTCGGCATGATCGCCCAGGAGAGGCTGTAATATCAGCACCTCCTGCATGTTCAGTGCCAAAGCTCAGCGCTGCTGGTGGCTGAGCTCCGCCACTAAACAGCCAGGAGCAGTGTCAGCACCGCCCCTGGCTGTTAACCCCCTGAATGCTGCGATTGAGCGTGATCGCAGTGTTCAGGAGGCAGGCAGAGGGACGGCAGCTCCCTCTGCCTTCAGATCGGCGCCCCTGCGATGTAATCGCGGGGTCCAATCGTTGCCATGGTGACCCAGGTCACCAAGCTACAGAAAGCTGCTGAAACCATGTTCACAGCATGGTCTCAGGAGCTTTCACTACAGGTATAATGTACTGCAGTGCATTATACCTGTGATCATAGGCGGATTATAATGAGGACAATTTGGGCTACCTCCCGGGGCTCTGGGGTGCCCGGGACCCCAGGGGGTCTATGGCCAGATTGCCCTCATTATAATATGTGCGCTGTCGCGGCACATACCGGCAGTCATAGGCGGGGGGCCCCCGGATCGCTCCCCCAGCAGCGGCGCATGGCCACTTCTTCTTCTTCGGCCGGGCCAGCACTGCACCTGTTAACTTCCCCGTGTTTTCCCGGCCGCGTCACAGATAGGAGACACGGCCCTGTGTGCGGCCGTGTCTGCTAGTGTGACGTCACGCAGTGCGCGCCCTGCACTGCTACTTACCACCGGAGAGGAGCTGGACGACAGGAGCCGGGGGATGGTGAGTGTGTGTGTGTGAGTGTGCAGATATGTGTTTATGCGTGTATGTATATGTCTGTATATGTTTGTGTGACTGCGTGCGTCCTCCCGCTGTCTCTGGGGGGGGGGCGCCGTGCGGCCTCCCGCTGTGTATAGATGGTGCCATGCGGCCTCCCACTGTGTATAGATGGTGCCATGTGGCCTCCAGCTGTGTATAGCTGGCACCGTGCGGCCTCCCGCTGTGTATAGATGGCTATGTGCGGCCTCCCGCTGTATATAGATGGCTACGTGCGGCCTTCTGCTGTGTATAGATGGCACCGTGCGGCCTTCCGCTGTGTATAGATGGCTACGTGTGGCCCCCTGCTGTGTATAGATGGCTACGTGCGGCCTCCTGCTGTGTATAGATGGCTACCTGCGGCCTCCAGCTGTGTATAGATGGCTACCTGCGGCCTCCCGCTGTGTATAGATGGCTACCTGCGGCCTCCCGCTGTGTATAGATGGCTTAGTGCGGCCTCCTGCTGTGTATAGATGGTGCCGTGTGGCCTCCCGCTCTGTATAGATGGCACCGTGCGGCCTCTCGCTGTGTATAGATGGCACCGTGCGGCCTCCCGCTGTGTATAGATGACACCATGCGGCCTCCCGCTGTGTATAGATGGCACAGTCCGGCCTCCTGCTGTGTATAGATGGCACCGTGTGGCCTCCTGATGTGTATAGGAGGATTGTGGCAGCTCATATTGTGTATAGGGTCTCATACTGTACATAGGGGATGTCAGCATACTTAAATGTGCTCAATATTAAGTCATACAATTAATGTAAAAAAAATATTATAATTAATATATTAATATTGTGCCAAATTAATTTCACGTGAACTATCACATGATCTATCACAGGGGATCATGTGACGTGTCACATGATACATCAGGTGTGTGTGTGGGGGTGCCACACCTTCTAAACTGCCCAGGGCCCTTGCTACTCTTAATCCACCCCTGCCTGTGATCAAAGAGAAAAAAAGTGAAAGTCCCATAAAGGGACTAAGTAAAAAAGTTTAAAAAAATTGTAAAAAAAAATATTACAAAATAATAATAATAAAAATATTCACTAAGAAATACACATTTTTATGTAAAAAAAATAAATAAAAAAGTACACATATTTGGTATTTCCGTATCCGGAACAACCCAACCTATAAAAGTGCCACACTAGTTAACCCCTTCAGTGAATGCCGTAACCCCCCCAAAAAAACGAGGCAAACAATGCTTTATCATCACTGGAAAAAAGCTATCACCGCTGGAAAAAAGTGGAATAAAACGTGATAAAAAAAACAAATATAAATAAAATTGGCACCGTGAAAACGTCATCTTGTCCCGCAAAAAACAAGTCGCCATACAGCCCCATCAGCGGACAAATAAAAAAGTTATAGCTCTCAGAATAAAGCGATGCAAAAAGATATATTTTTTCTATAAAAGTTTTTACTGTGTAAAAGCGCCAAAGCATAAAAAAACGCTATGTGGTACCACTGTAATCGCACCGACCTGAAGCATAACGCTGCCTTATCAATTTTACCACACGCAGAACAGCATAAAAAAAAAACAATTCCTGAATTGCCGGTTTTTGTTCATTCTCCCTCCCCGAAAATTGGAATAGAAAGCGATCAAAAAATGTCATGTGCCCGAAAATGGTACAAATAAAAACGTCAGCCCGTCCCGCAAAAAAACAGCCCTTACACGACTGTCCTGGAGGAAGATTCCCTATAATGAGGCAGATGGAGGCATTGTGGACGCTGTCTGACCTGTGATCCGAAGGTGTCCGTCTTTTTAGGTCGTCACAGTTTTGTACAGATGGAGCCCAGAGTAACTCTGCTGCCTCATTATAGTGAATGGATCCCCTGGAAGATGTCACCTGAATCACGTCACTCAGAGATTTAGATGGAAACCCCAAAGCAATTGCTCAGCGTACAGCGCCGGATAAATGTGATCCCAAATGCTGTGTAAAATGTTCCCAATAAAAGCTTCAAATCAATCCACAAAAAAAACCTCACTCAGGTCCGTCATCTGTCAATGAAAATATAGGGGGGCTTCCACGTTACTGGTAAAACAAAGGCATCCGAAATTCTAATACCCCCCCACCGTGCCCTTCTGAGCCCCACAGTGTGCCTAAACCACATATAGCATCCACATGTTTGGCAGGGGTATAATTTCCAAAATGGGGTAATTTGAGGGGGGATTCTGCTCTTCTAGCACTTAGGGGCTCTGTATAAGGAGTCCACAAAGTATTCTAGGAAAATCTGCCCTCCAGGAGGCAAATAGCGCTCCGTCCTTCCTGAGTGTCGCCGTGTGGCTAAGCAGTACTGTACAGCCACATATGAGGTATTGCCACATTCAGCAGAAATTGTGGGACAAATTTTGGTGCCAGTTTTATCCATTATCCCCATTTGAAAATGAGAAATCTGGGGCTAAAATAAAATTTTTGCGGTAAAAATTTAATTATTTTTTCTTCACTGCCCAATGGTATAAAATTCTGTGACACACCTGTGGTGTCAATATGATCACTGCACCCCTAGATGAATTCATTGAGAGGTGTAGTTTGTAAAATGGGGTCACTTCCGAGGAATTGTGCTGTTATGGCACCTCAGGGGCTCTCCCAGTGGGTGATGGCACCCTCAAACCATAACAGTAAAATCTGCACTATAATATAGTGCTCCTTCCCTTCTGACCTTTGCACCAGGGTCGGCCTGGCCTGGCGGGAAATTGGGAAATTTTCCGGTGGGCCCCGATATGAGAGTGAGAAAATTGGTGGCGGGGGCCCTTTAAAAGTGCGGACTCTTTAATAGCGTGGCTGAAGCAAATGTAGCGTCGCGCGCATGGCACATTCATTGGTGACAGCGGGACTGCAATGACGTGCATGCAGCATACTTACCACGTGAGTCCGTGACACTAAGAGGATGAAAGTTCTTTCAGGGCGGTGACACGCACCGCGCTCTGCTTTCCCGCTGGCTGGCAGACTGTGGTGTGGTGTCAGGTGACACTGACGCCGCTCTCTTCTGGCCTCTGATACGCCGTGGCAGCGCTCTGCAGTGCTCTCTCTCTGCTCCAGGGCCGGCCTCTGATACGCCGGCGCCACCGAAGCCGACGTCTCGCTCTGCTCTCCCTGCTCCCGGGCTTCTTATATGGTACCATCCCGGCTCCTTATCTGCCCTGGCCCCTTGTAGTAACTCCGGCTCCACTCCGGACCGGGTGGTGGCACCGGCATCGGAGCACCGCCCTCTTCTCTCCTGCTCTGACTCTGGGCTTTTTCATACCTGCTCCGGGGCTGGATATGTGGACGGTGACCTGCAGCACTCTACAGTTCAACTCTCCAACCTGGCCTGGCCTGGAATTGGAAACAAGGCTGCAGGCCTACAGCTCTCACTGCTTCAATTTCAAGTCAAGAGCACTGTGCCAAATATTCAATAAAGTTTTTATGGGAGAGTGTTCCTAGCATTGGCCAACAATAATATACTGTAATTTATTTTATACATTATGCCTTGCACTCTCGGCCTCCTATATGAAATGTAGATCATACTATTGGCCTCTTTATAACATATACAGTCTATATGTCATATAGGAGGCCAAGAGTGCGGTATACATTTTATATGAGGCCTAAAGTGCGGGCCTACATGATGTACAACACACTCGGACTCCTATATAAAGTAAAGTATAGGCTATAGGAGGCAGAGAGTGCAGTATAAGTCATATATGGGGTCACCGCCTATATGATCTATATATCGCACTCTCTGCCTCCTATATGAAATATAGATCACACTCTCAGCCTCTTATAAGATATATATAGTCTATAAAGGGTCTTTAGCACATCTGTGTTTCTAGTTCATGTGGTGACAGTTTCCACACGTACCGGAGACACATACACACGTAGACACATTCAAATGAATGCGTCTGTGCACATGTCAGTGTTTCCACGGACCGTGTGTCCGTGGGCAAAACACGCTGACATGTCAGTTTTTTATACACTGCACTGGCCGAAAAACGTCCCACACACGTGCACACTGATGACACACAGATGACATGCGTGTGTTATCCGTGTGACACATACCGGCGCCTGTGAATCAGCGGTACAGTTCATGCTGTTCCCAGGTGCTTAAGCAATCACTCATCCTTGTCCCCTGCCGGCGCTGCCATCAGCACTAGCAAGGGACAATGTTGAGAGTAGTAGGTTCACCTCCCGATGTCGCCAAAACCAGTAAATATAAGAAAATAAAAACATATTCACCTGGCTTGAGACGACCACACATGCTGAGGAGAATGACTCCCTGCAGCAACCGGGCCCCTACGCTGAGCTCACTGAGTGACAGGGCATCGCTCACTTAGCTCAGCACAGGTCGGGGGCCCGCTCACTGCAACAAGACTAGAAGCAATGGGATGAAACTAAATGGGAGGAGACACAGATTAGATATTAGAAAAAACTTTTTGACAGTTAGGGTGATTAATGAGTGGAACAGGCTGCCACGAGAGGTGGTGAGTTCCCCTTCAATGGACGTCTTCAAACAGAGGCTGCACAGACATATGTCTGAGATGATTTAGTGAATCCTGCTTTGAGCAGGGGGTTGGACCAGATGAGCCAGGAGGTCCCTTCCAACTCTACCATTCTATGATTCTATGAAGACTTGGCTAGACGATAGCTACGACTGGGCGGTAAATTTATTAGATTATAGTTTATTTAGAAGGGACCGGAAACAGGGGAAAGGCGGAGGAGTCTGCTTATATGTAAAGTCACGTCTAAAGCCCAGACTAAGGGAAGATATAGGAGAGGGAGAAGAGGGGGTCGAGTACATGTGGGTAGAGATAGAGAGGGCAAAAAATAATAATAAAATATTACTGGGGGTCTGCTATAAGCCACCAAATATAACAGAGGAGAATGAGAATCTGCTATTAGGACAAATAGACAAAGTAGCAAAACATAATGAAGTGATTGTAATGGGGGATTTCAACTACCCGGATATTGACTGGGAAACAGAAACCTGTAGATCTCAGAAAGGAAAAAGGTTCTTGACAAATATTAAGGATAATTATCTCTCCCAACTAGTGCAGGAACCAACGAGAGGGAAGGCCGTGTTGGACTTAATATTGACTAATAGGCCTGATAGAATAACTGAGGTACAGATAGGGGGGCACCTAGGTAATAGTGATCATAATATTATCGATTTCAAAATGCCCTTCAGTAGGGTTATCAATAAGGGAACAACTAAAACATTAAACTTTAGGAGGGCGAAGTTTGATCAGCTGAAAGAAAACCTTCAACTTATTGACTGGGACAAAGTTCTTAATCAAAGGAATACGAATAGTAAATGGGAAACCTTCAAAAGAATTCTGAATACTCAGTGCGAGAGGTATATACCGTATGGGAATAAAAGGGCCAGAAATAAGAGGAAACCAATATGGTTGAACAAGAACGTAAAAGGGGCGTTAAATAGCAAAAAAGAGGCATTCAAGAGATTAAAACAGGAAAACAGTAAGGAGGCACTAATGTGTTACAAGGAAAAAACGAGAACCTGCAAAAAACAAATAAAAATAGCGAAGGAGGAAACAGAGAGACGTATTGCTAGGGAAAGTAGATCAAATCCCAAACTGTTCTTTACGTATATAAATAGTAAAAGGATTAAATCGGATAATATTGGACCGATAAAAAGTGAGGAAGGCAAAATCATAGAGAAAGATGAGGATAAAGCTAATCTATTAAATAATTTTTTTCGACAACTTTCACAAAGGAAATAGAACTAACAGGAGAAATGAGAAGTGACAAGCTTAATCCTCCACTAAGTATGACAAATCTAACCCAAGCTGGGGTACAGAAACGCCTCAGTAACATTAAAATAAACAAATCACCAGGACCTGATGGCATACACCCACGGGTACTAAGGGAACTAAGTAATGTGATAGACAGACCGTTATATCTTATATTTAAGGACTCTGTTGAGACTGGGTCTGTGCCACTTGATTGGCGACAGGCGAATGTAGTGCCAATATTCAAAAAGGGAGCGAAAAGTGACGCCGGAAACTATCGGCCGGTGAGTCTGACGTCCGTTGTGGGCAAAATTTTTGAAAGCTTCATTAAAAAGGCAATTACGGAGCATCTTGATGCTAATAATCTATTAACCCCGAACCAACATGGATTCATGAGGAATCGCTCCTGCCAAACAAACCTGATTGACTTCTACGAGGAGGTTAGCTCTCGAGTAGATCAGGGGGAACCAGTGGATGTCGTGTATCTCGACTTCTCAAAAGCTTTCGATAGCGTGCCACATAATAGGTTGGTATACAAAATGAGAATGATGGGGCTGGGGGAAAATGTCTGCAAGTGGGTAGCTAACTGGCTAAGGGATAGAAGGCAGAGGGTGGTTATAAATGGAATATACTCAGATTGGGTAAGCGTCACTAGTGGGGTACCTCAGGGGTCTGTACTAGGCCCAATGTTATTTAATATCTTTATTAACGACATAGTCAACGGGATAAATAGTAAAATATCAATATTTGCAGATGACACAAAGTTATGTAAAACAATTAATACAAAAGAGGACAGTGCAGACCTACAGAGGGATTTGGATAAGCTGGGTAGGTGGAGCATTAAATGGCAAATGAGGTTTAACGAGGAGAAATGTAAGGTCATACATATGGGAAGGAAAAATGGAAGTCACCAGTACTCACTGAATGGGAAATCATTGGGGAATTCAGAGATGGAGAAGGACTTGGGCATCTTGATTGATAGCAAACTAAATTGGAGTGCCCAAAGTCAGGCCGCTGCTGTAAGAGCAAACAGGGTAATGGGATGTATCAGAAGAGGTATAGCTGCAAAGGATGAGAACATTGTTCTTCCACTGTACAAAGCACTGGTCAGACCACACTTGGAATACTGTGCTCAGTTATGGGCCCCAATATATAGAAAGGATATAAATGAGCTTGAAAAGGTACAAAGGAGGGCAACAAAATTAATAAAGGGAATGGAGGGACTGCAATACCCAGAGAGGTTGGCAAAACTAGGACTATTCAGCCTGGAAAAGAGAAGGTTGAGGGGGGACATAATAAATGTGTACAAATATGTTAGGGGACAGTATAGAGATCTTGCCCGGGATTTGTTCAAAAGGAGGGATATTACGGTAACAAGAGGGCATTCACTAAGACTGGAAGAGAAAAGGTTCCAGCACCAGCATAGGAAGGGGTTCTTTACGGTAAGAGCAGTGAGAATATGGAATTCACTGAGTGAGGAGACGGTAATGTCGGATTCACTACACCAGTTCAAGCGGGGACTGGATGCTTTTCTAGATACCAGGCAGATTTCAGCATATACTTAAAAATAAAATAAAATAGTAGGTTGATACAGGGATTTATTCTGACTGCTGGTTTCAGAGTCGGGAGGGAATTTTTCCTCAGGTGAAGATTGGCCAAATCATTTGGGGTTTTTGCCCTCCTCTGGATCAACTTTAGTAATTACAGAACTAACAGGTCGAACTTGATGGACGCAAGTCTTTATTCGGCTTTACAAACTATGTTACTATGTTACTGTACAACCAAAGAACGCATGATAAACAGTGCCATACAAGTGTGGTTCCATGATGAAGAATGGAAGAATTTATGCAAAAACTTGGTAGAATCAATGCCAAAACGCATTGAAAATCTCATATCTGCTAAAGGAGGACATATTTCTTACTAAAATTAGTATGTAACAGTGCATTATAACATTTTATTCTTACATATTCAAAAATATGTTTTTTTTTGGCTTTGTCCCAATTAATTTGCACAGTACTGTATACTAGATTCCTTGATAGGGCGTTGATCCAGGGAACTAGTCTGATTGTCGTATGAAGTCAGGAAGGAATTTTTTTCCCCAATGTGGAGCTTAGTGTTTGCCACATGTTTTTTTTTGCCTTCCTCTGGATCAGCATGTTAGGCTATGGGTTGAACTAGATGGACTTATTTTTTAAGGTTGAAGGATGATTGTTACTATGTATATGTGTAAACAGATGTTAAGAAAAATTATTTTTTGCCTCCTTTCTTTTAGGTATTGAAAATTCAAGTACAGCACATACCATCGTGTGTTTCCTCTTCAAAGTACCAGCCAAACTGTAAGTTACTCACAAAACACACAGACTGACACAGCAGTCATTTTTAGTTTTTATAATTACTTGTAAACTTTATGCCAATTTCCCCTTCAAGTAAGGGGGCATTTACTTTTTTCCCTGTATGATGTTACCCAATAATGTGCAGGAGGTGTCAGGCAGAGGATAAAGCGCACAATCGCAGAGGATATGAGAGATGGCTTTCTCTATATATAATACTCATGTCTAACTAGTTAAAAAAAAAAATCTGCCTTCTAACTTTCAGGCACCTGGGCTAAATGCTGAGCGCTGTTTGTTACAAGTGCTGATCGCACACTACAGCTCTAGTCTCACAGCAGCAGGACACTACTGAGATGAGAGCTGCAGTGTCCGATCAGAAGGTGTCGCATACAGCGCTCAGCATCTACCTCAGGTACCAGGGCATTATTCCACACAGCCTGAGATAGATGCAGAGCAGTATATGGAATCACACACCTCTGCTCTCCTCCGCCTGCACAGTAATCACTGCTAGTGACAGTTTTGTCACCTGGTTAAAGCCCCACTCCAGGGTTTGTTTGATTTTAATTCAGCGCTGGAGTGGTGCAACTAAACTAGTGGTTCCTTAACCCTATTATTATACTTACTAGCCACTGTCTTCAGCTCTTCCCAGCGTTGCTTCAGTCCCACAGCCATGTTTTGACTGCAACTTTGGACTGACCTGAAGTAATGGTCAGAAGCTCTCAGTGTAAGTGTGGGGGCCTGTTGCTGGCCTTGTTCTGGATCTCATGGGCTTAAATTGAGTTATGACTTCCTGATAGGCCAGCAAACACTGGAGCAAGCCGGCAGGTCACAAACTGCTGGAGAACGTCAGGAGCCTCACGGAATACAGATGAAGATGCCGGTTGGTAAGGATGAGACTAGGGGCAGGGAACTTAGATTAGTGGCTCTACTCCAGTGCCGTAATACAAAAAATCTGGAGTATTGCTTTAAACATGAGTCTTATATTACTCAGAAAAGGTGAGGTCTTCCCTTAATCTGTTGGTTTTTCTTTTTTTTTTCCTTCATGCCTCCAGTTTGGTTGGTCAACCTCATACAGGGGAAATGGGTGACACTTCCAGAGACAAATCTTTACTAACATCCCTTGGCTAAAGTTCAAATTAACCTATTAAATGTAGCAAGTAACATACCCCAAACTATCTGGTATGCTGGAGCTTAGGCTTAGGGAGAGGATACTTTGCTTCTACAGTTTATGGTTCTGACAGCTTTTGAAAAATATATATTTATTTATTGTTATGCATTTGACACTTTATTGATATATTGACTGATGTTTCTATTGTAATGGAAGTGTTATATTGTTAATATTTTCTACTGTATTCTGTGTTTGTTGCACTATTGATATGAAAACCTTGTGAAAATTGGCAAGAGACTTGATTACATATTAAAGTTGGTCTGTTCAATACTATGGGTAAAGTATTTTTTTTAACTGAAGGTAAATTTTAGATTAATGGATGTTTTTAGGTTAGTTTCACTCGGCAGCTATTTTTTTCAATAATAATGTTTCAGGTATATGGTGACCTCCGACCCGTCACGTGGGGGGGCCACGCGGGGCCCTGGCTATCCTTAATACACCCCTGATACCCAGGTCAGACTACATGCTGTTCTTCTGCACTGGAATTATTTTAGAAGGATGGCTGCGGTAATCATCACCATACTCCCACATGTCATTTACTTTATATAGAAGAATTACTAATCACGATAAAGGATTCTTCATAGAATGTGTGGTATCTGTGTTGTCAGTTACCCGATTTGTTCTACTAGTGATGGTATTGAAAAACTGCCTTAACCTCCCTTTGGCCTGGCAAGTTCACCATTGGCTGGGCCTTCTTGCTCTGCTCCTGCCGGGGATGCTTCGTCCGGGGATTCTTCTTGAGCTGACTCTTCTGCAGCACTAGGCTCTTCTGCAGCACTTACAGGTTCATCTGGCTGTGGAGGGTCTTCTGGCTGTCGAAAGAAGTGGAGTACTGGGATTATGACTGCTCCTCCTATTTGAGGCCAATCTGCCGGGAAATCTCCTAAATCAGTATGGATTACTGCTTCTTCAGGTTCCTCCGGGGTGATGAGAGGCACTTCTTCTTGGGGCTTTAGCAGTTCTGGACACAACTTCAGGTGGTCTCTAGATACCGTTGCAGTTGTTCTTCCTTCATCTTTGCTAATCAAACACGTCTTCCTGTTATCAAACCTATAAATTCAACACAGGGTAGGGTTCTGTCTCCCACTGGTCATCAAGTTTGTGGTTTCTCCTTTTCCTTTTCAATACCACTTATCCTGGTGTGAAGGGTTCTGCTTGCGCACTCTTATTATAGTGGTCTTCCTGCTTGTCCTTCACCCTAGCGAGACTGTCTTTGACACATGCTTGTACTCTTCTGTACTGCTCCTGTCTGGACGTGTCCCAGTCCTCAGTGGACATATCTGCTTCTGGTTCTGCAACACCAAGCTCCAGGTCCATGGGCAACTTTCCTGGTCTTGCTCGCATGAGATATGCTGGAGTGCAATTGGTGGAACTCATAGGTATGTGATTGTACAGATCTACCAGGTCAGGTAGTACACTGATTTCTCTCCTCAAGTGGTAAGGTCTTCAGCAGGTCGATGACAATGTTGTTCATCTTTTCACAGAGACCATTGGTTTGGGGGTGGTACGGTATAGTTCTTATCTTCCTACACACATACAAATGGCAGAACTCTTTGAACAACTCGGCCTCGAAGGCTGGGCCTTGGTCTGTCAGCACCTGCTCAGGGTATCCATGGGGTCTGCAGAAATATGCTTGGAACGTTTTTGCTGCTGTTTCTGCCGTCAGGTCTTTGACAGGGGCGACCACCAGGAACCTGGAGTAGTGATCTACCATGGTCAGGGCATAGGAGTACCCTGACCTGCTGGGTGACAGCTTGACATGGTCCAGTGCCACGATCTCCAGGGGTCAAGCCATCTTGATGGGTTGCAGGGGCGCCTTCTGGCTGCTGTAGTCTTTTCTTCTGAGGCTACAGGATCCACAGTCTCTGCACCACTTCTCAATAGAGCTGCGCATTCCCACCCAGTAGAATCGACACTTTAGCAGGGTTTCTAGCTTTTTCCAGCCAAAGTGCCCCGCCTGATCGTGGTAGGCCTCCAACACCATCTGGATGTCCATCTTGGGGACCACTATCTGCCATACCATCTCGTGGGTCTTGGGATTGATGTACCTCCGGCACAGCTTCTCTCGATAGATGAACAGCCGGCTTCTCTCATTCCACAGCTGTTTTGCTTGGAAAGACGCATCCTTCTCCAGGGAGGAACCTTCTTGGGTTATCAGCTCCTTGATACGGCTGACAACCGGGTCGCTGTCCTTGGTCTCCTTCCAGCTGTGGTGAGGCAAAGGGTTTAACGTCTTACCACGCTGCCTCCTGGAGGCTCGTTACTCGTGGATCATCCCATTCCGGTGAAAGGCAGGTAGCTCAATCTCCTCCAGGTCATCCACTTCTTCTTCTGTGTCTGACTGGTGAGGCATCCTGGACAGGGCATCGGCGTTGGCGTTCTTGCGGCCCGCCCGGTATTTAATTGTGAATTGGTAATTGGACAGCCGAGCCATCCATCGCTGTTCCATGGCTCCTTGCTTGGTTGTTTCAAGATGAGTCAGGGGGTTATTGTCAGTGTAGGCAGTGAACTTGCTGGAGGCTAAGTAGTGCTTGAACCTTTCAGTGATGGCCCAGACCAAGGCCAGGAACTCTAACTTGAAGCTGCTATAGTTCTCTGGGTTCCTCTCAGTCGGGCGGAGCTTCCTGCTTGCATAGGCTGTCACTTTCTCTAGGCCATTCTGCTTCTGACTTAGGACAGCTCCTAATCCTTCATTGCTGGCATCAGTATACAGCAAGAACGGTTGGCTGTAGTCAGGGTAGGCTAGGATCTCGTCGCCTGTCAGTATCTCCGTCATCTCTTGAAATGATTCGGCTTGCTCCTCACCCCAGTGCAATGGGGGATTTCTGCCTTTGGGGGGACTGTCCTACCAGGAGGTCTTGCAGAGGCGCTGCTTTCTTGGTGTAATCTTTTACAAACCTCCGGTAGTATCCTACTAGTCCCAGGAACTGACGTACCTCCTTGAGGTTCTTCGGCTCCGGCCATTTCTGGATGGCAGTGACCTTCTCTGGGTCTGGTGCCACTCCCTCTGGACTGACAATGTGCCCCAGGTACTGTACCTTTCTCTTGAGCAGGTGGCACTTTGAGGGCTTCAGCTTCATCCCATACTGGGACTGTGACTCAAATACCTCCGCCTGGTGCTTCAAGTGGTCCTCATACGTCTTGGAGTACACAATCACGTCGTCCAGGTATAGTAAGGCTGAGTTCACACGATGCGTTTTTCATGCGTTTCCGCGGCGTTTTGTAAGGTCTTCAGCAGGTCGATGACAATGTTGTTCATCTTTTCACAGAGACCATTGGTTTGGGGGTGGTACGGTATAGTTCTTATCTTCCTACACACATACAAATGGCAGAACTCTTTGAACAACTCGGCCTCGAAGGCTGGGCCTTGGTCTGTCAGCACCTGCTCAGGGTATCCATGGGGTCTGCAGAAATATGCTTGGAACGTTTTTGCTGCTGTTTCTGCCGTCAGGTCTTTGACAGGGGCGACCACCAGGAACCTGGAGTAGTGATCTACCATGGTCAGGGCATAGGAGTACCCTGACCTGCTGGGTGACAGCTTGACATGGTCCAGTGCCACGATCTCCAGGGGTCAAGCCATCTTGATGGGTTGCAGGGGCGCCTTCTGGCTGCTGTAGTCTTTTCTTCTGAGGCTACAGGATCCACAGTCTCTGCACCACTTCTCAATAGAGCTGCGCATTCCCACCCAGTAGAATCGACACTTTAGCAGGGTTTCTAGCTTTTTCCAGCCAAAGTGCCCCGCCTGATCGTGGTAGGCCTCCAACACCATCTGGATGTCCATCTTGGGGACCACTATCTGCCATACCATCTCGTGGGTCTTGGGATTGATGTACCTCCGGCACAGCTTCTCTCGATAGATGAACAGCCGGCTTCTCTCATTCCACAGCTGTTTTGCTTGGAAAGACGCATCCTTCTCCAGGGAGGAACCTTCTTGGGTTATCAGCTCCTTGATACGGCTGACAACCGGGTCGCTGTCCTTGGTCTCCTTCCAGCTGTGGTGAGGCAAAGGGTTTAACGTCTTACCACGCTGCCTCCTGGAGGCTCGTTACTCGTGGATCATCCCATTCCGGTGAAAGGCAGGTAGCTCAATCTCCTCCAGGTCATCCACTTCTTCTTCTGTGTCTGACTGGTGAGGCATCCTGGACAGGGCATCGGCGTTGGCGTTCTTGCGGCCCGCCCGGTATTTAATTGTGAATTGGTAATTGGACAGCCGAGCCATCCATCGCTGTTCCATGGCTCCTTGCTTGGTTGTTTCAAGATGAGTCAGGGGGTTATTGTCAGTGTAGGCAGTGAACTTGCTGGAGGCTAAGTAGTGCTTGAACCTTTCAGTGATGGCCCAGACCAAGGCCAGGAACTCTAACTTGAAGCTGCTATAGTTCTCTGGGTTCCTCTCAGTCGGGCGGAGCTTCCTGCTTGCATAGGCTGTCACTTTCTCTAGGCCATTCTGCTTCTGACTTAGGACAGCTCCTAATCCTTCATTGCTGGCATCAGTATACAGCAAGAACGGTTGGCTGTAGTCAGGGTAGGCTAGGATCTCGTCGCCTGTCAGTATCTCCGTCATCTCTTGAAATGATTCGGCTTGCTCCTCACCCCAGTGCAATGGGGGATTTCTGCCTTTGGGGGGACTGTCCTACCAGGAGGTCTTGCAGAGGCGCTGCTTTCTTGGTGTAATCTTTTACAAACCTCCGGTAGTATCCTACTAGTCCCAGGAACTGACGTACCTCCTTGAGGTTCTTCGGCTCCGGCCATTTCTGGATGGCAGTGACCTTCTCTGGGTCTGGTGCCACTCCCTCTGGACTGACAATGTGCCCCAGGTACTGTACCTTTCTCTTGAGCAGGTGGCACTTTGAGGGCTTCAGCTTCATCCCATACTGGGACTGTGACTCAAATACCTCCGCCTGGTGCTTCAAGTGGTCCTCATACGTCTTGGAGTACACAATCACGTCGTCCAGGTATAGTAAGGCTGAGTTCACACGATGCGTTTTTCATGCGTTTCCGCGGCGTTTTTGCAGTTGCGTAAACGCCGCGGAAACGCATGAAAAACGCATGGTAGAAGGGCAGCAATGTTCCCCAATGGAAATCCGCATGTGCTGTGCCCATGATGCGGATTTTTCCGCAGCGTAAACGCTGCAGTCAAAAATCCGCAGCATGTCAATTAATTTTGCGGAAACGCTGCTCTTTTGCCGCCATTGACTTGCATTAGACCGCATGGAATCCGCATCACTGTGTATGTTGATGCGCTTTTCATGCGGTCTAATGTGCGGATGGTACCCGGGTGTGGATGAGAGGACTCTCATCCAGACCCAGGTACCATTAAAAAAAAAAGAATAAAATAAAAAATATATATATTCTCACCTTCTGACGGCCCGCGCTGCGTCCTGCCGGCTTCCCGCGCACTTCGCGGTTGAATGAAGGACCTTCGCTGACGTCAGAGTCATGTGACGGGTCACGTGACGCTGACGTCGGAAGGTCCTACAGTCTTCACTGCCGGCAGCCGGGACCGATGAAGCAGGACACCGGGGGCCATCAGATGGTAACGTATAGATTTATTTTTTATTTTTTGACATCACACACTATATAAATCCATGCCGGTTGCATGGATTTATATAGTGTGAAGTTGACAAGCACTTTCCAAGTGATGCTAAAATCGCTTGGGAAGCGCTTGTCAACCCGCATGCGGAAATGAAAGTGAAGACCGCTTCATTTCCGCATGTCCCTGGCAGGAAACCGCATGTACAATCCGCATGCGTTTTTTCCTGCCAGAGAGATGCAGAAACGCTCAGGAAAAAATCCTGAGCATTTCTGCATCGTGTGCACATACCCTAACACAGTCTCGAAGTTGTGGTGTCTCAGGCAGCACTCCATCAATCTCTGAAACGTTCCAGGGTCATTGCAGAGTCCAAACGGCATACTGTTGAACTCGCAGAGTTCCATCGGGGTGGTGAAGGCCGTCTTCTCCCGATCCTCCTCAGCCACAGCTACTTGCCAGTACCCACTAGTGAGGTCAAGGGTGGAAAAGTAATTTGATTTGCAGACTTTAAGGCAGCCAGGGATTCCTCTATTCGTGATAAAGGGTATGCATCTTTATGTGTAATGCGATTTACTTTTCTGTAATCTACACACATCCTCATGCTTCCATCCTTCTTCCTGACTAACACTAGGGGTGCTGCCCAGGGACTACAACTATCCCTTACTACCCTGCCTTTTTCATGTCGTGCAACATCTCCTTGGCTTTCTGGTAGTGTGCTGGTGGTATAGGCCTGTACCGTTCTTTGATGGGGGGATGGTTGCCTGTGGGGATGTGATGTTGTACCCCCTAAATCCTCCCAAAGTCAAGTGGGTGCTTGCTGAATACCTGCGCGTATTCCTGAACCACCCGGTGTACCCCCTGTTTCTGGTGAGCTGGAGTGGTGTCTGTCCCAACATGGATCTGTTGACACCAGTCCTCCACCTGGGTTGCCGGGTCATTATCCTCCACTTGGTCTGGGGAGGTTAAGGACTCCACCGTGTGGATGGAGTTGTTATTTACAGCATGTAACTTGGCAACAGTGGTATATCGTGGTAATCTGACCTCGTCTTCCCCATAGTTGAGAAGACGGACGGGCACCCTCCCATTGCGTACATCCACTACCCCTCTGGCAGTTAAGAGTGTAGGTCTGTGCTCTGAGCTAAGGGGTTCTACTACCGCCTGGTAACTCTGTCCTTTAAGACCTATTGCTGCTCTACACCATATAAGCATTTCACTTATTGGGGGAATCACAATGGGCATCGGGTCTGCTACCCGCACATTACCAATCTCACCACCGGATAACTTTACTTGCTGCTGGTACATCAGGGCTCGAATCTCCTTCTGGAGGGCTCTCCTCTGCCCCGGTCTGGCGACGTCAGCGAGCTGTTGGAGTAAAAACACCACTTCCTCCAAACAGTTATCAACAATATTAGTACCTGGTACCATATACAGTCCATTCTCATCAGAGAGAGTCTCTACTACAATGAACCCCTGGTCCTTCAGCTCCACTCTCCCCACCTTTACCGCCACATCCTTAACCCCGACTAGGTTAAGAGGGAGGTTGTTAGAGGCATAAACAGAGAAATCTGTATCTGGGGGTTGGAGATTGTCCGTGGACCAGAATCTCTTGTAAAGGGCATCAGGCATTATGGTTACCTGAGATCCAGTGTCCAGCAGGGCAGGTATCTCAATGCCGTCCAGGATTATGGACAGGAAAGGTCTTCCTCCCACGAACCTGCTGTGCCAGTCTGAGGGGCCTGCTGAGTCTATTCCCGGGTGTTGGCCCTCGGACCGAGGGTTTGCTCTTTTAAAGGGCAATTGCGCACTGTGTGGCCTGCCTTCTGGCAGCGGTGGCTGACAAACTCTCGTTGAGGGTGGCGCTGGTTGTTGGTCCTTCCACGAGGTGGCGTTGTCCTCCTCCCGGGCGGCGTTGTCCTCCTCCGGGGCGGCGGCGGGGCGTCGGCGTCCTCCTCCTTCCTTTTTAGGTTTTTAGTCAGCTGGCGCACTTCTGAGCCCAGACTGTCCAGCTCACAAGGGGGCGCTGCCTGCACTTTGGCTTCATTAGCCAGTGGGGAAAAGGTGGGTGCTGCGGGCATTGGAGTGGCCCTACCCTGGTAATGTTGTATAGCAGTATCTGCTGTTTCCAGGGGTTGCAGTTCCTTTATAGCCATGTCCTTAAAGGTAGCATCTGGATGATCCAAGGACCACCAACGCACAGTCCTGCTCTCCTCTTGGGACCTCAGCCCCCGGACAAATTGTTCTTTTAGCATTTTACTTTCATCAGTTATGCTGGTTGGACTGACCTGTTTCAGAGCCCGCAGGGCCCCTTGCAAACGGCAGGCATAGTCCCGAACACTGTCCACCGGTTTCTGTGAGCAGTGGTAGAACCTCATCTGGAGGTCTGCCTCAAAGAAGTTTGTAACTTTTTGAAGATTACGGACACTGACTCCTGGTCTGCGGCCGACCAAGTCTCTACTTCTCTCTCCGCAGCACCAGTCAATTGTCCCACAAGTGCAGCTCTTTGTTTGCCCATCATAGAATACATGTCCAGTATGCTGCATATTTTTCGCTTGAATCCAGACAGGGTGTCTGGCTTGCCGCTGTACTGGGGGAGCCACTTTGCTCCAGGCATGTACTGTAAAGTCAATGGTACGATAGGCGCTACAGGCCCTGTTGATGGGGCGGTTGCTCCATCCCGCGCGGCATCATCCCCGGTGGGATCATCGGGGTTCTCGACCCGAACCCCGGTATCGGGCTGCTCCTGCGACATCCTGGCACCCCCCTAGCGAACCGTGGCCTACCTTCTTTTTCCGTAGGCCGCAGCTCTGCAGGTGACGGTCTTCGGATAGGACCTTGCGTCGCTTCTCGTATTACGTCAGAGCGTGCGTTGGGGCTTCCTGCCAGGACCTGACGCTGCGTCAGTGCGTGGGGCGTGTCAGAGACTTCGCGCGGTTACACAGGTACGCCTCCTAGTTTTCGCGTGGTTACGCCCTTCTTCTCGCACAGTGACGTAACAATGGCGTCAATCTTCGCCACAGTACAATATACAGTTCGTGAATAAAGGCGCACAGTACCCGGTGGCAACGGGCACAACTCCTTCCGTAGCCGCGGGCAAGCTATCCTGTTCGTGACGCCAGGAAAGAGATGACGAGCCCAGGGGATGGGGATGTACTTGGCGCCTGGGCCTTGATGCCTGGCCTTGGGGGATGTCGCGGTAGTCGGCTCCCGGGCCCGTACCCTGGGCCTCTCTTTAAAAAGGTGGATAATTATGTGAAAGTTCGTGACGCCACCTGTGGTGTCTGGTGAGGATCACCAGCGCTGCGGCAGTTCGCTGAGGCCGGTGTTAAGGCAGCTTGGGTGGTATAGCTCCCCACAGGTGGAGCTGGGCCTCAGGGCAGTGTAAATGTAGGGATGCAGGACAGAGGGGACCCAGCCGGGTCTGAAGAAGGATTGGCAACCACATACAGTTCACTTCAGTACCTTTTACTGGTGGAAATTCAGGCACATTCCGGAGCACTATAGGGTGAAGGGTGCATATCAGGATTCTCCCCAGTGAGCAGGTATAGGGCCTCCTGTTTCTTGCCTTTGTGTAGTAAGTTTCTGACCTGCCTGGAGCTAGGCCTAACTTTGTCACTGTCCTGCACCTGCTGATCTTCTGATAGGGCCTTCTCTTGGAGTTCACACTCCCTGCTTGCGGGGCCTCCGTGACTCCTGGCTCTGGTACGTATCAGCTCTTGGGTGATCCTGGGACCTGAAGTCTTCCAGGGAATCCGGTTGTCTCTACAGGGGAATATATGGCCCTGTAGACGCGGACCCGGTGTCCGGTACATGTTTCTGGGGTGAGCTTGTACAGCTCCTCTGCCCCCAATGCTACTCACTCCACTAGCCTTCAGCCTACTCGGGGCCCTCACTAGGCTATACACACTAGCAGCTGGCAGGCTGCGCTTCACCGCTCTTATGGCGTTGGTACACCTTAAGCTCACTAACCTGAGCTACTTGAGTCTAGCTTGGCCTACCTCTGCAGACTGACTCCTGCAGGAACTGGCTGCAGACCTGTTTCTGTGTCTGAGCCTACACTAAAACACAACTAGACTGTTCTGCTCTGTGGCTGCAGCAGACTCACAGGCTGTACTTGCAGGAGCTTCCTGCTCTGTTCTGACTGCCTAACTCCACCCTCCGTATATATATGTCCCTATCCGGGCTCCATCTGGTGGTCTGAGGTAGGGTGGAGGTGTGTGTATGCTCTGAGGGCCTCTTGTGGAGAAATCCGTCCAAGCACCCCTCTAGGATCTGTGGCACTATTGCGCAGCAGGGCGCCACACATCCTCTATATATTACAGCGCACAGAACAGATCCTCTATATACTACACCACACAGGAGAGCCGACAGATACTCTATACACTACACCACACGGGACACATCCTCTATATACTACACCACACAGGTCACATCCTCTATATACTACACCACACGGGACACATCCTCTATATACTACACCACAAGTGACACATCCTCTATATACTACACCACACAGGAGAGCCGACAGATCCTCTATACACTACACCACACGGCACAGATCCTCTATATACTACACCACATGGGACAGATCCTCTATATACTACACCACACAGGACAGATCCTCTATATACTACACCACACAGGAGAGCCGACAGATCCTCTATACACTACACCACACGGGACAGATCCTCTATATACTACACCACACAGGAGAGCCGACAGATCCTCTATACACTACACCACACGGGACAGATCCTCTGTATACTACACATCATGTGACACATCCTCTATATACTACACCACAAGGGACACATCCTCTATATACTACAGCGCACAGGACAGATCCTCTATATACTACACCACACAGGAGAGCTGACAGATCCTCTATATACTACACCACAAGGGACACATCCTCTATATACTACACATCATGTGACACATCCTCTATATACTACACCACATAGGACACATCCTCTATATACTACACCACACGGGACACATCCTCTATATGCTACACCACACGGGACAGATCCTCTATATACTACACCACACGGGACACATCCTCTATATACTACAGCGCACAGGACAGATCCTCTATATACTACACCACACAGGAGAGCTGACAGATCCTCTATATACTACACCACAAGGGACACATCCTCTATATACTACGCATCATGTGACACATCCTCTATATACTACACCACACGGGACACATCCTCTATATACTACACCACACGGGACACATCCTCTATATACTACACCACACGGGACAGATCCTCTATATACACTGTAACATACCTGGTGGCGGGCTTGCATGGTGCACCATCTCTCACTATGCAAGATTGCAAACTTGATCTTCAGTCCAGTCTGCTAGCCTGGCTTCTATTCATGCTGTCTGTTTGTCTCTGTTCTGACTGCTTAGGGCAGCAGCCCGGTTACTTCCTGTTTTTTGTAGCTGTTGTGGGCACACCCCTAATGCTTCCTCAGCCTATTGCTGTCTGTCACTGGATATTTAAACCAGCTCCACCTTGAAGCTGGTGCCTGAGCAACTCTTATCCTCTGAGGGCTTCTTGCCTGATGTGCTCGGTCCTGTTCTGTTTTTCCTGCCTGTCCGCCTTCCTGGAGGCTGTATTCCCAGGCCTGTCTGAACACGCTCCTAGCCTGTTCGTCCCGCCTTCTGGGGGCCGCATACCCAGACCTGTTATCTGTGTCTTCTAGCCTGTTTGTCCGCCATTCTGGGGGCCGCATACCCAGACTCGCTCCTGTATCTCGCTGCAGTGTCAGTTCCTGTCTGAACACTCAGTTCCTGTCTGAACACTCTCCAAGCCTGTTACCTGTTTTTCTCTATGTCCGTACCTTCCCTTTTTCTGCAGAGTCTGAACCTGCACCTAACTCCTACTCGTTGTCGCTGTACTTCCGTTTGTGAGTTTAGAGTCCACTCGCTACTTCATTGCAAGTATCTTGTGTATATCTGGTTCTGCCTTTCCCTTCCAGTCTGTTCCGTGTGAACAGAGTCCTGTCCCCTCTTCTCTGCCTTGCTCACCGCTCCGGCGGTTCCTGCCTGCTCTGCCTTGCTCACCGCTCCAGTGGTTCCTGCCTGCTCTGCCTTGCTCACCGCTCCGGCGGGTCCTGCCTGCTCTGCCTTGCTCACCACTCGAGCGGTTCCTGCCTGCTCTGCCTTGCTCACCGCTCCGGCGGGTCCTGCCTGCTCTGCCTTGCTCACCACTCCGGCGGCTCCTGTCTGCTCTGCCTTGCTCACCACTCCGGAGGTTCCTGCCTGCTCTGCCTTGCTCACCGCTCCAGCGGTTCCTGCCTACTCTGCCTTGCTCACTGCTCCGGCGGTTCCTGCCTGCTCTGCCTTGCTCACCGCTCCGGCGGATCCTGCCTGCTCTGCCTTGCTCACCGCTCCGGCGGTTTCTCCCTGCTCTGCTTGCTCACAGCTCCAGCGGTACCTCTCTGCTCCGCCTTTCCCACCACTCCGGCGGTACCTCTCTGCTCTGCTTGTCTACCGCATCTGCGGTTCTGTTCCTGTATCCCAGTCTGTACTGGACTCTATCCAGCCTGTGCTCCAACCTGCTAGTACCTCCCCGTCTGCACGCCAGCCGCACTGGTCAGTACCCTCCTGTCTGCATAACAGCCGTGCCTGCCAGTATCCTCCTGTCTGCACTCCAGCCGTGCATGCCAATACCCACCTGTCTGTGTGCAAGCCTAACCCGCCTGTTCCTGAATTCCCCGGTGTGGGTCAACAGCCGTGTCCGGGATCTGGCCTGGAGTAGCACCTGGTCCCACTGCTCGGTTCCTCCCTGGTGCACGGCGTCGTTAGCCGTCGTGCGAACTTGGTCGGATCGGGTTGATACTTAGTTACGCCCCTCCAGGCACTCTCCGGTTCATGGCACAGTGGAATCACTAAATCATGCACATGCCAGTCAGCCCAGGTGTGTGCATAACATACTACACAACACGGGACACATCCTCTATATACTACACCACACGGGACGCATCCTCTATATACTACAGCGCACAGGACAGATCCTCTATATACTACACCACACGGGACACATCCTCTATATACTACGCCACACGGGACACATCCTCTATATACTACACCACACGGGACACATCCTCTATATACTACACCACAAGGGACACATCCTCTATATACTACACCACACGGGACACATGCTCTATACACTACACCACACGGGACAGATCCTCTATATACTACACCACACGGGACACATCCTCTATACACTACACCACACGGGACAGATCCTCTATATACTACACCACACGGGACACATCCTCTATATACTACACCACACGGGACACATCCTCTATATACTACAGCGCACTGGACATTTCCTCTATATACTGGAGCTGTGTGATGGCTTATTTTTGCCTTGGCTAGATGATGCTTTTATTAGTACAATTTTGGGTGAAATACATATACACTGCACAGTACCACTTCTCCTGTCCTGAATAGTGGATGTAATTCTCAGTATCTGTATTATTATGTATATATACACTGCACAGTACCACTTCTCCTGTCCTGTATAGTGGATGTAATTCTCAGTATCTATATTATTCTGTATATTATACTGGGTGTAATTCTCAGTATCTGTATTATTCTGTATATTATACTGGGTGTCATTCTCAGTATCTGTATTATTCTGTATATTATACTGGGTGTCATTCTCAGTATCTGTATTATTCTGTATATATACACTGCACAGTACCACTTCTCTTGTCCTGTATAGTGGATGTAATTCTCAGTATCTGTATTATTCTGTATATATACACTGCACAGTACCACTTCTCTTGTCCTGTATAGTGGATGTAATTCTCAGTATCTGTATTATTCTGTATATAAACACTGCACAGTACCACTTCTCCTGTCCTGAATTGTGGATGTAATTCTCAGTATTTGCATTATTCTGTATATATACACTGCACAGTACCACTTCTCTTGTCCTGTATAGTGGATGTAATTCTCAGTATCTATATTATTCTGTATATTATACTGGGTGTAATTCTCAGTATCTGTATTATTCTGTATATTATACTGGGTGTCATTCTCAGTATCTGTATTATTCTGTATATTATACTGGGTGTCATTCTCAGTATCTGTATTATTCTGTATATATACACTGCACAGTACCACTTCTCTTGTCCTGTATAGTGGATGTAATTCTCAGTATCTGTATTATTCTGTATATATACACTGCACAGTACCACTTCTCTTGTCCTGTATAGTGGATGTAATTCTCAGTATCTGTATTATTCTGTATATAAACACTGCACAGTACCACTTCTCCTGTCCTGAATTGTGGATGTAATTCTCAGTATTTGCATTATTCTGTATATATACACTGCACAGTACCACTTCTCTTGTCCTGTATAGTGGATGTAATTCTCAGTATCTGTATTATTCTGTATATATACACTGCACAGTACCACTTCTCCTGTCCTGAATAGTGGATGTAATTCTCAGTATCTGTATTATTCTGTATATATACACTGCACAGTACCACTTCTCCTGTCCTGTATAGTGGATGTAATTCTCAGTATCTGTATTATTCTGTATATATACACTGCACAGTACCACTTCTCTTGTCCTGTATACTGGGTGTCATTCTCAGTATCTGTATTATTCTGTATATATACACTGCACAGTACCACTTCTCTTGTCCTGTATAGTGGATGTAATTCTCAGTATCTGTATTATTCTGTATATATACACTGCACAGTACCACTTCTCTTGTCCTGTATACTGGGCGTAATTCTCAGTATCTGTATTATTCTGTATATTATACTGGGTGTAATTCTCAGTATCTGTATTATTCTATATATTATACTGGGTGTCATTCTCAGTATCTGTATTATTCTCTATATATACACTGCACAGTACCAGTTCTCTTGTCCTGTATACTGGGTGTAATTCTCAGTATCTGTATTATTCTGTATATTATACTGGGTGTCATTCTTAGTATCTGTATTATTCTGTATATATACACTGCACAGTACCAGTTCTCTTGTCCTGTATACTGGGTGTAATTCTCAGTATCTGTATTATTCTGTATACTAGATGGTGGTCCGATTCGAACGCATCGGGTATTCTAGAATAGGTATGCGGCCGACGGGGCGCAATTAGCAGAGCGGCGTTTAAATTTGGCGCCCAAATCGCTGATTGGTCGCGTTCGGCAACCGCGACCAATCAGCAAAGCGGTGTTTAAATTTGGCGGCAATATCGGTGATTGGTCGCGGGCGGCGGCCGCGACCAATCTGCGAACCGTGTTAGTGAGGACTGGAGAGCGTGTTTAAATTTGGCACCAAAATCGCTGATTAGTCGCGACCAATCAGCAGAGCGGTGTTTAAATTTGGCGCCAATACTGCTGATTGGTCGCGGTCGGCGGCCGCGACCAATCAGCAAAGCGATGCAGCGCGGGGTTTAAATTTAGCCCCAAAGTCGCTGATTAGTTGCGTCTGACGGCCGCGATCAATCAGCGATTTTGGCGCAAAATTTAAACAACGCTCTGTTGATTGGTCGTGGCCGTCATACGCGACTAATCAGCGACTTTGGGGCCAAATTTAAACCCCGCTCTGCATCGCTCTGCTGATTGGTCGCGGTCGCCGGCCTCGACCAATCAGCAGAGCGTTGTTTAAATTTGGCGCCAATCTCGCTGATTAGTCGCGGATGGCGGCCGCGACCAATCAGCAGAGCGGTGTTTGAATTTGGCGCCAAAATCGCTGATTGGTCGCGGGCGGCGGCCGCGACCAAGCAGCGAACCGTGTTAGTGAGGAATGGAGAGCGTGTTTAAATTTGGCACCAAAATCGCTGATTAGTCGCGACCGCGACCAATCAGCAAAGAGGTGTTTAAATTTGGCGACAATACTGCTGATTGGTCGCGGCATTTGTGTTAAAATCGCTGATTGGTCGCTGGCGCTGGCCGCGACCAATCACCAATTTGGGCGCCAAATTTAAATATCGGACGCGACCAATCACCAATCTTGGCTCCAGATTTAAACACCGCTGTGCTGATTGGTCGCGGCCGATATTTAAAATTGGCGCCCAAATCGGTGATTGGTCGCGGGCAGCGCCTGCGACCAATCAGCGATTTTTAACACAAATGTCCGGATCTTTGTAACACCATGCGCATACTGTGGGGAGATCAGCGGTTAGGGTGTGAAGGGAGGACCGGGGAGCGGCGCTGCGGGTTGGGATACTTCTGCTGCGAGCAGTCGCTCATGTCCCGGGTTCTCCCAGCGGAAGTAGCCGCACAGGCAGCGGCGCTCCCCGGTCCTCACTAATACGATTCCGCCCCCCAGCTCCTCACCAATATGATTCGCTGATTGGTTGCGCTCTCCGCACGCGACCAATCAGTGATCTTGGCGCTAAAGTTAAACACCACTCTGCTGATTGGTCGCGGCCGCTGCCCGCGACCAATCACCGATTTGGGCGCCAAATTTAAATATCGGCCGCGACCAATCAGTACAGCGGTGTTTAAATGTGGAGCCAAGATCGGTGATTGGTCGCGGCCGATATTTAAATTTGGCGCCCAAATCGGTGATTGGTCGCGGGCACCGCCGGCGACCAATCAGCGATTTTTAACACAAATGTCCGGATCTTTGTAACACCATGCGGATACTGTGGGGACATCAGCGGCTAGGGTGTGAAGGGAGGACCGGGGAGCGGCGTTGCGGGTAGGGATACTTCTGCTGCGAGCGCCCTCTCATGTCCCGGGTTCTCGCAGCGGAAGTATCCGCACAGGCAGCGCCGCTGACATTCATGCGGCTAGGGTGTGAAGGGAGGACTGGGGAGCGGCGCTGACATCCAATTGGTCGCGGCCGCTATTTAAATGTGCCGCACAAATCGGTGATTGGGCGCGGTCTTGGCCCGCGACCAATCACTGATCTTGCGGCTAAAGTTAACCATTACTGTGCTCATTGGTCGCGGACGCTGCCCGCGACCAATCACCCATTTGGGCGCCAAATTTAAATATCGGCCGCGACCAATCACCGATCTTGGCTCCAGATTTAAACACCGCTGTGCTGATTGGTCGCGGCCGATATTTAAATGTTGCACCCAAATCGGTGATTGGTCGCGGGCAGCGTCGGCGACCAATCAGCACAGCGGTGTTTAAATCTGGAGCCAAGATCGGTGATTGGTCGGGTCCGAAGACCGCGACCAATCATCGAATCGTCTTGGTGAGGACCGGGGAGCGGCGCTGCCTGTGCGGTTACTTCCGCTGCGAGAACCCGGGACATGAGCGGGCGCTCGCAGGAGAAGTATCCCGACCTGCAGCGCCGCTCCCCGGTCCTCTCTTCCGCATGGAGGTCAGCGACGCCGGCGGTCCTTCCGCTGCTACCGGCCGGGAGATGAGCGCCTCGCGCCGCTCATCTCCCGGCTGCATCTCCGTCCCGCAGATGGGTCCGGCGGTCGGGTTCCTTCTGCTGTTGCCGGCCGGGAGATGAGCGCCTCGCGGCGCTCATCTCCCGGCTGCATCGCCGCTCAGCTCCGTCCCGCAGATGAGCCGCTAACGGCCGCCATCTTTTTTCAGAAATCCCGCGGTGCTGATTGGCTGCTGCCGGACCAATGAGCGACGCGGGATTTCCTGGACAGACAGACACATAGACACACAGACACACAAACAGACAGACGGGATAAGACGATTATATATATAGACTAGATGGTGGCCCGATTCTAATGCATCAGGTATTCTAGAATAGGTATGCGGCCGACCGGGTGCAATCAGCAGAGCTGTGTTTAAATTTGGGGCCAAAATCGCTGATTGGTCGCGGTTGCCGAACGCGACCAATCAGCAAAGCGGTGTTTAAATTTGGTGGCAATATCAATGATTGGTCGTGGGCGGCGGCCGCGACCAATCAGCGAACCGTGTTAGTGAAGACTGGAGAGCGTGTTTAAATTTGGCACCAAAATCGCTGATTAGTCGCGACCAATCAGCAGAGCGGTGTTTAAATTTGGCGCCAATACTGCTGACTGGTCGCGGCCGCCGACCGCGACCAATCAGCAGAGCGATGCAGAGCGGGGTTTAAATTTGGCGCCAAAATCGCTGATTGGTCGCCGGCCGCGACCAAACAGCAGAGCGTTGTTTAAATTTGGCGCCAAAATCGCTGATTGGTCGAGGCCGGCGACAGCGACCAATCAGCAGAGCGTTGTTTAAATTTGGCGCCAATCTCGCTGATTGGTCGCGGATGGCGGCCGCGACCAATCAGCAGTGCGGTGTTTAAATTTGGCACCAAAATCGCTGATTAGTCGCGACCGCGACCAATCAGCAAAGAGGTGTTTAAATTTGACGACAATAGTGCTGATTGGTCGCGGCCGGTGGTTGCGACCAATCAGCAGAGTGAGGTTTACATTTGGCGCCAATACTGCTGATTGGTCACGGCCGACAACCGCGACCAATCAGCAGAGCGGTGTTTAAATTTTGCGCCAATCTCGCTGATTGTTCGCGGCTGGCGGCCGCGACCAATCAGCAGAGCAGGGTTTAAATTTGGCACCAATAATACTGATGGGTCGCGGCCGGCGACCGCGACCAATCAGCAGAGCGTTGTTTAAATTTGGCACAAAAAACGCAGATTGGTCGAGGCCGGTGGTTGCGACCAATCAGCAGAGTGAGGTTTAAATTTGGCGCCAATACTGCTGAATGGTCACGGCCGACAACCGCGACCAATCAGCAGAGCGGTGTTTAAATTTTGCGTCAATACTGCTGATTGATCTCGGCCAGCGACCGCGATCAATCAGCAGAGCGTTGCTTAAATTTGGCGCCAATCTCGTTGATTGGTCGCGGCTGGAGTCCGCAACCAATCAGCAGAGCATTGTTTAAACTTGGCGCCAATCTCGCTGATTGGACGCGTCCGGCGTCCGCGTCCAATCAGCACAGCAGTATTTAAATGTGGCGCCCAAATTGGTGATTGGTTGCGGGCAGCGGCCGTGACCAATCAGCAGAGCGGTGTTTAACTTTAGCGCCAAGATCACTGATTGGTCGGGTGTGGAGAGCGCGACCAATCAGCGAATCGTATTGGTGAGGAGCGGGGAGCAGAATCGTATTAGTGAGGACCGGGGAGCGCCGCTGCCTGTGCGGCTACTTCCGCTGCGAGAACCCGGGACATGAGCGGGCGCTCGGAGCAGAAGTATCCCGACCCGCAGCGCCGCTCCCCGGTCCTCCCTTCACACCCTAGCCGCTGATGTCCCCACAGTATCCGCATGGTGTTACAAAGGTCCGGACATTTGTGTTAAAAATCGCTGATTGGTCGCTGGCGCTGCTCGCGACCAATCACCGATTTGGGCGCCAAATTTAAATATCGGCCGCGACCAATCACCGATCTTGGCTCCACATTTAAACACCGCTGTGCTGATTGGTCGCCGACGCTGGGCGCGACCAATCACCGATTTTGGCGCCACATTTAAATTTAAATAGCGGCCGCAACCAATTGGATGTCAGCGCCGCTCCCCGGTCCTCCCTTCACACCCTAGCCGCATGGATGTCAGCGCCGCTGTCTGTGCAGATAGTTCCGCTGCAAGAACCCGGGACATGAGCGGGCGCTCGCAGCAGAAGTGTCCCGACCCGCAGCGCCGCTCCCCGGTCCTCCCTTCACACCCTAGCCGCTGATGTCCCCACAGTATCCGCCTGGTGTTACAAAGGTCCGGACATTTGTGTTAAAAATCGCTGATTGGTCGCTGGCGCTGGCCGCGACCAATCACCGATCTTGGCGGCAAATTCAAACACCTCTGTGCTGATTGGTCGCCGACGCTGTGCGCGACCAATCACCGATTTTGGCGGCACATTTAAATAGCGTCCGCGACCAATCAGTACAGCGGTGTTTAAATGTGGAGCCAAGATCGGTGATTGGTCGCGGCCGATATTTCAATTTGACGCCCAAATCGGTGATTGGTCGCGGGCAGCGCCAGCGACCAATCAGCGATTTTTAACACAAATGTCCAGATCTTTGTAACACCATGCGGATACTGTGGGGACATCAGCGGCTAGGGTGTGAAGGGAGGACCGGGGAGCGGCGCTGCGGGTCGGGATACTTCTGCTCCGAGTGCCCGCTCATGTCCCGGGTTCTCGGAGCGGAAGTATCCGCACAGGCAGCGGCGCTGACATCCATGCGGCTAGGGCGTGAAGGGAGGACCGGGGAGCGGCGCTGACATCCAATTGGTCGCGGCCGCTATTTAAATGTGCCGCACAAATCGGTGATTGGTCGCCGACTTGGCCCGCGACCAATCACTGATCTTGCGGCCAAAGTTAAACAGTACTGTGCTGATTGGTCGCGGACGCTGCCCGCGACCAATCACCGATTTGGGCGCCAAATTTAAATATCGGCCGCGACCAATCACCGATCTTGGCTCCACATTTAAACACCGCTGTGCTGATTGGTCGCCGACGCTGGGCACGACCAATCACCGATTTTGGCGCCACATTTAAATAGCGTCCGTGACCAATCCGCACAGCGGTGTGGAGTCAAGATCGGTGATTGGTCGCGGCCGATATTTGAATGTGGCGCCCAAATCGGTGATTGGTCGCGGGCAGCATCCGCGACCAATCAGCACCGTAGTGTTTAACTTTTGCGGCAAGATCCGTGATTGGTCGTGGGACAAGACCGCGACCAATCACCGATTTGTGCGGCACTTTTAAATAGCGTCCGCGACCAATTGGATGTCAGCGCCGCTCCCCCGTCCTCCCTTCACACCATAGCCGCATGGATGTCAGCGGCGCTGCCTGTGCGGATAGTTCCGCTCCGATAACCCGGGACATGAGCGGGCGCTGGCAGAAGTATCCCGACCCGCAGCGCCGCTCCCCAGTCCTCCCTTCACACTCTAGCCGCTGATGTCCCCACAGTATCCGCATGGTGTTACAAAGGTCCGGACATTTGTGTTAAAAATCGCTGATTGGTCGCTGGCACTGCCCGCGACCAATCACCGATTTGGGCGCCAAATTTAAATATCGGCCGCGACCAATCACCGATCTTGGCTCCACATTTAAACACCGCTGTGCTGATTGGTCGCGGCCGATATTTAAATTTGGCGCCCAAATAGGTGATTGGTCGCGGGCAGCGCCCGCGACCAATCAGCGATTTTTAACACAAATTTCCGGACCTTTGTAACACCATGCGGATACAGTGGGGACATCAGTGGCTAGGGTGTGAAGGGAGGATCGGGGAGCGGCGCTGCAAATCTGGATACTTCTGCTGCGAGCGCCCGCTCATGTCCCGGGTTCTTGCAGCGGAAGTATCCGCACAGGCAGCGGCGCTGACATCCAATTGGTCGCGGACGCTATTTAAAATTGCCGCACAAATCGGTGATTGGTCGCTGTCTTGGCCCGCGACCAATGACTGATCTTGGCGCCAAAGTTAAACACTATTGTGCTGATTGGTCGCGGACGCTGACCGCGACCAATCACCGATTTGGGCGCCAAATTTAAATATCGGCCGCGACCAATCACCAATTTGGGCGCCAAATTTAAATATCGGCCGCGACCAATCACCGATCTTGGCTCCACATTTAAACACCGCTGTGGTGATTGGTCGCGGCCGATATTTAAATTTGGCGCCCAAATCGGTGATTGGTCGCGGGCAGCGTCGGCGACCAATCAGCACAGTGGTGTTTAAGTTTTGCGCAAAGATCAGTGATTGGTCGGGTCCGAAGACCCCGACCAATCTTCGAATCGTCTTGGTGAGGACCGGGGAGCGGCGCTGCCTGTGCGGCTACTTACGCTGCGAGAACCCGGGACATCACGGGCGCTCGCAGCAGAAGTATCCCGACCCGCAGCGCTGGTCCCCGGTCCTCCCTTCCGCATGGAGGTCAGCGGCGCCGGCGGTCCTTCCGCTGCTACCGGTCGGGAGATGAGCGCCTCGCGCCGCTCATCTCCCTGCTGCATCTCCTTCCCGCAGATGGGTCCGGCGGTCGGGTTCCTTCTGCTGTTGCCGGCCGGGAGATGAGCGCCTCGCGGCACTCATCTCCCGGCTGCATCGCCGCTCAGCTCCGTCCCGCAGATGAGCCGCCAACGGCCGCCATCTTTTTTTAGAAATCCCCCGGCGCTGATTGGCCGCTGCCGGACCAATGAGCGACGCGGGATTTCCTGGACAGACAGACACACCGACAGACACACAGACAGACAGACAGACAGACAGACAGACGGGATAAGACGATTATATATATAGATATACACTGCACAGTACCACTTCTCTTGTCCTGTATAGTGGATGTAATTCTCAGTATCTGTATTATTCTGTATATATACACTGCACAGTACCACTTCTCTTGTCCTGTATACTGGGTGTAATTCTCAGTATCTGTATTATTCTGTATATTATACTGGGTGTCATTCTCAGTATCTGTATTATTCTGTATATATACTCTGCATAGTACTACTTCTCTTGTCCTGTAAACTGGGTGTAATTCTCAGTATCTGTATTATTCTGTATATATACACTGCACAGTACCACTTCTCCTGTCCTGTATACTGGGTGTAATTCTCAGTATCTGTATTATTCTGTATATATACACTGCACAGTACCACTTCTCCTGTCCTGTATACTGGGTGTCATTCTCAGTATCTGTATTATTCTGTATATATACACTGCACAGTACCACTTCTCCTGTCCTGTATACTGGGTGTCATTCTCAGTATCTGTATTATTCTGTATATATACACTGCACAGTACCACTTCTCCTGTCCTGTATACTGGGTGTAATTCTCAGTATCTGTATTATTCTGTATATATACTCTGCACAGTACTACTTCTCCTGTCCTGTATACTGGGTGTCATTCTCAGTATCTGTATTATTCTGTATATATACTCTGCACAGTACTACTTCTCTTGTCCTGTTTGCTGGGTGTAATTCTCAGTATCTATATTATTCTGTATATATACACTGCACAGTGCCACTTCTCTTGTCCTGTATACTGGGTGTCATTCTCAGTATCTGTATTATTCTGTATATATACACTGCACAGTACCACTTTTCTTGTCCTGTATACTGGGTGTAATTCTCAGTATCTTGTAATGCAGCAGCTTGCTAGCATTACTGTAAATGGTCCAGGATGTGTTTTACCTGACCATGTACCTTCCCCTTTAACTGACTGGTCACATGACTGTGACATCACACAGGTCCTGTATGCACAGTAAAGGTCTGTACACATGACTGGGACAGCACACAGGACCTATACACACAGCTGACTGATCACATGACTGTGACATCAGCAAGGTCCTGTCAGTATGGGTGTATGTGTGCACAGGATATATAAACCCCAGTAATTGGAGACAGGTGTGTTCGGTGTGAGGCGTGAGGCCTGTGCTCCGTGTGTGTGGGACACCGTTTGTGAGAGGCCTAGTGAGGCCGAGTGAAGCCTGGCAGCCTGAAAGGCAAAGACTGGATCCTGTGCGGATGCTAGTGGCCTTGGAAGGCAGCGGCTTTGGAGTGAAGCCTGGTACCTGAAAGGTCGAGCCTGGATCCTGTGTGGATGTCAGTGGCCTTTGAGGGAACGACGGCTGGAGACCCCTACCTGGGAAGCCGCAAAGCCACAGTGGTGGCGGATTAAAATGGACTGCAGCAACTAAACCCGGCAAAGGTAGTACACTTTGTTACATGGACTGTGTTATGGTCATTGATAATTTATTACCTTGCCGTAGGCTGTAACCTGGAGCAGGGGGGCCTGTGTGCCACTTGTCTCATGAATGTTGTAGATATGTGTGTCGGCGTGCCACGGAGTTGGACCTGGTGAACTGTGGCTTATGATGTAATAAACTGCAACATTGTGAGAAAAACGTAAAGACATTGCACGTGTGCATTGATTGACGCAGCGAAGCGAGTAACCCCCAGTATGATGACTAGCGCTGCTTACAATCTGTATTATTCTGTATATTATACTGGGTGTCATTCTCAGTATCTGTATTATTCTGTATATATACACTGCACAGTACCACTTCTCCTGTCCTGTATAGTGGATGTAATTCTCAGTATCTGTATTATTCTGTATATATACACTGCACAGTACCACTTCTCCTGTCCTGTATAGTGGATGTAATTCTCAGTATCTGTATTATTCTGTATATATACACTGCACAGTACCACTTCTCTTGTCCTGTATACTGGGTGTCATTCTCAGTATCTGTATTATTCTGTGTATATATACGCTGCACAGTACCACTTCTCTTGTCCTGTATACTGGGTGTAATTCTCAGTATCTGTATTATTCTGTATATATACACTGCACAGTACCAGTTCTCTTGTCCTGTATACTGGGTGTAATTCTCAGTATCTGTATTATTCTGTATATTACACTGGGTGTCATTCTCAGTATCTGTATTATTCTGTATATATACACTGCACAGTACCAGTTCTCTTGTCCTGTATACTGGGTGTAGTTCTCAGTATCTGTATTATTCTGTATATATACACTGCACAGTGCCACTTCTCCTGTCCTGTATACTGGGTGTAATTCTCCGTATCTGTATTATTCTGTATATATACACTGCACAGTACCACTTCTCCTGTCCTGTATACTGGGTGTAATTCTCCGTATCTGTATTATTCTGTATATATACACTGCACAGTACCACTTCTCCTGTCCTGTATACTGGGTGTAATTCTCCGTATCTGTATTATTCTGTATATATACACTGCACAGTACCACTTCTCCTGTCCTGTATACTGGGTGTAATTCTCCGTATCTGTATTATTCTGTATATATACACTGCACAGTGCCACTTCTCTTGTCCTGTATTCTGGGTGTAATTCTCAGTATCTGTATTATTCTGTATATTACACTGGGTGTAATTCTCAGTATCTGTATTATTCTGTATATATACACTGCACAGTGCCACTTCTCTTGTCCTGTATACTGGGTGTAATTCTCAGTATCTGTATTATTCTGTATATTACACTGGGTGTAATTCTCAGTATCTGTATTATTCTGTATATATACACTGCACAGTACCACTTCTCTTGTCCTGTATACTGGGTGTAATTCTCAGTATCTGTATTATTCTGTATATATACACTGCACAGTACCACTTCTCCTGTCCTGTATACTGGGTGTAATTCTCACTATCTGTATTATTCTGTATATATACTCTGCACAGTACCACTTCTCCTGCCCTGTATACTGGGTGTCATTCTCAGTATCTGTATTATTCTGTATATATACACTGCACAGTACCACTTCTCCTGCCCTGTATACTGGGTGTCATTCTCAGTATCTGTATTATTCTGTATATATACACTGCACAGTACCACTTCTCTTGTCCTGTATACTGGGTGTAATTCTCAGTATCTGTATTATTCTGTATATATACACTGCACAGTACCACTTCTCCTGTCCTGTATACTGGGTGTAATTCTCACTATCTGTATTATTCTGTATATATACTCTGCACAGTACTACTTCTCTTGTCCTGTATACTGGGTGTCATTCTCAGTATCTGTATTATTCTGTATATATACTCTGCACAGTACCACTTCTCCTGCCCTGTATACTGGGTGTCATTCTCAGTATCTGTATTATTCTGTATATATACACTGCACAGTACCACTTCTCCTGCCCTGTATACTGGGTGTCATTCTCAGTATCTGTATTATTCTGTATATATACACTGCACAGTACCACTTCTCTTGTCCTGTATACTGGGTGTAATTCTCAGTATCTGTATTATTCTGTATATATACACTGCACAGTGCCACTTCTCCTGCCCTGTATACTGGGTGTCATTCTCAGTATCTGTATTATTCTGTATATATACACTGCACAGTACCACTTCTCTTGTCCTGTATACTGGGTGTCATTCTCAGTATCTGTATTATTCTGTATATATACACTGCACAGTACCACTTCTCCTGTCCTGTATAGTGGATGTAATTCTCAGTATCTGTATTATTCTGTATATATACACTGCACAGTACCACTTCTCCTGTCCTGTATAGTGGATGTAATTCTCAGTATCTGTATTATTCTGTATATATACACTGCACAGTACCACTTCTCTTGTCCTGTATAGTGGATGTAATTCTCAGTATCTGTATTATTCTGTGTATATATACGCTGCACAGTACCACTTCTCTTGTCCTGTATACTGGGTGTAATTCTCAGTATCTGTATTATTCTGTATATATACACTGCACAGTACCAGTTCTCTTGTCCTGTATACTGGGTGTAGTTCTCAGTATCTGTATTATTCTGTATATTACACTGGGTGTCATTCTCAGTATCTGTATTATTCTGTATATATACACTGCACAGTACCAGTTCTCTTGTCCTGTATACTGGGTGTAGTTCTCAGTATCTGTATTATTCTGTATATATACACTGCACAGTGCCACTTCTCCTGTCCTGTATACTGGGTGTAATTCTCCGTATCTGTATTATTCTGTATATATACACTGCACAGTACCACTTCTCCTGTCCTGTATACTGGGTGTAATTCTCCGTATCTGTATTATTCTGTATATATACACTGCACAGTACCACTTCTCCTGTCCTGTATACTGGGTGTAATTCTCCGTATCTGTATTATTCTGTATATATACACTGCACAGTACCACTTCTCCTGTCCTGTATACTGGGTGTAATTCTCAGTATCTGTATTATTCTGTATATATACACTGCACAGTACCACTTCTCCTGTCCTGTATACTGGGTGTAATTCTCACTATCTGTATTATTCTGTATATATACTCTGCACAGTACCACTTCTCTTGTCCTGTATACTGGGTGTCATTCTCAGTATCTGTATTATTCTGTATATATACTCTGCACAGTACCACTTCTCCTGCCCTGTATACTGGGTGTCATTCTCAGTATCTGTATTATTCTGTATATATACACTGCACAGTACCACTTCTCTTGTCCTGTATACTGGGTGTAATTCTCAGTATCTGTATTATTCTGTATATATACACTGCACAGTGCCACTTCTCCTGCCCTGTATACTGGGTGTCATTCTCAGTATCTGTATTATTCTGTATATATACACTGCACAGTACCACTTCTCTTGTCCTGTATACTGGGTGTCATTCTCAGTATCTGTATTATTCTGTATATATACACTGCACAGTACCACTTCTCCTGTCCTGTATACTGGGTGTAATTCTCACTATCTGTATTATTCTGTATATATACACTGCACAGTACCACTTCTCCTGCCCTGTATACTGGGTGTCATTCTCAGTATCTGTATTATTCTGTATATATACACTGCACAGTACCACTTCTCCTGTCCTGTATAGTGGGTGTAATTCTCACTATCTGTATTATTCTGTATATTATACTGGGTGTAATTCTCAGTATCTGTATTATTCTGTATATATACTCTGCACAGTGCCACTTCTCCTGTCCTGTATACTGGGTGTAATTCTCACTATCTGTATTATTCTGTATATATACACTGCACAGTACCACTTCTCCTGTCCTGTATACTGGGTGTCATTCTCACTATCTGTATTATTCTGTATATATACACTGCACAGTACCACCTCTCCTGTCCTGTATACTGGGTGTCATTCTCAGTATCTGTATTATTCTGTATATATACACTGCACAGTACCACTTCTCCTGCCCTGTATACTGGGTGTCATTCTCAGTATCTGTATTATTCTGTATATATACACTGCACAGTACCACTTCTCCTGTCCTGTATACTGGGTGTAATTCTCACTATCTGTATTATTCTGTATATATACACTGCACAGTACCACTTCTCTTGTCCTGTATGCTGGGTGTAATTCTCAGTATCTGTGTTATTCTGTATATATACACTGCACAGTACCACTTCTCCTGTCCTGTATACTGGGTGTAATTCTCAGTATCTGTATTATTCTGTATATATACACTGCACAGTACCACTTCTCCTGTCCTGTATAGTGGGTGTAATTCTCAGTATCTGTATTATTCTGTATATATACTCTGCACAGTGCCACTTCTCCTGTCCTGTATACTGGGTGTAATTCTCACTATCTGTATTATTCTGTATATATACACTGCACAGTACCACTTCTCCTGCCCTGTATACTGGGTGTCATTCTCACTATCTGTATTATTCTGTATATATACACTGCACAGTACCACTTCTCCTGTCCTGTATACTGGGTGTAATTCTCACTATCTGTATTATTCTGTATATATACACTGCACAGTACCACTTCTCCTGCCCTGTATACTGGGTGTCATTCTCACTATCTGTATTATTCTGTATATATACACTGCACAGTACCACTTCTCCTGCCCTGTATACTGGGTGTCATTCTCACTATCTGTATTATTCTGTATATATACACTGCACAGTACCACTTCTCCTGTCCTGTATACTGGGTGTCATTCTCAGTATCTGTATTATTCTGTATATATACACTGCACAGTACCACTTCTCCTGCCCTGTATACTGGGTGTCATTCTCAGTATCTGTATTATTCTGTATATATACACTGCACAGTACCACTTCTCCTGTCCTGTATACTGGGTGTAATTCTCACTATCTGTATTATTCTGTATATATACACTGCACAGTACCACTTCTCTTTTCCTGTATGCTGGGTGTAATTCTCAGTATCTGTGTTATTCTGTATATATACACTGCACAGTACCACTTCTCCTGTCCTGTATAGTGGGTGTAATTCTCACTATCTGTATTATTCTGTATATATACTCTGCACAGTACCACTTCTCTTGTCTTGTATACTGGGTGTCATTCTAACTATCTGTATTATTCTGTATATATACACTGCACAGTGCCACTTCTCTTGTCCTGTATACTGGGTGTAATTCTCACTATCTGTATTATTCTGTATATATACACTGCACAGTACCACTTCTCTTGTCCTGTATACTGGGTGTAATTCTCACTATCTGTATTATTCTGTATATATACTCTGCACAGTACCACTTCTCCTGTCCTGTATACTGGGTGTCATTCTCACTATCTGTATTATTCTGTATATATACACTGCACAGTACCACTTCTCCTGTTCTGCTGAAGAAGAGGTGGCATTGGCTTTGGGGAGGGTCAGTACTGATGGGTTTATTATTTTCTATGTCTACAATCCTATGGTTAAATAAAAATTAATCCTGAACAACTTGTTTAAAGGGGTTATCTGAAGTTTGGAAATTGTCCTCTATCATTGGGATATGGAATAATTTTCTGATTGCTGGGGGTCCAACAGCCGGGACCCCCACTGTTTCCGAGAACCAGGGATCTGAAGAGCTCTGGGTGAATGGAGCGGTAGTCGATCATTCGCATTGCAGCTCCATTCACACGTGGCTTAATAAACATCCCCTATAATGGAGTGGTGAGGGGCATGAACAAGAAAGCAAAATGTGCTGAACTTTTCATTGTGCCTCAATGGGATGAGGGGGGCGGTGATTTGGTATGTGGGCTGGTGGGGTTTGTGTGACAGGCGTGCTTTTTCATTTTTCATCCCATTCCAGCCCCGATCTCTCTCTATATATATATAATTAAAATTCTTTTAAAAGCAGAAGTGTTAATATGTATTTTTTATCGCTTAGCAGAATGCAGAGTGAAGTTTGATAGATATAAGAAAATCTCAATAAATATAGAAGTTGTTTTTTTTTTTTATTAGGGATAGGGTAGAAGGATAAGGGATGAACAAAATCAGGGACAGAATCATAGTCAGGAAGAAATCCGGGTCAGATACCAGGTGATCAGTAAAAAAGCCAAGTCAGGCGAGCAGTATGGATAGAGCGGAGCCTGGTGACAGAGGCATTACCGAAACAAGTCCGGGTAGAGGTGTTACAGTTAGAAGGCCACAGGTAGATGGTGAAGGTCCTTCTTTACAGGTCCAGCAGTGATGGTGGATCGGCTGTACTCCGCTAGATGCGGAGCTTTTCCGTCTTTTAGATGACACTTGGGCAACAGCGACAGCATGCAAATGCGCGAGCTGCCCTGGATAGTCCACGCCGGCAGGATGATAAGATCCGGCGGAAGATGGAACCTAAGAGAAGAGAAATACATACAATGTAAGTGATGGGACTCCATATTACATGATGCTACTGTGCGGTCAGTGTGGCCGGCCGGACAGCAGAGGAATCTTATTCACACAGATGTCCGGGGTCATTGTCAGCCATCATACATGTGACAATCCCATCACTGACAGATGACATCTGCTCCCCATGACTTATTCTCATCACTAACATCACACAACATGGAGATGATTCTCACACTTACCTCGTCTCTTTTTCCCCTTTTTCCCATTTTCTGAGTTTTGTTGGTCTATACTCAGATTCATTTCAGATTTTCTTTCCTCTTCAGTTGTAAATTCTGATGAGAAAGTAAAAAAAACTCAGTAAAGAAATATTCTTATAGGATCTGCTTTGTGTACTGTATATAGAAGAATTGTTCTAGTCCTGTCCCCTATAGTCCTGATAATCTGGCATTGCATTATTATAGGGCAGAATAAGTCCTATATACCGTTCATGACTTAATCTGAGGGGCATTAGATGTATCACTGATATGGAGCAGTAAGCGCCCTGTGTGCCGCCACGTGGTGCATCACTAATGAGCGATATTCTACTATAGGAGACGATGTCTTCTTATATTGAAGTGAGTTCCTGGATGCTAAAACGTATTTTACAGAATCCATGAAAACAATTCCTGGATAAAATTAAGGAACTAGAAGTACAGTATGGGCCCATGGAAAATATAATTGGGATCCATGTAACCTGGACAACATAGGAGACCTAATACAGAAAAAACAAATATTTGAGCCTTGAAGGAATTGAGGGTAAACTGATTAAATTTGCTGATGACACAAAGCTAGGAGGGATAGCTAATACTAGAGAAGAGAGAGAGAGGATTCAAAAAGACCTAAATAAACTGGAGCAGTGGGCAGCAACCAACAGAATGTTTTTTAACAGGGAAAAATGCAAAGTACTACATCTGGGCAATAAAAATGAAAAAAGCATATACAGAATGGGAGGAATAGAGCTAAGCAACAGTACATGTGAAAAAGACTTAGGTATACTAATAGATCATAGACTGAGCATGAGTCAACAGTGTGATGCAGCAGCAAAAAAGGCAAATACAATTCTGGGATGTATTAACAGAAGCATACAGTCTAGATCACGTGAAGTCATTATCGGTCTTTACTCCTCTTTGGTCAGACCTCATCTGGAATACTGTGTACAGTTTTGGGCACCACATTTTAAAAAAGACATAGACAAACTGGAGCAAGTTCAGAGAAGAGCGACCAGAATGGTGACTGGTCTGCAAACCATGTCCTATGAGGAACGGTTGCAGGATTTGGGAATGTTTAGCTTGCAAAAAAGAAGACTGAGAGGAGACTTAATAGCTGTCTACAAATATGTCAAGGGCTGTCACATTGTAGAAGGATCATCTTTATTCTCATTTGCACAAGGAAAGACTAGAAGCAATGGGATGAAACTAAATGGGAGGAGACACAGATTAGATATTAGAAAAAACTTTTTGACAGTTAGGGTGATTAATGAGTGGAACAGGCTGCCACGAGAGGTGGTGAGTTCCCCTTCAATGGACGTCTTCAAACAGAGGCTGGACAGACATCTGTCTGAGATGATCTAGTGAATCCTGCTTTGAGCAGGGGGTTGGACCAGATGACCCAGGAGGTCCCTTCCAACTCTACCATTCTATGATTCACCTTTTGATGCTGTATATACATACCTGATGATGGGGACGAGGAGGGCAAGCTGTTTATAGCATTGTCGCTATCAGATTCAGAAAACGATTCTTTCTGCCTGTCAGGAAGAATCAGGGGGTCGGACCAGAAGACCCAGGAGGTAACTTCCAACTCTCCCATTCTATGATTTAAGAAAAACATGTAAATCACAAGTCAATGCAGAATAAAAGGGGTGGTCTCACTAGAAGAACACCGACTAGAGGGCCTAATAGGACATATGACAGTCATAGTGAGGAAGGTTTTATGCTCCAATCTACCTTCTATGGATCAGAGCGAAAAACAACTAGCAATAATGGCTGGCATGTAATACTACATCTCTCCTACAGTATGGGCAGCTCTAATACGCGTGAATGGCTGCAATTATGGGCTATTATCACCAACGGTTTCTGAAGCCAAAAGCACAATGACCGCTAATCATTGAGGCTGAATTTGATATTATGGTATTTATGTCCTATATTATATGTTGTGCATATATATCAGCCTGGAACTCCCATTAATGACCCCATAATCTACTCACATTTCTGAGATATTTGTATTGGTTGCTGGCGTACACTCTGGAGGAGACTTCTGGTCCTCATCATTCATCGTTCTGGTAGTGATGGTACAGAGCTAAACATGGACAAAAACAAGATATGAAATACTTTTTTTTACTTTTAGAGGTCTTTTTTGTTTCACATATTTTGGATTTATTGATCACATATGGTACTTACTTTAGAAAGCCTTTCAGAAGATGATGTAAAATTTTGGAAGTCAAGGTTCTCATTGTTCTCACTTGTACCCTCCTCATCCTCTGAGACCGAATGGTCTATTTCAGAGTGATCTACAAAAGTAATGAAGTATTATTAGAGGTTGTTAGTATAAAACAGGCGTCATTTATCACAATATTAGTGGGTACTGATTATTACATTTTATGGAAGACAAGACAAACAGCCGCTTAGTCTAGATGATGTCTTCTTCTACTTACCGATAAATAAGCTGTTGTCCACATCTGAGGCAAGCTGAGGAATGTACTCTGGCTTCTGACTTAAAAGGTTGTTAAAATCTAAGTCACTCAGGAATGGATGACTCTTGATCTCAAGTGATCCTCCTGGAAAAAGAACAAAACAAAAGTGATGTGGACATTGTCAGAGATTGCTTCACATCTGAACAGTTTAACTTAATCTGAATTAATGACATAACTGAGTCAACATGAAGGAAGAAGACTGAAAGTCATAGTGTGGAGAACTAGAAATGGACAATCTGATAGAGAAGTGTTGATCCTCAAGGACATGAGTGATAAGTGTGATAGGTGAATATTAATACTAATATGAATAGTATTATATCTCTTACCTGTCCCAAGTCTATCTGCAGGATTTGTTCTGAGCAGCTCAGTAATCAGGTTCTGTGCATTGGGAGTAGGAGCGGAATTACAATCCCAAATTATGTCACCTGTTATACAGAAAATAAAATCTCTTTACTGGACTGTAAGCTAAAGCAAAGTAAACACCTAAACCAATGTAACTGATCAAAGCAATGGTCGGATCATTCCACTTACCAATGACAATCCTGTCATAAAGCTCAGCTACAGAATCTCCATCAAATGGTACAGATCCCGTGAGAAATTTATGTAGGATTATCCCCATTGACCACCAGTCAACAGGTCTTCCATAGCCTTCTTTGAGGATGACCTCTGGGGCGATGTAATATGGGGTGCCACATAACTGGAAAACAACAGAAGATAAAGATGAAAATGATAAAATGGTTATTATAACACGTTCTCGCCATAAAAACACAATGACAAAAGATAAAATATCAATGGAAACGTTCTCTAGAAATGAAGAATGTAGAGAAGACACAATAGTGTGATGAGATTTGTAAAGAAAAAAAAACATATGCCAAAGGCAAGGTGAACAGATGGGGTATATTAGTTAACCAAATACCAAAGCAAAACAAAGAAAACCCCTTAAAATATAATCTTTAATAGCTACATTTAAAAGCACCCATATCAATATATGAAGACAAAATGCATAAAATGTACAATATATGGGTAGTGGGATAAACGTAGGATAATTGACATGCAGGCTTGCCCTAGAGATCCCAAATGGGCTGAGATCCCGCATGCCAGTGGAGGTTGACACCCTAGCTAATCGGTTTGGCGCCCCCCTCCACATCGGCACACCCTCCGTGACCCTATGCACCCCTAGACAGACATACACATATACAGATAATGATGAAAGGCAGACAGTCATGTCGCTGCTAACATGCTGAATGAAAAAAAGGCAATATTCAATGTATCAATTATATGGAAACAGGGAAGCTGATATAATGTAGTTCCACTAGTACAGATAGGATATCAAATGCACCAATCTATACACAATTCAGTATGATATGTAAACCATCATTCAGAAGCCTATTATAGATACATAAAGTACATTAGTGCTGGCAATTACGGGCAACAAGAACAATATTATAAAAGCACGTGTGCTCAATTAACGGTAAACATAGGAACATAAATATGTCCAAAGTAGTAACAAGTCACCTATATAATGACATTGAGCATGAAGATAATAGTCTAGGACAGACGGTACATATAGACAACCTCAAAATCCCCCTGGCTAATCTATAATCAGGACTGATCTACACAGGACACGTCCAAATGTTGGGACAGAGCATTATCCAGTGTGCGAATTACAAAAAAAGTTGCCAAAAAAGCATTTTAGTCAGCAGTAACCAGAGGACTTATCTGTAAATTGTCCCAACACGTTTCTCCCCCTCCTAATTTGGGGTTCATCAGGGGATCATATTAGGAGATAGCCACAATGAGTCTGGACAGACGCGGGAGATAAATACACCCCGATCGGAGAATACTGCTGCCGCCACATTTTATGGATTTTGTCTTTATATATTGATATGGGTGCTTTTAAATGTATCTATTAAAAGTTATATTTAAGGTCTTTCTTTGCTTTGGTCCTTGGAGATTTGTAAAGAACAAGCTAAATTCCTGTAAGTGTTACCCACCTCACGGTCCAGGAACTCCCTGGTGATGTCCTCCGCTAATTCCTTGTAGGTGTTGGTTTTCGGTATCATGACACCAACTTTTGAAATCCCAAAATCGGTAACTTTTATGTGTCCAGCAGATGTAATCAGGAGGCTGTGGAAGAGAAGATGGTTTTAGCCTCACAGACCGTATGATAATAAATGATAACTTCCCCCCTTTATTATACTACGAGGGGCACTTACTTATCCGGCTTCAGGTCTCTGTGCACCACACCGTAGCTATGGAGGTATTCCACAGCAAGAACCGCTTCTCCAAAGTATAAGCGGGCCAAGGGGACAGATAGAGGACCCCTGGTGCTTAGGAGGGTCTCACAGTCGCCACCTATAGAAGAAAGGAAATATGACCGGTGAGTGGTTTACACAGCAGATCACCATGATGTATAATGGGAAGTGAGCGGAGACATTGGGATAGGAGAGAATATAAACAGATATAATGTATAGTGCACATAATATTAGTCTGAATCGATGGAGAAATGTCCTCCATGTAACTAATAACATAAAGTGATGTCACATCTCGTCTACAGCTGGAGATACTGACATGCTCAGTGCGGACTTACATGGAGATCACACAGACAGTGGCGGACAGAGAAATCTCAGGGCCCCATAGCAAAAGTTCTAACTGCACGCCCCTTCAAAAAAAACCCTTACTGAAGTCAATCGATGTTCTCAACAGCAATACACCTTTTATAGCCATTTTAGCATATGATGCTCCCAAAAATGCCCCCACCCACAGACTGAGTTAGATATCCCCACAGTGAAATCTTAATCCAGTTTCACCTTACAGATATAATGTAGCACCTGTCTATAATGTCCCCACTCAGTATGAGGCCAGTCACAGCCCCCTACTCAGTATAATGGCGCCCACAGCCCCCCCTACTTAATATAATGGCCCCCATAGCCCCTCAGACAATATAATGGTCTCCACCACTGCCCACTCAGTATGATGGCCCCCAAAGCCAATCAAACAGAATTAGGATCCCCACACAGAATAAGGACCCCCACTGCACACCATTCAATATGAGGACCCCCAGGAGGTGTAGGGGCATGTACAGTCACCAACTCAATATAGCGGCATTCACAGTCCCCTATAGCCCCTCACACGGCACACCATTCAGTATTATGGTACCCACAACCCTCAATTCTCAGTATTATGGCTTCCACCAATCTCGCAACTCAGTATTATGCCCCCACCAGCCCAACAACTAAGTATAATTGCTCTCACCAGCCCCACCACTCAGTATTATGGCCCTCAGCAGCCCCACCACTCAGTGTTATTGCCCTCAACAGTCCCTCCACTTAGTAGTAAGGCACACAATAGCCCCACTACTCAGTATTATGGCCCCCACCAGCCCCACCACTCATTGTTACGGCCCCTACCAGCCCCACCACTTAGTAGTAAGGCACCCACCACTCAGTACTACCACCTCCACCAGCCCCACCTCTCAGTATTCTGGCCCCCACCAGTATCAACACTCAGTATTATCGCTCTCACCAACCCCACTACTCAGAATTATGGCCCTTATTAGCCCCACCACTCAGTGTTATGGCCCCCACCAGCCCCACCACTTAGTAGTAAGGCACCCACCAGCCCCACCATTCAGTACTATAGCCCCCACCAGCCCTACCTCTCAGTATTATGGCCCCCACCACTACTTAGTGTTATGGCCCCCACCAGCCTCACCATTTAGAATTATCGCCCTCACCAGCCTCACCACTCAGTATTATGGCCCCAACCAGCCCTACCACTCAGCATATGGTCTCCACCTGCCCCATCACTCAGTGTTATGGCCCCCACCAGCCCCACCTGTGCAGTGTAAGTACTGAGACTCCACACTACAGATGCAATATTGTGGCGACATCGAAGAACCTGCAGTACACGGAGTCTCGGACCCATCTGCGGAGGCTGAATGGTGGATTTAGGAACCTTTGGCTCCCTGATCCACCATTGTTTTCATCGGTATTCATATTCTGACAATGTGAATACCACTGAAATTGTGATGACAGGTGGTGGAATGGGGCCCAGTGCCGAGCGGTGCCAGGCCCGATCTGACTCACTGGCACCATAGCACTGCTGCACACAGATCAATGAATTTCCAGGCATCTTGGTAATAGAAAACCTACAGTAAACGCACTGTGAGGATGTAACTGTCCTAATTATCCTAATTATATAAGCAGTGATAAGATGTAAGCAGACATGGGCTGAATATACTACAATATACATGTCTTACCTCCTACATACTCCATGACCACACACAGGTGAGATTTTGTTGGAAAGGAGCAGAGCATGGAGACCACGAAGGGACAATCTGCGAATGTTAGGATGTCCCTCTCCAGAAAGGCCAATGCCACTCTTTTTGGAGTGTTCAGGTTTCGCTTGAACATTTTCTTCAAAGCAAAGATCTGGTGTGAGTCTTTATGGTGCGCTAAGTAGACGGCACTGGAGAGAAAGAGAATCAATGGTTAGAATGAATCTTTACTACAAGAACATCTATAGAAGTCATTATATAATGTTTTGTACTAATGTTTAATGCTAGAAGTCTGTCCGTCACTGGAAATCCATGTCTAGAATTTGATAAAAGATCACTACATAGATCACCTATGGGAGGTGTCCACAATGCCACGTCCGCCGGAGCCCTCACCCAGGTCACATTACAGGTGAGAGAATCTACTGAAATTATTCTTGGGCAGATTCACTACATTAGACCAGTAGATACGATTCAGTGCAAATAAAAGTTGGTCCAAATTAAAAGTGCTCCAATTGCCATAACATGACGTTAATTATGCTCCCGCATACCCCAAGACATAACAACATAATAAATGGAGGGGAGCGAAGGAGTTACAAAAAATGAAACCCATTATAGCCACTTGTCCTCTGTGCCAGTCTTTATTGCTGAGACCAGGGAGTAGACTCACATGGTCATGGTGGAGGTTGGGGGGTGCAGATGTCATTGATGAAATTTCGTGTCACCCCCTCACTTGACCATGTGTTGCCAATTACTCTTATCAGTTCGCTAATGGATTCCGAAAAGAACAGACCGGTGCGGAGGATCGGGAAGCTCTGATGGGGGTGGCAGTGTAAGAACAGATGAGGGTCTAGGACAGGCAGTTTGTTTTCCTACAGATCATATAATTTCCCTATGATAACACTGAAGGGAAGAGCACAGAGTCTGGAGCATTGTCATTGGGAACCTTGAGAAATGTGGATTATGCCAACAGAAAACTCACCCAAAACTTCCACTGCTGATCAGTTTGGATGTCCCATAGTCGCTCTTATGCGGCTGTCTTGACGGGGTCAATGATTTGATCACGCTCTATAAAAGAATAAGAAATTATATAAAGATATAGAAGCTGCTGGAAAAAAGCTCCGGATGCAAAAACGTCTCCCTTCTGTCATCTCCTCTTAGAATAGAGACATCCCATGGTTATATGGGGACAATACTGGAGGTGTCATTCACACCCCATAATCTGGTGATACACCGACATCTCTCTCCATGATACTTACACCGTCAGATTCTTGGATCTCCGGGATCTCACAGATTCTACTGTCAGCATCCGCCAACACAGTTGTTTCTAAAAGAGTGAAAAAATTATGAAGAAATAAAATGTATTAGACGATATTAATCCTACATATATATTACAACAATATAACTCAGACATGACAAGATGTCTGTAAATGGGAATAATACTTATTATATAGGGATTCTAAATATGAGAACGTACGGAGCATCCATGAATAAACGTAATGGAAATGATGAAGGACTCCCCCAATCATCACATGAATGAGGACCCCCCCACCCTCGCTGTACATGTGAGTGATGGTAAGAGAGCTGAAGCGTAGGAGCCATATGCAGATTATCCTGGAAGTGCACTGGGGGCGTGTCACAGTATGGATTTCTTCTTCCACGCCCCCAGTGCACTTCCATGCTGATTTGTATACGGCTTCTACATTAGATTTCCCTTGACTGAGACATTGGATTTCTGCAAAAAATTATTACAGAGAAATGGCCAGTACAGTCATACCACAATATGCAAAAATGTGCTGACAGGTTCCCATTACACAGAATATACAGAGTAAATGTAAGATTATTCCCTGTTCTCTATAATATCTGGATATTTCTTGTAGGAGGTCGGGTGATCGGCTTACCTGTAGTCAGATCGCTGTTCAGTCCCGGGATTAGATTTTGCTCGTCTTTGGTGTCGCCTTCTGCTGTTTCCTGATAGATATAATATATATAATTAACATGTGGAACCTTACACTAAATCATCACATAGATAAATCAGGAAGGACTAAACCTGCATTTACAGATGCAGCCAATTGTAACTGTACAAATCAGACGTGTGCTAGAGAAGATGACGGCTCCTTACCAGGCGTTCCGAGGAGCGGGCCGGACGCTCCAGTACACACAGGACTTTTTCGGCCAGGTCTTTAATAAAAGCCAAATCTCCATATTGAGATCTTTCTTCAGCCTAAAAAGAGGAAAAGAAACAAAAAGGAAAATTTTGAGATGAGAAAGGTCACAATGGAGGAGGCCGCCATTGTATGTGACATTTGCTCCTCTCTGCAGATACAATAACTCTGGGGACTCATCGTGTTTTATATTGGAGGAAAGAAACTTCTATCCCACCATTATCTATAATATAACCAGGGATGGGTCCTTCTTTCCGAAGCCTCTATAGACTGCGCAAGCGCACTGTACCTGCACAATGTGGCCGCAGACAGAAGAACACATCCAGACCGGGAGGAGGACGGGGATGGAGGAGGAGTGTGGTGCCAGAAATAGAGGTATGCGTCATTTCATCATGGCTATGGGGGGTCTCCTGCTAAAAGTGGGGAGGCTATGGAGGCAGTGGCGTACCGCCAATGGCGGCAGGCCACGCCACTGCTATGGGGCCCGTGAGCCGGGGGGGGGGCCATAGCAGTCGCCTGCACCGTGTATGCCCCGCATCGGGGCCCTTGCAACAGGCTCCGCTCCCAGGCCCGGCGTTAGCACCCGGGCAAGTGCCAGGTCCCTGAGCAGGCAGGGGGCCCCACTCCGCTCAGGGCCCCGGCACAATACTTACCTCTCCCCGTGCCTCCGCAGCTCCGGTGTCTTCCGCGTCCTGTGCTGTGACGTCTCAGGTTAGAGGGTGGGATGACGTCTTTCCACCACACCCTCTGCTGAGCAGTCACAGTGCAGAGCGGGAAGACAGCGACGCTGAGGAGTCCGGAGCAGAGCAGCGGCAGCAGGTGAGGTGAGTATGTCATTTTTTTTTTTTTTAATGTATGGAGGCCTGGGGCCCATACACTATATAAGGGCTCGTACACTGTATGGAGCACTATATGGGGGCCAGTATTCTGTATGGAGGACTATATGGGGGCCCATACACTGTGTGGAGGACTATATGAGGGGCAGTATACTGTATGGAGGACTATATGGGGGCCAATACACTGTATGGAGGGCTATATTGGGACCCATACACTGTGTGGAGGACTATATGAGGCCAGTATTCTCTATAGAGGACTATAAGGAGGCCGGTATACTGTATGGAGGACTATATGGGGGCCAGTACACTGTATGGAGGACTATATGCAGGCCAGTATACTGTATGGAGAGGACTATATGGGGGCCAGTATTCTGTATGAAGAATGTCTTATACTGTGTGGAGGACCATAGGGAGTGCATTATACTGTGTGGAGGACCATAAGGAGTGCATTATACTGTGTGGAGGACCATAGGGAGTGCATTATACTGCGTGGAGGACCATAGGGAGTGCATTATACTGTGTGGAGGACCATGGCGAGTGCATTATACTGTGTGGAGGACCATGGCGAGTGCATTATACTGTGTGGAGAGGTGTGGGGCCATTATACTACATGGAGGGCTGTGTGGGGGTCACAGTTGAGGGATCATACTGTGTTGGAGTCACCATACTTTGCCTTGAGAGTTGAGGTGGGGTACGGTAGAGTCATTATACTGTGCATGTGGAGGAATTCACCATGGGGGTAACATACTGTGTTTAGGGGGGGCACTGTTGTTGGCATCATACCTTATGGGGAAATAAAAGAGGAATCTAGGACTTCAGCAGGAGAAAAATTACTGTGTAAAGGCTGGAAAGTTATGAGATATGCTCTTCCTTGACCCCCGACAATTTTCACTTTTTTGGAGGGGCTCCATTTAGCGCTTCTGCTATGGGGCCCCATGATTCCTATGTACGCCCCTGTATGGAGGTCTCCTGCTGGACGTGGGGAGGCAATGGGGGTCTCCTGCTGGATGTGGGGAGGCTATGGGGGTCTCCTGCTGGATGTGCGGAGGCTATGGGGGTCTCCTGCTGGACATGCAGAGGATATGGGGGTCTCCTGCTGGACATGCAGAGGCTATAGGGGTCTCCTGCTGGACGTGAGGAGGCTATGGCGGTCTCATGCTGGACATGCGGAGGCTATGGGGGTCTCCTGCTGGACGTGCGGAGGCTATGGGGGTCTCCTGCTGGACGTGCGGAGGCTATGGGGGTCTCCTGCTGGACGTGCAGAGGCTATGGGGGTCTCCTGCAGGACGTGCGGAGGCTATGGGGGTCTCCTGCTGGACGTAGGGAGGCCATGGGGGATCTCCTGCTCGATGCGTTGAGGCTATGAGGGTCTCCTGCTGGATGTGGGGTGGTTATGGGGGTCTCTTGCTGGACATGGGGAGTCTATGGGAGTCTCCTGCTGGACGTGCAGAGGCTATGGGGGTTTCCTGCTGGACGTGGGGAGGCTATGGGGGTCTCATGCTGGACGTGGGGAGGCTTTGAGGGTCTCCTGCTGGACCGGGGAAGGCTATGGGGGTCTCCTGCTAGACGTGCAAATGCTATGGGGGTCTTCTGCTGGACGTGGGGAGGCTATCGGGGTCTCTTGCTGGATGTGCGGAGGCTATGGGAGTCTCCTGCTGGACATGCGGATGCTAAGGGGGTCTCCTGCTGGAGGGGTGGAGGCTATGGAGGTCTCCTGCTGGACGTGGGGAGTCTATGGGGGTCTGCTGCTGGACGTGCAGAGGCTATGGGGTCTCCTGCTGGACGTGGGGAGGCTATAGGAGTCTCCTACTGGATGTGGGGAGGCTATGGGGGTCTCCTGCTGGACATGAGGAGTTTATGGGGTTCTACTGCTGTACATGGGGAGGTTATGCGGTATCTTGCTCAATGCATTGAGGCTATGGGGGTCTCCTGCTGGACGTGTGGAGGCTATGAGGGTCTCCTGCTGGACGTGAGAAGTCTATGGGAGTCTCCTGCTGGACGTGCAGAGGCTATGGGAGTCTCCTGCTGGACATGCAGAGGATATGGGGGTCTCCTGCTGGACGTGAGGAGGCTATGGGGGTCTCCTGCTGGATGTGCGGAGGCTATGGGGGTCTCCTGCTGGACGTGTGGAGGCTATGAGGTCTCCTTCTGGATGTATGGAGGCTATGGGGGTCTCCTGCTGGAGGTGGGGAGGCTATGCGGGTCTCCTGCTGGACATGCGGAGGCTATGGGGGTCTCCTGCTGGATGTATGGAGGCTATGGGGGTGTCCTGCTGGATGTGGGGAGGCTATGGGGGTCTCCTGCTGGATGTGCGGAGGTTATGGGGGTCTCCTGCTGGATGTGTGGAGGCTATGGGGGTCTCCTGCTGGACGTGGGAAGGCTATGGGGGTCTCCTTCTGGATGTGGGGAGGCTATGAGGGTCTCCTGCTGGACCAGGGGAGGCTATGGGGGTCTCCTGCTGGATGTGCGGAGGCTATGAGGTTCTCCTGCTGGACATGGGGAGGCTATGGGGTCTCCTGCTGGATGTGTGGAGGCTAAAGGGGTCTCCTTCTGGACGTGGGGAGGCTCTGGGGTTCTCCTGCTGGACATGGGGAGGCTATGGGGGTCTCCTGCTCTATGCATTGAGGCTATGAGGGCCTCCTGCTGGATGTGGGGAGGCTATGGGGGTCTCTTGCTGGATGTGGGGAGGTTATGAGGGTCTCCTGCTGGACCACGGGAGGCTATGGGGTCTCCTGCTAGACCTGCGGAGGCTATGGGGGTTTCCTGCTGGACGTGGGGAGGCTATAGGGGTCTCCTGCTCGATGCATTGAGGCTATGGGGGTCTCCTGCTGGATGTGTGGAGGCTCTGGGGGTCTCCTGATGGACGTGGGGAGGCTATGGGGGTCTCCTGCTGGATGTGGGGAGGCTATGAGGGTCTCCTGCTGGACCGGGGGAGACTATGGGGGTCTCCTGCTAGACGTGTGGAGGCTATAGGGGTCTCCTGCTGGACGTGGGTAGGTTATAGGGGTCTCCTGCTTTATGCATTGAGGCTATGGGGGTCTCCTGCTGGATGCAGGGAGGCTATGGGGGTCTTCTGCTGGATGTGGGGAGGCTATGGGGGTCTCCTGTTGGAGGTGGGGGGCTATGGGGGTCTCCTGCTGGAGGTGGGGAGGTTATGGGGTTCTCCTGCTGGACATGGGGAGGGTATGGGGGTCTTCTGCTGGACGTGGGGAGGCTATGGGGGGTCTCCTGTTGGAGGTGGGGAGGCTATGGGGGTCTCCTGCTGGACGTGTTTAGGCTATGGGGGTCTCCTGATGGACGTGGGAAGGCTATGGGGGTCTCCTTCTGGATGTGGGGAGGCTATGAGGGTCTCCTGCTGGACCAGGGGAGGCTATGGGGGTCTCCTGCTGGATGTGCGGAGGCTATGAGGTTCTCCTGCTGGACATGGGGAGGCTATGGGGTCTCCTGCTGGATGTGTGGAGGCTAAAGGGGTCTCCTTCTGGACGTGGGGAGGCTCTGGGGTTCTCCTGCTGGACATGGGGAGGCTATGGGGGTCTCCTGCTCTATGCATTGAGGCTATGAGGGCCTCCTGCTGGATGTGGGGAGGCTATGGGGGTCTCTTGCTGGATGTGGGGAGGTTATGAGGGTCTCCTGCTGGACCACGGGAGGCTATGGGGTCTCCTGCTAGACCTGCGGAGGCTATGGGGGTTTCCTGCTGGACGTGGGGAGGCTATAGGGGTCTCCTGCTCGATGCATTGAGGCTATGGGGGTCTCCTGCTGGATGTGTGGAGGCTCTGGGGGTCTCCTGATGGACGTGGGGAGGCTATGGGGGTCTCCTGCTGGATGTGGGGAGGCTATGAGGGTCTCCTGCTGGACCGGGGGAGACTATGGGGGTCTCCTGCTAGACGTGTGGAGGCTATAGGGGTCTCCTGCTGGACGTGGGTAGGTTATAGGGGTCTCCTGCTTTATGCATTGAGGCTATGGGGGTCTCCTGCTGGATGCAGGGAGGCTATGGGGGTCTTCTGCTGGATGTGGGGAGGCTATGGGGGTCTCCTGTTGGAGGTGGGGGGCTATGGGGGTCTCCTGCTGGAGGTGGGGAGGTTATGGGGTTCTCCTGCTGGACATGGGGAGGGTATGGGGGTCTTCTGCTGGACGTGGGGAGGCTATGGGGGGTCTCCTGTTGGAGGTGGGGAGGCTATGGGGGTCTCCTGCTGGACGTGTTTAGGCTATGGGGGTCTCCTGATGGACATGGGGAGGCTATGGGGGTCTCCTGCTGGACGTGGGGAGGCTATGAGGGTCTCCTGCTGGACCGGGGGAGACTATGGGGGTCTCCTGTTAAACGTGCGGAGGCTATAGGGGTCTCCTGCTGGACGTGGGGAGGTTATAGGGGTCTCCTGCTTGATGCATTGAGGCTATGGGGGTCTCCTGCTGGACGTAGGGAGGCTATGGGGGTCTCCTGCTGGACGTAGGGAGGCTATGGGGGTCTTCTGCTGGACGTGGGGAGGCTATGGGGGTCTCCTGTTGGAGGTGGGGGGGTTATGGGGGTCTCCTGCTGGAGGTGGGGAGGTTATGGGGTTCTCCTGCTGGACGTGGGGAGGGTATGGGGGTCTCCTGCTGGACGTGGGGAGGCTATGGGGGTTTGCGTGTGCGTATACTACGCTATCCGGCTGCATTTTATTGAAGAAACTCTATGTGTGAATTCGCAGACACAGTCTTTAAAAAAATGGTGCCGAAATTGTACCAATAAAAATGCTTGTCACCAGGGTGTAGAAAGGGTTCAATAGCTAGTTATCTATATGGAGAAGTTTTGTGCGGAGCGTCCGCTATTTACCTGCTGCAGTAATGTCCTGATGTTATGAAGTAAATCCGTCACATACTCTGAGGTGAGATGACCTTGTTGGTGTTTGGTCAGGCAGTTCCTTACTAGCTGCACCACCAGCCGGTGAGTGAAGCTGAGAACGCCATCGGGTGGTAGAAGCACAATGTTAGGGCGATTGTTGATAAGAATACCCCATAGTGCTTGTACCTGAAAATTATCCAGAAAAAATCCGGCCATAGTGAGAAACTGTAAGTGCGCTCAGTAACTAGCTATGGAGCCAAAATGGCACCCGCTACCCTGTGTACATTGTAGAAGTAGTGACTGTGAGCTGTGATGTCATAATGGGCGAGCATCACCAGTGATGTCATGATGGAATCTTGTGATAGAATCTTCATGAGGCGACTCTGCACAAACAGATGCTGCCGAGCAATGTGTACAGTGGAAACTCCATAGAATAAAATCCATCTCCATGTTATCATGACCGTTCCCTTTTATTTCCAGTTAGAACACAACCAGTATAAGGGTATGTTCACACGCTGCATTTTTGCAGCATTTTTTGTTCAACAAAAACCAAACTGGTGGCAGGAAAAACACTGAGTAAAATACGCACGTTTTTGCTGTGTTTTTAATTGTTTTTTTTCTCATTCATTTGAATTGGTGAAAAACGCTGCAACGGCCCTAAAAGGATTGACAAGCTGCAGAATACAAAAAACACTAGAAAAGAAACGCAGCATGTGAATGAGACTTCAGAAATCTCATACACTAAGCTCGTACTTTAAAGTGCAGTGTTATTGCCGCAGAAAAACAGCCAATTGTGAACACACCCAAAAGATATACTCCGTCATATGGGAAATAATGTGTAGGTTTATTCCTCATTTGTCTTTTTTTTCTCCATAGAACATTTTAGTTTACTATTAACAACTGTGACAAATATTGAAGGTATTGAAGAATTAATAAAAAGTGATAAATCATTTACATCATTGTCATTGATCGTTGTGTCTTTATAAAGTTCAATCCTTTACCTTGTTGTGTTTAGGTCGCGAGATCGTGCAGCTGCAGGAGCGGTGAGCCGCTGTCAGAGTCGGCCAGACTCCCTATAAAGCCGGTTTCACACGTCCATATATTGCCAGTACCGGAAACGAAAAAACGGTACCAGAGATATCCGTGTCCCGTGTGTCCCTGTTTGTCACACGTGTGGCAACAGTGTGCCGCATCAGGATCACACGTACCGGCACCTGGGAATTAGCGTTACATTTTAGTGGGTTTGATATGGTTATTTCTGCTAACATCCATCCACAGTTTTAGTAAAGTGCCGTGAGCAGCAGAAAGTGCACACAGTGTAAGATCCTCACCATGGTCCTCCACACATTGTAAGACTCTCGCCATGGTCCTCCACACAGTATAAGACACTCGCCATGGTCCTCCACGCAGATTAATGCACTCCCTAAGGTCCTCCACACAGTATAATGCACTCCCTAAGGTCCTCCACACAGTATAATGAACTCCCTATGGTTCTCCACACAGTATAATGAACTCCCTATGGTTCTCCACACAGTACATTGCACTCCCTATGGTCTTCCACTAAGTATAATGCACTCCCTATGGTCCTCCACGCAGTATAATGAACTCCCTATGGTCTTCCACACAGTATAATGCACTCCCTATGGTCATCCACACAGTATAACGTACTCCCTATGGTCCTCCACACAGTATAATGCACACCCTATGGTCCTCCACACAGTATAATGCACACCCCATGGTCCTCCACACAGTATAATGCACTCGCCATGGTCCTGCACACAGTATAATGCACTCCCCATGGTCCTGTACGCAGTATAGTGCAGCCCCCCAAAGGGTAAAATGCGGTCCCCCACCATAGGGTAAAATGCAGCCCCAGTCCTCCAGTATTATCAGGACATACTGATTTAAAAATAAATAAATAAATAAATACATACTTACCGCTCCTCGTTCCCCGCTGCTTCAGTCTCTGCAGCTGATCCCCTCAGCAGCTGCCAGCTCCACTGTCTGACACAGCGTGGCGCGTCATCATGCCGCTGCGTCAGACGCAGAGGAGGAATGATGGGAGAGGGAGTGTCACATGAAGCTCCCTCCTCCATCACTGCTTTCAACCAGGGCCGGCTCCAGGTTTTCGTGGGCCCTGGGCGAAAGGGTCTCAGTGGGCCCCTGTAACACTGTAAAATAATACTCTTTCTGTATTATTTTTTTCTACTGAGGACTTCGCAAAGTATCAATATCACGATATTCTTATAAAAAAAATGTATCTATTTATTCTTGGATTGTCCATTAAATAGAATCAGATTGCAGCAGGTACATGCAATAATTAGTTATAAAGTAATTGTCCATTTGTCCATAATTAGCTTAATTGTTGAGATTCACCCATCTTTCCTTGGATCCTGGCTGGTAAATCATGTCTTTGTCCAGCACGTGTCCAGGCCTACATGTCATCTGCTTCTCAGCATGAAGATTCTTCTTCTGTGTCTTGTGGGGTGGGAAGAACAAGAGAGCCCCCCTTTCTGTACCATGGGCTTTTATAGCCAGTCGTATGGACACCTGTTCTACATATGGTAGTGAGCCAAAAATACACACACAAATAGCGCATGTCAACTAGACACGATGGCTGAGGCATAGAACTCAGATTTAAGAAAAATGATTATCGATTATTAATTATTTAACATTCCCCCCTTTTTGAGGATAAAAAGGACTGAAAAATCCTCAAAAGAAGACAGGTTTATCATTAGGATAACAATCATTTTTTTCCTTTTCTTCTTCCTTGGCAATATTATTAAATTTCCATAATAATAATATTGATATTATTATTATTATTATTATTATTATTAATATCAATATCTGATTGTTGTTATATAATGATGTGAATTCATGTTATGGTAAGCCGTGACTAATATTCATTTAATATGTATAATTATACTTCCCTATATCTAAATTGAAGCAATCGCGGGTCCAATCGTCATCGTCTGATGTCATCGGGTCGTCGTCTCGTCTTCTTCTTGGTTCTTTTATAACACAGTCTTTAGACGAAAACTCCTTTGAAATAAATGATAGCGTGTAGATATTGTACAGTCCATAATTGTATTCATCATTGTGCAGTCTATAAACTGTGCTCTTTATTAGAAAGATCATGTGTGTCAACTGATAAGAAAACAAAGTCCATAGATGAAATGTAGCTTTAATATCTGTGCGATGTCACCTGGACTTACGTTGGATCGTCTTCAGATAATCTTCCGTGTGTCTCGTGTCACTTTTGGAACAGATGTGACGTCTTTGGTCAGTAAAGCAAGGGTTAACTTGACACTTCCCTGCTTTATATAGCCCCATAACCAGTACTCAGTCCTTTATATACAGGACACATATGCCAGGTATTACCTGCTCACCAGCTTTCATTGAAGCGTTGCAGGTGATAAGAAACCACTGGAACGTGATGAAACTTGAACACAACCCAGTTCATATAGGATCATCGTCCTCTGCCGTCCTGGTGATCAGTGGTGTGAATTGTATCTGACACAGTCTATTATCACTCAGCATTCACACCTGTTACCTTCTGAGACTTCCGGATATCGGTTGCTTCTTCTTGTAACCTTTGAGAGTCTCTTTGATTTATAAATATGAAAAGTCTTTATTAAGATAGAATTCATAATTGCAATGTCTTGATTGAAGTCTTCATTCCCTAATCTGATACCAAATCTGGCAATTTTTCCTAACCTATAATATCACAGCGTACCATAGCAATCAATCATCTAATTATTATCAAAACATTAAAATAAATTATGTTTGGAATAATAAACAATAATAGATTGAATTACTATCAAGTTCTCCATGTGATAAAATATTTTTATGTCATAGGTGTAATTACCTTTTCCAACCCATAGGTGTCAGTGTGTTTTGAAACAAGTGTTTATATCTTTATTAAACCAATACCAAAGAATGTATACTCCTGAACTAAAATGAATAAATATATGAATGTAAGAATCAATGAATGAATGAATGAATGAATTGTTGTGTCTACTCAGAAAATGTAAACTTTTTTCTTATATTAATTCATTTCATTATATTTGATGAAGCAATATTCTTGTACTTGACATTACCCCATTAAATATTAATGTGTTTTCTCAATTGAAATATTGAACTGAATTAAAATCAAAAATTGAGAATTAAAAATGAAAAATGGAAAAATAAGAAAATAAGTAAGAATAAAATTTTAAAAATGAAAAATAAAATTAAGAAGAAAAATAAGAATAAAAATAAAAACAAGGCCTTTAAATTTTAATGACAAATGCAGAGTAATTATATTCTCCATAAAATAAATACCCTTATATCTCCCTTATTTGGATGATTTCATATTTGTCATAATCTTATATCACCAAAAAATATTAAATTATTAAACTATGCAACTTTGCATGTAACACCCTTCTTAATTATATCATTGTACCTTATTATTGTTTCTTCTTTATTAAAATGTGTAAAAAAATAAGTATTGATCAAAAGTGATTATGTAATCAGGATCAAAAACACATTTTCCCCCTTAATACCAAAAAATATTATTTTATAAAATTTATGTATATATCAGAACCAAATTAAAAATAATTATTCTTCTAGAAGTATTGTGCATAAATTTCATATCGATGAGTAGCATAGATTTGTCTACAGAGAGGTGTGTACCTATTTAGGTAACCATTAAAAATAATATCATAGTTATTCAATAATATTATCATGTGGAAAATTATTCTAAATGTAAATTTGCTTTATAAACCATTTTGATGTGTGGTTGCCCTTATCCACTATTAGTTAAATCAAGAAATAATAATTATTAAAGAAATATAGAAATATATATATATGTGGATAATACCTAATTATGTATTATAATTTTTCTCAGAATTAAATATATTTTTGTACCTTCACATAAAGAAACATTTTTTTTTCAAACATACAAACATACGAGGCCTCTGTCACATCAATCACACTTAGCAGCTGCTGATTTACTCATCTGTCACCTTCACTCTGACATTCACAGATCTGTTCAACTCAAACATTCCACATATGAAGTTTTATATATATATATATATTTAACCCAAAATTGTTGTATCCCAATTTATTAATGCGCATTGCCATATCAATTAAATATCTTAATATTCTTTGAATATTCCCCAAGTACATATTATATAATATGAGAGTAAGTCACTGGAATTTCAGACACTCTCTTGACTTAGATTCTTTTTTCACTGGCTGCCAGGTTTTAAGTTACATCAGCTGGAAATAGAATGAATGGGATCTATACTATTAGCTCAAAGTTCAGAGGCCCCAGCTGTCACACGTCATGCTGTAAAGCTACAGGTTAAAACGAACACTTCATGCACAGAAAATATTAATTCATAAGTGCTACACATAATAATTAATAAGTATTACATATATATTATAGTCCAACTAGATATATTGTTATTATTTTAAAATGTTATACACATAAAATCATGCAATTTTTTTCCACTTCCTGTGTGAATAAAGAAATAAATCCATTTTAGAGTTGTTTGATCAAATCCTGCTTTGGAATGAAACCTCTAAGGAAATATAAGAAAGTACAATTAAATATCAAATTCATACAGAAACAGAATTATTTAAATATCTTATACATATATTGGTTGGTTCTAATGTAATTCAAAATATTGTTACTTAAATTTATATATATGAAGTTCTAATTTATTAATTAATATATATATATTTTTTATAAATATATATATATATAAATACAATTATACACAATCTCTACTTAAACAAGTGTATATATATATATATATATATATATACGAACTATTAGAAACTATGTAGCTACAATTTTACTGTATAAGATTATAAATAAATATTGAGACATTGTAACACTTCTATGCTACATTATCATTACAGTTTTTTCTTAGCCACTCCCTAAACCAAATCTTCTGTCTCTCTCAAATATCTCCAGGAACGCCCTATTTAGGAAAGACATTTTTCTATCCTTCAAAACTTCAGAGAACTGCCTGTCCTTCTGTTCACATTCCATGACGTCACTGTGAGCCGGTCGTCTCACCTGTCTCTGTTCATCAGTTTCGGCCATTTTCCTTTCTAGGGAAAAGTCACAGCTTTGCATTTTTAACTCTTTGTGTGGAGATATGGAGTTTTGAATTATCTGATATGGCTTATAACAGATATGAAATCTCCTGCGTATTTGATAGAGTTCACTATGGGGATGACTCAGTCTAGGAGAGTTTGATATTGGCTTTTGATAAGATTTTACCTTTCCTGGTTTTATAAAATTAACTTGATTTCTTTTCTTTTCACGATTCTCATGTTTTCTAACAGAATCCAGCAACTGCGCACATTTGAATAGGGATTCTTTTTGTGACACTATAACTCTAGATACTGGATCTAGGAATTTGAATTTTTGTACAAAAGTTTTTATCATTTGTTGTACTTTTCCATTTTTGATAAGAGCTTTGTACAACCGTTCAAATATGGACATGAATGTATATGTACATTCCTTCCTACCAATCCTTAGTTTCTGCAGATCTTCTATGTTGGGAAAATCCTTTGTGACACAATAAATCAAATATCTTAACCTGTCCGAATCATTTTCCCATCCATTAGGAGAGTAACATCTGGACAATGTCACAGGAATCCATATTTTAAATAATTGATTCCTCTCCTCATGGGATAAATCAAACTTATCAGAGAAGCTCTCAAATGTCTCTGAATTTCTACAGGCATGGATTTTGACATCATATTTTGGCATGATTTTGTATAATTTCAGCAAATTTTTCCTCATTTTAATTTGCAGTTGAGCCTGGGTAATTCCTGAATTCTCTGATATTTTTAGTGGCTCTTGTACGTCCGCTCCTCCTACGTCACTCACGTCTCCTCCCACATCACCTAGTATGTCGGTTTCTCGTATGTCAGTCATGTCTCCTCCCATGTCAGGTTTCTGTATGTCCGTCTCTTGGTCAGACCCAAGGTCACCTTCAGTTACAGACACGTGTCTCAAATCTTGTTCATTTTCCACATTACAGTCAGAATCATTGTCACTATCTGTCACTATTTCTACACAATTTTCCTGCTTAGAACTTTCAAGTACAAAATCATGAAATACTTGTACAAGATGTAGAATATTCCGCAATTTGTGTTTCTCTCTATTTACCAATTTAGAAGTTAACTGTAAATTCTGCAATTCACATTCTTTGTATAAACTGAGCCACAAAACTTCTATGTCATCTCCTACATTAACTTTGAAATTAATATTACTTTGTTTAGCAAAAGAAGAAATTATATCCATATTTTGCTTACCTTAAGATTCCTTAACTTTTCTTTATCAGCACGTCCTGTCTTCAGTTCGTCTGATTCTGTTCCTTGTTAGTACCTCTGCTTCCCGTTAGTCCTCAGTCTGTAGGCTTCTTTCTGCTTCTCGTGACAAATTAGTGAATTTACTGACACGTGAACAACAGCTGTTCAGCTCGTCAGGACTCCCCCCCCCCCCCCCCCTTGTTCACGGGAAGAAATTCACTTACTTAATTTAAAAAAAAATGAAAAAACAGGGCTGGCTGGCTCACCATTGTAAAATAATACTCTTCTCTGTATTATTTTTTCTACTGAGGACTTCGCAAAGTATCAATATCACGATATTCTTATAAAAAAATGTATCTATTTATTCTTGGATTGTCCATTAAAAAGAATCAGATTGCAGCAGGTACATACAATAATTAGTTATAAAGTAATTGTCCATTTGTCCATAATTAGCTTAATTGTTGAGATTCACCCATCTTTCCTTGGATCCTGGCTGGTAAATCATGTCTTTGTCCAGCACGTGTCCAGGCCTACATGTCAGATACGTCTCAGCATGAAGATTCTTCTTGTGGGGTGGGCAGAACAAGAAAGCCCCCCCTTTCTGTAGCATGGGCTTTTATAGCCAGTCGTATGGCACACCTGTTCTACATATGGTAGTGAACCAAAAATACACACACAAATAGCGCATGTCAACTAGACACGATGGCTGTTGCAATCCTTGTATAGAACTCAAATTTAAGAAAAATGATTATCGATTAACATTCCAAATGAATTTCCATAATTAACCATTTAACATGGCAGCATCATGGTTTGGGCCTGCTTTTCTTCAGCAGGGACAGAGAAGATGGTTAAAATTGATGGGAAGATGGATGGAGCCAAATACAGGACCATTCTGGAAGAAAACCTGTTGGAGTCTGCAAAAGACCTGAGACTGGGACGGAAATTTATCTTCCAACAAGACAATGATCCCAAACATAAAGCAAACTCTACAATGGAATGGTTCAAAAATAAACATATCCAGGTGTTAGAATGGCCAAGTCAAAGTCCAGACCTGAATCCAAACGAGAATCTTGGAAAGAGCTGAAAACTGCTGTTCACAAACGCCCTCCATCCAACCTCAATGAGCTCGAGCTGTTTTGCAAGGAAGTATGGGCAAGAATTTCAGCCACTCGATGTGCAAAACTGATAGAGACATACCCCAAGCGACTTGCAGCTGTAATCGCAGCAAAAGGTGGCGCTACAAAGTATTAACTCAAGGGGGCCGAATAATATTGCACGCCCCACTTTTCAGTTTTTAATTTGTTAAAAAAGTTTAAAATAGCAAATAAATTTCATTCCACTTCACGATTGTGTCCCACTTGTTGTTGATTCTTCCCCCAAAAAATAGAATTTTATATCTTTATGTTTAAAGCCAGAAATGTGGCAAAAGGTAGAAAAGTTCAAGGGGGCCAAATCCTTTCACAATGCAGTGTATAGGCGACGGCAGTGCTGTGTATCTGCAGGATTCCAGGCCAGTATCTGCCACCCGCTGGATTTCCCATGGGAGAAGCTCTGGGATTTTATTACAGGGAAACTGTCATCAGGTTTTTGCTATGTAATTTAAAAGCAACAAGTCGGGCAGAGGACCTTATCCCAGCGATGTGTCACTTGCTGGTCTGCATGATGGCATTTTGATATAATCCCTCTTTTATCTGCCGCAGATCTAGCAGTTCCCTGAATTCACAGATTATGTAGAGACCAATGCGGGAAAGTTACCCCAAATGTTCTAGAAGTCAGCGTTGGATTTTCTGCTTTCAGATCACCTCACAGACCAATGTAAGTTAAGGGACAAGTTCAGATGACTGTTTATCCCACTGTTTTTTGAAAGAAATTCGCCATTAAAACTCATGCATACAGTACAAAAAGAAATAGATGCCACAACCAGGGCCGGCTCCAGGATTTCATGGGCCCCGGGCAAAAGTCTCAGTGGGATCCTTTCACACCTACCACGATTCATGATGCACAGAAATATAGGTATAGTACAATGCTAAAGATCTCACTTACTTCTCACATTACATGAGTGATATCTATTGTAAAGTCTACAACAGCTCAGAAACCGGCGAATCCTCCCAGCGCACAGTTCAGACCAGACAATATAGTCCTCTATACAGTATTATGGGCCCCACGTAGTCCTCCATATACAGTATTATGGGCACCACGTAGTCCTCCATATATAGTATTATGTGCACCACGTGGTCCTCCATATACAGTATTATGGGCACCACATGGTCCTGCATCCAGTACTATGGGCACCATATATTGCTCCATACAGAATAACGGACCGTATATAATGCTCCATACAGTATGATCCCCATATATTGCTCCATTCAGTATACTGGATCCCATATATTGCTCCATAAAGTAAAATGAGCCCCATATATTGCTCCATACATAATGGGTACCATATAATGCTCCATACAGAATAATGGAGCCCAAATATTGCTCCATACAGTATGGGCCCTATATATTGCTCCATAAATAGTGGGACCAATATATTGCTCCATAAAGAATAGGCCCCATATAATACTCCATACATAATGGGCCCCATATATTGTTCAATAGATAATGAGCCCCATATAATACTACATACATAATGAGCCCCATATATTGTTCAATAGATAATAAGCCCTATATAATACTCCATACATAATGGGCCCCATATATTGTTCAATAGATAATGAGCCCCATATAATACTCATAACATAAAAAAAAAAAATCAAATACTCACCGCTCCTTGCTGGAAGCAGGCCTGTCTCATCAGCGTCTTCTGACTCTCTGCACTGGGACTGCTCAGCAGAGGGCGCTCTGTAGTGATGTCATCGCGCCCTCTGCCCTGAGATGTCACAGAGTAAGAAGACGCAGAAGACAGAGGAGCAGCAGAGGAACAGGGAGAGGTAAGTATTGCAAACAGTTTAAAGCACTGGGGAAGGCCCAGTGCAAGTGCCCATTCGCTGGCATCAGGCCCCGCTGACTCATGGGCCCCATAGCGCGCTGGTGTCCCAGAGGGTGAGTGGGCCCCCTGCTCGCTCAGGGCCCAGGCACTTGCCCGGGTGGTGATGCCGGCCCTGGGTACAACACATACGGCACCTGTTTTTAACTGATCGGCTGCAATGATTATGTAGGAAACTGTATTCATTTACAATCATCCACAGCGTGAGAGCAAACAGCTACAACATTACTGAATAAACAGAAACCCTGCAAGTATAAGAAAATGATTTTATTAAAAATATTTTGCATATCAATCCAGTTTGAAAAAAAATAACTCATTAAGCATTTTTTGGAACGTAGCAGTCCACATCTGACAGACTCCTATAACTCTGGACACAGTATAATAGTGTGGCCGCTGTTCTCTAGCAGGACCCTCTAATGATAGAAGCAGGACGGCATACTGGATCTCGCACAACGCTACCTGCATGCCATCTGATTGGCTACTGTAAGTGCTCCAGCCGTATAAAGATCACTATGTATACAATATACTCCGAAAAGATGTCAGTGATTACTGTGAAGTCAAAATATTGTGGCCCCCATTGAGCAGGAATGATTAGAGATGGACAAGCTCCAGTCTGCAGACAGTCAGTGATGGCGGAGAGCTGATCATCTTTACTCGCTGCTCATTAGGAAAGTGGTCGCTTTCTGAAACCATTTGACTCTGAACTCGGCGTCAGACGCCATTACGTAAGAGGCCAATGTCTGAGTGGTTTTTGTGTCCATTTGTCCTTCCTCTGTTCTTTCTGCCAAAAGATCCTCACCCATAACCTAAGGATTAAAATAAAGTTGAATTGTTCCTAATATTTTTTTAAATTTAGCGCATGAATTGAATTTCATAAATTAAAAGAAAACTTTCCCTCCGATGTCCACAAAACTGAGCGCCACTACATAAGCCCCAAATAGTCTCCCCTCTCTCTCCCAGTCTGTGCAGCGGACGGGAACCATTTAAATGGGTGCAGGGCCGATTTTAGATAAAGTGGGGCCCTGGGGAAAAGTTTAAAGTGGGGTCCCAAATGCTGACATACAGCACCACACAAACATTTAGCTTGTATTTACATGCGCTGAGATCAGGCCGCTAAACGAGCGCAATCCACAATACTGAAGCCGTTCGACGCTTGTTTCCCGACCTCTTTACACCAGCTGAGGAAGAATGATGGATACAGAACAATCACTAATAGATCAATCTGTCCCCATACAGCATCATGTTATCAGCAGCACATCTGCAGGTTACACCGGCCGATGTGCTGCTGAGAACAAGGATTTTTGCTCTGGCATAAACAATCCAATTACTCGATGAATAGGCAGCATTTTGCTTGTTTAGTATAATACATGCCATAGTCCTCCATATTTTATAATGTGCCCCACAGCCCCCCATATTGTATAATGAGGCCCACAGTCCTCCATATAGTATAATACACTCCCGATAGCCCTCCATATAGTATAATGCACTCCCCATAACCCTCTATGTAGTATAATATACTCCCCATAGTCCTCCATATTGTATAATGTGCCCCACAGCCCCCCATATTGTATAATGAGGCCCATAGTCCTCCATATAGTATAATACACTCCCCATAGCCCTCCATATAGTATAATACACTCCCCATAACCCTCTATATAGTATAATATACTCCCCATAGTCCTCCATATTGTATAATGCACTCCCCATAACCCTCTATATAGTATAATATACTCCCCATAGTCCTCCATATTGTATAATGCACTCCCCATAACCCTCTATATAGTATAATATACTCCCCATAGTCCTCCATATTGTATAATGTGCCCCACAGCCCTCCATATTGTATAATGTGGCCCATATTCCTCCAAATAGTATAATACACTCCCCATAGCTCTCTATATAGTATAATGCACCTCATAGTTCTCCATATAGTATAATGCACCTCATAGTCCTCCATATAGTATAATGCACCTCATAGCCCTCCATATAGTATAATATACTCCCCATAGTCCTTCATATAGTATAATGCACTCCCCATAGTCTTTCATATTGTATAATGTGCCCCACAGCCCTCCATATTGTATAATGTGGCCCATATTCCTCAATATAGTAAATACATTCCCCATAGCTCTCTATATAGTATAATGCACCTCATAGTCCTCCATATAGTATAGTACACTCCCCATAGCCCTCCATATAGTATAATACACTGCCCCATAGCCCTCCATATAGCATAATACACTGCCCCATAGCCCTACATATAGTATAATACACTGCCCCATAGCCCTCCATATAGTATAATACACTGCCCCATAGCCCTCCATATAGTATAATACACTGCCCCATAGCCCTCCATATAGTATAATACACTGCCCCATAGCCCTCTATATAGTATAATATACTTCCCCATAGCCCTCCATATAGTATAATACACTCCCTATAGTATAATGCACTCCCCCAAAGTCTTCAATATAGTATAATGTGCCCCACAGAGCTCCATATTGTATAATGTGACCGATATTCCTCCAAATAGTATAATACACTCCCCGTAGCCCTCCACATAGTATAATGCACCTCATAGTCCTCCATATAGTATAATGAACCTCATAGTCCGCCATATAGTATAATACACTCCCCACAGCCCTCCATATAGTATAATGCACTCCTCATAGCCCTCCATATAGTATAATGCACTTCATAGTCCTCCATATAGTATAATACACTCCCTATAGCCCTCTAAATAGTATAATGCACTCCCCAAAGTCCTCCATATAGTATAATATACTCCCCATAGTCCTCCATATAGTATAATGCACTCCCAATAGTCCTCAATATAGTATAATGTGCCCCACAGCCCTCCATATTGTATAATGTGGCCCATATTCCTCCATATAGTATAATACACTTCCCATAGCCCTCCATATAGTATAATACACTCCCCATAGCCCTCCATATAGTATAATGCACCTCATTGTCCTCCATATAGTATAATTTACTCCCCATAGTGCTCCATATAATGGAATGCACCTCATAGTCCTCCATATAGTATAATGCACTCCCCATAGCCCTCCATATAGTATAATACACTCCCCATAGCCCTCCATATAGTATAATACACTCCCCATAGCCCCCCATATAGTATAATGCACCTCATAGTCCTCCATATAGTATAATACACTCCCCATAGCCCTCCATATAGTATAATACACTCCCCATAGCCCTCCATATAGTATAATACACTCCCCATAGCCCTCCATATAGTATAATGCACCTCATAGTCCTCCATATAGTATAATACACTCCCCATAGCCCTCCATATAGTATAATGCACCTCATAGTCCTCCATATAGTATAATACACTCCCCATAGCCCTCCATATAGTATAATATACTCCCCATAGTCCTCCATATAATGGAATGCACCTCATAGTCCTCCATATAGTATAATGCAATCCCTATAGCCCTCCATATAGTATAATGCACTCCCTATAGCCCTCCCTATAGTATAATGCACTCCCCATAGCCCTCCCTATAGTATAATGCACTCTCCATAGTCCTTCATAGTGTATAATGCACTCCCCATAGTCCTTCATATAGTATAATGCATTCTCCTCAGTCCTTAATAGAGTATAATGCAGCCTCCCTATAGTATAATGCAGCCAAACATATAGTATATATAATATAATGAAACCCATAGTCCTCGTAATGTATAATTCGGCCCCAACCATAGAGTATAATTCAGCCACTCCATACAGTATAATGCAGCCCCCCAGTTCTGCAGTATTATGGTCACCACGTATAAAAAACAAATACATACAATACTCACCTCTCCTCGTTCTCCAGCTGCTCCATGCTCTGCAGAGCGTCTCAGCAGCTCCACTCTGCAGGCACAGTCATTCCCCCGCTACCGATACAGTTCAATGCCCAAAACTGATGGTCCCAACCCCATTAATAAGGCAAGAAATCTCACTTATTAAACCTGAAGTGAAAACCATTTCCGGTGACTACCTCTTGAAGCTCATCAAGAGAATGCCAAGAGTGTGCAAAGCAGTCATCAAAGCAAAAGGGGGCTACTCTGAAGAACCTAGAATATAAGACATATTTTCAGTTGTTTCACACTTTTTGTTAAGTATATAATTCCACATGTGTTAATTCATAGTTTTGATGCCTTCAGTGTGAATGTACAATTTTCATAGTCATTGAAAATACAGAAAAATCTTTAAATGAGAAGGTGTGTCCAAACTTTTGGTCTGTTACTGTATATATCCAGGATGTTTGATCAAGGGGTGCCATACATACCAGAATGGGGGATCAAGGGGTGCCATGCATAACAGGATGGGGGATCAAGGGGTACCATGCATAGCAGGATGGGGGATCAAGGGGTGCCATGAAAACTAGGATGGGGATCAGGGGGTGCCATGCATACCAGGATGGTAGATCAAAGGGGTGCCATGAATACCAGGATGGGGGATCAAGGGGTGCCATGCATTTCAGGATGGGGATGAGGGCCACGTATGCCAAGATGGGATGGGAGCCACATATAACCAGGAAGGAGGGACCATACATACCAGGATGGAGGATATTAACAGAATTGGGGGACATTACCCCAATACCAATGTCAGCAGCAGACTCCTACTAGACAAAGATAGCACAAGTATACAGAAAATGCAGTTTTTAAAAGGAAGGTTTTTATGATTAAGGGAAAAGGAAATCCAAACCTACAGGGCCCTGTGTGAAAAAGTGATGCACCTCCCTCCTTAAAACATAAATTAACTGTAATTTGTCACATCTTTGGGAAGCTGAGTTCAATTTCCGTAGCCCCACACAGCCTTGTTTACTCCCACACGTGTTCTCAATCAAGAAATCACTTAAATAGGACATGCCTGACAAAGTGAAGTAGAACAAAAGATCCTCTAAAGCTAGACATCATGCTGCGATCCAAAGAAATTCAGGACCAAATGAGAAACAAAGTAATTGAGATCTATCAGTCTGGAAAAAGTTCTAAAGCCATTTCTAAAGATTTGGGACTCCAGCGAACCACAGTGGGAGTCATTATCCACAATAGGCGAAAATATGGAACAATGGTGAACTTTCCTAGGTGTGGCCGGCTGATCAAAATTACCCCAAGAGCGCAGCAACGACTCATCCAAGAGGTCACAAAAGACCCCACAACAACATCCAGAGAACTGCAGGTCTCACTTGCCTCAGTTAAGGACAGTGTTCATGACTACACCATAAGAAAGAGACTGGGCAAAAATGACACGCATAGCAGAGTTCCAAGACGAAAACCACTGCTGAGCAATAAGAACAAAGGCTCATCTCAGTTTTGGCAGAAAACATCTTGATGATCGCCAAGACTTTTGGGAGAATACTCTGTGGACTGACAAGACAAAAGTTGAACTTTTTGCAAGGCGTATGTCCCATTACATCTGGCGTAGAAGTAACACTGCATTTCAAAAAAGGAACATCATACCAACAGTAAAATATGGTGGCGGTAGCTTGATGGTCTGGGACTGTTATGCTGCTTCAGGACCTGGAAGACTTGCTGTGGTAAATGGAACCATGAATTCTGCTGGTTAACCAAAAAATCCTGAAAGAGAATGTCCGGCCATCTGTTCATGACCTCAAGCTGAAGTGCACTTGGGTTATGCTGCAGGACAATGATCCAAAACACACTATTAAGTCCACCTCTGAATGGCTTAAGGAAAACAAAATTAAGACTTTGCAGTGGCTTAGTCAAAGTCCTGACCTTAAGAAAGCGGTTCATGCTTGGAAACCCTCCAATGTGGCTAAATTACAACAATTTTGCAAAGATGAGTGGGCAAAAATTCCTCCAGAGTGTTGTAAAAGACTCATTGCCAATTATCCCAAACACTTGATTGTAGTTGTTGTTGCTGAGGGTGCTTCAACCAGTTATTAGGTTTAGAGGGCAATCACTTTTTCACACAGGGCCCTGTAGGTTTGGATTTCTTTTTCCCTTAATAATTAGGATCTTCATTTAAAAACTGCATTTTGTGGTTACTTGTGTTATCTTTGTCTAATATTAAAATTTGTTTTGACATCTGAAATATTTAAGTATGACAAACATGCAAAAGAATGAGAAATCAGGAAGGGGCAAACAACTTTTCACACATACACATATACATATATATATATATTCATCCCACAATGTCACATTCATGGTAGAAGAGAGGGATTGGTAAGATGGGACAACCATTACAAACCAGCCACCTGATCAGACGTTATTGAACACCTTTCCAGAAGCTTTAATCAATCTTATCTACTGTTATTTTCTGAAGAGAGGAAACAAATGTCCTAAAAATAAAAAAATATAAAAATGAAAGTTAAGAAAAAAAAAAATAAAAATAATAATCGGCTCACCTCCACTATGAGCATTTTTTGCTCTTCTAATAATCCAAGCTTTCCTAATTGTTCTTCTATTTGCTCCTGCGTCTTCATATTCCTCTCCAGCACAAATGATGCATGCTGGGGCTGTAAGAGCTGTAATAGAAGCCTAGAAGAACCATCAGAGGTCAGGCCCATCTGGTTACAGAAAGAACACAGATACACGCTGTATAAGACAATGGGATGGAAACAAGATTTTAAAAGGAGTTATCAAACACTTTTATACTCCACTGGATAGGTCATTAATATAAGATAGGTGGGGTCCAACCATCGGCCCCCCGATGATCAGCTGTCATCACCTCTGGCAAGATGCAGGCAATGTTCAAAGTGGAACAAAACCGCTCCGTACACTGCGGCCGCTGCCGGGTGCAGACCAGCTATTGAGGAGTACCGGAGGTGATCTGCAGTACCAGGCAGTGGCCACTGGGGTGCGCTCTGTTCACAAGTTACATCCGGCCGTTGCCAGAGCTATAAACAGCTTATTGGTGGGGAGCCAAGAGTCGGACCTACAACGATCTGATATAGACCACCTATTTTATGCATAAATCATCTGCATTAAAGTATTAGAGAACGTCTTTAAGAGCCCTGCATTTTCAGAGCCAAACTTCAGTCAACATCTAATAACCAATTACAAGGTCTTTCTTAGGACTCGTTCACACGAATGTATTTTCAGTAGGAAAGTTGTCTGTGGAACAAATGGACGGCACTCAGACCAATGGGATTCAATGGGAAAGTGCAGAGGAGTCATTTTTCTTTTTTGTCACTGATCGAATCTGTGTGTGAGCAAAAAATAAAGAAAGAAAATGGCAGCATGTCCTCGTTTCATCCGTCAGCCAAGATTCACCCATTCAAGTCTATGGGTACAGAAAAAAATCTGCTTTATACAGATACATTGCAATCCTGTAGCCCTGGAAACTGTAAATGGTTAAAAAGCCAGATTAGATCTGGACTGCACATGGACGACAAGTGAGAAAAGAATTCTCCCACTTTTCTGGATGAAACTCTGAATGATATTTTATCTGCTTGTGTGAACAGGCCCTTAGAGGTCTCGACAAGACGGAGGAGCTGATCCAGAGTGTCCAGGTAAAGCTAGCAGTCCAGGTAATGGCGGATACGGAGGCAACCATCCACACCGTGCTCCATGCCCTTCTAATCTGACCTCCGTGACAGTGATGCTCAGTGTAAAGCCTGAGCTCAGGAGATGTGGGCTCGGACCCTGTTCAGACACACTGGAACTGATCAATCTCCATTCAACATTATGAAGGTAAAACTGGAGCACTGGCCCCACTCAAATATATTGTATTATGGTCAAATCATTCCCTTTAGGAGCTGAGTGCTGTGTAATAGAGGGGGATAAGGCCCCCCGTATACAGTAATCTATTCTCTGATAGGCGAGAGGGAAGAGACGTCATCTCCTCCTTTCTGATAATGTCCCCTGTATCCTGCTGACAGTGATTGTGCCATCCCAGCCGGTGACACTAGAGCCGCTCCCCGCTCTTAGGCTATGTGCCCATGTAAAACCGTCTGCCATGCCAAGCAATGTGAATTGGGATGTGCTGTGCACATGATGCGCTAATTAGCGCGCCGAATTCACATTGCGTTGCAAAACGCAGCATGACCATTTCTACCGCGATTACGCGGCCATTGAAAAGCAGCAAACCCGCAGGTATATGTGGATTTACTGCGTTTCAATTAAATTCAATGGCCGAGAATTTGCAGCGTAATCGGGGTGCGTGTGGTACCTAGGATGAAGAAGAGACTACAACTCCTCTTCATCCCGGCTACCAAGCGGTGAAAAAAAGAAATAAATAAGTTAAAAATAAAAAAACCCTGTATACTCCCCTCTCCGGTCTGCTCCCGGCGGCGTCCTCTCTCCTCGGCGTCCAGCGGTGTACTGGCAGGACCTGCGGTGACGTCATCTAGTCAGCTGATGGTCACCTGACCGCTGACGTCAGAGGTCAGGTGATGGTCGCGTGACCACCAGCTGACTAGATGACGTCACCGCAGGTCCTGCCAGTATACCGCGGGACGCTGAAGACAGAGAACGCCGCCGGGAGGAGACTGGAGAGGTGAGTATACAGGGTTTTTTTTATTTTTACTATAGATGATGAATTTAAAGCATCTAAGTTGGTCACACAATATAAATCCATGCCGGTTGCATGGATTTATATTGTGTGACCTAGTTGTCAAGCACTTTTCCAAGTGATGCTCAAAATCACTTGGAAAAGTGCTTGAAAAAACGCATGCGAAAACGCTGAAAAAACGCTGAAAAAACACTTCTCTCTGGCAGAAAAAATGCATGTAAATCTGCATGTAAATCTGCATGCGTTTTTTTCTGCCAGAGAGAGGCAAAAACGCTCTGCATCAAATCTGCTACGTGGGCACATAGCCTTAGCGTGTATGTGCTGTACTTATCATTCAGGACTGTGCAAAGACCTGCCTGTGACCAAAAGAACAACAAGGCTGTGTGCACACGCTGCAGATTTGGTGCGTTTTTCAATGGAACAGGCTGCCACGAGAGGTGGTGAATTCTCCTTCAATGGAAGTCTTCAAACAGAGGCTGGACAGACATTTGTCTGAGATGCTTTAGTGAATCCTGCATTGAGCAGGGGTTGGACACTAGGACCCTGGAGGTTCCTCCAATTCTAATGTTCTAGGATTCTATGTATAAACACCAGCTGCAATCTTCCATGGAGAAGTAACTGTGGTTTCAGGAGAACTTGCAGCAGAAGGTCTGTGCCTTCTGCTAGCTCCTCCCCCTTCCGCTAGCTCCTCCCCTTCCTTCTGTAAAGAGTATTAATAGCACTAACTGTCATCTATCTCACTAATAGGAAAGTTTGTCTTCACTGAATACAGATTTTACAGATGTTTCCGCGAATTGAGACTGAAAGATCAATCCAGCAGGAAAAAGAAGACTTCTCTGATAAGATTATAAAATTACTTATTTTCATGTGTAATATTAATTTACAAAACAAAAATTAATTAATTATTCTTTAACTAATAAAGCACTTAGGACACGGATTCATTAAGACTGGCCATATTCAAGCTGCTCTTGATGAGGGAGCGTGCTGGAGTCAGACGGTCCAGATTCATTAAGTGGCGCATGAATTATGCACTTCTGACAAGTGGTGTGTGCACCTTGCCACAAATCTTACTCCAGTCACGGACAGGAGTAAGATTTCTGGTGTAAGGGAAGCCACAGTTCGCTATGAATTAGACAAGCTGTGGTGCCACACTTCCATCCTGCCCCAACTCTGCCCATTTTGGTGAAGCTGGGCAAAACTGACGTGAAAACACCAAACGTCATAACATTTTTAATCAACTCAACAATGCACAAAAATTGTGACTTTTCAAAGTGATTTACACCAGAATTCTGGCATAATTGCATTGATCAATCAGGACTATAGTGTCCTAAGTTTTTATACTTCATTAAAACATCCTCCTCCTCCCAAGAGGTGGTCCTAGGTACTGACCCTCGCAGTGTTCGGTCACTTCTGCTGCAGGACTGCTCGTCCGGCTTCTCGGTACAGATGAGATCCTCTATATACCTTGCCCTAATGAAGCCGGCACAGGACCACGTCCACAGCTGCCCCCTGTGTGTGGGGGCCGTCCACTTCTATTCCAGGGTCCTAGTACGGAGTGATCAGCTCTGGATACAGTGGGGTGGTCTGTTCTGGCAATGTCATGTATACATTGCTGGGGGGCTCCCAGTGATGGCTGAGCACATAAGCTGAATCTATGGCAGTTCTGTGATGGATCCTCGCAGTCAGTGATGGAGGAAAAGCCTCATGGAAGATTCAGCCGGACAAATCCACAACTGTGGACTGAATGGAGGCAGAGAAATCAGTGGCTGCAAACAAGACATTTCTTCTTGTAGATTCCCCAGATGATTGGGAATAGTTGCTTGAAGATGTAAGACCCCGGTCAGGTGATCGCTGTTATTAACTCCTTTTGCCTAAAAAAGATACAAATAAAATCTGCAGTCACTTTTGATAATTTTTGGTCACAGCTTCGAGCCTTAGTCTTTCTTCTCTAATTCTATCCAGTAATGGAGATTACAGTGATCGCATACACGGTACCATCTACAGCCCACAATACATTTATATGGAAAGGAGTTCTAGAATAGCAGAAAATGGCTGTTTTGTCACAGAAACAATCACATTAAATAGGATCTGTCACTTGTCATAAATCTAGAACATTTATTTGGTGTAAATGCCGCTGTTCTTCTGGATCTGGGATTGGTTTTATTCCCTTTTCCATCGGCCACTCCACTCCTCTTACTTATATATTCATCTTGTCCCTTTAGCTAAGTGATAGTGATACAAAACTCCTCTACATGGGAGGCTTTTTAACCCCTTAATGACCGGAGCATTTTCCAGTTTTGCATTTTCATTGTTTGCTCCCCTTCTTCCCAGACCCATAGCCTTTTTATTTTTAGGTCAATATGGCCATGTGAGGGCTTATTTTTTGCGGGACAAGTTGTACTTTTAAACGCCATCACTGGTTTTACCATATCATGTACTGGAGAACGGGGAAAAAATTCCAAGCGCGGTGAAATTGCAAAAGAAATGCAATTCCACGGTTGTTTTTTTTTCCCACGTTCACTGAATGCTATAACTGACCTGCAATTATGATTCTCCAGGTCATTACGAGTTTGTAGACACCAAACATGTATAGGTTCTTTTTTATTTAAGTGGTGAAAAAAAATCCAAAGTTTGCTAAAAATGGCGCCATTTTCTGAGACCCGTAGAGTCTCCATTTTTCGGGATCTGGGGCCAAGTGAGGGCTTATTTTTTGCGTGTCGAGCTGATCGCCCGTTATTTCATTTTATTTCAATGTTGTGACGACCAAAAAACATAATTCTGGCATTTAGAATTTTTCGTTACGCCGTTTACCGATTGGATTAATTCTTTTTTTTATATTGATAGAATGGGCGATTCTGAACGCAGCAATACCAAATATGTGTATGTGTTTTTTCTTTATTATTATTTTATTTTGAATGGGGCGAAAGGGGGCGATTTAAACTGTTATATATTGTTTTACCTTTTTAATAATTTTAAAAACATGTTTTCCCACTTTCTGCATGCTTCAATAGTCTCCGCAGGAGACCAGAAGCTGCAGTTACCTGATCGGCTCGGCTTCAGAAAGGCGATGAGCAGATTGCCTCTATGTAGCAGAAATGCTCATGTGCTATGAGCGCCAACCACTAGGTGGCGCTCATAGCAAGCAAGACATGACAACCACAGGGGTCTGCTGCAGACCCCGGGTTGCCATGCCCACGCATCGGTAACCCGCGATCACGTGACAGGTCACTGATGGGCGGGGCTAATGCCGCTGTCAGAGATTGACAGCGGCATTTAAGTGGTTAACAGCTGCGGGTTGGCAATTCCACCAACGGCTGTTGCAGCCACATGTCAGCTGTAAGAATCAGCTGACATGTGCCTGGTTCAGTGCGGGCTCAGCGCCGGAGCCAGTGCTGAACCGGGGGTGATGGCCTGGGGCGTACTAATACGCCCCTGGCCAATAAGGGGTTAAAGACCACTCCGAGTTGGCTAAAAAGACTACTTTACACAAGGCGTAAAGTGCCATATTTTAGAAACGAAGGGGCACAGGAAAGGAAAACAAAATGACGCAGATTCATGAGAACGGAAAAAATTACACATTTATGTCAAGTGACAGCTTCTCTACAAAGGAAGTTGTTCAACAGAAAAAGTCTTAATGTACTTAAAATAAAAACTGCTGAAACTTCCTGTAACACGGCTGGGTGTGGACCCACTGCTCCTGGGGCCGGGCTGACCCTGGAGTGGCGTGACTAAGCAACTAACTGGTTTTCACTAGAGCCTCTGGTGGCGAGGATAGTCTCGGCCACAGGTAGTCGCCAGGTACCACTCCTGATCTCTGCAGGACAAAGCAGGGTTAAATTCCTGCAGAGACCGGCCACGCCCCCTAAGGCCAAATGGAAAACTCCATGCTGTTGCAACTGTGCAGAGGAGAGCGGCAAGAGGCAAACCTCAGCGAGCCGACCTGATGGGAGGAGACGCCGAACGCTGACGATGGAGAGTAGGACGACGCTGAGGAGGCACGTGAGTTACCGCTGTGACAGCACCCCCCTTACGCTCCACTGTTCTTTAGGCCAACCCGACGGAGAAACTGCTCAAAAATCGCAGGGGGGAGAACGATGCTGTCGGCAGGCTCCCAAGACCTTTCCTCAGGACCGAAACCCCTCCAATCAACTAGACAGGCAGGTGTGGAAAAATGCTGCATAGTGAAAATGGTTTAAAAAGTAGAAGTGTCTATTTTTATCAATTAACAAAATACAAAGTGAATGAACACAATACATCATCAAAGCATCAATTCTTCTGGATGCACTTACACAGTTTTGAAGGCACTCGACAGGGAGATTGTTCCGAACATCTTGGAGATCTAACCACAGATCCTATGTAGGCTTTCACAAAATCTTCTGTCTCTTCATGTAATCCCAGACAAACTTGATGTTGAGATCAGGGCTCTGTGGGGACAGATCATCACTTCCAGGACTCCTTTTTCTTCTTTATGCCCTTTACAGTTCTTAATGACATTGGCTGTATATTTGTGGTCGTTTTGCTGCTGCAGAATAATGTTGGAGGCAATCAGATTCCTCCCTGATGGAATTGTATGATGGAGTCCTTAATGCTGAAAAATACAGGCAGATAATTAGCCTTCAATTCTGACTAAATCCCTAACTCCATTTGCTAAATTGCATGGACCATCCACTGTGCTTCACTTGCCAATCAACCTCTGCCTTAACGAGACGCGCGTTCCAACAGTGCAGAGCAAATTCACACCACCTCCATACTGCGCAGCACAGCAATCAGGCAGTCTTCAAATTAATATGCCTTGAAGATCGCAGTCATACAGCTGAAGAGTGGTGGACAGCTCTCCAGGCTCAGTTTCAGCAATAGCTGTCTCTGCTGAACCTGGAGCCAGGGAAGGCCATGTATGATAACGGTGCCAACCTGTTTGCTTCTCTACGCCAAGGCGAACCCACACACGTGCTTTGCATGGCTCACGTCCTCAACCTGGTGGTACAGCGATTTCTCCGCCACTATCCCGGCCTGGATGAGCTGCTTCAGAAAGTCCGGAGGCTGTGTGCTCACTTCCACCGTTCGCACCCCTCATGTCATCGACTTGCATTGATACAGAGGTCTTTCTCCATGACAGTTAACAGGTTGATAGTGATGTGCCAACGCGGTGGAATTCCACTCTGCACATGTTGCAGCGACTGTGGCAGCAGCAACGAGCCCTGACGCAGTATGTCATGTCGTATAGCCTGTGCCAACGCAGTACGGACGTGGGGCTTTTCACGTTTACGGAGTGGGAACAGATTAAGGACCTCTGCACCCTTCTGCACAGTTTTGAAATGGCTATTATTAACCCCTTTACCCCCCAGGGTGGTTTGCACGTTAATGACCAGGCCAATGTTTACAATTCTGACCACTGTCACTTTAGGAGGTAATTACTCTGAAACGCTTCAACGGATCCCCCTGATTCTGAGATTGTTTTTTCGTGACATATTGTACTTCATGATAGTGGTAAATTTCTTCAATATCACTTGCGTTTATTTGTGAAAAAATTGGAAATTTGGCAAAAATTTTGAAAATGTCACAATTTTCAAAATTTGAACTCTTATTCCGTTAAATCAGAGAGATATGTCACACAAAATAGTTAATAAATAACATTTCCCATATGTCTAATTTACATCAGCACAATTTTGGAACCAAAATTTTTTTTATTAGTGCGCTATAAGGGTTAAAAGTTGATCAGCGATTTCTAATTTTTCCAACAAAATTTACAAAACCTTTTTATTTAGGGACCACATCACATTTGAAGTGACTTTGAGGGGCCTTTATGACAGAAAATACCCAAAAGTGACACCATTCTAAAAACTGCACCCCTCAAGGTGCTCAAAACCACATTCAAAAAGTTTATTAACCCTTCACGTGCTTCACAGGAATTTTTGGAATGGGGAAGAAAAAAAATGAACATTTAACTTTTTTCATAAAAATGTTACTTTAGACCCCAATTTTTTTATTTTTGCAGGGGTAACAGGAAAAAATGGACCCCAAAATTTATTGTGCAATTTCCCCTGAGTACGCAGATACCCCATACGTGGGGAAAAAACACTGGGCGCACAGCAGGGCTCAGAAGGGAAGGAGCGCCATTTGACTTTTTGAATGTAAAATTTGCTTGAATAATTAGCGGATGCCATGTTGCGTTTGGAGAGCCCCTGATGTGCCTAAACAGTGGAAACCCCCCACAAGTGACACCATTTTGGAAACTATACCCCTCAAGAGTTTTATCAAGGGGTATAGTGTACATTTTGAACCCAAAGGAACGACAGAATTTAATAACATTAGGTCAACATATTAAATAAGTTGTCATTAGTCTTGAGCGCAAGTGCTCGCTACTTGAGTTTGCATCGGGTACTCGGGTATGCACCATGTATCGCGGGTGCTCGAATGACATGCTCGAGTCCCCGCCCCGCATGTTTCACGGTTCTTAGACACCCAAAAAAAACATGCGGGGATCGCTCGTGCATGGCAGGCGATCCCAGCAACGTTTTTTTTTGGCCGTGTAGCATATGGGGCGGAGACTCGAGCATGTCACTCGAGCACCCGCGATACTCAGTGCATACCCGAGTACCCGATGCAAACTCAAGTAGCGAGCACTTGCGCTCAACACTGGTCGCCATATTATCTTTTTTTTTTTTCTTTACTTTTGAAAAAAAACCAACCCTAGCCCCAACCCTAACACAACCCCAGCCCTAACCCTAGCACATCCGTAACCCTAGAGTTTATTTTTTTACGCCATTCCTCGCGTGGTATAAGTGATTAGATTACTTTATTCCTCGGGTCGGTGTGATTACAGCAATACCAGATTCATATCGGGTTTTTATGACTGACAGCGGTCACACACTAAAAGACGCTTATTTTGCAAAGACTAGTGTTTGCATCACCATATTTTGAGAGCTATAATTTTTCCATATTTTGGCCGACAGAGTCATGTGATGGCTTGTTTTTTGCAGGACAAGTTGAGGTTTTTTTATTGGTACCATTTTCGGGCACGTGACATTTTTTTTCTATTCTGATTTTTGGGAGGCAGAATAAACAAAAAGCAGTGCAATTTTTATATATTTTTTTTTATGTTTTGCCGCTTTTACACAATAAAAACGATTTTCTAGAAAAAATATTTTTTTGTGTCGCTTTATTCTGAGAGCTATAACTTTTTTTTTTTTCGGACAATGTTGCTGTATGGTGGCTTGTTTTTTTGCGGGACAAGATGACTTTTTTAGCGGTACTATTTTTATTTACATTTGTCTTTTTGATCGCGTCTTATTCCATTTTTGTTTGGCGGTATGATGATAAAGCATTTTTTTTTTTTTTTACTGTGTTCACTAAAGGGGTTAACTAGTGGGACAGTTTTATAGGTCAGGTCGCGGCGATGCCAAATATGTGTACTTTTATTGGTTTATTTTTTTTTTCATAATAAATAAATATTATGGGTTCAGTATATTTTTATTTTTTGGGGATTATTTTTTTCTTTTTTCTTTTTTTATATTTTTACAATTTTTAAAAAAATTTTTTTTTTTTCACTTTTCTACTTTTTTTTTTACTTTTACACATTGTCCCACTATGGGAGTATCACTTTTTACAGCCTCATCGGCTGCATGGCATAGAGAGCAGCAGCTCTCTTTGTCATGCAGCCTGTCAGCGCTGCACACCGGGGAGACATTTGTCAAATGTGAACACTCCTGATTGGATCTCGATGTGCTGGGTTGGCTGTATTCGAAGAGGTTTTGGTCTTCTTTACAATAGTTCAACTCTAGTGAAATAAATTTTTTGGTGCAGATATTGTTCTCCACAAAAGGGGTACACAGACCTGATAAACTCAAAATTGGTATATAAAGCAGGCTACATCTCCGCTTAAAATTGTTTGGGACAGATATTGTTCTCCATACAGGGGGGGGCGGGAGTTGAGTAAGAGTAGTTCCGTGACCCTCGACTGTACTGTGCGGTCGGGGCAAGAAGAGGAGGAGGGTGACGATGAAGGGGAGGAATAGGATAGTACATGGGATGATGAGGTTGTCCATCCAACTTGGTGTGAACCCAGAGGCACGCAGCTGAGTAGCTCATCCGAGGAGGTGGAGGAGGAAGACGAGAAGGTTACATTGCGTCCTATGGCGCAGACACAAAGTAATGCAAACACGAGGAGCACTGCATCCTTCGCAACAACCGTGGCAGTGACCGGCAGTGGTCGCTGGTCTGCAGCTCGCAGGGGCGGCAAAGGTTGCCTAGTCTGGGCTTTTTTTTGAGACCGCAAAGGATGAGCCAGATCGCGTTATCTGCAAAGTTTGCGATAAAAAACTTGGTAGAGGGAAAAAGTGCTAATAATTTGATTACTACATGCATGAACCTTCACATACGCACACATGTGTTACGCTGGTAATCTTACCGCGCTAAAATGCGGACCTCAACAACTATCAGCTGCCCCATCAACCGCATCAGCTGCTTCTTCCTCCTCCTCCTCTGTTACCGTGCCAAGTATTGTCACGCAGGTCTCCCACTGCAGAACTTCTAGTTCTGTACCCGTTCCAGTCAGGCTTAAAGAGAGCCTGTCAGCTGTATCAGAAGCAGACATGCCTGCTGTGTTTGTTTCACTGAGCACACCACGTTTCTCAATCCACCGTTACATCTGTGCTTGCACTTCACTCACGGTCCAGCAGTTTATCCGTTTCACCATACTCCGCCCTCTATCAGCACCACAGCTAGCCCTCAGTGCCGCATTTGTGGTCACGTAAAAGATTGTTTCCTCCCACACATGACAAAGCTAAGAGGTCGAACTCCACCATCTCCAAACTGTTGGCCACGCAAATGGTGGTGTCAGTCCCTAATTTTTTGAACTGTGAACACTGCTGTATGGCTGCTTTTTTACTGAGGAGGTAACCGGAGAACCTGAAGGAAACCCCCACAAACACGGGGAGAACATACAAACTATTTGCAGATGTTGTCCTCTATCATCATGGAGTTAGCTCGTTGTGTAGGAGACCGACCACCACTGCTGTCTACCTTTTGACCATTGTGTTGAAGCTTGCAAGGTGTTATGGGTTTACCGTCACAGAGAGGAGCCAGAAGCGTCTGATTCCTCCCACTCCTGCAGTCATTAGAAGCCTTTCGCCTTCATATTAATCGGTGCAGGGGTTTATCTGCTCAGTTGTGAGCTCTTGGAAGCTTGCCGTGATTTAGGCTCTCAGCAGATTTGTTCCATGCATCTCCCCTACTGTGATAACGCTGTACCCCAACACATCAGACTGTCGCCTACCATGGAAACCTTGAAAAGGAAGCTGAAGATCCACTTCTTCTGACAAGCGTACAATATGTGGTAACCCTCACTCCAGCGTACTTTTGCACAACCAGCTGTACCCTGACCTACTGTATCCTCAACCATCCCTTGCAGATTGTTTGTGCGCCCTCGCAGGCAGGGTCCTCTCGTACCAGTCGGTGACCCCTTTTCACATGCAAAGCACCACGGAATAAATGTCGCTGCAATAGTAATAATAAATATAGTATTTGTACTCTGGCATCAATTGACCCACTTTCCTGGTGTCTACACCCTTAATTTGATGTGTTTTGACAGCTTTTGGGCCAGAGTGAAGGTGTTGCATATTCTTTTTTTTTTTTTTGTCCCATCCCCCCCATTGAACAGTATGGTGTTCGGAAATGTTCGGCGAATGTCTAAATATTCTATGAACATTTCCGAACCGAACATTGAAATGTTCGCTCATCTCTACTTGTTAGCTAATTAAAAAAAAAAGATTGCTCTCAGTAGGAAAAAACAAGATAATCTTGTAGTTATGATATCTTTTAATGGCTAACAAAAATAATAAAATAATCGATGTTACAAAGCAAGCTTCTTAGGTCTCTTCCTCAGGCATGGTATAACAAAATATCTGAAGAAACACAAATATATGCACAAAAAAAGACAGAGGTATGGCATAATAAATGGAGATTTAACTAAACAAACAAACTGAGCTTAGAGCTGATGACACTGCTGGACATATTCCAACACTGAAGGGAAGGAATCCTGATATATCTTTCATCTGCTGCACTACGTTTCCTTGCTTGACCATTGCATCTACAGCACTTAACGTTGCCCATTTCTTGGTGTCCTCGATGTTGAGAAATACAGGCAGATTCTTATCCACCATTCAGTACCATTACGGAGGTGTCTGACTGGTGCCAAAATCATTCTGCAGCCGGACAACAACGATACAGGCAATGTCATTAAGAAAATACAGAATGAAGTACATACTACAGTACAGCAAAAGAACAAGTCAACCGGACATGCAGTGTACAACTAGGAGGGACCGATGTGCAAAGAAAATATCACGTATACCAAGTGCACTGCCATGAGATTGTACATTATGAAGGCCTGGGATCAAACAATTTTAATAATAAAAAAATAAAAATAAACTGCTCCCACTGGGGGCCCGGAAACAGAGAATGGGCCGGGGGTGAGACCCTGGAACAGTAAGAAGGGAAAAAATGCCGAACACTCCACCATACCACAAACTCTGCCACCAGATATGAGGATCGACGCTCTCACCCTTCCACCAGCCCCAAAAGAGTGCAGGCAGTTAGGAGTGACCCGGGCACTCCTCAAGGTCAAGAACCAAAAGGCAGGTTACAGGGTCCTCTGCGACAGGCTTCTCCATACCGTCATGTAGGAATTGAACCAACTTGGTCAGTAAGCCCAAAACTCTGGACAGTGTCACAGAAGGTGGAGGAACGTCCCCCGGCCCTTGCAGCACATGAGGCATACATCCAGGAACTGGGGCTGGACCCTACTCATCCTGGCTGTGGTGTAATATGTGCAATGTAGGATACAGAGTTGAGCCGCTCTCTCGGAATAGCTAGGAATTAGTTTGTCTAAGCTGTAGAAAATGGAAGGGTAAAGAAGATTTCACTTCAGAACATGAAATGGGTCACCAGCCACATAGACCTGACCCAGGTAAACCGAGCCTGCCTCTTCCCATAAAGGCCCTCACTCCAAATCTAATAATTCAATAAGAGTGCTGCTATGCCAGAGAGGGGTATGATTGTGAGAAAAAGGAGCACAGAAAAGTTTCCATACCATGGTCTAGATTGATATAGCCTGCATGAAAATCAGTTATGTATTGAAGGGGCCCTCTAGAACAGGGATGTCAAACACACAGAGGGCCAAAATGAAAAACTTGGACAAAGTCGTGAGCCAATCAGTATACAGTATAATGTGCCCCACATAGTCCTCCATACAGGGTAATGGGCCCCACATAGGGGTGGCGGTTCTGGTGCCGCAAGCCAAATATAAATCACCCTGCGGGCCAGAGCTTTCCATGTATGCTCTTGGAGGAGCAAAAAAGTATGTGCAAAGGGTGTTTAATCTCTGAGTCATAGGGTCAAACAATGGCCACAAGGGCTCTCAGGAAGTCATCCCTGTTCCACCTACATATACAGGAAAGCTGAACAAACCAATAATGCGCAAAAGGATAATAATACGCCCAATAATACAGTCTAGGGTCCGATAAAGCCACCCCCTCACCCGAGCATATTACAGGAGCGGGCGATGGATCCCAGTTCTGTGACCCTGCAAAATGAATGAGGAAAAGATGGAGTTACGCTTATTGAAGGTATTGAAGTTCACATATATTGGGGATATAACCTGATGTGAGCCGCGACCGACAGGAGTAACTTCTCTTATCTCCTTACCTTAGCTTTTATAATCAACAAAAGAGCGAAGCTGTGTAGCGAATTCACCTAAATATGTAGATACTTGGACTCCTAGATAAGAGAACTTTGAAACCCATATCAAAGATAGGAGGGAGGCTTGTCTGGAGGTGACTTTCAGGTCTACAGGAAGACAAAAGACTTATCCCAGTTGATTTTTAGACCTGAGAAGAGGCCGCACTCATCAATCACATTCAGCGCTGCTGGTACTGACACGTTAGCACCTTGCAGGTACAGGAAAGTGCTGTCTGCGTAGAGACTAAGTTTGCTGTGTGTTGGGGCCTGGATAAACCCCTGAATCTCTGGGGTGGAGCGGATAAGGGCGGCCAGTGGCTCCACTACAGTCACATACAGCATTGGGGACAGCAGACATCCCTGCTGCGCGCCCTGGATCAGGGGGAAGCATATACGCACCACAGTGTCCGCGTATAGGAGCTTCTCCCATTTAGTAATCACTGGCTGAAAGCCCATCCAACGCTTGGTCGCCCAAAGAACAGACCATTCAATAGAGCTGAAGGCTTTATTGGCATCAAGTGAGACCATAACGTGTCCTCCTTAGAGAAAAATAAATAAAAACGCTGGAGGTTGAGGGTTGTCGACTTTCCTGGCACAATATCAGTTTGGTCACAATGAATAATTTGCCAAATATATGAACGCAGAGGAATTTCCAATACTTTATCTAGAATTTTTACATCAAACTGAAGTAATAAACAGGCCTGTATGAGGAATAAAGATTGGTAAAAATGATCAAACTCCGACAGAACATGTTTAGGGTCCCCTCTAGTTCTCCTCTCCTCGCCCCTAAGTGCCCTGATTACCATGGGGTCACAGTAATGATTTGCCATATAGGTAAGTAGTTTACCACATTTGTCCCCATTTAGTATTCCTGTCATACATAAAAGGACCATGTTGCTCATCATCTCTAAGCAGAGGGAGTGTAACAAGTAAGGCTGCCGGCCACTGGGACTTATGCTCCACAGGTACTGGAGCTCCGTGTGATACCTCAGTCATCTTCTCATCCCTCACAGCAGGAGCCAGGATATCAGGAGCAAATGCTTCAAAAGTATCCCATACCTGTTGTATTATACGGTCCTCATTGTTATTTTAAAATAAAAAAAAGGAGAAGGAGAGAGACACAAGATGGATTTATATGTCACAGTGGCCTTGGAAATGGACCCTCCCAAGAGGGGAACAGGGAGCGGAGTAAGATCTGGGATGGAGTGACAGAGGTAATAATAGAAAATGACTGCAGCCAAGGCAGAGTCCGGCACCAGGGCAAGATCTATGTGGGAGAGGCAAGAAAACAAAAACCTGACCAGAACCTCTGTAGCATCGGCGTCTCTGCCCCCTGATAGACAGAGACGCCGTCCCCCTTACCGCCGCGCTCCCGGCCAGGCGTCTTCCGGCTCTCCAGCTGCTGCTGCCGGCGCGTGCAGCTTCCCGGGCACTGTGCTTAAGGCGCGCGCGCGCTCCCTCTTAAAGGGGCCGCACGCGCCGTCCTGAGGAGTCCCCGGCCAATGGCCGGAGGTCTTATCATATAAAAGGAACCTCCTCCAAAATGGAGGTGCCTGTGCAAGGTTGTAGCTCTGTGTTCTAAACTCTGCTTCAGCCCTCAGGTCTCGCTGGTAGCCTGACTACCAGTCCAGTCCGCCAGCCTGACTACCAGTCCAGTCCGCCAGCCTGACTACCAGTCCAGTCCGCCAGCCAAGTACACTCTCCAGCCCGACGGTCTGCCTACGGTCCAAACCCGCCAGTCTGTCTATGGGCCAGGCTTGCCTGCCTACCCGGAGAACGTACCAGTTACCTGCCGTGCCTACCAGCCAGCCTATCTGGATGCTCCTGCCAGTTACCTGTGGTGTCCGCCAGTCCGTCTACCCGTATCACCAGTCAGTCTGCCTGCCGTGCCCATCTGCTGTACCGGTCAGTCCCTGCCTTCTGACCCGTGGGAGTCACCTGCTCTCATACAAGGACTGGCCCAGAGTAGCACCTGGTCCCTCTACTCGGTCCTATCCTGGTTCACGGAGTCGATTGAGCCGCCATGCGACCTTGGTCAGTCCGAGTTGATACCTAGTTACGTCCCTCTGGTCCCTCCTTGCACCGCAGCACAGAGGTTCCACCACCCGGATCCCTAACAACCTCCATATAGTGTGAACAGGTGCACGCTGCAATGACTGCATAACATAAAATAAGAAAGAACAGCAGCACTCTGTAAGGGCCAAGAGGTGGTGGTCAGGTTTTTTGTTTTCTTGCAGTTTACCATGGAGGTTTTGACTGCCTCCTTTTCTGACTCTGCTCTCCACCCATCAACCCAAGGGTGCTTTTAATTAGTGTTGCTTTCTAACTGTCCACTTAAAATTGTAGGCTTATAGCCAAAGAGAGGCATGTTTAGGAAAATAGTTACCCATCATGCGGAGGTCACCTTGCCGTGGTTGAAACCAAATTGCCTGCTACGTGTCTCTGCTCCACTTGGCTCTTACATTAGTTTTGCTACATCTACCCCAAAATAGGGTGACATTTCCTATAATCTGCCGTCCTTGTATTATACGGGGTTATCTAGGACTTTGATAGATCAGGGGGCTTCTTACACTCGGTGATCCACTGTTTGCAGCTCACATGGCACCCAAAAGTGAACAGTGTATGGAGTCAGGATACCACATAGTGGCCATTCTCAGGTACTACAGCTCAGCTCCCATTGAAGTAAATAAGAGCAGAGCTGCAGAACCTGATAACAGTCTCTACACAGTGTACAGAGCTCAGGTCTTCCACCTCCGTATACTGTGTACACCCAGCTGCCGGGGGAGCGGCTGCGGACCTCCACCCATCCAAAAGATAAGTCATCAATATCTAAGTCTTTGACAACCCCTTTAACATATGGAGAATTTAAGATAACATATATAATGTGTTTGCAAAATTAATGTTTATGATATAATTTCCCAATGTCATCACCTCAGATTTTGTGATCCAATGGTCACTGACCTGACACAGCGACATGATCTTTCCAAGATAGTCATCTGGTGAGATAATTGTGCCCAAAATCATAGGTTCAAGATATTCCTTTACTACAGATTTGTCAGGAAATTCAGATGGATTTACAATAGTAATCTCCGATTCTCCATATTCCTAAAGAAATAATGTGGAAAATTAGATGGGATCATACAATTGGAGCTGATCTGCAGAACCCGGCAGTGACCAGTGACCAGCGTGCTAGAGTGGTGTGGATCCGCGCCGAACACCATCTGGCCACCGCTGCACACAGAAGATTGTTGGTGATGCCAGTTGTTGGGACTTCCACCGATCTGACATTGATGACCAGTGCTGGAATTAGGTCATTAATGTTACAGTAGCAGAAAACCACTTCAACTGCAAATACTGAACAAAAAATGTCAACATCTCAACATCAAAGTCCAATTTTACTGATTTTGTTTCCCCCAGAAATAATGAAACACCCTGATAGTTAGTTTTGGGGTATGGCACAACAAATCAGAGAGGCCCACAATACAGCGCAGAGTGGTTACGTATAAGGCATTACTGCTTCATGGAAGCCATAGACAGAAAGTACCTTAATCAGCTTTGGAGAGGACAACACAGCCTTCTATGGGACTGTAGAGGACGTCATTATGACAGATGCATTGTATTCCTGCTCCAGTCTTTGGTTAAACACCTCCATTTGTAAAAGCCCCAGGAAGCCCAACCTGTGCAGGACATGAACGTTAGTTATAATTTATAGAGAGGCAAGTATACCGAAAGTGTTAATAAAATGAACAACTACTTAGTGCTCGATAGGTATCCACCACTCTAATAGAAATTGGTCTGGAAAATACCAGTAACGCGGTGTCCATCATAATAGAGAAACACCACGCTATTTGCACTGCCTACTATACACAAGGCAGGTCGTAGACTGAACTACAAACCAGTTCAAGACCAGATCATTTCTGATCATCACCAGGCATATTTTTTTTTCCGTACATGGGATTTTAAGATCTCTAAAAAGGTCTCTGGTTCAATCATCCAAATAACGTTTGCCTCCATTTTGTCAGTACTGAATTCCCCTGTAACTGGGGCTTATATGCCAGGCCCAGTTACAGGGAAATTTGGTAATAACAAAACATGACAAAATTCAACTTCCTGCAAACTGCTGAGTCAATCTGGGGCTAACCTAGCACCGCATGCTGCCAGCAACCGGTACTCACATGATCACCGCCATTGCTTCCTAAACTATATGCACAGCACTCGTTTAGGAAACAATCAGGAAGGCAGAGGTGGTAATAAACCATTTCTGACTTCTCTATGGGAAGTCCAGCAGGCTCACGTGTACATGTACATGTGTATTGATGAGGATATGAGGATTCAGATCTACACAATACTGTACCGGTGACAATCCTGGCTATGGAAATGCAGGATAATATGTCACAAACATATCTGGATAAGCTGGAGGTTTGGGCCGAGAAGGGACAAATGTGATTTAACAATGAAAAATACATTTTCACTAGTCAGACTCCATATGGAACATGGTGCACAGATTTGGCCACCAGTGTGCAAGAAAGGCAAAGCCGAGGTCTAGCAAGTTCAAGGTGGGAGATTAAAGCAAAGATGGAATAGGTGGACTGCAATACAAGGAAAGAGTAATACAATTAATTAGTTAAAATTATTAGTTATTATGATTAAATTATTAGTTAAAAAAAAATGCTAAGGAGTGACATACTGTAATATATTCAGTACCGTATCTATAACAAAAGGACCAAGACCAGGATTCTTTACTGTAAGAGCGTGAGACTGTGCAACTCTCTGCTGAATTCACTAGGGGACTAGATACCATTCGTGAGTGTAATATACAAGTGGTTAACACATTACCAAGATGAATTGTTGACCCAGTGGTTTGCTCTGCCAAAAATTGGACTTTACCTTGCAATGTGTTTTTGCTTTCCTCCTGATCATTGTTACAAAAGAATTTTCTGAGCTGAAGACGTTTTTTTTCAGCCTTACACACTATATCAATAATTAAACTTGCACAAATGACCCCTTTTCAGAAATTAAAGTTATTGAAATGTCTATCTAATGCTCAATTAATCGGTCCGTAGGTGATAACTGTGCCCTTATGATCACTGTAGGACACATTAATGCCCGCACGGTATATTTTCATCATCAGTATAGGAAATGACTGAAATAAAATATATAGTGATATAAAATAATTCAGATAATGGCAGTAGAAGACGCACCTCCAGCCAGCACCCAGAGCTGCACTGCTGTCCCGACTAACAGACACTTGAATCGTTCAAGGTCAGCTTTTCCAGCGCACTCTTCATATTGCTGTATTCAGATTGGTCAACTGGAAACATTCCTGGAACAGAAAGTTAAAAGAAACCATTAGGGTATGTTCACACAATATTCTGAAGTGGATTCTGCTCCAAAAACCACATTTAGGGTATGTTCACACTGAGTTTTTTGACTGCTTCAGAAAACGAAGGGGCCGATTCATCCAGCAGTTTACGTCCGTTTTCTAGTGTAAAATTGCTTAAAATTTTGTGGTTTTTTTTTTTTGCCCGTCTGGGAACACTTTGCCAAGTTTTTGAACGGTGGTCAGAACTCAACTGGGAGTGGGTATGGCCACTCAATAAATGCACATAAAAAAATCCACATTAAAATACTGTGTGTGAACTTACCCCAAGGGTGTGCGCACATGGCATCTTTTTCAAGTGGATTCCTTCCAGGCTGCTTTTTCAGCCTGGAATCTGCCAGATAAAGCGCCCCATAATATGAACATAATGCACAGCAATGTCAAAGCGACATTGCTGTGCACATCTTCTGTCTTATGTCTTTTAACCACTTTAGGATTCGGAAACTGAAGTGGTTAAAATAAGGAACAGGTTCATTCTTTGAGTGTCTTCCGCTAGGAAGCCGCCTGCTCTCTATAGTTACCAGTGTAAAGTGAAAGCCGCTGCAAAGCCGCCGGAGAAGACACCTCAGGAAAACGACCGTTGCGGTCTTCCTCAAGCGGCCTTGTCTGGGAAATCTCAGTGGCGGTACCGAAATCTAAGAGACGCCGTGTGCACATATCTTAAAATGGTTTTCCAAAAACTCAGGAAGCAGCAGGGAATGGGTTCAATTCAAAATCCCTATTCTCACCTCTTTGTTCCCCCCATGGCTCCATCACTATTGCTCCGGTAGTCCGCACTGGTCTCCGCTTACTTCCTGCAGGCTTTCCGTACATCATTCATGTGACTAAGGTACTGACTAGTGTTGAGCGAGTATGTTCTGTCCGAGTATGCTCGGGCCGAGCTCCGAGTATTTATAGCTGCTCGGTGATATGGTTGAATCGTTTGACAGTTTTATTACATGTGAGGAAAGTGTAAGAAATAGACATTCCTCTCATGTAATAAAACCGTCAAACAGTTGCAAATCATGCACAAGGGAGCGATTCAACCATATCACCGAGCAGCTGGAAATACTCGGAGCTCGGCCCGAGCATACTCGGTGAAAGGGTTAATAGAACATACTCGCTCAACACTAGTATTGACCTCAGCAGTGAAGCCGACATCTCCAGCACATGACCTTTAAGGCTTCCGATTATCTTAAAGAGTAACCCTCTTTTAATTGTTATTTCATAAATCAAGAGTACACATGAAATTAAACAACTTTGTAATATATCTTATGAAAGACATTTTCTTCATTCTCTGCCAAAATTTATCATTCACTATGAAATTCTGAGGTAAAATCTGTATTCAGTGAAGACACTTTCCCATTACTGAGATAGGAGATGGCAGCTGCTACGGATACAATTCTATGTGGGCAGGAAGAGGGAGGAGCTTGAGACAGCTCCTCCCCCTTATCAGTAGCAGCTGCCATCTCCTATCTCAGTAATGGGAAAGTCTGTCTTCACTGAATACAAATTTTTACCTCAGAATTGAGACTTGATGATGACTGATCAATTTTAGTAAATAAAGAAGCAAATTTCTTTGATAAGATATATTCCAAAGTTTCCTATTTTCACGTAAACTATTGATTTATGAAATAAAAATTAAAATGATGGATTCACTTTAAGTGTCCACATGAATGATATACTGGATTTGGTCACTGCCAAAAGTGAGCAGGGACCGTGAGAGCCGCGATTCTGAAAGGGCAGAGTTTGAGAAGGTCTTTTCTTTTATTTTTTTATTCCATATGTAATCATTCCTAGATTCCCATCTCTCTGCTATATATTTTTTACAAATCGCAGAAAACCCATTTGATGTTAATTGTTTGGGCTTTTCTCATGCGCCGAGCATCACTCACGAGAAAAACAAGCTTCAAAGAACAAATGAGAGGAGACAGTCCATGCATTATGTGTCACGGTGGCGTGTCATTACCAACCCCCTTGCTGCAGCGCTCCCTAAATTCCCCACAATGTAGAAAAACCTTGTCCACACGTCACGGCTCTGAGCTGACTAGTCCTGGAGGATCGGGAGGTTCCTTCCTTACATCTCTCCTCAATTATCTCGGCTTCTGTAAAATAGGCAGAGACTAATGGGATGAAAGATGCGGCTGCAGAATAAAGGTTCTCTGGCATTTATCTACTCTGTGATCACCGTTCCTAATCCAATCATGGAGGCGTTCCTGGCTGTTACAAGGAATTAGTAGGATTACTAAAGTGTGACAGGCGAGGGTACAGCGCCTGTGTCTGTCATGGATTCTCAATAGAGGTGGCTGGGAATGGTCGCTCTCCACTGAAATGATCGGGAGGTGCACATACTTCCCACAAGAAAGCACTTGAATTGTCAAGGTCAATCTATTCTATAGCTGTAACTTTAGCCTTAAAGGAATTGATACAGTGGGTTACATCTGGTGCCTGGGGGGGCAGTGTTTGGTATACTCTGTGTCCCTCTGAAGAAGCTAAAAAAGTGAAACGTGTGTTTAGGAGAGTGGCAGGCACATAATGGGTAAGGATCTCCTCATTACTGGTACTCAGGCGCAAAATACGTAGAATTTACACTACACTAGGGATGAGCGAACCCCGTGGATGTTCGGTTTCGACCAAACTTTAGTCCAAAGTTTGGTTCGGGTACCAGAACTTGAACCCAAACCCCATAGAAGTCAATGCAGACACAAACTTTGATGCTGTAAAATGGTTGTAGTAAGGGCTAGGAGGTCTCTCACTCTTAAAACGGACTTGCCAGTGTTCGGAGTTCAGCATTGGACACTAGGTGTCCGGTATGAACCCCAAACTTTACAGTTCGGGTTCGCTCATCTCTACACAACACTCGTTATACTGTTGTACTGATACATTACACGTCTAGTCCCTGTGATTGACTATATATTCATTGTTGAGGACGCTCTTGCAGATGGGTCTAATCTCTGATGTCACGCCATCTGGAGGCTGAATCTTGAACTAAGTGCTCTTGTAATACAGGTTTTAATATTACGCTAATAAAATATATACTGTATACTGTACAATAGCTTTCTGACCCCGTTACACAGTTTTTGAGCACTTGAGCTGAAGTTGTTAAAGCTCAATTGGTGTTGTGCATAGTCTGAGGGGGCTATAGGTGTAATTCTGCCGAGATTTTGACTTCGATGCGAGTTGTAGTTACATTGGCATAATACTCTCTTCCATGTACAATATTATGTAGAACAGAGTTTTGATTCTAAATGGACTGTAGATAAAACAGTATGTCCTGGAACAGTACCAATACACATGCTCTGTAACTTGCCATCCACTCTTTTGGAGTGGACGATTGCTCTTTATCAGCATTCTGTCAGCACTATAGGTCCTGGGACATCCCTTCTCTCATTACTCAGCACGTATTGCTTCCGCCATTGCTTAATGAGATGCCTGCAATTAACTGAAAGACTGAATCTCTGTTAAGCCTGCATATACAGTTTGACAGGCAGGAGCAAAGAGACAAAGGCCAAGCCCCACTTCCGGTAATCCATATAGGGGGGTTTCTGCTGCTAGAAACAAATTACACTTAGACAGAAGGGAGACCCTACCGGCCGACACTTTTAGGTTATCTAACCCCTGAAAAGTAACTCCAACTTAATTGAACTTTATATAGGGATTTTGCACATTATCTATCGAATGAGATCAAGTACAGCGACCATTTAATTTGTATTAGGGTTCAACTCACCTGCAAACACCATGGGTTTCGCAGGCTTAAAGCCGGGCAGAGCCACTGGCTGCTTCAGTAAATGCAGAGTGTCTCCTATTTGTGCTTCCTGTGCGTCCTTCATCCCAGCCATTAGATAACCTACTTGCCCAGCATATCTACGAAACAATGAGAGTAATATATATTCACAATTAGTGCAGATTCATCAAATTCTACATTGAATATCAGGTACAAATCTACCATAAAAGAAGGTAGCAACGGCTCTGAGACCCAGCACTGCATGAGTTCACTACAGCTATATACAGCTGGCACTAGAGGGCGCTCACTGGAGACAGACTTCTACTGCTGCGGGTGGGTCCAATACTAGCTGTACATAATCACACGTCAACAGCTCCCCCTGGTGGTGGCTGCATGCAGCAAAAATAGTGTTTCATCTAGTTACATTCATTTAAGTCAGAAATGCTGTGAGATTAGTCAGCACTGAATTTTGGATGTAAAACTATTTTGGATCTATCAACATATATGTTATAACTTCCCAGAGCCTAAATACCACATCAGAGAGCTCTGCTAATCGCACTGTAACCAGCTGAGAACCATCATGCGGCCACAACAGATTTGTATTGAATGGCAATAAAAACACAAAATTGTATTTTAATTTGCAGAACTTTCCATAACACAATATTGACATTTTATTTGCTTTAATAACAGATTCCCCTTTCAGCTCTGCTCTCTCCTGGGCACCAAACATCCATGTATATTCATAGAAAGCAGCAGACAGGAGCATCAGTACTGCATGCAGGATTAGAGCGCCATCTAGTGGCACTATAAGAATATTCCTAGTGTGCTAAAATGTCGCTCTATTATATCCTGCACAGGGTCGTACACAATTTTAAATGCTTTGGATATCGGAAAAAATTACTTTAAAAAAATGATGGAAAAACCCTTTTAAAAAGACACAGAAAGCAATAAGGAAAAAGCACAAACAAAAGAAGTGGTGCTGAGATGGGCCGGCTGCAGTTTATGCAGATCCTTGGGTGACAAAGTGCATGTGGGATAATCTTCACTTTTACAATTTTTTTTTATCCTTGCCTTCTAAAAGCTAGAAAACTTTTTTTCCAGTAGATTCGTTGTATCTGGGCTTTTTTCCAGTAGATTCGTTGTATCTGGGCTTTTTTTTCAGTAGATTCGTTGTATCTGGGCTTTTTTCCCAGTAGATTCGTTGTATCTGGGCTTTTTTCCCAGTAGATTCGTTGTATCTGGGCTTTTTTCCCAGTAGATTCGTTGTATCTGGGCTTTTTTCCCAGTAGATTCGTTGTATCTGGGCTTTTTTCCCAGTAGATTCGTTGTATCTGGGCTTTTTTCCCAGTAGATTCGTTGTATCTGGGCTTTTTTCCCAGTAGATTCGTTGTATCTGGGCTTTTTTTTCAGTAGATTCGTTGTATCTGGGCTTTTTTCCAGTAGATTCGTTGTATCTGGGCTTTTTTTCCAGTAGATTCGTTGTATCTGGGCTTTTTCCCAGTAGATTCGTTGTATCTGGGCTTTTTTCCCAGTAGATTCGTTGTATCTGGGCTTTTTTCCCAGTAGATTCGTTGTATCTGGGCTTTTTTTTCAGTAGATTCGTTGTATCTGGGCTTTTTTTCCAGTAGATTCGTTGTATCTGGGCTTTTTTTCCAGTAGATTCGTTGTATCTGGGCTTTTTTTCCAGTAGATTCGTTGTATCTGGGCTTTTTTCCAGTAGATTCGTTGTATCTGGGCTTTTTTCCAGTAGATTCGTTGTATCTGGGCTTTTTTTCCAGTAGATTCGTTGTATCTGGGCTTTTTTCCCAGTAGATTCGTTGTATCTGGGCTTTTTTCCCAGTAGATTCGTTGTATCTGGGCTTTTTTCCAGTAGATTCGTTGTATCTGGGCTTTTTTCCCAGTAGATTCGTTGTATCTGGGCTTTTTTCCAGTAGATTCGTTGTATCTGGGCTTTTTTTCCAGTAGATTCGTTGTATCTGGGCTTTTTTTCCAGTAGATTCGTTGTATCTGGGCTTTTTTTCCAGTAGATTCGTTGTATCTGGGCTTTTTTCCCAGTAGATTCGTTGTATCTGGGCTTTTTTTTCCAGTAGATTCGTTGTATCTGGGCTTTTTTTCCAGTAGATTCGTTGTATCTGGGCTTTTTTTCCAGTAGATTCGTTGTATCTGGGCTTTTTTTCCAGTAGATTCGTTGTATCTGGGCTTTTTTTCCAGTAGATTCGTTGTATCTGGGCTTTTTTTCCAGTAGATTCGTTGTATCTGGGCTTTTTTTCCAGTACATTCGTTGTATCTGGGCTTTTTTTCCAGTAGATTCGTTGTATCTGGGCTTTTTTCCAGTAGATTCGTTGTATCTGGGCTTTTTTTCCAGTAGATTCGTTGTATCTGGGCTTTTTTTCCAGTAGATTCGTTGTATCTGGGCTTTTTTTCCAGTAGATTCGTTGTATCTGGGCTTTTTTTCCCAGTAGATTCGTTGTATCTGGGCTTTTTTCCCAGTAGATTCGTTGTATCTGGGCTTTTTTTCCAGTAGATTCGTTGTATCTGGGCTTTTTTTCCCAGTAGATTCATTGTATCTGGGCTTTTTTCCCAGTAGATTCGTTGTATCTGGGCTTTTTTTTCCAGTAGATTCGTTGTATCTGGGCTTTTTTTCCAGTAGATTCGTTGTATCTGGGCTTTTTTTCCAGTAGATTCGTTGTATCTGGGCTTTTTTTCCAGTAGATTCGTTGTATCTGGGCTTTTTTTCCAGTAGATTCGTTGTATCTGGGCTTTTTTTCCAGTAGATTCGTTGTATCTGGGCTTTTTTCCCAGTAGATTCGTTGTATCTGGGCTTTTTTTCCCAGTAGATTCGTTGTATCTGGGCTTTTTTTCCCAGTAGATTCGTTGTATCTGGGCTTTTTTTTCCAGTAGATTCGTTGTATCTGGGCTTTTTTTTCCAGTAGATTCGTTGTATCTGGGCTTTTTTCCCAGTAGATTCGTTGTATCTGGGCTTTTTTCCAGTAGATTCGTTGTATCTGGGCTTTTTTCCCAGTAGATTCGTTGTATCTGGGCTTTTTTTCCAGTAGATTCGTTGTATCTGGGCTTTTTTTCCAGTAGATTCGTTGTATCTGGGCTTTTTTTCCAGTAGATTCGTTGTATCTGGGCTTTTTTTCCAGTAGATTCGTTGTATCTGGGCTTTTTTTCCAGTAGATTCGTTGTATCTGGGCTTTTTTTCCAGTAGATTCGTTGTATCTGGGCTTTTTTTCAGTAGATTCGTTGTATCTGGGCTTTTTTCCAGTAGATTTGTTGTATCTGGGCTTTTTTTCAGTAGATTCGTTGTATCTGGGCTTTTTTTCCCAGTAGATTCGTTGTATCTGGGCTTTTTCCCAGTAGATTCGTTGTATCTGGGCTTTTTCCCAGTAGATTCGTTGTATCTGGGCTTTTTTTCCAGTAGATTCGTTGTATCTGGGCTTTTTTTGCAGTTAGAGCTGTAGTTTTTCTAAATATTTTCTGATCTTTTTATTACTTTTCTTGGTGAGGCAAAGTGAACAAAATAAACTCCAGAGATTCTGCCGCTTCATCTTTTTTCTTCTTTTTCATTCCATCATCCTCTCGATAGGATTTCTAGAAGATATTTTTTTTAGTTTTAACACGAACAGATGTGGTGAAGCCAAAAATGATGTAACGGGAGAATTTAACTTTGCAGGCTCAGGTCACCGAAAACATCCAATGGCTTTACCGCTACAGTGTAGAGTAAAATGACCAATCTGATATTAATCCCAGTTATGGGACGGGCTTCATAGTTGTACAATCATGGAAGACATGGAGGCCTTCAGTAGGATCCTTGGCTGTCAAGACAATGCCATTGCCACATAACACTCATATGATTGATGACATGACATGGCTTTATAACTGATGGGGAGCCGCACCCCTTCAAGCCCCACTGATTCTCAGAAAGAGGGGGATGTTGTCTTTGCCTGCACAGCGGCACTCTAAGGCTATGTGCCCACGATGCAGAAATGCTCCGGCTTTTTCCTGAACGTTTCTGTATCTCCCTGGCATGCGGATTTTACATGCGTTTTTTTCAGCCAGGGACAATAGTTTGTCACGCGTTTTGCACATGCGATTTCGCATGCGGGTTGTCAAGCGCTTTCCAAGCGATTTTAGCATCACATGGAAAAGTGCTTGACAACTTAGTCACACTATATATATCCATGCAACCGGATTAGCAGGATCCCCCAACAATTTCTTAAGCAATGAGAAAATGCAGTCCCTAATGATGTCCTCTGACAATAAGCGGATCACGGACAGCAGATGCATTGGGTTCTGCATTTCTTGGAGAATGGGATGGGGCAGCTTCTGTCTTCTCAGTGATACAATCAGGAAGGAGATGCAGCGTGAGACAATCCCTGTCTACATCTTTGATCTGATCATCAATACAGAGGGCTGATTGGTGAAGACAGAGGGAAAGGCTAATAAAATTATTAAAAAAAAACTTAGTTTTTCGGCTGGCACTTCCTCTGGGGTCAGTATGCCAACCTCATTGACTTCATAGCACTTGCCAGAGTGGGCAGACATGATTTATTGCCTTTACACACGTCACCTCCACACAGGGCGATGCTGCTACGACGCCTCTGTAGTGATCAAACGTGGAGTCAAACAGCAGGGCTTTAAGAGGGCTGCCCTTTTCAATCTTGGGACTAAAACACAAAAATAAGACATCCTGTTAAGGGGGATAAAGGTAAGTAAACAGCGTTCAGTGCAGAGTGATGAATTCCAAAAGACAAAGTTTATTCCGCCATCACATAACGTTTCGACCTGTTATAGGTCTTTATCAAGTATATACAAAGACATACAGGGATACTGATCCCCTTTAAGGAAAATCAGTGGCCAGAACCCTTTAAATTCCCCTTAAATGGTCCAAAACTGAAACTGTGGGAACAGTATAATCCACTTAGGGTTCAGCAAACTTACAGTCAAGGGTTTGATAAAATTATCTACACCCTTGTGTCTCCAGAAAGCATAGCGTACGTTCACGTGCTGAAAATGCCGACCAGTGCTGGAGTGAGCGGAGGTCCGCAGCTTGTGACACTCCTGCTGTAGTGAAACTACAGGTCCCAGCAGACTGACGGTCTCTCATCAAGTTATGCTGGGAGCCGCAGTTTCACAAATAGCGCTAGAGGATCCATGTCAGAAATATGAGGCTGCCACTAGGGTTTCTCCCACAAATATGTAATCGGACGTGGAGCAGATCTGCACGTGGATGAGCCATATTCTCTATCTGTGAACATACTACTCCTTCACTCAGATTCTAAGTGGTTCTGCAGCGCATCTGTGCAGAGCAAGCTGTCAATCAAAATCCGGGCCGGGTTTACAGCCGTCACCCCTGATATAGCGAGCGGTGCTGTGATCCAAGACTGTAGCCGCTCCGTGCACAACGATGAGTGAAGGCCGGCGGCTGCAGGGAGGAAAGAAGTTAATTTTCTCCCGGTACCTACACTATCAATAAGGCGGCCGGGCAGCATTGTAACAATATTTATCTGCAGATTAACCCTATACCTGCAGGTACATAGCATTTTACAAGGTGACAGGTTCCCTTTAATAAAGAGAAGATGGATAGAGCCGCATTAGTCCGTACTCACGGTGGAAGCCTACTGACAACTTCTTGAAGAACACTTTCCACATTTGTTCCAAGCTTCCCCGACATCTAATAGAAATAAACAGAGAAATGAATTTCTTAATACAGTTTAGAACTCGGCTACAACGAATCAGAAGAAATGAAACCTGTTTGAAGCTGACAAGCAATCAAGCCCCTCCGTAAGCCACACAGAACATGGCTACTTATGTCATCTGCAGGTGATTAAAGGAACCTGTCATGCTGAAATGGTATAAGATCTGTAGGGGGTGTTGTAGAGCAGAGAAGTTGATCAGACTGATAGACATATCTGTGGGAAGAGAGTCAGCAAAACTGGCATTTTATGCAGTGAAAAGTCCTGCCGTATGTACACTAGTCCAGTGGGCGGTCCTACTAAGTGATTGACAGTTCCCTGTATGACCATGCAGGCAAAGATAGCTGTCAATCACTAGTAGGACCGCCCACTGGACTCATCTGTACAAACAGCAGGATTCCACTGAATAAATTGATACAGGAAAAACATCTATCTTTGTACCGTATTAGCCAGTAGATAGAAGAGTATTTAGATTTGAGAGTCCTCAGTGGTTGATACCATCTTTTCCGTTAGCCATTAAAAGGTAACAAATTGCAAGCTTTCCAGACTACTCAGGTCTCAGGTCTGCCTGATGAAGAAGCCTGAGTCGTCTGGAAAGCTTGCAATTTGTTACCATCTTTTCAGTTAGCCATTAAAGGTATCAACCACTGAGGACTCTCAAATCTAATGAATAAATTACAATTTATACTGAATCTTCTCCCACAAACCTATATATCATTCTGCTCAGTTTCTCATGGATAAAACCTGTACATCTGAATGGGGCTTTAATGTTGTTATTATAATCATGTAACCACAGATCACAAAATCTTTCATATTATCATTTTTTTAACACCTAAAACCCCAATGGATATTTATGTTTACTAAAGGATTCCTTTCCCATTCTTTTGGCAGCTCTTCTTTAGGTATGGACACAGACCGGCATCCGGCATAAAGACATCTGGAGACTTTTCCTTTTTCTGGGATATTGGATAATCTTCTTCATTTCTAACGCTTTAAATCTTTCAAATTCTTTCCGAAAAATGTATCATAAAGGGACTTTCTCAGGTCAGTTTTGCTTGTGGTTGTGTTACCATTATTTGTGCCAAATGTATCAAAGTGTTGCACGATGTTTGATAAATGTTTATGTAGCACTTCCATCTATCTTTATTTATTTTACTCACTTATATAGCGCCATTAATTTCACAGCACTTTACAGACATTATCATCACTGCCCCCATCGGGGCTCACAATCTACATTCCCTATCAGTATGTCTTTGGAGTGTGGGAGAAAACCGGAGAACCCGGAGGAAACCCACGCAAACACAGGGAGAACATACAAACTTCTTGCAGATGTCGTCCTTGGTGGGATTTGAACCCAATGCTAACCAATGAGCCACCGTGTATCTTTATCCACTTTTAACGTCACCCGTTGTTCTTAGACCTGTGTAGCTTACCAAGCCCAATTTCTAAAAGTTGCAAGAGTGCTGTAAAATAGGAAGCTGCACATTTTTGCGCAAAAATGACGCGTCACAAAAGTTTTTTGTTTTTTTTTAACACCAAAAATTGATGTAAATTCCTCGCTACATTGCCCCTTTTCCAGCCACATTTTGTAGAAAAAAATAAAAAGACAAGGTGCAGACAGCGGAGTTAAATTTGCCTACAGGAATGATTTTGATCTGGAGCGCATCGTACCCGGATACAGTCACTAGCGGGAACGTCAAACATCTTCTCAATTTGTTTCTCCACCCTTTCCGGATCTGCGTTCTTCAAGTCTATCTAAAAGCAAAAGTATAAATACTAATTATTTATCAAAGCTGGACAACATCTAGAAACCATAGAATAAAACTGGCATAAAATATAGTGTGAACAAGAGTTTAGGGAGAGATGTACAACTGGCCCTGGCCTATAAAAGGGATTGTGTAATCGTACAAAACTAGCAAAAAAGTAAAGTGCCCGGAAAACAAGGAACGTGCAATTTACCTCTTAGTAAAATCCTATGCTTTCTCAAGAACAGAGGAATTTTAATTTCATTTTTTTTTTAATCAAATCATTTTTATTGAAAAACTCCAACTACAAATATTCCATCTTTCAAATAACATACATGACATAGTAATTCCATAGTAAAAATATGAACAAAGTATCTGAAGTTCAATTCCCATAACCCACCCTAAACCCAAATCCCAACACTCCAGAGAGAACCATTTTCAGAGCAGTTCTAGAATAACGGACTATAGCATTCGTAGAAGGGGAAGAAGATAAAAAAGTGACTAACAAAGGGGTAGCAGCGTTTTAATGTTATCATTTACTGCTTGATGCCTGAGCCGGGGAGTGCACGCTGAAAACTGTTGCAGGCTGCTGTAATCACAGGACACAAGCAAACAGCATGGCATTTCCTATCAGCAGGGAGGAAGTAAAGGGCGACAGCAATGAAAGTCTCCTCCTACTCCGCTCCATATTGAAATGAACAGTGTGCATCCTACAAATGAGATGCATACAGCAAACAATTGATTTTCCATACATAGGTTTTGAGTTGACCACTGGATATACACATGTGTATCACTAATTACCAGAACTGGAAATCGAAAAAAAAGACGAGCAAGTTTGGGGTGAATCCTGCCTTCATTACTGCACAGCCGCTCATAGAGGGATCGGTACTAGGAACAGCAGGAGTGCCGGCGATGGTCACAGATTTACCTGCTGCGGGACTGAAGGAGTCTGATCGCGCTCGGCTCGAAGCTTTTTACCTGGTTTACGACAGGAATAATTGAAAGCTGTGCTTCAAAGGCGAGGAAGAAGTTTGCCACCATCTATTAGAAAATAGACAAACTTAGGATAGAAACAATATGAACATATACCCTGCTATAAGTAAGTAAAAAGCAATAGGAAATATATATAATATAGGGTACTTAGTAAACATGTTTATTGATTAAAAAAAAAAAAGCCATCCCACCAGCACCAAGGTGCACCCAGTCAGTTATGTGAAGTATATAATAAAATACACTTTAGTACAATATTAGTATCTTGTCCCTTTAAATCTGCAGCTACTTCTGTCACCATGGTAACTGCATTCATACTCAGCCAATAGGATTGCTCGGTTTGAATTTGAAGAAAAAAAAAAAAAAGTTCTATATGGTCAGTTTGTTCCATCTCATCTGAGTGTGAAGACAGACACCTGCGATCAGCGAGATTATAGGTATAAGACGTGATATAATATAACGGACGGAGCCACATCCCATCACACGCACTCAGCGACCACAACTGACAGGAATCAGCACATTTATCAGAGGAGAAGTCATTATTCCCCAACACATGATAAGTGACAACTTCTAGATCTGCTGGGAACCCAACTAATCCCTGCTAGTACCTCCCCAGCCACCGCTCCATTCATTCTCTATGCAGGAGAAAGCCGAGTACAGCGCCCCCCATAGAGAATGAACGGACCGGCGGCTGAACATTTGCACTTCGCTCACTTCTATCTATAAGTGCTGTTCTGCTGATTGGGTCATAGCGGCCAAACCCACCGATCTAAGAGTCATCACCTATCCAGAGATCAGTGAGAACTTGTTCCAACTAGACATCCCCTTTAATTGAAGAGATCACATATCTAACAGCCAATCCTATTCATTCCCAATCTTCCCTGTGCCCAGTAATGCCCCTGGGTATATCGCCAATATGAGCCAATCACCAAACCCTCTGCTGACTGTTCCCCATGTTTTATAGATTTTGGATCCGTTTCTACAAGAGAAGATCTCAGCGGCCACCATGGGGATGGGTTACTCTGCCAGCGATGGAGCAGGTAGTATCCACCAGCCGGTGATATCTCACCTTCCTCCATATTCTGCTCTTACATGCGTTTCTTCAGCTTTACCCCTTCCCAACAGAACCAATTGATGTTTTTTTTCTGTTTTTTCCTTGGCTTTTTCCAAGGGCTATAACTTTTTCTTGTCTGTCCACATAGTGTGAGGTCTTGTTATTTTGTAGGATGAGCGGTACTTATAAATCCCACCATTCATTTACCACATAGTACTAGAAAACGGGAAAAACATTCCAAGTGCAGTAAAAGTGCGAGGAAAAAAAAAGCCTGACCCTGTTTTTCTGGGAAGGGTTTTAACGGCGCACATAGTGTGGTGAAAATGACCTGGTAATAGGATCCTACTCCTCAGTGTGATTACAGCAACACCAAACTTCTCCAAGAGTTTTGGCAAAAGAAAAAAACTTTTTTTTGATGGTGTCACCATTTTTTCTGAGACCCGTAACATTTTCGTTTTTCGGGTTGATGGAGCTGTGTGGGGCTTATTTTTTGAAGGGCAAGAGGACTTTATTGATAACATTTTGGGACACATATGACATGGTCATCGCTTCTTACAGGGTTTTCTGTAGTATTGTGGCGAACGAAAAAAATGCAATTTTGTCTTTTTGGATTTTTTTCTGTGTTCACTGATCGTTTGTTTTTTTTTATATTTGGATAGATTGTATTTCTCTGAAAGAGACCATACCACAAATGTGTATATTTTTATTGTCTTTATTTTTAGTGGGAGGTGAGTTGAACGTGTGGGGTTTTAATATTTTAAGCTTTTTTTTTTTTTTTAATTTTCACTGCATTTGTATACATTATCTGATTGCTTGTGCTATATACAGCGATACCACAGTAATGCTCCATATAGCAAAATCACGGTCTTCTTTACAGCCCAAATGAAGCTTTATGATGACAGGCACGGAGGCTTCAGCAGACCCCCGGATGTCATAGCAGTCCATCTGCGCCCTTTGATCGCGTCACAGGAGCGCCGGTGGGCGCATGGAACGATGCATCCCAATGCCGGCGCGCTGTTAATGCTGCTGTTAGAGATTGACAGCAGCACTGAACAGGTTAACAGTGGTGGGCAGATCTTCGCTCCACTCGCAGCTCTTAGAGGCAGGTCCTGGTTGTTTGTCACAGCCATTATCTGCCATGTACAGGGCGAGCTGACTCTGCTCCATACACCCGCTACTGACTTATACCAGACATGTACGGCTGATGTTGGTAAGGAGTTAAAGCGGTTGTCCTGCTTTGGGGCCATTTGTTTTTTTTACTTTAATGCAAGTATTTGGGGCTAAAATTGATTTCTGTAATTGAGTTTCATGAAAAATGTTGCCTTCTGTAGCATCTGTGCTGCACTGTCTATTCCTGGCTGCAAAATTAGCTAACTGAGAATCTATCAGTGAGCTCCTTCTGACAGTCTTAAGGGAGAGGTTGTATATCTTTCATCTGTTTTTTTTCCTGAGTGCCTTTTAGCTGATCTATGCCCAAAGAAAACATGAAACTTGAATGTGCAGGGAAGCAATAAGTCTGTAATAACCAATGAAAAATGAAATCTAAATGTAAAAAATTACTTTTAGTAGTAAATACATGGACATAAGAAAATACACACTGCTCAAAAAAATAAAGGGAACACCTAAACAACAGAATATAACTCCAAGTAAATCAAACTTCTGTGAAATCAAACTGTCCACTTAGGAAACAACACTGATTAACAATCAATTTCACATGCTGTTGTGCAAATGGAATAGACAATAGATGGAAATTATTGGCAATTATCAAGACACACTCAAAGGAGTGGTTCTGCAGGTGGGGACCACAGACCACATCTCAGTAACAGTGCTTTCTGGCTGATGTTTTGATCAATTTTGAATGTTGGTTGTGCTTTCACACTCGTGGTAGCATGAGACGGACTCTACAACCCACAGAAGTTGCTCAGGTAGTGCAGCTCATCCAGGATGGCACATCAATGCGAGCTGTGGCAAGGAGGTTTGCTGTGTCTGTCAGCGTAGCGTCCAGAGGCTGGAGGCGTTACCAGGAGACAGGCCAGTACACCAGGAGACGTGGAGGGGGCCGTAGGATGGCAACAACCCAGCAGCAGGACTGCTACCTCCGCCTTTGTGCAAGGAGGAACAGGAGGAGCACTGCCAGAGCCCTGCAAAATGACCTCCAACAGACCACAAATGTGCATGTGTCTGCACAAACGGTTAGACACCGACTCCATGAGGGTGGTATGAGGGCCCGACGTCCACAGATGGGGGTTGTGCTCACAACCCAACACCGTGCAGGACGCTTGGCATTTGCCACAGAACACCAGGATTGGCAAAGTCGCCACTGGCTCCCTGTGCTCTTTACAGATGAAAGCAGGGTCACACTGAGCACATGTGACAGACGTGACAGAGTCTGGAGACGCCGTGGAGAGCGATCTCCTGTCTGCAACATCCTTCAGCATGACCGGTTTGGCAGTGGGTTAGTAATAGTGTGAGGTGGCATTTCTTTGGAGGGCCGCACAGCCCTCCATCTGCTCGCCGGAGGTAGCCTGACTGCCATTAGGTACAGAGATGAGATCCTCAGGCCGCTTGTGAGACCATATGCTGGTGCGGTTGGCACTGGGTTCATCCTAATGCAGAACAATGCCAGACCTCATGTGGCTGGAGTGTGTCAGCCTCATTTTGACTTGTTTTAAGGACATTACATCAAAGTTGGATCAGCCTGTAGTGTGTTTTCCACTTTAATTTTGGGGGTGACTCCAAATCCAGGCCTCCATTGGTTAATAAATTTGATTTCCATTGATGATTTTGTATGAACATTTGCTAAAGAAGAACTGCGCCCAGCGGAGCCAAGCTGAAGGAAGAGAATGGACTTGATCTGACTTCAGACATTTTTTCAAGTTTCCCCTCAGGAGGGGGCCAGTTCACTTTTTAGCTGGGTTAAAATACACTGCTCAAAAAAATAAAGGGAACACTCAAATAACACATCCTAGATCTGAATGAATGAAATATTCTCATTGAATACTTTGTTCTGTACAAAGTTGAATGTGCTGACAACAAAATCACACAAAAATCATCAATGGAAATCAAATTTATTAACCAATGGAGGCCTGGATTTGGAGTCACCCCCAAAATTAAAGTGGAAAAACACACTACAGGCTGATCCAACATTGATGTAATGTCCTTAAAACAAGTCAAAATGAGGCGCAGCATTGTGTGTGGCCTCCACGTGCCTGTATGATCTCCCTACAATGCCTGGGCATGCTCCTGATGAGGTTGCGGATGGTCTCCTGTGGGATCTCCTCCCAGACCTGGACTAAAGCATCCGCCAACTCCTGGACAGTCTGTGGTGCAATGTGATGTTGGTGGATGGAGCGAGACATGATGTCCCAGATGTGCTCAATCGGATTCAGCTCTGGGGAACAGGCGGGCCAGTCCATAGCTTCAAAGCCTTCATCTTGCAGGAACTGCTGACACACTCCAGCCACATGAGGTCTGGCATTGTCCTGCATTAGGAGGAACCCAGGGCCCACTGCACCAGCATATTGTCTCACAAGGGGCCTGAGGATCTTATCTCGGTACTTAATGGCAGTCAGGCTACCTCTGGCGAGGACATGGAGGGCTGTGCAGCCCTCCAAAGAAATGCCACTCCACACCATTACTGACCCACTGCCAAACCGGTCGTGCTGAAGGATGTTGCAGGCAGCAGATCACTCTCCACGGTGTCTCCAGACTCCGTCACGTCTGTCACATGTGCTCAGTGTGAACCTGCTTTCATCTGTGAAGAGCACAGGGAGCCAGTGGTGAGTTTGCCAATTCTGGTGTTCTGTGGCAAATGCCAAGCGTCCTGCACAGTGTTGGGCTGTGAGCACAACCCCCATCTGTGGATGTCGGGCCCTCATACCACCCTCATGGAGTCAATTCTAACCGTTTGTGCAGACACATGCACAGTTGTGGCCTGCTGGAGGTCATTATGCAGGGCTCTGGCAGTGCTCCTCCTGTTGCTTCTTGCACAAAAGCGGAGGTAGCGGTCCTACTGCTGGGTTGTTGCCCTCCTACGGCCCCCTCCACGTCTCCTGGTGTACTGGCCTGTCTCCTGGTAGCGTCTCCAGCCTCTGGACACTACGCTGACAGACACAGCAAACCTCCTTGCCACAGCTCCACAGCAAACCTCCTTGCCACAGCTCTCACAGATGTGCCATCCTGGATGACCTGCACTACCTGAGCATCTTCTGTGGGTTGTAGAGTCCGTCTCATGCTACCACGAGTGTGAAAGCACAACCAACATTGAAAAGTGACCAAAACATCAGCCAGAAAGCACTGGTACTGAGATGTGGTTTGTGATCCCCACCTGCAGAACCACTCCTTTATTGAGGATGTCTTGATAATTGCCAATAATTTCCAGCATGTGAAATTGATTGTCAATCAGTGTTGCTTCCTAAGTGGACAGTTTGATTTCAGAGAAGTTTGATTTACTTGGAGTTATATTCTATTGTTTAAGTGTTCCCTTTATTTTTTTGAGCAGTGTATATAAAAAAAAAAATTACTGCAGCTTTAATGCTATTTATTATGTCTCACCAGTAAGAACATGGCATAAGCGTAATTTAAAGGAAGAGGAGGACATTATTCACTCCAGTTTCCTGCGGCCCCTCGGGAGTATAGGTTGCTGCACGGTAGTCCGCATTCTGCGTAAAACAGGAAAAAACACTTTTACTTAGTGGGATCAGGGCAGCACGGTGGTCAGTAGTGGCACTCTGTCAGTTGAGCATTGCTCCTAATATCTGGTTGTGTTTCCTGAGAAGAGGGGACCCACCAAAGAGGAGACCCACCAAAGACGAGTTACACCGAAGAGGAGTTCCACCAAAGAGGAGTTCCACCAAAGAGGAGTTCCACCGAAGAGGAGTCCCACCGAAGAGGAGACCCACCGAAGAGGAGACCCACCGAAGAGGAGTCCCACCGAAGAGGAGACCCACCGAAGAGGAGACCCACCGAACAGAGACGAAGAGGAGTCCCACCGAAGAGGAGACCCACCAAAGAGGAGTCCCACAGAAGAGGAGTCCCACCGAAGAGGAGACCCACCAAAGAGGAGTCCCACCGAAGAGGAGTCCCACCGAAGAGGAGACCCACCGAAGAGGAGTCCCACCGAAGAGGAGACCCACCGAAGAGGAGACCCACCGAAGAGGAGTCCCACCGAAGAGGAGTCCCACCGAAGAGGAGTCCCACCGAAGAGGAGCCCCACCGAAGAGGAGCCCCACCGAAGAGGAGTCCCACCGAAGAGGAGTCCCACCGAAGAGGAGTCCCACCGAAGAGGAGACCCACCGAAGAGGAGACCCACCGAAGAGGAGACCGAAGAGGAGACCCACCGAAGAGGAGTCCCACCGAAGAGGAGTCCCACCGAAGAGGAGACCCACCGAAGAGGAGTCCCACCGTAGAGGAGACCGAAGAGGAGTCCCACCGAAGAGGAGTCCCACCGAAGAGGAGACCCACCGAAGAGGAGTCCCACCGAAGAGGAGACCCACCGAAGAGGAGACCCACCGAACAGAGACGAAGAGGAGTCCCACCGAAGAGGAGTCCCACCGAAGAGGAGTCCCACCGAAGAGGAGACCCACCAAAGAGGAGTCCCACCGAAGAGGAGTCCCACCGAAGAGGAGACCCACCGAAGAGGAGACCCACCGAAGAGGAGACCCACCGAAGAGGAGTCCCACCGAAGAGGAAACCCACCGAAGAGGAGACCCACCGAAGAGGAGTCCCACCGAAGAGGAGTCCCACCGAAGAGGAGACCGAAGAGGAGACCCACCGAAGAGGAGACCCACCGAAGAGGAGTCCCACCGAAGAGGAGACCCACCGAAGAGGAGTCCCACCGAAGAGGAGTCCCACCGAAGAGGAGACCCACTGAAGAGGAGACCCACCGAAGAGGAGACCCACTGAAGAGGAGACCCACCGAAGAGGAGTCCCACCGAAGAGGAGTCCCACCGAAGAGGAGACCCACCGAAGAGGAGTCCCACCGAAGAGTAGACCGAAGAGGAGTCCCACCGAAGAGGAGACCCACCGAAGAGGAGTCCCACCGAAGAGGAGACCCACCGAAGAGGAGACCCACCGAACAGAGACGAAGAGGAGTCCCACCGAAGAGGTGTCCCACCGAAGAGGAGTCCCACCGAAGAGGAGACCCACCAAAGAGGAGTCCCACCGAAGAGGAGTCCCACCGAAGAGGAGACCCACCGAAGATGAGACCCACCGAAGAGGAGACCAACCGAAGAGGAGTCCCACCGAAGAGGAAACCCACCGAAGAGGAGACCCACCGTAGAGGAGTCCCACCGAAGAGGAGACCCACCGAAGAGGAGTCCCACCGAAGAGGAGTCCCACCGAAGAGGAGACCCACCGAAGAGGAGTCCCACCGAAGAGGAGACCCACCGAAGAGGAGACCGAAGAGGAGACCCACCGAAGAGGAGACCCACCGAAGAGGAGTCCCACCGAAGAGGAGTCCCACCGAAGAGGAGACCCACCGAAGAGGAGTCCCACCGAAGAGGAGTCCCACCGAAGAGGAGACCAACTGAAGAGGAGACCCACTGAAGAGGAGACCGAAGAGGAGTCCCACCGAAGAGGAGTCCCACCGAAGAGGAGTCCCACCGAAGAGGAGACCCACCGAAGAGGAGTCCCACCGAAGAGGAGTCCCACCGAAGAGGAGTCCCACCGAAGAGGAGACCCACCAAAGAGGAGTCCCACCGAAGAGGAGACCCACCGAAGAGGAGTCCCACCAAAGAGGAGTCCCACCGAAGAGGAGACCCACCGAAGAGGAGACCCACCGAAGAGGAGTCCCACCGAAGAGGAGACCCACCGAAGAGGAGTCCCACCGAAGAGGAGACCCACCGAAGAGGAGACCGAAGAGAAGTCCCACCGAAGAGGAGACCCACCGAAGAGGAGTCCCACCGAAGAGGAGTCCCACCGAAGAGGGGACCCACCGAAGAGGAGTCCCACCGAAGAGGAGACCCACCGAAGAGGAGTCCCACCGAAGAGGAGTCCCACCGAAGAGGAGTCCCACCGAAGAGGAGACCCACCGAAGAGGAGACCCACCGAAGAGGAGTCCCACCGAAGAGGAGACCCACCGAAGAGGAGTCCCACCGAAGAGGAGTCCCACCGAAGAAGAGTCCCACCGAAGAGGAGTCCCACCGAAGAGGAGTCCCACCGAAGAGGAGACCCACCGAAGAGGAGATCCACCGAAGAGGAGACCGAAGAGAAGTCCCACCGAAGAGGAGACCCACCGAAGAGGAGTCCCACCGAAGAGGAGACCCACCGAAGAGGAGACCGAAGAGGAGACCCACCGAAGAGGAGACCCACCAAAGAGGAGTCCCACCGAAGAGGAGACCCACCGAAGAGGAGTCCCACCAAAGAGGAGTCCCACCGAAGAGGAGACCCACCGAAGAGGAGACCCACCGAAGAGGAGTCCCACCGAAGAGGAGACCCACCGAAGAGGAGTCCCACCGAAGAGGAGACCCACCGAAGAGGAGACCGAAGAGAAGTCCCACCGAAGAGGAGACCCACCGAAGAGGAGTCCCACCGAAGAGGAGTCCCACCGAAGAGGGGACCCACCGAAGAGGAGTCCCACCGAAGAGGAGACCCACCGAAGAGGAGTCCCACCGAAGAGGAGTCCCACCGAAGAGGAGTCCCACCGAAGAGGAGACCCACCGAAGAGGAGACCCACCGAAGAGGAGTCCCACCGAAGAGGAGACCCACCGAAGAGGAGTCCCACCGAAGAGGAGTCCCACCGAAGAAGAGTCCCACCGAAGAGGAGTCCCACCGAAGAGGAGACCCACCGAAGAGGAGATCCACCGAAGAGGAGACCGAAGAGAAGTCCCACCGAAGAGGAGACCCACCGAAGAGGAGTCCCACCGAAGAGGAGACCCACCGAAGAGGAGACCGAAGAGGAGACCCACCGAAGAGGAGTCCCACCGAAGAGGAGTCCCACCGAAGAGGGGACCCACCGAAGAGGAGTCCCACCGAAGAGGAGACCCACCGAAGAGGAGTCCCACCGAAGAGGAGTCCCACCGAAGAGGAGTCCCACCGAAGAGGAGACCCACCGAAGAGGAGACCCACCGAAGAGGAGTCCCACCGAAGAGGAGACCCACCGAAGAGGAGTCCCACCGAAGAGGAGTCCCACCGAAGAAGAGTCCCACCGAAGAGGAGTCCCACCGAAGAGGAGTCCCACCGAAGAGGAGACCCACCGAAGAGGAGATCCACCGAAGAGGAGACCGAAGAGAAGTCCCACCGAAGAGGAGACCCACCGAAGAGGAGTCCCACCGAAGAGGAGACCCACCGAAGAGGAGACCGAAGAGGAGACCCACCGAAGAGGAGTCCCACCGAAGAGGAGTCCCACCGAAGAGGAGACCGAAGAGGAGTCCCACCGAAGAGGAGTCCCACCGAAGAGGAGACCCACCGAAGAGGAGACCCACCAAAGAGGAGTCCCACCGAAGAGGAGACCCACCGAAGAGGAGACCCACCGAAGAGGAGTCCCACCGAAGAGGAGACCCACCGAAGAGGAGTCCCACCGAAGAGGAGTCCCACCGAAGAGGAGACCCACCGAAGAGGAGTCCCACCGAAGAGGAGACCCACCGAAGAGGAGACCCACCGAAGAGGAGACTGAAGAGGAGACCCACCGAAGAGGAGTCCCACCGAAGAGGAGTCCCACCGAAGAGGAGTCCCACCGAAGAGGAGACCCACCGAAGAGGAGACCCACCGAAGAGGAGTCCCACCGAAGAGGAGACCCACCGAAGAGGAGACCGAAGAGGAGTCCCACCGAAGAGGAGTCCCACCGAAGAGGAGACCCACCGAAGAGGAGTCCCACCGAAGAGGAGACCCACCGAAGAGGAGTCCCACCGAAGAGGAGTCCCACCGAAGAGGAGTCCCACCGAAGAGGAGACCCACCGAAGAGGAGACCCACCGAAGAGGAGACCCACTGAAGAGGAGTCCCACCGAAGAGGAGTCCCACCGAAGAGGAGTCCCACCGAAGAGGAGACCCACCGAAGAGGAGTCCCACCGAAGAGGAGACCGAAGAGGAGTCCCACCGAAGAGGAGACCCACCGAAGAGGAGACCCACCGAAGAGGAGACCGAAGAGGAGTCCCACCGAAGAGGAGTCCCACCGAAGAGGAGACCCACCGAAGAGGAGTCCCACCGAAGAGGAGTCCCACCGAAGAGGAGACCCACCGAAGAGGAGTCCCACCGAAGAGGAGACCGAAGAAGACAGAACTGCACCTTAAGATCCCTAGGGGGAAAGGGATGGCCAAAGGCCAGAAAAGACAACAATCGATCCTACAACAAAAAGGAAGAAGCAGAACCAGAACAACGTCCGCCATTACATCAACCGGTATTTGAGAGGAAAGAGGAACATCATGTGGACCATCCTGCTGGGACCTCTCTGCCGATAACATCATACGGCAATACCGGCTGGTAAGTATAAATCCACCAAAGTAATAATAGCAGGATAGTAGTTATATAGTGGTAGTATATGAGTATTAGTGTAATTTGAGTAATAATACTAGTGATAATAGTAAGAAAGTAATAAAATAACAATAGTAATAGTAGTAGGTAGAATAGCAGTGTGATCCAGGGTTCTAGGACTGATCGCCTTTTCTCGGGGTCAAGAAGGAATTTTTCCGCTGTGACACAAATTGGCTGAAGGTGTCCTGAGGTTTTTGCCTTCTTTTGGATCAACACTCTAGGTATAGGGTAGTATTAGTAGCAATAGGAAAGAAGAATAATACCGTAATAAGACATCAGGTTATTATTATTAATAAATATAAACTAGTTATATCTATAGAAAGAACAAAGAGTAAATAAAAATAATTATAGACGTAGTTCAATCAATACTGTAATATTAAATAGTTATAGAAAAGTTAGAGTAGTACTTTAATAAGAAAGCAGGACATAAGACAAAATATATAAAAAACTATATTAAAAACAACTGTAGTAGTACATTTAGTACAGTAATAGTAATTACATAACTAGTAACATAATTAGGTTTGATCCGGGGTCCTAGGACTGATCGTCTTTTCTCAGGGTCAAGAAGGAAATTTTTCCCTGTGACACAAATTGGCTGAAGGTGTCCTGGGGTTTCTGCCTTCTTCTGGATCAACACTGTAGGTATAGGGCAGTATTAGTAGTGATAGGAAAGAAGAATAATACTGTAATAAGATAGCACAATGTTAATAATAACCATATCAAATAGTTAGATTTATAAAAACAAATTAAAATAACTCCAGTAGTACAATAATTAGTGTAATATATAACTTGTAATAGCATTATTAGGTTTGATCCAGGGTCCTAGGACTGATCGCCTTTTCCCGGGGTCAAGAAGGAATTTTTCCCGTGACACAAATTGGCGGTAGGTGTCCTGGGGTTTTTGCCTTCTTCTGGATCAACAGCTTTAGGCATAGGGATTTTAGTAATACCATTATTAGAATCACAAGAATAATAAAAAAATTCGAATTAAATTTTTTAATTAGTTTTATAACAGTTACAATTAATTGGATTAATGCAATAATAATAAATAGTAAAAATGGTGGTAATAACAATAAAAAAAACTAGTCCCAGTTACTAAGTTAGTGTAGTGTTAGTGTAGGGACCCATCTGAAGAGGTCGCCTTGACGTTGGCAGATGGGCTCGCACAATTTGCTCAAAATGTGTGCTAAGAACCTCATATTTCTATGTACAGGAGATCTAGCAGTAATTCCATTCAGGAGATAGATATCTGTGTACACACACACTTTGTTATATACTTTTGTGCAGCACACAGGGCAGGTATACAGGTACAGGGCGAGAGTGTTACAGTGATATTATAACTCGGCCTTAAGGATAAAATGCTGACAACTACAGAACCTGGAAACACATCCGAAACTAGACCTTGTAAGTAACTGGTTCCCAGCTAGTGGTGAATATGTACAGGGCAGTCCGGTACCAGGACCCGCTCTATAGGACACATTATCATCAGGCAGGTCCTGTCAGGGCTCTTACAAGATCTGCGGCAGAAGTGTGGCTGTATAACACATTCCTGCTCCTGCCTCAGCCACCGACAGTGGAGCCAACCCTGACCCTGGCAGTTTAATCCACTGTATGACACAGTAGGGGGCTTCCACAGCATTTAGGCACTTTAGACAGGAGAGGGAGGCGCGATCATGGTGCCGATGAGTTTCTATGGCAGCCGAGATCTAACAATAGACCCCATGACGGCCATCTTACTGCTCCTATTAGACCCCGGCTGAGCAAAGGTCTATGAGGATGCCGGTGAGACTTATGTCGCCTGCTCTGCACATATTAGAAATGCCTAGGGCTGATTAGTTTTCCATTTGTAAATCTGATCCAGCAGCGCTGGGCTACCACTGACGTGATCAGGGCTATTGAGCTCCTAGATTGGGCAGAGGAGCTCAGTCTTCAGCAGGAGCTGGCCGAGGAGAGCGGAGCAACTTGCATGGGGCAGCTGCACAAGAAGTAACTCAAAAGGTGGAGATTTACCCGGAGACGTGGTGCCCGGGCTGTGATCTGCTGTGCAGGCTGCATAGTCGATGCCTCCTAGGACCCGAAATTCTGACTCGCCCCCTGGGCCGTGGGGCACGCGGAACCGGGCAATAGGGAGACTCTGGGAGTAGTAGTGGCGGCCCGGTCCCGCGGCTCAGGGTGGTCAGACCAATGGTAGTCTGCTGCTGTACTTTAGATAATGTCCGACTACGCCACCCGTGGATTGCGGTTATTAGGATTCGCCGCTGCAAGGCAGTCCGCTGGGGCTGATGTTACTCCCCACGGGAAGAGTGCGGCCCCAGGGCAGTGTAGTGGATGGTGGGAGTAATGGTAGTGAGAGTCCCAGTACCGGTAGTGCTGGAGGAGCGAAAGAGCACACAAACAACGTCCAATGTCTTTTACTCACAGTTCAGGTACTCCGGGTCACTTCTGTGCACGTAGTGACCGCCCGAGCCGTGCTGCGTCCACCAGGTGAGGGGCTCGGTCAACTCCCAGGCAGCTCAGGAATATGGCACAGGACCCCCTTCTTTCCTTTCTCTGGCCTGCCTCACCAGTGACCCACTTCTGTCCAGCTGCCGCGGACTTGTGCGGTTAAACGTGGGCCCCGTCCTCCGCTGTCCTATATGGTGCCTTCCTAGCAGGTTTGATGAGGTGTCGCACCAATAAATGATCACGACGACCGGTCTTTGGCTGAAGGTTGTTTCTCCTCCACCAACTTGGGATCCGGTACCCTTAATCTGCCTGACCCTTCACCCTGGATTCTCATGGGTTCTTAGGGTCCCTTCCACCTTCTTGTTCCTGAGCCCTTCTGTTTCTCTGTCTCTCCTCCGTCTTTCCTGTTCCTTCTTCTCCTCCCTTCTCATGGAGCTGGGCTCAGGTGGCACCACAGCTCCCCTTCACTTCCTCCTCGGCCTCTCACTAGGCCCTCCTGGAGTAGAGCTCCTACAGAGCCTATACTCCCTGTCTTCTCCTCTCTGGACAGAACCTAGATCTAAGATGGTGCCCACCTTTTATACCTCCCTCTGACCATGAGCCCAGGTGACCAGCAACCAATGGGCTCCTACCTACACTCAGGAACCAACCCCTATCTGCCCCTACAGCACTGGGTGTTCCACCGCCCTCCCCACTCCAGGCAGGGACATAATCGGTCGTGCCTGCACTACTGTCTAGTGGGAGCACCGTTGAGCTGTCCCTCGGAAATGGGGTGTGTGTGCTGCATGCAGCTAACTGAGCCCTGGTCCACACTCCATCCTTACCCGGGAGTGGAATATCACACCTCTGGCAGAGGTGCAATACCCCTGTAGCGGCCGAACCCTCGGGGCGCTACACTTCACCCCTAACAGGCACAGCAGAGCTCGGACGGCTGCAAGTGAACGGAGAACGGCTGATTAGTAACTGCTGCGTCTCCTGCAGCTCAGATAAGAGCCGTACAGAGCGGGGGCTCAGTAATGATGAATACGGGAAGTGTCCGCCCCTCACATATCCTATATGCGGCCTCCAGAGGTAAAGTCTCCCCTGTAACCAGCGCCTTCTCCCACCTTCTCTGCTGGCATGCTCCATTGCTTAAAGGGGATGTCTGAAGAAAACAAGTTATCACTTATCCACAGGCTCGGTGATCACTTACTGATCGTGGGGGTCTGACCGCTGCGAACCATCGTCTGATCGGGAAGGAGTGGAAAGTCAGGATTCAACTGCAGCTCCATTCATTCTCTATGGGGCTCCAGAAAAGCCGAGCTCAGGGCTTGAATGCCACATAGGGAAGGAATGGAGCGGATCCTGGAGTAATAACATGTCCTCCTCTCCTCAGCTTTCTGTCTGTGTAAGTGGCTCAGCCCTTGTCTCCCCTTCTGCACCGGCTTCTGTACTGGTCCCTGTAGACTTTCTCCTATGAGGAAGAGGAACCCCTCTGCCCTTCTGCTCTCAGTCCTCTGCGGCTTTTCCCCATCGCTCAGTGCAGCCATTATATATAATAAGGATCATTCTTGTCCGGCTTTCATCCCGCCCAGCTGACAAGGTAATAAACATGTGAGGTGGAAGGTTCACAATTATTAGATGTGTTGTGAAAAGTCTCCACAGCAAATTCAGAGAAAACTGCAGGGTGACCGCTTGTGAAACCAGCACAAAATCCAGCGGACAGCGCCTCCCTGCCCCCCGCCGGTCTCTGTATCCTGGCATTCAGCTATTCCATTTGGTGCTTATTCAGGGAGGAAAATAAAAATGTGATGTTCTTACACAGACGCCTGAAGACGCGACGTTCGCTGCGGTGACACCCAGCTGCGCTTGGTATCACAGATCCTAGAAGTGTGCATTGATGGATTCCTCCACAAGAGGCCCTCATAAGCATTTTACGCGCCCCTGGGCCTGTGTCGCGCTGCGTTGCGCATGCGGGAGCTTACCCGGAGCCGGATCTCTTGAGGGTTGTAGTCTCGTGGCGGTGATCCGGTCCGTGCCCAGGGAGTCAGACTAAGTGGCGCTGTATTAGCGGTAGATGTTGGACGACTACGCCACCCGTTGAGTACAGCTAAGGAGCTGCTGCTGCAGGGCAGACCGCTGAGGCCGGTGGTAGGATTGTGCAGCGTGATAGTATAACCCCCAACGGGAGGGGTATGGCCTCAGGGCAGCCGACGTGGATGATGGGGGTAGCAGGAACCACTCAGACGGTACGGTGTAGTTCAGGGTCTTTACTGGTGACAACGATAGACCCTCCCGGAGTACTGGCTAGCGATTGGGGCCTGGTCAGTCCTTGAGCAGATGGGATCTCCCCTGGCCAGGCGGAGTTGTAGGCCTCCCAAACTAACGATACTCTTCTGGCTACCTTGCTAGAAGCGGGTATAAGTAGCCCACGTCCCTGAGTGTACCGTGTGGTGCTCACCCGTATGGCCGGTGACTCGGGGCCTTCTAGTAGCTTCCGCTCCACGACGGCGGTGCTGGTCCCACGCGTGTGACCGTGCCTTCGGGTTTCTGGGCCAGAGGACCTGCAATCCCCTGCCGGTCGGTTTCTGCTGCTGGATAGGAGTTAGTCCCCACAGCCTCGGACTCCGGGTCCGGTGATAACTTCTCAGTCAGGGCGAGCTCTGCAGCTGCCAGCCCCTGACTCCTTGTAGCACTGCTCCCACAGAGCTCCTGATGTTCTTTCCTATATCTGCTTCTCTTCTCTGTCTCTACTTCTTCTCTACTCACTAACCCTGCCTCAGCCCTAGGTTTATATATAGGGGAAGTTCTTCCCCTCCCAGGACTGGGCAGGAGGTGTTGGATGCACAGGATCCCTGACCAAGAGACGTCCCACCTGCTCTCAGACATAACATTGCCGTTACTGTGGAAACCAGACCCCCCTAGTGAAATTTAGTACTCAGGGACTAAACATATTTTTAGAAAAACATAACAAGGTATAAACAATAATAATACAATAAGAAAAACACATAAAGATGGTTACGGCGTGTCCGCAACCGGGTGCAGTCTTTGAAGAAAAGCAAGGTGTCCATTTCACCAAAACAGGGAGACGTAACCAGGTAGGGGTCTGTCCTGCCCCGAGTCCTTAACAGTCTTTAGTCCATTCCTAGGTTACGCTCCAACCATGTACAAGGATTCCTGGTAAATCCACCAAGGACTCCTATAAATAACTAGAAACACATAATTATACACAAGCAACAAGAAAAACAGGTAACCACAAATAAAACAATTTATACACTTCAAATCCTCCAACGTGCGGGTAACTGGCCTCTAGTGGCCCTAGTGGACCTACGGAGCTGACTGTCTAGCCCTGAACTACAGGGTGTAGGAGCTGTCAAGGGTAAACTGGGCAGCTGTCTATCGGCTCTTTGGCTCACTAGGGGTACGGCAGGCTCACTATAAGCAGAGGGTTGATCCTCCTGTTCTGCTTGTGTGGAGTCTTCTGCCTCCTGGACCGGCTGCTCTTCCAGCTCTACCTGTTGCTCCGTAGGCACTTGGGATGCTGGTTGGAGGAACGTGAGGACGGGTACCACAACTGAACCATTGACTTGAGTCCAGGACCGAGGGAAGTCTCCGAGCACAGTACTAACCATATCTTCCCTTTCCTCTACGGGTCGATGGTCTTCTTGTTCCTCTTCAGGGTTCCGTAGCTGTTCAGGACACTTCTTCAGGTGATCCCGGGATACAATGGCTATGGTCTCCCCTCCGTCTTTACTGATGGTACAGACTTTCGGGTTCTCGTGGCTTGAGGGCAGTACGGTGTACGGGTCCTTCTCCCACTGGTCGTCCAACTTGTGGAGCCGTCTTTTCCTCTTCAAGACCTGCTCTCCGGGTACCAGGGGAACAGCGGGAGCATACTGGTTGTAAGTTTTCTCTTGTCTTTCCCTAGCCTGACAGAGACTTCGCTCCACGCTCTCCTGTACTTTCCGGTACTGCTGCTGCCTCTCTGTGTCCCAGTCTGCTTCTTGTGAAGTGTCCTCGGGTGTCAGGACTCCCATTTCCAGGTCAACAGGTAACTTACCAGGTCTCGCCCTCATTAGGTAAGCCGGGGTACAGTTGGTGGAACCTATCGGGATGTGGTTGTATAGGTCCACTAGATCGGGCAGCTTCTCAGGCCACAGACTGTGTTCTTCCAGGGGCAACGTTTTCAGGGGATCCATTACCACCTGGTTCATTTTCTCACAAAGTCCATTAGTTTGCGGATGATAGGGTGTCGTCCTTATCTTCCGGCAGCCATACAGATTGCAGAATTCCCGGAAGACCTCCGCTTCAAAGGCAGGTCCCTGGTCCGTCAGCACTTGGTCCGGGTACCCGTGTGGACGGCAGAAGTGCTGCTGGAAGGCTCTAGCTGCTGTTTGAGCCGTTAAGTCCTTAACGGGGACGACAACCAAGAACCGGGAGTAATGATCCACAATGGTTAACGCGTAGACGTAGCCACTTCTGCTTGGGGTCAGTTTTACATGATCCAAGGCTACCAGTTCCAACGGCTGCCGGGTGACGATGGACTGCAGGGGAGTCTTCTGGCTGGCACGGTCCTTCCTTCTTAGGTTGCACGGGCCACAGTCTCTGCACCACCTCTCGATGGTTCCCCTCATGCCTACCCAGTGGAACCGCCCACGCAGCAGGAACTCCAGCTTCTTCCATCCGAAGTGTCCAGCCCCGTCGTGGTATGCTTCCATCACCATGGCTGCGTCTCTCCGTGGCACCACTACTTGCCAGATTAGTTCATGCGTCCGGGAGTTAACCATTCTGCGGCACAACTTCCCCTTGTAAAGGAACAGTCGACTCTTCTCAGCCCACAGTTGCTTGGCTTCCTCCGGAGCGTCTGGGTCAAGGCGAGCCTCTGGCCGAGTCAGCATCTCCTTCACCAGCCGGACGGCAGGGTCACTGTCTTGCGTTTCCTTCCAGTTGTAGTGAGGTAAGGGGTTAAACATAGCGGCTTGCTTACTCCTTACCCGATGGGAATACTGGATAGTCCCATGACGGTGGAACGCGGGGAGTTCGACTTCTTCCAGTCCCTCTGGATCTTCTCCCACGTCCGGTAGGTTTGGCATCCTGGACAGGGCGTCCGCGTTGGTATTGGAGCGTCCTGCCCGGTATTTGATTGTGAACTCGTAGTTGGACAGACGGGCCATCCATCTCTGCTCTAGGGCACCGAGTCTTGCAGTGTCCAGGTGTGTCAACGGGTTGTTATCCGTGTACACGGTGAACCGGGAAGAAGCGAGGTAGTGCTTAAAGCGTTCGGTGACTGCCCACACCACTGCCAGGAACTCTAGCTTAAATGAGCTATAATTCTCAGGGTTTCTTTCGGTGGGTCGCAGTTTTCGGCTGGCGTAAGCGATTACTCGATCTTTCCCCTGCTGGATCTGGGACAGCACGGCTCTTAGCCCGATGTTACTTGCGTCGGTGTAGAGGATAAAGGGCTGGCTGTAATCAGGGTACGCCAGGATTTCATCCCCCGTGAGGGCCATCTTCAGCTGGCGGAAGGACTCTTCTTCTAACTTCTCCCATCTGAAGGGTGGCTTCTGGTTCTTGGCCTTCCGGGACTGGCCTATCAGGAGGTCCTGCATAGGAGCTGCCTTTTTGGTGAAACCGGGGATGAATCTGCGGTAATAGCCTACCAACCCGAGGAACTGCCGCACTTCCTTTACACTGGAGGGACTTGGCCATTCCTTAATTGCGGTGATCTTATCAGGGTCGGGAGCCACTCCATCAGCGCTCACCACGTGTCCCAGGTACTGCACCTTTGGTTTCAGGAGGTGACACTTGGAGGGTTTCACCTTTAGGCCGTAGCTTGCCAGAGCTTCGAACACTTCCGCCAGGTGTTTCAGGTGGTCCTCATACGTCTTGGAATATACGATGACATCGTCCAGGTACAACAGGACCGTCTCAAAGTTTCTGTGGCCCAGACAACACTCCATTAATCGTTGGAAGGTTCCTGGTGCATTGCAGAGTCCGAACGGCATGCAGGTAAACTCGCTAAGTCCCATCGGGGTGGTGAATGCGGTCTTCTCCCGGTCCGCCTCTGCTACAGGAACCTGCCAGTACCGACTAGTGAGATCCAAGGTAGAGAAGAAGTTAGCAGATCTTAAAGCAGCCAAAGACTCCTCTATCCTTGGTAAGGGGTACGCATCCTTGTGTGTGATACGGTTGATTTTCCGGTAATCTACACACATCCTCATGGTGTTGTCTTTCTTTTTGACTAAGACTAGTGGAGCTGCCCAGGGGCTACAGCTATCCCTGATCACCCCAGCCTCCTTCATGTCTCTAAGCATCCCCTTGGCGTGTTGGTAGTGTGCAGGGGGTACGGGTCGATACCTCTCTTTTATGGGAGGATGGTCTCCCGTGGGGATGTGGTGTTCTACCCCCTTGACTCGCCCGAAGTCTAACGGGTGTTTACTAAACACTCTCTCGTACTCTTGCACCACCCGATAGACTCCCTGTTTCTGGTGTGAGGGAGTGGAGTCAGTACCCAAATGTAGTTGCTGACGCCAGTCCTCCATTGTTTTCTGAGAGCCGTTACCTTCCTCCGGGGAAGATGGAGGCAAGGGTTCTACGGACTGTATGGAATCTTGATTGATGGTATACAATTTGGCTAGCGTGGCATACCGGGGCAGGTACACTTCCCTCTTCCCGATATTTATTATGCGAACGGGCACCCTCCCATGGCGTACATTGACCACCCCCCGTGCTGTCAAAATGGTGGGCCTACTGTCTGAGTAAACTGGTTCTACCATTGCCTGGTAATCTCTACCTCTCAGACCAATAGCTGCCCGGCACCAAATCATCATTTCACTTTTCGGGGGCATGGCAATAGGGAAAGGGTCACACATTCGCACGCTACCAATCTCACCACCGGAGAGTTCTAGCTGTTGCCGTCGCATCAGTGCCCGGATCTCTTTCTGGAGCACTCGCTGCTGGCCGGAGCTGGCGTTCTTGGCAACCTGCTGTAAAAGGAAAATCACCTCTGCAAGACAATTTTCAATTACATTAGTTCCTAGAGTTATCTTTGGGTGACTCTCGTGTTTGTCAATGTCTACAATGATCAGTCCCTGTGCTGCCAGTTCGACTCTACCGATTTTAATGGTCACCTCTTTAAATCCAATCTGTGGCACGGGCTGACCATTGCTGGCGATGATACTCAAGTCGTCGTCAGGGTAGCGGGTGATATCCGAGTCATTCCAGTACTGCTTGAAGAGCACGTACGGGATGGTGGTGACCTGTGACCCGGTGTCCAGTAGGGCACTCATAGGAATGCCATCCAGTACCACGGGTAAGACTGGACGTCCTCCCACATATTTGTCGCGCCAGTTCGATGGGCCTGGTGATCTTTTTCCTGGGGGTTGGCCCTCTACCCCAGGTTGTGCCAGTTTAAAGGACAGTACCTTGCCATATGTCCGGGTTGATTGCAGCGGCGGCAGATGGGTCGTCCGTCCTCGTTGTATCGGTCGCTGGGTCTTCCTCTGGCCGGTGGGGTCCTCCTTGGTCGACGCCACGGGATGTCCTCCGGTCCGGATGCCAGCTGGATCTTCCCTGGAGTGGAAACCTGTAAAGACTGCACAGTTCGGGTTAGCGCAGCAACGCTTTTAGCTAGCTCTTGGACCTGATGGCGCAGGTCTGGAGCCGGGTCATTGTTCAAAGCCTGCGCATCAGCTCCCACAGGCCCTGCCGACAAGGGCGCCGCCTCCTGGTGGTAAGTGGTAGTGGGGCGTCTGGGGGTCACAACGCCACCTGGTGCCGGTTCTCGAAGCACCCGGATGGCTCTGTCCTTGAACTGTGCAAATCCCAGATGAGGGTCCTGTAAGGCCATTGCCCGCAACTGGGTTCGGTGGGCATTGCAATATAAACCCTCTATAAATTGTTCAGTCAACAGCCTGTCCTCGTCTCCCACGCCGTCAGGGTCGGTCTGCTTAATGGCTCTCAGGGCCTCTTGTAGGTTCAGGGCATAGTCCCTTATACTCTCATGTGCCTGCTGTTTGCACCCGTAGAATCTAAGCTTGATCTCGGCTGAGGTGCGGGTATCAAAGGTGTCCCTCAGCCGGGTTAGTATCCCTGCGACAGTCCTCCCCCCAGGTGGCCAGGACTTTACCTCCCTTTGGGCTGCTCCGGTTAATTGGGCCACCAGGATGCTCACTTTTTGCTCCTCTGTGAGGGGGTACACCTGGAAGAGGCTATCCAGCTTTTCTCTAAAGTCATGCAGGGTATCTGACTCCCCTGAGTACTGGGGTAGCCAGGCTGCCCCCGGGATATAGGGCATGGTGAAAGGCATGACCGCAACAGCGGTGGCGCTGGCGGGGGTTGAAGCGGTGAAGCTCTCCTCCGTATCCGACATCCTTCTCCCCCCTAGTGGACCGTGGCCTACCTTGCGATGATCCTCTTCCGTAGGCCGCGGCTCCGCAGTGGATCGTCAGGGTTGAGGACCTTCCGTCGCGCTCCTGTGACGTCGGCGTCTGCTGGGCTCCTTCCAGGACCTTACGCAACGTCCGGACGTGAGGCGGGGCTTCAGTTCTCGCGCGCTTTCGGAGTCCACGCCCCTCTTCTTCCCGCGCGGCGTCCTCAAGATGGCGTCCAATGGCGGGAAAACTCCACGTATGGCGGGAAGAAGGCCGAAGATGGCGCCGGATGGCGGGAAAACTCCACCGATGGCGGGAAGGAAGCGGAAGATGGCGCCGGATGGCGGGAATCTTCACCACAGGTAAGTTTGAACAGTCTTTTTCAGGCACGCAGTACCCGGTGGTTGCGGGCACGAAATCCTGCCGACTACGCCAAAAGTTGACGCGCCCCTGGGCCTGTGTCACGCTGCGTTGCTCATGCGGGAGCTTACCCGGAGCTGGATCTCTTGAGGGTTGTAGTCTCGTGGCGGTGATCCGGTCCGTGCCCAGGTAGTCAGACTAAGTGGCGCTGTATTAGCGGTAGATGTTGGACGACTACGCCACCCGTTGAGTACAGCTAAGGAGCTGCTGCTGCAGGGCAGACCGCTGAGGCCGGTGGTAGGATTGTGCAGCGTGATAGTATAACCCCCAACGGGAGGGGTATGGCCTCAGGGCAGCCAACGTGGATGATGGGGGTAGCAGGAACCACTCAGAGACGGTACGGTGTAGTTCAGGGTCTTTACTGGTGACAACGATAGACCCTCCCGGAGTACTGGCTAGCGATTGGGGCCTGGTCAGTCCTTGAGCAGATGGGATCTCCCCTGGCCAGGCGGAGTTGTAGGCCTCCCAAACTAACGATACTCTTCTGGCTACCTTGCTAGAAGCGGGTATAAGTAGCCCACGTCCCTGAGTGTACCGTGTGGTGCTCACCCGTATGGCCGGTGACTTGGGGCCTTCTAGTAGCTTCTGCTCCACGACGGCGGTGCTGGTCCCACGCGTGTGACCGTGCCTTCGGGTTTCTGGGCCAGAGGACCTGCAATCCCCTGCTGGTCGGTTTCTGCTGCTGGATAGGAGTTAGTCCCCACAGCCTCGGACTCCGGGTCCGGTGATAACTTCTCAGTCAGGGCGAGCTCTGCAGCTGCCAGCCCCTGACTCCTTGTAGCACTGCTCCCACAGAGCTCCTGATGTTCTTTCCTATATCTGCTTCTCTTCTCTGTCTCTACTTCTTCTCTACTCACTAACCCTGCCTCAGCCCTAGGTTTATATATAGGGGAAGTTCTTCCCCTCCCAGGACTGGGCAGGAGGTGTGGCATGCACAGGATCCCTGACCAAGAGACCTCCCACCTGCTCTCAGACATAACATTGCCGTTACTGTGGAAACCAGACCCCTGGGGTGCCACACATTCACACACCTCCACCTTCCACCTCAGACCACCAGAGGGAGACCGTTAGGGATATATAAAGGGAAGGTGGAGCCAGGCAGCCCAGAAAGTGATTCAGCAGTTTCCTGCTCAGACACAGAAGGACTCAGTTCAGTCGAGCCAGAGCCTAGCAGTTCCTGCAGAAAGAGTTCAGAACAGTCTGTAGAGTGATTCCAGAAAAACAACCTGGCACTCAGAAGACTCATGGGTTCTTTTAGTGATTTTTAATAAAGTAATGTAGTAAATAACAAATAAACAGACGTTTCGGTCACAATAGACCTTCATCGGTGTACGGTTTTATTAAAGGCGTGATGCATTTGGGCCGCTGTCTGTACAAATTTGTAAACCGTTGCTTGCGGTAGGTACTTAAAGGTAATGGCCTGGTCGGTGCCGTAGGCCGTAGGAGAAAATGAATAACCAGAGGCAGTAGCCCGCTAGGAAGTTGTATGCTGAATTGTAAAGGACGCAGGACGCGGTATCCACCGTTTGTCCAGAAGGTACTGAAGTGACTACCGTGTCCGTCCCCGTTCTTGCTCTGACCCGGCTGGGTCTCGCCTGTCCTGCATTCCCCTTGCATACGCTGCCCTGAGGCCTAGATCCACCTGTGGGGAGCTATACCATCGAGCTGCCTTATCACCGGCCTCAGTGGACTGCCGCAGCGCTGGTGATTATCATCAGAAACCACAGGTGGCGTCACAAACTTTCATAAAATGAACAAACAACCACCCTTTTAAAGAGTGACCCCAGGGTACGGGCCCAGGAGCCGACCACCGCGACATCCCCAAGGCCAGGCAAAGGCCCGGGTACCGAGTCATCCCCATCCCCTGGGCTGGTCACTGCTTTTCATCATCCATGTTGGGCTGTTGTACGACGTGTGGACTACTCTGCTTGTTGGATTCTTGCATTACCACAAACACTGCCTTTATTTTGTGATTTCTGTGCCGCTTCCCATTTCTATTGGCAGCGTGATATACCAGCACGTGAGGGCTGCCACAATCATGTGTCAATAGGTTATTGATGGAGGCCGTGATACAGAGACCGTCCTGGACCAGGGAGGAGTTGGTACAGAAGCACCTAGAGAGGGGGGTACAGGGACTTCATTTCAATTTTAAAACTTAGCTGGATTGTGTTTAGCTACAAGACTGGAAAGAAAAATAGAAAAAAAAAATTAAGACTTTATTATTTGGCAAAATCGTCCATCAGAGGTTTGGCCACTACCAAAAAGTTTTTGATGAACTTACAGTAGCAGCTGGCGAAACCCAAAAAACTTTGTAACGCCTTTAAGTCCTGAATATAATACCAATCCAGTACCGTCCGGACTTTTGCCAGATCCATGCAAAAACAGTGAATGATAAGAAATAACCCAAAAAAGGGACCTCCTGAATGGAGAACATAAATTATTTGTCAAACCAGAGAAATGTATTATCTTTGAGTATCTGTAAGACCTGCCTGACATGTACCTGATGTGATACGAGGTGAATAAATTAGACTGTGGGGACCCCCAACGAAACCCCGACGCTCAGCCCCCCTACCGCCACCCCTTCCTTAACAATACAATAATATAACTCTTACAACTGGATGGGTGAGGATCGGTCACAGCTTTATTAACTCTTTAACTCATTCCACTAGAAAGGCATTTTATTTCCAAAAATAATTCCGCTTGTTGCAGCATGCCCTGTGTCTCCACACCGGCAAGTTGGCCAACAAGAGTAACTTTCCAACATGTCCTTTCTATTTCAGGCCAAGGAGGATCCTGCGTACTCGTATGCAGGACTCAGACCCCCACCCATCATCATTAACGCTTGCTCCACTCCGTCCTGGAGTCCTGACAGGAATATGTCCAGTCCAATATCCGTTAAATGAACACCGTCGGGCCGTATGAGGCCAGCTTTATCTCCTTCCAGTTCTCGGTGTCTTATCACTACACCACCTCTTTCCTTTAAAAATCTTGCCATCCGAATATTTATTAGCCGCCTTGTCCGTTCGATGGCTGCACTGTCTCGCGCACCTCACCATACCGTTCTCAGTGTCTAGCTTCATTATTGCCATTAGTTCTGCGCTCTTGTAATGACCGAAGTCGTTTCCCCCAGCGTGTATAACTAAGATAACCGGACCTGTTGCTTCTCTCCCTATGTTGATTACCTCCATTAGTACCTGTGGCCATCGCAGGCCTCTAATACCTCTCCAGTTGAAATATGTGTCATGAAACCCCATATTCCTCCCGCCTGGGCGGACTGTCGCCCTTTTTTCTGCCCAGTATATGTACGAGTGGCCTATCACCCACACTGTTGGCTTATCGTCACCTATAAAAGACTAATTCGCTTATGCGTAGTGCCCTGAAAAAGGCGATCACAAATGCAGTAGACAGTAGTGTTGCTTCAAATTGTGAGTGGCATGTTAATGGTGTTAGGGATATGATTTTTGAGAGCAGATTTAGTGACACAGGACGTCTGCACTCCTGACTTGGCTGACCTCTTTTCCACCCTTTTAAGGCTTGACTGATGATGAATCTTTTTGTCACATCTCCCCAATTCAGTAGTTGGAAATGAAATGCTACTCCGGTCCGCCACCGCTGCGCTGACGCCCCTGATATGCCCCTCATCATTAGCTGGTGGAGAAATTCTATGGTTACATCTAGTCTGGCTTGTTCACATTGGTTAACCCGTCTGCCTGCTACTAGTCGTATCCAGTCTTCCCATGCCTTACCGTATGCTTTCCATGTTGATGGGGCGACTGACGCTCTGATTAATGGCATCAGCTGTTCGCCACTAGATCCCATAGGGAGGGTGGGCAACTGGTGCCCGACGGGTGGGCGTTGGGGAGGAGCTCTCTGAAAACCTGCCAATTGAATTGTGATAAAGCGTTAGCAGCAGCGTTAGATCCCCCCTCCACATTGTGGCTAGCGCGGACCCATACGTTGTGTTTTAGGCACAGGAATGCTAGCCGGCGTAGTAGGCCTAGCACTGGGAGAAACGATGATGCCATCTTATTAATGCAGTGCGCTAGGCTGGTGTTATTTGTTATGAAGCGTATATTTTTGTTCGCTAGGTACGTGCCCCATATTTCTATGGCTACCACTATTGGGAAGAGTTCCAGGAGTGTCTGTTTTTTTGTTAACCCTTGTTCAGACCAATACGGAGGCCATAAGCCTGTGCACCACTAGTTATCTAGTATCGCTGCATATCCGCCCGCCTCTGCTGCCCCGGTGAATAATTTTAGTTCAATGTTGGACTGTTCTGCTGACATAAATAACGTGTGACCATTGAATGATTGTAAGAAGGTTTTCCACACCTCTAAGTCCGCCCGAAGCTGCCTGCTGATTCTGATTCTATGACTCGGTTTTAATGCACGTTTTGTTGCAAGGGATAAACGACGAGAGAAAACCCTTCCGACTGGCATCACCCGGCTCGCGAACACGAGGAGACCTAGTAACACTTGCATCTGTTGTAGTGTTACTTTCCGTACTGTGCAAAATCCCTCGATGAGGTGCAGTGTTTTTTGTATTTTTTCTGTTGGGAGGTGGAATAACCTTGCTGTGGTGTCGATTTCGATGCCTAAGAACGATAGCTTTGTTGTGGGGCCTATGTTTTTTGTAGGGCACAATGGGACTCCAAACCGTTAAAAGATGTTTGTGAATTCGTTAAGTAATGATTGGCATTGATTTGAGTCTTTGGGTCCGACGAATAGGAAGTCATCTAGGTAATGTGTGACGGACCTATTGCCGGTTTTGTACCTCAACACCCATTCTAGGAAGGAACTGAATAGTTCGAAGTAATAACAGATATTGAACAACCCATTGGGAGGCAAGTGTCGTAGAAGTATTCATTGTCCACTTGGCATCCCAGCAGGTGGTAGCAATTTGGGTGCACCGGTAGTAGGCGAAAGGCGGATTCTATGTCGGATTTAGCGAGCAGCACTCCGGGCCCCGCATCGCGTACTAACATTACTGCTCTGTCGAAAGACGCGTAGGAGACCGAGGCGTCTTCAGACGAAATACCGTCATTTACAGACTCTCCTTTTGGGTAAGATAAATGATGGATAAGCCGGAATGAACCTGGCTCTTTTTTGGGGATTATTCCCAGAGGGGAAACTCTTATGTTACTGAATGGTGGGGTTGGGAAAGGGCCCGCCACTCTGCCTAGAGCTACTTCTTTTTGTATTTTTTGCCTAAGTATTTCAGGGTGCTCTTTTGCAGATTTAAGGTTATTTGCAAAGGTGGGTGATTTATTAAGTTTGAAAGGGAGGAAAAAACTGTATGTGAAACCAAAACGTAACTGCCCCGCTGCGTCTTTCTTAGGATATTGGTCTAGCCAGGGGCCCATCGCGTTTACGCTCACCGGGGTCCTTGGATTCTGACTGTGGGAGTTTAATTGATAATTTGCTTGCGGGATGAGAACATCTTGCCGCGGGGTGGGCTGCACCCCAGGCTGAGCATTCATGTTTGTATCTGCATAAGGCGCAGAAACGACAGCGTCCCTCATTGTACTGCCAGCAGGCCCCTGGTCTGCGTACTACCACTGAATTTTGGCCTGCTGTTGCCTGTTGTCCAGTAGCCGTTGTTGGAAAGGGATGGTGTTTCTGTAACAGCATTAATCGCAACCATATGTCTGTAGCTTTTACCCCCCAGCCTAGCTGTGGTTGCAGGGCCAACCGCCTCCGGAACTCTTCATCGTAGCGCCACCATGCTGAACCGCCGTGGGCTTTGTACGAGTTATACACCGTATCCTGGTATATGAATAGTTCTGAGCAGCGTTCCGGATGCTTTTGGCCCATGATGCAACCCAGCACTGGAAACGCCTGTAACCAGTTACTCATTGTCTTCGCGACCTTTTGTCTATTTCTGTTGAATGGTCTGTCGACTATCCTTTTCTCTTTGTCTATAGTATGTTGGTCAGCGGTTACAAGTGCCCAAATGTCGATGTAGTCATTATTCCATATTTTAATTCTGGTTTCCTTGTCTATGTGTGAGCCCAATGGGCTTATCCTGCAAAAGAATGCGTCCTTGTGTACGCTGGCTAATGGTGGAGTTGTTTTAGTAGAATTATGTATAGCGCCTGGTGGCACGGATAGTTGTTCGACTATGGCCTTAAGGGCCGCTATTAAGTTGGTGTTACTATTTCCCATTTCAGTTATACTTATATTGCACGCACCCATTCCTGCGGCTGGAGGAGGGACTCCGATGTGTGGAGGGACTCTGACACCAGTCTCGCTCGGGGTGAGCGGCGTGCCTCTGCTCTTAGACCTGCGTGAAATCGTTGTATCGTGCAGACTGTAAGCTCTGGAGGGTGCCATTGTATCGTTTCTGTCCCCCGGAGGACGGGATCGTTGGGGCTCGACATCTCTGATGCAGAGGATGGTGAGCGCCACCTTGAGGACCGCGACCTGTGACCCCTCCTGTGGGATGCCGATCTCCACTTTGCTTGTGACGACCGCTTCCTTCGCCGGTGACTTGTGTGCGATGGCGTAGATCTGTCGTCGGAGGAACTACAGCGAGTTCACCTAGAGTGAGTACGCCTGGAGTCTCTGTGTCCCTAAGGGTGTATGGGGGGTTCTGCGCAGTTTACATGTGTCCCGCCGGGACATGTCGGTGCTATTTGTGGCCAGGGCGATGGTATAATGGAGTCAAGCACGTGCGTCGCTGCGCTATTATAGGGGTATATGGGGGAGGCGAGGATGGTCGCTGAAGTGTTTAGGCTCCGCATCGTGTCCATCAGGGGGGTATTGATACTGTGACTGGGCGCTGGATGGGCTGCGGTGATTACAGGGGCCGCAATGTCCCCAGGATGTGTAGTGTCACGTGTTCTGTTTTGGGAACTTTTTCTTTTATTTTTAATAGGAGTTTTTCTGTGGGGGATTGTTTGGGGGGGAAGCAGAGCACAGCCCCCGGCAGAGGATTCCTGTCCGGAGCTCTGCTCTGCCACAGCCCCTGCTGTGTGTTGAGGGGGCAGGGAATGGTTACTAAGTGGCCCGCAGCTTCTTCTGTGAGGCTTCGGGGTGCTGTGCCTAAAGCGCTCTGGAGGACGGGAGTGCCTGCTGGACCTCCGCCCTCCAGTGCGCTCCTCGGCAGGATGCGGGACAGGAGTGTTAACGGGGGTGGGGAACAACAGGCTGTGTGCTGTCTCCAGCGCCGGTGGCAGGCAGGAGACCTGAATCCCCTCTGTGCCCGCCGCCGACATGGAAGACAGCCCGCACTCATTTATTAGTGCAGAGGAGCCCTGCGCCCGCAGTAAGTGAGGCGCAGGGTCCACCGCCGCACTAGCTTCAGCTTCCTGCTCCGCCCCGCAGCATTCTGAACTGGGGGGCGTGACCTGTGGGGTCACGTGGGGCGGACACGCGCCCTGTACATGCGCATCGAGCGCTTCCTGCCCTCCAGCTCCGCCTCCCCCAACATGCCTCTCCAGCCTAGTGGAGTCACGCGCCCGCTTCCCTGCTCCGGCGCGCGACCGCAGAGAGGAACCCCCCAACCCCACGCCGGCGCGCGCCCGCCGCCCTGCTGTCGCTGCGCGCCCTTCCCCACTGGCGTGCGGCCACCGGACCGCCACGGCTGCCCGCTTCCCCCAGTCAGCGAGCGCCCGCAGCACTACCGCAGCCGCCTACCGCCCCGGGTTGAGTGGCCCGATGAACACTGTAAAGTATTGCGGATGCGGCGATCGGGTGAGGAAGGGGATCGGGACCAAGCCGCGGAAGTAATGCAGCCCCCCGTTCCAGATGACCCGACCGCCGTGGAGGGGACCGTTGTACCGTGGGCAATTGGAGTGGGTGAGTAGGCCCAAGTGGTGAGGGGACTGGGACTGGGGAATATGATGTTCCCATAAGGGGTTGAGGGCCAGGGGCAGGGTGATCAGGGGATTTAGAGCTGGGGCCAGGGGGATGAGCGCTGAGCCCCGACATGAGAGCCTGTAACCAGCGCTCGCCCCCCTGTGCAAACCCAGCCTGGAGGGCCTCAGCAATCTGACCTGATCCTGAAATCTCCATGACGTTCGACTCCGGGACCAGCAAAGAAAGGAAGTAACGTGGGATGTCCCGGTGTTTATGTATCCATGGGACGGCTTGTAGCAGCCGTCCCTTTCGCTTCATTGGATCCTTCTGGGGGCTTCAGGATCACTGGTCAGTAAGGGGCAGCGAAGGGGGGGGTCACCAATCGCCATGGCCCGGGGAGGGGCCACCACAGTCAGTGACTCCCTCCTTATTTAGTATGGAGTCTACCATTATGTCATCAAGATGGGTTTGTTGTGATCTACATGCCAGATGAGTAAAAATGGGAGCATTAGTCAACCCAAATGCCATCACAAGGTTTTCATAGTGCCCCTCAGGAGTATTGAAGGCCGTCTTCCACTCATCTCCTCAATGTGAATGAGATTATAAGCCCCCCTGAGGTCTAGTTTAATCAAATTGTAGGAGCCAAATGGTTTTCTAAAGAGGTCTGGGATGAGAGGGAGAGGATATGCATCCCAGACCGTGATCTGATTAAACTCACAAAAATCAAGGCAGGGGCGCAACCCCTAGTCTTTTTTTTTTTTTGACAAAGAAAAACCCCACTGCAACGGGAGATGAAGAACGTCTTATATGGCCCTTTGGTAGACTTTCAGTGATCTAGTTTTTCATGGCCTGCCTCTCTGAACCAGAGATATTATATAACCTGCTTTTTTGGCAGCTTGGCCCCAGGAATAATATTACCGACGCAATCATAAGGATGATGGGGTGGAAGTTCTTGACACCCCTGTTCAGAAAACACATTCCTGAAATCAGACCCACCATGGCTATCCGAGTGACCAAGCAGTGTTCTTGGCAATACTCGCTCCATTTTACCACCTCCCGAGTCTGCCAGTCTACGGCTAAGTGCCCACGATGCAGAAATGCTCTGGATTTTTCCTGAGCGTTTCTGCATCTCCCTGGCAGAAAAAATGCATGCGGATTTTACATGCGTTTTTCCTGCCAGGGACATGCGGATGTGAAGCGTTCTTCACATGCATTTCCGCATGCGGGTTGTCAAGCGGTTTCCAAGCGATTTTAGCATCACTTGGAAAGTGCTTGACAACTTGGTCACACTATATAAATCCATGCAACCGGCATGGATTTATATAGTGTGACCAAGTTAATAGTTGAAGAAAAAAGATTAAAAATGGTAAAAAAAAAAACAAAAAACAAAAACATTTTACTTACCTTCTGATGGCCCCTGGTCTCTTGTATGGCTCACAGTGGTGTGAAAGGACCTTCCATGACGTCATTTAGTCATGTGACAGGTCACGCGACCGCTGACGAGCCGTACAAGAGACTCGACTCAGCGGAGAAAAGACCGGGGGCCATCACAAGGTAAGTATAATGTATTTTTTTCTTGTCTTTTTTTTTTTTTTTTACAGGTACCATGGTACCCGGGTCTGGAGGAGAGTCTCCTCTTCTCCAGACCCGGGTACCATCCGCACGTTGAATCGCTTAATATCCGCATGTGCACATGTAGTCATGCTGATATTAAGCGATTCAATGCAAGTCAATGGAGGTAAAACGTCGCGATTACGCAAAATAACTGGTAGTGCTGCGGATTTTTCCGCACTGATAATGCGCAGCGGAAATTTCCGCAGCATGTGCATGACGCGCCCCTGGGCCTGAGTCGCGCAGCGTTGCGCACGCGGGAGCCTACCCAGAGCCGGATCTGATAGGGGTAGTAGTCTCGTGGCGGTGACCCGGTCCGTGCCCAGGGAGTCAAACTGAGCGGCAGATTTAGCAGTAGATGTTAGAATGTTCGACTACGCCACCCGTTGAATGCGGTCTCATGAGACCGCCGCTGCAGGGCAGACCGCTGAGGCCGGTGATACGGTTGTGCAGCGGGGATGGTATAACCGCCAACGGGAGGGGTATGGCCTCAGGGCAGCGGACGTGGATGATGGAACACTCGGAGACGGTGCGGTGTAGTTCAGGGTCTTTACTGGTGGCAAAGGTAGACCCTCCCGGAGTACTGGCTAGCGATCGGGGCCTGGTCAGTCCGTGAGCAGATGGGATCTCCCCTGGCCAGGCGGAGTTGTAGGCCTCCCCAACTAATCGTACTCTTCTGGCTACCTTGCTAGAGGCTGATAAAAGTAGCCCACGTCCCTGAGTGTACCGTGTGGTGCTCACCCGTATGGCCGGTGACTCGGGGCCTTTTGGTAGCTTCCGCTCCACGTCGCGGTGCTGGTCCCTTGCGTGTGACTGTGCCTTCGGGTTTCTTGGCCAGAGGACCTGAAATCCCCTGCCGGGCGGTTTCTGCTGCTGGGTAAGGATTAGTCCCCACAGCCTCGGACTCCGGTAAGAATTCTTCAATCAGGGCGAGCTCTACAGCTTCCAGCCCTGACCTCTTTTAGCACTGCTCCCACTGAGCTCCTGATCTTTCTTTCCTATAGCTGCTCCACTACAGACCAGACTGTGTCTCTGTCTGTGTTCTCTGCTCTCTCTCCCTAACCCTGCCTCAGCCCCAGCTTTATATAGGGGAAGTTCTTCCCCTCCCAGGACTGGGCAATAGGTGTGGCATGCATAGGATGTCTGACCAGGAAACCTCCCACCTGCTCACAGACGTAATATTGCTATTACTGTGGGAACCAGACCCCTGGGGTGCCACATTCCCCCCTAGTGAAATTTAGTACTCCGGGACTAAACATATTTTTGTAAAACATAACAAGTAAAAAACAGAAACAGTACAATAAAGAAAAACACATTAGGATGGTCACGGCATGTCCGCAACCGGGTGCAGTCTTTGAAGAAAACAAAGGTGTCCATTTCACCAAGAGACAGGGAGCCGTAACCAGGTAGGGGTCTGTCCTGCCCCGAGTCCTTAACAGTCTTTAGTCCATTCCCGGGTTACGCTCCAACATATGTACAAAGGATTCCGGATAATCCCTAAACGACACCTATAGAATAACTAAAAATACACAATTATTTACAAGTAACAGAAAACAGGTAAATACAAATAAACAGTCTAAACACTTAGATCCTCCAACGTACGGGCAACTGGCCTCTAGTGGCTCTAGTGGACCTACGGAGCTGACTGACTGGTCCTGAGCTACCAGGTGTAGGAGCTGTCAAAGGTAAACTGGGCAGCTGTCTACGGGCTCTTTGGCTCACTAGGGGTATGGCAGGCTCACTATAAGCAGAGGGTTGATCCTCCTGGTCTGCTTGTGTGGGGTCTTCTGCCTCCTGGACCGGCTGCTCTTCCAGCTCTACCTGTTTCTCCGTAGGTACTTGAGATGCTGGTTGGAGGAAGGTGAGGACGGGTACCACAACAGCGCCATTTACTTGAGTCCAAGACCGAGGGAAGTCTCCGAGTACAGTACTAACCATCTCCTCTCTTTCCTCTACGGGTTGAGGATTTTCTTGATCTTCTTCAGGGCTTCGTAGCTGTTCGGGACACTTCTTCAGGTGATCTCGGGAGACAATGGCTGTGGTTTCTCCTCCGTCCTTACTGATTATGCAGACTTTCGGGTTCTCATGGCTTGAGGGCAGTATGGTGTACGGGTCCTTCTCCCACTGGTCGTCCAACTTGTGGAGGCATCTCTTCCTCTTCAAGACCTGCTCTCCAGGTACCAGGGGAACAGCGGGAGCATACTGGTTGTAAGTCTTCTCCTGTCTTTCTCTAGCTTGACAGAGACTTCGCTCCACGCTCTCCTGTACTTTCCGGTACTGCTGCTGCCTTTCTGTGTCCCAGTCTGCTTCTGGTGAAGTGTCCTCGGGTGTCAGGACTCCCATCTCCAGATCAACAGGAAGCTTACCAGGTCTTGCTCTCATTAGGTAAGCCGGGGTACAGTTGGTAGAACCTACCGGGATGTGGTTGTATAGGTCCACCAGATCAGGCAGTTTCTCAGGCCACAGACTGCGTTCCTCCAGGGGCAATGTTTTCAGAAGATCTATCACCACCTGGTTCATTTTCTCGCAGAGCCCATTGGTTTGCGGATGATAGGGTGTTGTTCTTATCTTCCGGCAGCCATACAGAGTACAGAACTCCTGGAAGACTTCCGCTTCAAAGGCAGGTCCCTGGTCCGTCAGCACCTGCTCCGGGTATCCGTGTGGACGGCAGAAGTGCTGCTGGAAGGCTCTAGCTGCTGTTTGAGCCGTTAAGTCCTTGACCGGGACCACCACCAGGAACCGGGAGTAATGATCTACGATTGTGAGGGCGTAGACATACCCAGATCTGCTTGGAGCCAGTTTCACATGGTCCAGGGCTACCAGTTCCAGTGGCTGTCGGGTGATGATGGGCTGCAAGGGAGTCTTCTGGCTGGCACGGTCCTTCCTTCTTAGGTGGCACGGTCCACAGTCTCTGCACCACCTCTCGATGGTTCCCCTCATGCCTACCCAGTGGAACCGCCCACGCAGCAGGAACTCCAGCTTCTTCCACCCGAAGTGCCCAGCTCCGTCGTGGTATGCCTCCAGTACCATAGCCGCGTCTCTTCTTGGCACCACTACTTGCCAGATCAGTTCATGCGTCCGGGAGTTAACCATTCTGCGGCACAACTTCCCCTTGTAAAGGAACAGTCGACTCTTCTCAGCCCACAGTTGCTTGGTCTCTTCCGGAGCGTCTGGGTCAAGGCGGGCATCTGGCTGAGTCAGCATCTCCTTCACCAGTTGGACGGCGGGGTCACTGTCTTGCGTTTCCGCCCAGTTGTAATGAGGTAAGGGGTTGAACGTAGCGGATTGCTTACCCCTTACACGGTGGGAATACTGGATAGTCCCATGCCGGTGGAACGCGGGAAGTTCAACCTCTTCCAGTTCCTCTGGATCTTCCCCCACGTCCGGTAGGTTTGGCATTCTGGACAAGGCATCCGCGTTGGTATTGGAGCGTCCTGCCCGGTATTTGATTGTGAACTCAAAGTTGGACAGGCGGGCCATCCATCTCTGCTCCAGGGCACCGAGTCTTGCTGTGTCCAGGTGTGTCAACGGGTTGTTATCCGTGTACACGGTGAACCGGGAAGAGGCGAGGTAGTGCTTAAAGCGTTCGGTGACTGCCCACACCACTGCCAGGAACTCTAGCTTGAATGAGCTGTAATTCTCAGGGTTTCTTTCGGTGGGTCGCAGTTTTCGGCTGGCGTAAGCAATTACTCGTTCTTTCCCCTGCTGGATCTGGGACAGTACGGCTCCTAGCCCGATGTTACTTGCGTCGGTGTAGAGGATAAAGGGCTGGCTGTAATCAGGGTACGCCAGGATTTCATCCCCCGTGAGGGCCATCTTCAGCTGGCGGAAGGACTCTTCTTCCAGCTTCTCCCATCTGAAGGGTGGCTTCTGGTTCTTGGCCTTCCTGGACTGGCCTATCAGGAGGTCCTGCATAGGAGCTGCCTTTTTGGTGAAACCGGGAATGAATCTTCGGTAGTAGCCTACCAACCCGAGGAACTGCCGCACTTCCTTTACGCTGGAGGGGCTTGGCCATTCCTTAATTGCGGTGATCTTATCAGGGTCGGGAGCCACTCCGTCAGCACTCACCACGTGTCCCAGGTACTGCACCTTTGGTTTCAGGAGGTGACACTTGGAGGGTTTCACCTTTAGGCCGTAGTTTGCCAGGGCTTCGAACACTTCTGCCAGGTGTTTCAGGTGGTCCTCGTAGGTCTTGGAGTAGACGATGACATCGTCCAGGTATAATAGGACCGTCTCGAAGTTTCGGTGTCCCAGACAGCATTCCATCAACCGTTGGAAGGTTCCGGGTGCGTTGCAGAGTCCGAACGGCATGCAGGTAAACTCGCTAAGTCCCATCGGGGTGGTGAATGCGGTCTTCTCCCGGTCCGCCTCTGCTACAGGAACCTGCCAGTACCCGCTAGTGAGATCCAAAGTAGAGAAGAAGTTAGCAGATTTTAAAGCAGCCAAAGACTCCTCTATCCTTGGTAAGGGGTACGCATCTTTGTGTGTGATACGGTTGATTTTCCGGTAATCTACACACATTCTCATGGTGTTGTCTGTCTTTTTAACCAAGACTAGTGGAGCTGCCCAGGGGCTACAGCTATCCCTGATTACCCCAGCCTCCTTCATGTCTCTAAGCATCCCCTTGGCGTGTTGGTAGTGTGCAGGGGGTACGGGTCGGTATCTCTCCTTTATGGGAGGATGGTCTCCCGTGGGGATGTGGTGTTCTACCCCCTTGACTCGCCCGAAGTCTAACGGGTGTTTACTAAACACTCTCTCGTACTCTTGAACCACCCGATAGACTCCCTGTTTCTGGTGTGAGGGAGTGGAGTCAGTACCCAAATGTAGTTGCTGACACCAGTCCTCTATTGTTTTCTTAGAGCCGTTACCTTCCTCTGGTTGAGATGGAGGCAAGGGTTCCACGGACTGTACAGAATTCTGGTTTATGGTGAACAATTTAGCTAGCGTGGCATACCGGGGCAGGTGTACTTCTCTCTTCCCGATGTTTATTATGCGAACGGGCACCCTCCCATGGCGTACATCAACCACCCCCCGTGCTGTCAAAATGGTGGGCCTACTGTCTGAGCAGACGGGTTCTACCATTGCTTGGTAGTCTCTACCTCTTAGACCAATAGCTGCCCGGCACCAAATAATCATTTCACTTTTTGGGGGCATGGCAATAGGGAAAGGGTCACACATTCTCACGCTTCCAATCTCACCACCGGAGAGTTCCACCTGTTGCCGTCGCATCAGTGCCCGGATCTCTTTTTGGAGCACTCGCTGCTGGCCGGAGCTGGCGTTCTTGGCAACCTGCTGTAAAATGAAAATCACCTCTGCAAGACAATTTTCAATCACATTAGTTCCTAGCGTTATCTTTGGGTGACTCTCGCGCTTGTCAATGTCTACAATGATCAGTCCCTGTGCTGCCAGTTCGACTCTACCGATTTTAATGGTCACCTCTTTGAATCCGATCTGTGACACGGGTTGACCATTGCTGGCGATGATACTCAAGTCGTCGTCAGGGTAGCGGGTTATATCCGAGTCATTCCAGTACTGCTTAAAGAGCACGTACGGGATGGTGGTGACCTGTGACCCGGTGTCAAGTAGGGCACTCATAGGAATGCCATCCAGTACCACAGGCAAGACTGGACGTCCTCCCACATATTTGTCACGCCAGTTCGATGGGCCTGGTGATCTTATTCCTGGGGGTTGGCCCTCTACCCCAGGTTGTGCCAGTTTAAAGGACAGTACCTTGCCATATGTCCGGGTTGATTGCAGCGGCGGCAGATGGGTTGTCCGTCCCCGTTGTATCGGTCGCTGGGTCTTCCTCTGGCTGGTGGGGTCCTCCTTGGTCGACGCCACGGGATGTCCTCCGGTCCGGATGCCAGCTGGATCTTCCCTGGAGCAGAAACCTGTAACGACTGCACAGTTCGGGTTAGCGCAGCTACGCTTCTAGCTAGCTCTTGGACCTGATGGTGCAGGTCTGGAGCCGGGTCATTGTTCAAAGCCTGCGCATCAGCCCCCACAGGCCCTGCCGACAAGGGCGCCGCCTCCTGGTGGTAAGCGGTAGTAGGGCGCCTGTGGGTCACAACGCCACCCGGTGCCGGTTCTCGGAGCACCCGGATGGCTCTGTCCTTGAACTGTGCAAAGTCCAGATGAGGATCCTGTAAGGCCATTGCCCGTAACTGGGTTCGGTGGGCATTGCAATATAGTCCCTCTATAAATTGTTCGGTCAACAGCCTGTCCTCGTTTCCCACGCCGTCAGGGTCGGTCTGCTTAATGGCTCTCAGGGCCTCTTGTAGGTTTAAAGCATAGTCTCTTATACTCTCATGTGCTCGCTGTTTGCACCCGTAGAATCTAAGCTTAATCTCAGCTGAGGTGCGGGTATCAAAGGTGTCCTTCAGCCGGGTTAATATCCCTGCGACAGTCCTCCTCCCAGGTGGCCAGGACTTTACCTCCCTTTGGGCTGCCCCGGTTAGTTGGGCCACCAGGATGCTCACTTTTTGCTCTTCTGTGAGGGGGTACACCTGGAAGAGGCTATCCAGCTTTTCTCTAAAGTCATTCAGGGTATGTGACTCCCCTGAGTACTGGGGTAGCCAGGCTGCCCCCGGGATATAGGGCATAGTGAAAGGCATGACCGCAGCAGCGGTGGCGCTGGCGGTGGGTGCGGCAGTGAAGCTCTCCTCCGTATCCGACATCTTCCTCCCCCCTAGTGGACCGTGGCCTACCTTGCGATGATCCTCTTCCGTAGGCCGCAGCTCCGCAGTGGATCGTCAGGGTCGAGGACCTTCCGTCGCGCTCCTATGACGTCGGCGTCTGCTGGGCTCCTTCCAGGACCTTACGCAACGTCCGGACGTGAGGCGGGGCTTCAGTTCTCGCGGGCTTTTCGGAGTCCACGCCCCTCTTCTTCCCGCGCGGCGTCTTCAAGATGGCGTCCAACGGCGGGAAAACTCCACGGATGGCGGGAAGAAGGCAGAAGATGGCGTCCAACGGCGGGAAAACTCCACGGATGGCGGGAAGAAGGTAGAAGATGGCGTCGGATGGCGGGAATCTTCACCACAGGTAAGTTGAAAAGTCTCTTTTTCAGGCACGCAGTACCCGGTGGTTGCGGGCACGAAATCCTGCCGACTACGCCAAAGTTGACGCGCCCCTGGGCCTGAGTCGCGCAGCGTTGCGCACGCGGGAGCCTACCCGGAGCCGGATCTGATAGGGGTAGTAGTCTCGTGGCGGTGACCCGGTCCGTGCCCAGGGAGTCAAACTGAGCGGCAGATTTAGCAGTAGATGTTAGAATGTTCGACTACGCCACCCGTTGAATGCGGTCATGAGACCGCCGCTGCAGGGCAGACCGCTGAGGCCGGTGATACGGTTGTGCAGCGGGGATGGTATAACCCCCAACGGGAGGGGTATGGCCTCAGGGCAGCGGACGTGGATGATGGAACACTCGGAGACGGTGCGGTGTAGTTCAGGGTCTTTACTGGTGGCAAAGGTAGACCCTCCCGGAGTACTGGCTAGCGATCGGGGCCTGGTCAGTCCGTGAGCAGATGGGATCTCCCCTGGCCAGGCGGAGTTGTAGGCCTCCCCAACTAATCGTACTCTTCTGGCTACCTTGCTAGAGGCTGATAAAAGTAGCCCACGTAGCTAAAATCAACATGACCCTACAAAAGTACAAAAACGTTAAAAGGGAAAACATGTTGGACAAATATGGATTGATGGATACAAGGCGCATTCTTAAATAACCATGTATAAATGTGAGGGGAGTCATTTCGTATGTAGATGGACAAAGAATGCTGAGCGTTGGAAACATGTTGCTATGTTGCATAAATTTTTCACTTGAACCTTGTGGATTAATGGACTTTTAAAGATGAAATAATAAAGATGGATTTTATGGAGCTGGAGTTCCTTTTCTTTTTCCTGTGATTTACACACGTGTGGCCACACGATCTCCGGGCTTCAGCACGCCGAGAGCCGCTGTGGGTGAGCTGGTGTTTTTTTTTCTATAGCATTCTTAAATAGGCTGTGCCAAGATCGCAACTTTTTGGCTATTCTGTGGGGGGGTTGACAAGCGGGACCTCCAATGATCAGAAGAACAGATGTCTCACATCCCCTTTTTTAATGGAGTGGTGCCATTGTCTACGGGACTGATGGAGATAGCTGAGCTCTGAATTCGGCCATCTCCGGCAGCCCATTACACTTTGAGTGGAACAGCAGTGCACACGCTCATCGGCCAATCCATTGGCGTAATATGGCTCCTGCACCTGATTTCCTGTGATTGGGGTCCCAGAGATGGGTCCCCCAGCTATTAGCAAGCAATCTGTTCTGTAGAAAAGTGATAAGTTGTAATCTGCGAGCAAACTCTTTCAATTTTTAAAATATTGGATAGCTCTTATGGGCGTCTATAAAAAAAAAACAGTGTTAGATCTACAGGGTCGGCCATTTATATGGATACACCTACAGTTATATGAAAAAGTTTGGGCACCCCTATTAATCTTAAGCTTAATGTTTTATAAAAAATTGGTGTTTTTGCAACAGCTATTTCAGTTTGATATATGTAATAACTGTTGGACACAGTAATGTTTCTGCCTTGAAATGAGGTTTATTGTACTAACAGAAAATGTGCAATCTGCATTCAAACAAAATTTGACAGGTGCATAAGTATGGGCACCCTTATCATTTTCTTGTTTTAAATACTCCTACCTACTTTTTACTGACTTACTAAAGCACTTTTTTTGGTTTTGTAACCTCATTGAGCTTTGAACTTCATAGCCAGGTGTATACAATCATGAGAAAAGCTACTTAAAGTGGCCACTTGCAAGTTGTTCTCCTGTTTGAATCTTCTCTGAAGAGTGGCATCATGGGCTCCTCAAAACAACTGTCAAATGATCTGAAAACAAAGATTATTCAACATAGTTGTTCAGGGGAAGGATGCAAAAAGCTGTCTCAGAGATTTAACCTGTCAGTTTCCACTGTGAGGAACATAGTAAGGAAATGGAAGAACACAGGGACAGTTCTTGTTAAGGCCAGAAGTGGCAGGCCAAGAAAAACATCAGAAAGGCAGAGAAGAAGAATGGTGAGATCAGTCAAGGACAATCCTCAGACCACCTCCAGAGAGCTGCAGCATCAACTTGCTGCAGATGGTGACACTGTGCATCGGTCAACTATACAATGCACTTTGCACAAGGAGAAGTTGTATGGGAGAGTGATGCGAAAGAAGACGTTTCTGCAAGCATGCCACAAACAGAGTCGGCTGAGGTATGCAAAAGCACATTTGGAGAAGCCAATTTCTTTTTGGAAGAAGGTCCTGTGGACTGATGAAACCAAGATTGAGTTGTTTGGTCATACAAAAAGGCGTTATGCATGGCATCAAAAAAACACAGCATTCCAAGAAAAACACTTGCTACCCACAGTAAAACCTGGTGGAGGTTCCATCATGCTTTGGGGCTGTGTGGCCAATGCCGGCACTGGGAATCTTGTTAAAGTTGAGGGACGCATGGATTCCACTCAGTATCAGCAGATTCTTGACAATAATGTTCAAGAATCAGTGATAAAGTTGAAGTTACGCAGGGGATGGATCTTTCAGCAAGACAATGATCCAAAACACCGCTCCAAATCTACTCAGGCATTCATGCAGAGGAACAATTACAATGTTCTGGAATGGCCATCCCAGTCCCCAGACATGAATATCATTGAACATCTGTGGGATCATTTGAAGAGGGCTGTCCATGCTCGGCGACCATCAAACTTAACTGAACTGGAATTGTTTTGTAAAGAGGAATGGTCAAAAAAACCTTCATCCAGGATCCAGGAACTCATTAAAAGCTACAGGAAGCAACTAGAGGCTGTTATTTTTGCAAAAGGAGGATCTACTAAATATTAATGTCACTTTTCTGGTGAGGTGCCCATACTTATGCACCTGTCAAATTTTGTTTGAATGCAGATTGCACATTTTCTGTTAGTACAATAAACCTCATTTCAAGGCAGAAACATTACTGTGTCCAACAGTTATTACATATATCAAACTGAAATAGCTGTTGCAAAAACACCAATTTTTATAAAACAATAAGCTTAAGATTAATAGGGGTGCCCAAACTTTTTCATATAACTGTAAATTAAATGGGAATGGTTGGTGATATCAACCTGAAACAACGGATACTGGAAGCCTGTGCTAGCATTTCTTCTGCGGTGTTGCTATCAGTGTGTCAAGAGTGGGAGAAGAGGGTTGCATTGACAATCCAACACAATGGGCAGCACTTTGAACACATTTTATAAGTGGTCATAAACTTGTACAAAACTCACGAAAGAATAAAGTTACGTTAAAACCAAGCACACCATTGTTTTTCTTATGAAATTCTCAATAAGTTTGATGTGTCACATGACCCTCTTCCCATTGAAAAAATAAAATTGGATCCAAAATGGCCGCCATGGTCACCACCCATCTGGAAAAGTTTTCCCCCTCCCATATACCAATGTGCCACAAACAGGAAGATGATCTCACCAACCATTCCCATTTAATTTAGGTGTATCCATATAAATGGCCCACCCTGTAAAATAATAAATTATTATTATTATTATTGCAGCTGCTGCATTTTGTATAACTCATTCAGTATCTGAACATCTGCAACAAGAGCACAGAGAAACAAATCAAGAAGAAACGTCACACTCACCGGAGTGTGGATCAGGTTCAGGAGATACTTCTTTCCCTCCTAAGTGTAAACCAGAGACGCAGTCTGGGCCTTCACCGTAATCCGGGCTCCCTCTCCACCTGCAGCTTGTCCAGAACTTGCTTATTGGAGGCGGCTTTTGGAATACACCCTGAGGGAAGGCGCGAGACCCCAGAATCCACACTGTTAGCTCGTGGTGGCAGTGTCCCCCTCCATACTAGTCTGTCAAGGTTAGCTTGTTTCTGTGTTTTATATATGTATTTTATGTGTGTAAACCCTCTTCATGTGTACAGCAGCCTGGAATGAACGCTGCTTAAAAAATAAATAATAGAGTAAGGCCTCATTCAGACCACAGTGATTTCTCTTGTAGGTAAAAAAAAAAAAAGACCGATTTTCATCAGCTTTGTTTTGCATCCGAGAAGTTCTAAACTTTGATTTGGATCAAAATCCGACAGGTCAACGTGTTTCGGTGAAAAATACGCGATCCGCAGAAATATGTGAACAGCCCTAGACTATAATAGATATGAGTTCTGTGAAAAACAAGGATCGAGCTCGTACGAGATCCAACATTTCATTCTATAAATCGACATAAATAATTAAGTAACGTGCCAAATTGCTTTTTTTTGTGTATGTTTTGCGTGTACGGAGGGAAAGTTCCCAGTGCTAGTGTCTATGGTGCTCCATTAGGCTAGGGCTACCTTGTGACTGTATGTGGCGCTACTGATTGAGCAATAGCTCCAGTTCAAAGCAATACACTAATTTTAAAAGGAAATCTGTTTGACCCCAGATGTGGGCATGCAGGCCTTTGAAATGTAAATCTAAACCAATGGACACTTTTATATCTTCTACCTGTTGCTGCACTCCTAAGTAATTAGAATTTTGGTTCACATGTAATTGAGGAGTTAAGTCTCTGTCTCCTGAGATTATCTCCCACAGCAAGCATCCGTTCTCTTTAGGCTACGTTCCCATCGCTTTTGATGAGTTTTCGATGTTGCAGATTTTCTACAGCATTCCTGCACCTATTAAGTAAAATAGGTTACTTGTTTTTTTTTTCTTTAAATCTGTAACATCAAAAGCTCACTGAAAGCTCGTGGTGGGAACTTAGCCTCAGTGTCAATGATAGCTCACAGTTTTTGGGGACGTCAGGCACCAAGCAAGGAAAATCAGAAAGTAAGCTATAACTCAAGATAAAGAGGCTGGTGCTGGGCAGGGAAGCAACCTTGGAAGGCTGAGGCTCGGTAAGTGCTCCGTTACACCCAGAGCACTCAGAAATGCAGCAACAGATAAAAGATATAGAGGTGTCTATGGATTTAGCTTTCCAAATCCTGCATGGTCATGAAAGGGAATTGGAGGGAGGGGTATATCTGATGGATTCCCTTAAATTATTAAATGGCAATTGCAGTTCACATAGTTGCATACTAGCTAATCATTAGCGCTACAAAAATTTGCACTTCAAGCACCAGTAAAAAAGATTCCTTAGAGGTATCTGGTCACTATTAGTGATGATCGAGTGTGTTCTATCAACCCCTCTGGCGAGCACGCTCGGGTGCTCGCTGAGTATTTTGGCATGCTCGGCCTTTCTTTTAATGTCGCCGTGCCTGCAAGTGTCACGGCTGTTAGACAGCGTGCTCGCCGAAGGGGTTCATAGAACACGCTCGATCATCACTAGTCACTATACATGAGTATACCATAAAAAACAACATATTATATAGTGAATAACACAGACACTATTCAATACAGCAGGGTTGAGGTGTATTTTGTGGTACAAAATTACAGTATTTTTGAATGACACCATTCACTTTACTGTGCAAGATATAGAAAAAAGGGTAATGAACTCCAAATAAAGTGAAATGGTGCAGAAGAGAAAAAAACAAAAACATTTCACTGCTTTTAAAAAATTCTAAACTTTGCAAACAAATTGTTTGGCTCATGTTTCAATTTTCTAAGACCGTTTTTAATACTTACCATTTTGGGGTACAACTTTTTGATTGCTCCATCAAATGAATAGTCATAAGTTACTTACCGGTAACGGGATTTTTCAGAGACCATGACAGCACCACGAGAGAGGGGATTCGCCCACCAAGGAGAGGAAACCTACAGGCTTAAAAGGGCGCCGCTTCTCTCCCGCCTCAGTTTGGATTACAGAGCACTGAGAGGACCGCCAGGTTAATGAACACAGCAAACAACCACAAAGTTGCCATACCACACGACACCTATTGAGTGTGAGATTATAATTTATAAAAGGGGAGTGCTCCCACAAAGGTGAAAGGAGGGAATGTAAGGGTGCTGTCATGGTCTCCGAAAAATCCCATTACCGGTAAGTAACTTAAGATTTTATCGGTCGACCATGACAGCACCACGAGAGAATTACAGGGATGAAGTAATCTATTGAAGGACCACAGCCTGGAACACTCTTCTCCCAAAGGTGAGGTCAGCCGATACTATATAGGTTAGATATGGGGGTGTCTATGGAATGTAGAGGGACAGGACCAGGTAGCAGCCTTACATATGTCTTCTAATCAAGACACCTGTCTTCTCAGCCCAGGAGGTCACCACAGCCCGGGTGGACTGAGCCTTCAACCCTCCTGGCACTTCCTTGCCGCTAGATGTATATGCTAGAGAAATGGCCTCCCTATTCCATCTAGCTATGGTGGACTTTGTGACATTAGACCGTTTTCTAGCCCCTTGGTAGGATATAAATAAAGAGTTATCTTTAATAGCTTTTGGTAACTGAAGGGTACCTAACCACACATCTCCTCACGTCTAACGTATGTAACTCCGCCTCTTTCTGGTCACTAGGATTTGGACAAAAGGAGGGTAGGAGGACTTCCTGAAGTCTGTGGAAACGAGTGGCTACCTTAGGGAGAGAGAGAGTGATTTTTAGACTAGATCCTGCCTATCATCCAGAATTTGAGTAAACGACGAGGCCATAGACAGGGCCTGGTTGTCACTAATGCTCCTGGCTGAGGTTAAAGCTATTAACAAAGCGGTCTTAAGGGAGAGGGATTTAAGGGTTGCTGACTATTAGCTCAAACGGCGAGCTAGTCAAGGCCTTTAGAACCAAATTTAAATCCCAGGGAACCAAGCTGCTTTTAATAATAGGTCTAGATCTAAAAGCTGCCTTAATGAACCGAGAAACCCAGTAGTTACCCGCTAGATCACAGCTATATAGGGAACCCAAGGCAGAAACCTGAACTTTAAGGGTGCTGGTGGATAACCCTAGTTCAAGACCTTTTTGTAAAAACGCCAAGATTTTTCCTATTGGCGCCTTCCCCTCCCCCATCAACCCCAGGTTTTCAGCTGTGCATCAGGATGGTTACTAGACCTTGGGAAAAACGTTTCCGATTTAGCAGTGTCTTTTCAAGTTCCACACCGTCAAGTGGAGGCCAGTTGCTTGAGGAAATACGGAATCTCTGGAAGAACCCAAGGATCGGAGATGGACATGCTCCTCAGGCATGAGAACCAGGGCCTCCTGGGCCAAAAGGCTGCGATCAGCAGAACCCTGGCCTTGTCCTCCCTGATCTTTCTTATGACTATGAGAAGAAGAGCCAACCAGGGAGGCATACGCCAGGCTGAAATCCCAACGTATCAGGAGAGCATCCACAGCTAGGGGATTTAGGGAACACAAGATCTTTGTCTTCCGATTTAGTTTTGTGGCAAGCAGATCTACCTGACCGGAGGGCCCCCCACCCCCCCATCTTCGGCTATTTGGGTAAAAATTCCTTGATTTAGTTCCCATTCCCCTTGCATCAGAGGATAGCAGCTTAGGAAATATGTTCTGGTGTTTTTTTTTTCCCTTATATGGAGGGCCATCAGGGAAAGGAGGTGACTTTCTGTAATCTGGAAGAGATGATCTGTCACTCATCAGCAATCTTGACCATGTGTCCCCCTGGTGGTTCACATATGCTATCGCAACTAGATTATACAAGAGGATCTTTACATTCTGGCCCTGAAGGAAAGGTAAGAAATTATTCACCGCCTTGTCTACCGCTAGAAGTTCTTTTGCATTGGAGGAGAGACCCTTTTCGATATCTGACCAGGTCCCCTGGGCTCCCCACCCTCTGGGACTCGCATCTGTGGTAATTGTGCTAGTGACCCCAAGTACCCAGGGAACCCCTCGAGATTGGTGGCAGGATGAGCCTAACCTCTATAAAGATTTTACTGACCGGGGTGATAAGGACTAGAGATGAGCGGTGTTCGACTAGAACTGTTCGCCAATCTCAAATTCGAGCTGTTTTGGGCGGTGTTCGAGTCGTTCAAAGAACGCGAACGATTTGCAAAAAATTCGGCTGTTCGAGGTTATGTTCGATAACTGTTCGTGCACCAAAAGCGTGTCCTGCATGTCTGGTGCTATTTAGAGCACCAATCATGCAGGGATTGTCTGCCACTCACTGTAATGCCACAGCCATGGTGGTTGTGGCATTACAGTGGTTGCCCAAATTGATGGGAACAGTGCTCACAGTGAAACATGAAAAGCCGGCAATTCAGCAGCGGCATACACCGGTACCCGACAATTTAGAACCGAAAGAATAAAGCATCACACATAGATTAGATAGAAACATGTTAGTCACATATATAAGAAGTACAGTGACAGTGTTGGTTACTGTACTTGTCATTTAGTGTTAAAGGATTTATTAAAAAAAATATTGGTGTTTTCATGCACCGTCTCTTTAAAAAAGCCGGCCGGCAATTCAGCAGCGGTACCCGACAATTTATAACAAAAAGAATAGAGCATCACACATAGATTAGATAGATAGAAACATGTCAGTCACATATATATGAAGAACAGTGACAGTGTTGATTACTGTACTTGTCATTTAGTGTCAAAATAAAGGATTTATTAAAAAAAAAATTGGCGTGGAGTTCCCCATAATTTTAGTCACTAGCGGTGGTTAAGCAGACGGCTGGGGCAGATGTTTGAAGCCTGGGAAGGGGGTAATACCCATGGAGCTTCCCAGGCTACTAATATCAGCCCCCAGCTGAATACCTAGCCTTTACTAGCTATTAAAATGGGGGACCCCCTAAAAAATGACGTGGGGTCCCCCCTATTTTAATAGCTAGCAAAGGCTAGGCAGACAGCTGGGGGCTGATATTAATAGCCCAGGAAGGGTGCCATGAATATTGGCCCCCTCCCAGGCTAGAGACAACAGCCGTCAGCCGCCCCAGAAATGGCGCATCCATAGGATGCGCCAATCCTGGCACTTAGCCTCGCTCTTCCCACTGCCCTGTAGCGGTAGCAGTGGGGTAATAGGGTTGGGGTTGATGTCAGCTTATAATGCCACCTGACATCAAGCCCAGGTTAGTAATGGAGAGGCGTCTATAAGACACCCCCATTACTAACCCCATAGTCAAAGTTACAAAAAGACACAAACACCCAGAATAAAGTCCTTTAATTGAAATAAACACACAATTCTTTATTGTTCTAAATGAAACCATACTTACCATCATGCCCATTCCAGCTGAAGCCAACGATCTCCTGCAATAAAAGTAAAATAATAAAGCAACATCATCCTTACCTTTCCATGGTTCCCACGACAGCTTCAGCTCTGCTACATTCACATGATAGGCTGGACCGCAGCAGAACGCTGCCATCCAGCTTGCCATGCGGCAGACACTAAGAAGCGCAGGCATGCTTGCGCTCCTCAGTGTCTGTGTGGCACCCCAGGGGTCTGGTTTCCACAGTAACAGCAATGTTATGTCTGAGAGCAGGTGGGAGGTCTCTTGGTCAGGGATCCTATGCATGCCACACCTCCTGCCCAGTCCTGGGAGGGGAAGAACTTCCCCTATATAAACTTAGGGCTGAGGCAGGGTTAGGGAGTAGAGAAGAAGTAGAGACAGAGAAGCAGATATAGGAAAAGAACATCAGGAGCTCTGTGGGAGCAGTGCTACAAGGAGTCAGGGTCTGGCAGCTGCAGAGCTCGCCCTGACTGAGAAGTTATCACCGGACCCGGAGTCCGAGGCTGTGGGGACTAACTCCTATCCAGCAGCAGAAACCGACCGGCAGGGGATTGCAGGTCCTCTGGCCCAGAAACCCGAAGGCACGGTCACACGCGTGGGACCAGCACCGCCGTCGTGGAGCGGAAGCTACTAGAAGGCCCTGAGTCACCGGCCATACGGGTGAGCACCACACGGTACACTCAGGGACGTGGGCTACTTATACCCGCCTCTAGCAAGGTAGCCGGAAGAGTATCGTTAATTTGGGAGGCCTACAACTCCGCCTGGCCAGGGGAGATCCCATCTGCTCAAGGACTGACCAGGCCCCAATCGCTAGCCAGTACTCCGGGAGGGTCTATCTTTGTCACCAGTAAAGACCCTGAACTACACCGTACCGTCTCCGAGTGGTTCCTGCTACCCCCATCATCCACGTCGGCTGCCCTGAGGCCATACCCCTCCCGTTGGGGGTTATACTATCACGCTGCACAATCCTACCACCGGCCTCAGCGGTCTGCCCTGCAGCAGCAGCTCCTTAGCTGTACTCAACGGGTGGCGTAGTCGTCCAACATCTACCGCTAATACAGAGCCACTTAGTCTGACTCCCTGGGCACGGACCGGATCACCGCCACGAGACTACAACCCTCAAGAGATCCGGCTCCGGGTAAGCTCCCGCGTGCGCAACGCAGCGCGACACAGGTCCAGGGGCGCGTCAACTTTTGGCGTAGTCGGCAGGATTTCGTGCCCGCAACCACCGGGTACTGCGTGCCTGAAAAAGACTGTTCAAACTTACCAGTGGTGAAGATTCCCGCCATCCGTGGAGGTTTCCCGCCATCCGGCGCCATCTTCTACCTTCTTCCCGCCATCCGCGAAGTTTTCCCGCCATCCGGCGCCATCTTCTGCCTTCTTCCCGCCATCCGTGGAGTTTACCCGCCGTTGGACGCCATCTTGAAGACGCCGCGCGGGAAGAAGAGGGGCGTGGACTCCGAAAGCGCGCGAGAACTGAAGCCCCGCCTCACGTCCGGACGTTGCGTAAGGTCCTGGAAGGAGCCCAGCAGACGCCGACGTCACAGGAGCACGACGGAAGGTCCTCAACCCTGACGATCCCCTGCGGAGCCGCGGCCTACGGAAGAGGATCATCGCAAGGTAGGCCACGGTCCACTAGGGGGGAGGAAGATGTCGGATACGGAGGAGAGCTTCACTGCCTCAACCCCCGCCAGCGCCACCGCTGCTGCAGTCATGCCTTTCACCATGCCCTATATCCCGGGAGCGGCCTGGCTACCCCAGTACTCAGGGGAGTCACATACCCTGCATGACTTTAGAGAAAAGCTGGATAGCCTCTTCCAGGTGTATCCCCTCACAGAAGAGCAAAAAGTGAGCATCCTGGTGGCCCAATTGACCGGGGCAGCCCAAAGGGAGGTAAAGTCCTGGCCACCTGGGGGGAGGACTGTTGCAGGGATACTAACCCGGCTGAGGGACACCTTTGATACCCGCACCTCAGCCGAGATCAAGCTAAGATTCTACGGGTGCAAGCAGCGAGCACACGAGAGTATAAGGGACTATGCCCTGAACCTACAAGAGGCCCTGAGAGCCATTAAGCAGACCGACCCTGACGGCGTGGGAGACGAGGACAGGCTGTTGACTGAACAATTTATAGAGGGTTTATATTGCAATGCCCACCGAACCCAGTTGCGGGCAATGGCCTTACAGGACCCTCATCTGGGATTTGCACAGTTCAAGGACAGAGCCATCCGGGTGCTCCGAGAACCGGCACCAGGTGGCGTTGTGACCCACAGACGCCCCACTACCACTTACCACCAGGAGGCGGCACCCTTGTCGGCAGGGCCTGTGGGAGCTGATGCGCAGGCTTTGAACAATGACCCGGCTCCAGACCTGCACCATCAGGTCCAAGAGCTAGCTAAAAGCGTTGCTGCGCTAACCCGAACTGTGCAGTCTTTACAGGTTTCCACTCCAGGGAAGATCCAGCTGGCATCCGGACCGGAGGACATCCCGTGGCGTCGACCAAGGAGGACCCCACCGGCCAGAGGAAGACCCAGCGACCGATACAACGAGGACGGACGACCCATCTGCCGCCGCTGCAATCAACCCGGACATATGGCAAGGTACTGTCCTTTAAACTGGCACAACCTGGGGTAGAGGGCCAACCCCCAGGAAAAAGATCACCAGGCCCATCGAACTGGCGCGACAAATATGTGGGAGGACGTCCAGTCTTACCCGTGGTACTGGATGGCATTCCTATGAGTGCCCTACTGGACACCGGGTCACAGGTCACCACCATCCCGTACGTGCTCTTCAAGCAGTACTGGAATGACTCGGATATCACCCGCTACCCTGACGACGACTTGAGTATCATCGCCAGCAATGGTCAGCCCGTGCCACAGATTGGATTTAAAGAGGTGACCATTAAAATCGGTAGAGTCGAACTGGCAGCACAGGGACTGATCATTGTAGACATTGACAAACACGAGAGTCACCCAAAGATAACTCTAGGAACTAATGTAATTGAAAATTGTCTTGCAGAGGTGATTTTCCTTTTACAGCAGGTTGCCAAGAACGCCAGCTCCGGCCAGCAGCGAGTGCTCCAGAAAGAGATCCGGGCACTGATGCGACGGCAACAGCTAGAACTCTCCGGTGGTGAGATTGGTAGCGTGCGAATGTGTGACCCTTTCCCTATTGCCATGCCCCCGAAAAGTGAAATGATGATTTGGTGCCGGGCAGCTATTGGTCTGAGAGGTAGAGATTACCAGGCAATGGTAGAACCAGTTTACTCAGACAGTAGGCCCACCATTTTGACAGCAAGGGGGGTGGTCAATGTACGCCATGGGAGGGTGCCCGTTCGCATAATAAATATCGGGAAGAGGGAAGTGTACCTGCCCCGGTATGCCACGCTAGCCAAATTGTATACCATCAATCAAGATTCCATACAGTCCGTAGAACCCTTGCCTCCATCTTCCCCGGAGGAAGGTAACGGCTCTCAGAAAACAATGGAGGACTGGTGTCAGCAACTACATTTGGGTACTGACTCCACTCCCTCACACCAGAAACAGGGAGTCTATCGGGTGGTTCAAGAGTACGAGAGAGTGTTTAGTAAACACCCGTTAGACTTCGGGCGAGTCAAGGGGGTAGAACACCACATCCCCACGGGAGACCATCCTCCCATAAAAGAGAGGTATCGACCCGTACCCCCTGCACACTACCAACACACCAAGGGGATGCTTAGAGACATGAAGGAGGCTGGGATGATCAGGGATAGCTGTAGCCCCTGGGCAGCTCCACTAGTCTTAGTCAAAAAGAAAGACAACACCATGAGGATGTGTGTAGATTACCGGAAAATCAACCGTATCACACACAAGGATGCGTACCCCTTACCAAGGATAGAGGAGTCTTTGGCTGCTTTAAGATCTGCTAACTTCTTCTCTACCTTGGATCTCACTAGTGGGTACTGGCAGGTTCCTGTAGCAGAGGCGGACCGGGAGAAGACCGCATTCACCACCCCGATGGGACTTAGCGAGTTTACCTGCATGCCGTTCGGACTCTGCAACGCACCAGGAACCTTCCAACGATTAATGGAGTGCTGTCTGGGCCACAGAAACTTCGAGACGGTCCTGCTGTACCTGGACGATGTCATCGTATATTCCAAGACGTATGAGGACCACCTGAAACACCTGGCGGAAGTGTTCGAAGCTCTGGCAAGCTACGGCCTAAAGGTGAAACCCTCCAAGTGTCACCTCCTGAAACCAAAGGTGCAGTACCTGGGACACGTGGTGAGCGCTGATGGAGTGGCTCCCGACCCTGATAAGATCACCGCAATTAAGGAATGGCCAAGTCCCTCCAGTGTAAAGGAAGTGCGGCAGTTCCTCGGGTTGGTAGGCTATTACCGCAGATTCATCCCCGGTATCACCAAAAAGGCAGCTCCTATGCAGGACCTCCTGATAGGCCAGTCCCGGAAGGCCAAGAACCAGAAGCCACCCTTCAGATGGGAGAAGTTAGAAGAAGAGTCCTTCCGCCAGCTGAAGATGGCCCTCACGGGGGATGAAATCCTGGCGTACCCTGATTACAGCCAGCCCTTTATCCTCTACACCGACGCAAGTAACATCGGGCTAGGAGCCGTGCTGTCCCAGATCCAGCAGGGGAAAGAACGAGTAATCGCTTACGCCAGCCGAAAACTGCGACCCACCGAGAGAAACCCTGAGAATTACAGCTCATTTAAGCTAGAGTTCCTGGCAGTGGTGTGGGCAGTCACCGAACGCTTTAAGCACTACCTCGCTTCCTCCCGGTTCACCGTGTACACGGATAACAACCCGTTGACACACCTGGACACAGCAAGACTCGGTGCCCTAGAGCAGAGATGGATGGCCCGTCTGTCCAACTACGAGTTCACAATCAAATACCGGGCAGGACGCTCCAATACCAACGCGGACGCCCTGTCCAGGATGCCAAACCTACCGGACGTAGGAGAAGATCCAGAGGGACTGGAAGAAGTCGAACTCCCCACGTTCCACCGTCATGGGACTATCCAGTATTCCCACCGGGTAGGGAGTAAGCAAGCTGCTACGTTTAATCCCTTGCCTCACTACAACTGGGCGGAAACGCAAGACAGTGACCCTGCCGTCCGACTGGTGAAGGAGATGCTGACTCGGCCAGAGGCTCGCCTTGACCCAGACGCTCCGGAGGAAGCCAAGCAACTGTGGGCTGAGAAGAGTCGACTGTTCCTTTATAAGGGGAAGTTGTGCCGCCGAATGGTTAACTCCCGGACGCATGAACTAATCTGGCAAGTAGTGGTGCCACGAAGAGATGCAGCCGTGGTGATGGAGGCATACCACGACGGGGCTGGACACTTCGGATGGAAGAAGCTGGAGTTCCTGCTGCGCGGGCGGTTCCACTGGGTAGGCATGAGGGGAACCATCGAGAGGTGGTGCAGAGACTGTGGCCCGTGCAACCTAAGAAGGAAGGACCGTGCCAGCCAGAAGACTCCCCTGCAGTCCATCGTCACCCGGCAGCCGTTGGAACTGGTAGCCTTGGATCATGTAAAACTGACCCCAAGCAGAAGTGGCTACGTCTACGCACTAACCATCGTGGATCACTACTCCCGGTTCTTGGTTGTCGTCCCCGTCAAGGACTTAACAGCTCGAACAGCAGCTAGAGCCTTCCAGCAGCATTTCTGCCGTCCACACGGGTACCCGGACCAAGTGTTGACAGACCAGGGACCTGCCTTTGAAGCGGAGGTCTTCCAAGAATTCTGCACTTTGTATGGCTGCCGGAAGATAAGGACGACACCCTATCATCCGCAAACTAATGGACTTTGTGAGAAAATGAACCAGGTGGTGATAGATCTTCTGAAAACATTGCCCCTGGAAGAACGCAGTCTGTGGCCTGAGAGGCTGCCCGACCTAGTGGACCTATACAACCACATCCCGGTAGGTTCCACCAACTGTACCCCGGCTTACCTGATGAGGGCAAGACCTGGTAAGCTACCTGTTGACCTGGAGATGGGAGTCCTGACACCCGAGGACACTTCACCAGAAGCAGACTGGGACACAGAGAGGCAGCAGCAGTACCGGAAAGTACAGGAGAGCGTGGAGCGAAGTCTCTGTCAAGCTAGGGAAAGACAAGAGAAAACTTACAACCAGTATGCTCCCGCTGTTCCCCTGGTACCCGGAGAGCAGGTCTTGAAGAGGAAAAGGCGGCTCCACAAGTTGGACGACCAGTGGGAGAAGGACCCGTACATCGTACTGCCCTCAAGCCACGACAACCCAAAGGTCTGTACCATCAGTAAAGACGGAGGGGAAACCACAACCATTGTATCCCAGGATCACCTGAAGAAGTGTCCCGAACAGCTACGGAACCCTGAAGAGGAACAAGAAGACCCTCGACCCGTAGAGGAAAGGGAAGATATGGTTAGTACTGTGCTCGGAGACTTCCCTCGGTCTTGGACTCAAGTCAATGGCGCAGTTGTGGTACCCGTACTCACCTTCCTCCAACCAGCATCCCAAGCACCTACGGAGCAACAGGTAGAGCTGGAAGAACAGCCGGTCCAGAAGGCAGAAGACCCCACACCAGCAGACCAGGAGGATCAACCCTCTGCTTATAGTGAACCTGCCATGCCTCTAGTGAGCCAAAGGGCCCGTGGACAGCTGCCCAGTTTACCCTTGACAGTTCCTACACCCTGTAGTTCGGGGCTAGACAGTCAGCTCCGTAGGTCCACTAGGGCCACTAGAGGCCAGTTACCCGCACGATGGAGGATTTGAAGTGTATAAGTTGTTTTATTTATGGTTACCTGTTTTTCTTGTTGCTTGTGTATAATTATGTGTTTCTAGTTATTTTTAGGAGTCCTTGGTGGATTTACCGGGAATCCTTGTACAATTGGTTGGAGCGTAACCTAGGAATGGACTAAAGACTGTTAAGGACTCGGGGCAGGACAGACCCCTACCTGGTTACGTCTCCCTGTTTTGGTGAAATGGACACCTTGCTTTTCTTCAAAAACTGCACCCGGTTGCGGACACGCCGTGACCATCCTTATGTGTTTTTCTTATTGTATTATTATTGTTTATACCTTGTTATGTTTTTCTAAAAATATGTTTAGTCCCGGAGTACTAAATTTCACTAGGGGGGGAATGTGGCACCCCAGGGGTCTGGTTTCCACAGTAACAGCAATGTTATGTCTGAGAGCAGGTGGGAGGTCTCTTGGTCAGGGATCCTATGCATGCCACACCTCCTGCCCAGTCCTGGGAGGGGAAGAACTTCCCCTATATAAACTTAGGGCTGAGGCAGGGTTAGGGAGTAGAGAAGAAGTAGAGACAGAGAAGCAGATATAGGAAAAGAACATCAGGAGCTCTGTGGGAGCAGTGCTACAAGGAGTCAGGGGCTGGCAGCTGCAGAGCTCGCCCTGACTGAGAAGTTATCACCGGACCCGGAGTCCGAAGCTGTGGGGACTAACTCCTATCCAGCAGCAGAAACCGACCGGCAGGGGATTGCAGGTCCTCTGGCCCAGAAACCCGAAGGCACGGTCACACGCGTGGGACCAGCACCGCCGTCGTGGAGCGGAAGCTACTAGAAGGCCCCGAGTCACCGGCCATACGGGTGAGCACCACACGGTACACTCAGGGACGTGGGCTACTTATACCCGCCTCTAGCAAGGTAGCCGGAAGAGTATCGTTAATTTGGGAGGCCTACAACTCCGCCTGGCCAGGGGAGATCCCATCTGCTCAAGGACTGACCAGGCCCCAATCGCTAGCCAGTACTCCGGGAGGGTCTATCTTTGTCACCAGTAAAGACCCTGAACTACACCGTACCGTCTCCGAGTGGTTCCTGCTACCCCCATCATCCACGTCGGCTGCCCTGAGGCCATACCCCTCCCGTTGGGGGTTATACTATCACGCTGCACAATCCTACCACCGGCCTCAGCGGTCTGCCCTGCAGCAGCAGCTCCTTAGCTGTACTCAACGGGTGGCGTAGTCGTCCAACATCTACCGCTAATACAGCGCCACTTAGTCTGACTCCCTGGGCACGGACCGGATCACCGCCACGAGACTACAACCCTCAAGAGATCCGGCTCCGGGTAAGCTCCCGCGTGCGCAACGCAGCGCGACACAGGTCCAGGGGCGCGTCATCTGGCTGTGACGGCATCCAGATGAGCCCAGTTCATGTCCAATGAACTCAGCTCACCTCATGCACGTCACTGACAGCGTGGGAAAATTCTCCTGCGCATGCGGTGAGTGCAGGAGTATTTTCCCACGCTGTCAGTGACGTGCATGAGGTGAGCTCATGTCCAAAGAACTCAGCTCACCTCATGCACGTCACTGACAGAGTGGGAAAATTCTCAGCGCTCAGCGCTTGAGCAGGAGAATTCTCCCACGCTGGGATGGCATTGAGGTGACAGGCTGGATCACAGGTGAGTGCTGCCATCCAGCATGCCATCCTTCATAGACACTGCAGAGCGCAGGCATGCTTGCGCTCTGCAGTGTCTCTGAAGTACAGTAACCAACACTATCACTGTACTTATATATGTGACTGACATGTTTCTATCTATCTAATCTATGTGTGATGCTCTATTCTTTCTGTTATAAATTGTCGGGTACCGCTGTTGAATTGTCGGCCGGCTTTTTTAAAGAGACGGTGCATGAAAACACTAATATTTTTTTTTAATAAATCCTTTAACACTAAATGACAAGTACAGTAACCAACACTGTCACTGTACTTCTTATATATGTGACTGACATGTTTCTATCTATCTAATCTATGTGTGATGCTCTATTCCTTCTTGTCTAAATTGTTGGGTACCGGTGTATGCCGCTGCTGAATAGCCGGCCGGCTTTTTTTTTTTTAAAGAGAGTGTCTTCTGAGCAGTTTGTCAGCTTTTGGACACCTTTGAAGGTGTTTTCTATGTGTTTCTATGTGTTTTTGTTTGCCTGCCATTGGTTTTAACGGTGTTCGACGAACAGTTCCACGAACATCCCGGTGTTCGACGAACCGAACCCAAACACTACGGGGTTGGCTCAACACTAATAAGGACATCTTCCCTTCCAAGTGCCCCTTAAGAGAAACTACATTATGTAGCAGATCCCACTGTAAAACCCAGGAATGGTATTGTGCTCACAGAACCCACGATATCAGGGTACCCAACAGGTACATTGCACCTCCAAGGGACATGACCGAATTTGCTATGGCTTTCTTCACCTGGCCCCTCATTTATTGTATTTTAGCTTCCGGGAGGTAGCATTCTTGAGATTCGCAATCCACAAAAACTGCTAAACTGTTGCGTAATCTGGATCGTGTGCTCGCGATTCCGGACGAAATCCGTGACACAGTGACGGCAGGGTGAGATATTGCGTGATCTCCCCGGTTTCGTCTCTGAGGAATCCCTGACGCTGCGCATTAAAAAGAATATTGCACAGTGACAAGATCCTGCTGAGCAACTGAGAGTTAGAATTGACAACCGACACATGCGCAGAGTAGCAGGGACTAGCCCATCCCCTGAAACAGGCATCACTGATGACGCTTCATTCAGGGTGGGGAAAGAGGCAGCAGCAGGGACCGCAGCCTCTGCTCCCTGATCACGTCCGTCTTCATATCCCAGGATGCACTGGGGATTTTCAAACTAAATGTTATCAAACAGGAAGTTGGTAAAAAAAACAAATATATACACACATACAAACACACCCCAGTTAGATAAATTTAGATTAACTTTTAATTAAAGTATATTAGAAAAGCAATTACCGTATTTTTCGGACTATAAGACGCACCGGACCATAAGACGCACCTAGGTTTTAGAAGAGGAAAATACAAAAAAAATTAAGCAAAAAATTGTTCATGATGCACTTTTAAGGGGGAGGGGGGTCTTCTGCTGACACTGGTAAAGGAGTAATACCCAATTCTGACAAAATCCCCCATTTCGGTACGCACGGCACCCCTCATCCCCCATCCCGGTAAGTACGGCACCCCTCATCCCCCATCCCGGTACGCACGGCACCCCTCATCCCCCATCCCCGTACGCACGGCACCCCTCATCCCCCATCCCCGGTACGCACGGCACCCCTCATCCCCCATCCCCGATACGCACGGCACCCCTCATCCCCCATCCACGGTACGCATGGCACCCCTCATCCCCCATCCCCGGTACGCACGGCACCCCTCATCCCCCATCCCGGTACGCACGGCACCCCTCATCCCCCATCCTAGTATGCATGGCACGCCTCATCCCCGTCCCGGTATGCATGGCACCCCCCCCTCATCCCCGTCCCGGTATGCATGGCACCCCTCATCCCCGTCCCGGTATGCATGGCACCCCTCATCCCAGTCCTGGTATGCATGGCACCCCTAATCTCCATCCTGGAATGCATGGCACCCCTAATCGCTATCCTAGTATGCATGGCACCCCTAATCCCTATCCTAGTATGCATGGCACCCCTAATCCCTATCCTAGTATGCATGGCACCCCTAATCCCTATCCTAGTATGCATGGCCCCCCCTAATCCCTATCCTGTTATGTATGGCCCCCTTATCTTTATCCTGTTATGTAAGGCCCCCCTCAGCCTTACCCTGGTATGTATGGTCCCCTCATCCTTACCCTGGTATGTATGGCCCCCTCATCCTTACCCTGGTATGCATGGTCCCCCTAATCCCCATCAGGCTGCACATAAAAAAAAATAAACACTCATACTCACCTTTCTTCTCTCTCCTCCAGCGCTGCATCCTGTCTGCCCGCACTGATCTCTCCATGTGAGCCGCGCATGACGTCACTGCCATACGCGGCTCACATGGAGAGATCAGCTGCTGGAAGTCACTGCTTCCCATGCCGGGTCTGTGTGCTCGGGGAGCAGTGACTTCACTCTCCTTCATAGCCGGCACACAGCTTAGCCGCGCTGCGGCTCCTGCTGCTGCCGGGCTATAGCGTGTGCCCGCTTATTAAAGGGCATGAATATTCACCCCCTCCCCACGCCCATGGGCGTGGAGAGAGGTTGAATATTCATGCCCTTAAACAGCGGGCACAGGCGATTCCGGCAGCAGCAGGAGTCGCAGCGCAGTGAATATTCATTTTATTTAGCAGCGGGGACAGTGTAGGCTGCAGCGGGCGGCCGCTGCCTCCTGTGCCCCGCTACCCACACACACACACACATATATATATATATACCCACCCCCCCAACATTCGGACTATAAGACGCACCCCCCATTTTCCTCCAAAATTTTGGAAGAAAAAAGTGCGTCTTATAGTCCGAAAAATACGGTAGATTATTAAATTAAATAGAGATTTAGGATTAAATCAGTGTTGGTTTCGGACAAGCCCTTTAAATTGTTAATTGAAATAAAAACAGTTCCCCGTTGTATTAATAAGGCAGTGATTCCAACTGTATTACCACTGGGAGACCCCCAACTCACACTCCTATTTCCCGAGTGCCTTCCACGCCAAGCTTGGTTATGGAGGCTTTGGATTACCATCCATACTGTTCAGCACAGATCATGCTTCTTATGTCTTCATCGATCCCCCAGAACACAGCCCTGCATTACAGCGTCCTTCAGGCTTTGTCCAATTATTTTCTCCAAATTTGTTTGCCGATCAGTGGCAAGAGGCTGTTGAGCTACTCAATCTCCTTGTTCCTTTGGAAAATTGGCACACTCTTGCATATAACAGTAGAGAATGGCCAAATCTTACGGAGACACTGGTAGATCGCAACGAAACATGGAGAGAGCAGATGTTCAGCAGTGAACTTGGAGTCTCCCTCCTCTATGAAGCTTTGCCGTACACATCTGACTTACTCGGGAGGACTTCTCATAATTCACATGTGCAAAAATAGTTCAATCCACAACTAAAATGCTTGAACCAACTCGTGGAAAACTGGATAAAGATAGATAAAAGGCACATTACCTGTGGGTAGCCCAAGTGTGAAGTAATGGTCAGGTCCAGGATTGAACTGGGTGATGCGATTACTTATGTATTTTGCTGCCCATTCGCAGCCCGGGCATAGTCATCAAGAATCACCAGCCGCATGAGGCTAACAAACTGAAGAGAGAAGCGATACACAAGATAAGAGGTGACACAGTAATATACATAAGAGGTAACACAATAATACACAGTCGGCAAGTTTGGAGACTGAAACACATTCTGGCTTTCATAAAGTTTGCTGCTTCAGTTTTTATAGTGTCAATTTGCATTAACTGCAGATTGTTATGAAGAATGATCAGATGAATTGTTAAAAAAAAAAAAATGCATATTAATTTTTTCCCAAGGAAATTACTTAACCACAAAACCCCCATTTCCACAGTCATGCTTACTGAATTACAAGAGCAGGCTGGTGCTTCAAATCATTGTCTTCTGATTACCTTCAAGGAAACATGTGCAGTCATCATTGCTTTGCAGGCAAGGCCATTGCTGCTTGTAAGATTGCCCCTAGATCAACCATTTATGGGATCATTAAGAATTTAGTCTGCGGTGCATCATATACGTGTTGTGACGGATCAGCTCTTGGGTAGGTGCAGGTTCACACAGGAATGCAGTCCGCAGGTTCCAAAACAAACTGGTGGTTTATTAAATGTCCATAAACCAACCAGGAAAACAAAACATAACAGCTCTTTCAGCTGCTCGTAAAACTCGGCCTTTTAATCCGGGCCCACTAACTCCCTACACTATGTGTGCTGGAGCCTGCTTCTCCATGTCCTACATCACCAAAGCTTGGCACTTCGGGGACACATACCTCCCGTCCACGACCTGTCCGGCAGCAACCTTACATACCCCCCCCTCTGCCCAAAGCAGGGGGGGCTTGGCACCTTCTGCCACCATACAACAGATACACAAAAGGTATAACGCAGTGTTTCCCAAACCCCATCCTCACAGACCCCACAGGTCATATTTTCAGGATCTCCTTAGTATTACACAGGTGATTGAAGTATCATCAAGGCATCAGGAATTTTCTCACCTGTGCAATACTAAGGAGATTCTGAAAACATGACCTATGGGGTCCTCCGCTTCCCCAATCCCACTAACAGGAGCTCTATGGAACGCTCTCTCCGTCTGCAACAAACTTTCCTACATCCATGACCTTTTCATTATTAACAAACTTTCCTTCCTTGGCATCAATGGTACCTGACTCACCCCCTCTGACATGGCCTCTCCAGCTGCACTTTCATATGTTGGATTCCACCTTTCCCACACCCCTCGCCTCATCGGCAAGCATGGCAAAGGAGTTTGTTTTCTCCGGTCAGATAACTGTACTCTGCTGCCCGACTAATCCACCTGTCCCCCCCGCTATTCCCTGGCCTCTCCCCTCTGTCAATCCCTTCACTGGCTCCCCATTATCTAGAGACTCCAGTTGAAAACCCTAACCATGACATACCAAGCCATCCACAACCTGTCTCCTCCATATAACTGTGACTTAGTGTCCCGGTACTTACCTGCACGCAACCTTCAATCCTCACAAGATCTCCTTCTCTACTCCCCTCTTATCTCCTCTTCCCACAATCGCACGCAAGATTTCTCCCATGCATCCCCCTACTCTAGAACTCTCTACCCCAATATATCAGACTGTTGCCAACCGTGGAAACCTTCAAAAGGAAGCTGAAGATCCACCTCTTCTGACAAGCCTACAATCTGCAGTAACCACCGCTCCATCATACCACTGCACGACCAGCTCTACCCTCACCTACTGTATCCTCACCCATTCATTGTAGACTGTAAGCCCTCGCGGGCAAGGTCCTCGCTCCTCCTGTGATTCGTTTTTGTTCAAGATTATTGTACTTGTTTTTTGCTATGTATATCCCTTTTCACATGTAACGCTCCATGTAATAAAAGGCACTATAACAAATAATAACTTCATAGGGGGAGGTTAATTTGTTGTGAAGACTTCAGGACTCCGAAGAAAGTCCAGCAAGTCCCTGTATCACTTCCTACATAGGATTCAGCTATGGAATTGGTTCAACATCAGTGCAGAGCTCGTGTGCTTCAGTTGCACCTGAATGCAGATCTGTGTGCTTATGTGGCACCTAGACAAAGGGCCATGTGCTTCGGTGGAATCCGGACGCGGGGCAGAGTGCTTCGGTGCCACCTAGACACGAGACCTTGTGCTTCAGGGTCACTCGTACATGGAGCCGTGTGCTTCGATGGTACCCAGACGCCGATCTTAGTGCTTCAGTAGCACCGAGAAGCGGGGCCATGTGCTTCAGTGGTACACGGATGCGGGTCTGTGTGCTTCGGTGGCAACCAGACACGGGTCTGTGTGCTTCGGTGGCACTCGCATGTGGGGCCATGTGCTTCGGTTGCACCCGTACAGATAGGCCGTATGCGTCGGTGGCACCCTGATGCGGGTGTGTATGCTTCGGTGGCACCCAGACACGGGTCTGTGTGCTTCGGTGACACCCATACAGGCAGGCCATGTGCTTCAATGGCACCCATACGCAGGCCGTGTGCTTCGGTGACAAACAGGTGCCGGGATATGTGCTTCAATGGCACCTGTAAGCGGGACCGTGTGTTTCGGTGGCAGCCGAACGCGGTATCTTGTGCTTCAATGGCACATGTACGCCGGGCCGTGCGCCTTGGTGGCAACCGGATGCCGGGCCGTGTTCTTCGGTGGCACCCGTACACGGGATTGTGAGCTTCGGTGGAACCCGAACGTGGGGCCGTGTGCTTCGGTGGCACCCGGATGCCGAGCCCTGTGCTTCAGTGGGACTCAAACTCGAGGACCTTGTGTTCTGTGACACGTGAACGCTGTTCTTTGTGCTTCGGTGGCCCGCGGACGTCGGACTTTGTGCTTCGATAGCACATGGACTTTGGGCAGTGTGCTTCGTTTGTACCCGGATGTCAGGCCTTGTGCTTTGGTGGGAAAAAAAAACAGAGGCAGACCAATTGCCAATGAGCGTGACCTGGAGGGTAAACTCTCCAGTAATTCATTTTCAGATAACATGCTGTATGTTAGTGGTTGTGACGCGCCCCCTGGGACATATTCCTTTTTGAGGGGAATACCCGGCACCGGATCAGATGGGGGGTTGTAGTCTCCGAGCGGCTGTGACCCGGCCCGTGCCCAGGGCGTCAAACTCAGTGTTATGTGGCAGTCCTACAGATGTTATTAAGAGTTCTTTTGTGTCGACTACGCCACCCGTTGTGATGCGGTCACTGTGGCCGCCGCTGCAGCAGGGTCCGCTGAGGCTGATGGTGGGTGCGCAGCTTGGTGGGATAACCCCCAACGGGAGGGGTATAGCCTCAGGGGGGACAGGTGCAGAGGATGGGGGTTGTGGTGGTGCAGTGCAGACGGCAATGAAGACAGAGTCGGGTTGTGCAGTTAAGGGTGTTTACTTACTGCAGATGTTGTACTGGTCACTCCAGCTTCGAGTGACCACCCGAGCCGTGCTGCGTCCACCAGGTCCTGGATCCAGCCAACCCCCAAACAAGTCCGGAGCGTGGCCCTGAGCTCTCCTTCTGTCCCGTTCTCTGGCCGTCCCCACCAGTGATCCACCTAGGTCCAGCTCCCTCGGGCCTTCTGTTGGGACACCCTTGGCCTTGGGTTCCCTGACCCTTCATGTGGTGTGCCTTCAGGGTGGATGTGATGGGTGGCCGTGGCAGATGCTGCCCACGGCCTCCGGTCTCTGGCTAGGGTGTGTTTTCTGCCCCCGCCAGTTTGGGATCCGGTACCCTGTGCCGACTCTTCACCCGGGGATTTAATTTGGGTTCTTGGAGTCCTCTTTTCTGTTTCCCCCTCTGGGTCTTCTCTCCTCCTCTCTCACTCTGGGTCTCTCTTCTCCTCTGCTTGCTGACTTGTTCTCTGCATCTGACCCTGATCTTAGTTGGTGCCCTCCTTTTATATCCCTCTATGTGTGAGCTCAGGTGACCAGCACCCAATGAGCTCCTATCACTACCCAGACTGCACCCCCTATCTGCCCCTACACTACATGGGATGTTCCAACCCCCTCCCACTCCAGCCAAGGACAGACTCGGTCGTACCTGCACATTTCTAAGTGGGAGTACCGTTGGTCTGCCCTCCGGAAATGGGATGTGTGTAGTGCATGCAGCCTACCGAGCTCAGTTCCACACTCCATCCTTACCCGGGAGTGGAATATCACACCTCTGGGTTGAGGTGTAATACCCCTGTAGCAGCCGAATCCTCAGGGTGCTACAGTTGTATTATTATCTACAGTTTGGTTGTAGTTTCATACTTTGATAGCTTGTCATATTCTTATATACGTACATAGATGACCCATAGCATGGCATTATATTCTCTACCTGTGCTGCAAACATTTAGCCATGTGCTTCGGTGTCAGGCAGATGTAGGTCAATGTGCTTCGGTGGCACGTGGATGTTGGTCCGTGTACTTTGGTGGCACATGGACACGGGGCCGTGCGTTTCAGTGACATTTGATTACGTGGCCGTATAGTTCAGTGGCATACGGATGCTGGGTCATATGCTTCGGTGACAAGCGGAAACCAGGCTACGTACTTTGTTGGCTCGTGGAAGTTGAGCCGTGTGCTCTGGTGGCACGCAGATGCCAGGCCGTGTGTTTTGGTGGCAAAGAGACGCCGGGCCGCATGTTTCAGCAGCATGTGGACATCAGACCATGTGCTTATGTGGCATCTGTTTGGGCCATGTGCTTCAGTGGCACACAGAAGTTGGGTCATTACACAGTACACAGCAGGGGCACGTTATAAGATTATCTTAGCACAGGGACATTTTATTTAAACACATCCAATTGTGGAAATTATTATTATTCCAAGATGTATTGATTAAAATGAACTTTTGTTCATTGGAAAACCCCTTTAAGTACCAGATGTGGAGCTGTAAGCAGAGTGATGGATAACTAGGACACAGCAAAGAGCTGCATGCAGGATCATGGCACCAGGGACACAGCCGGGATCAGGTTCATGACCACAAGCTATAACTAGAAATAGGCCTTGGACATAACCAGTATATAGCAGGAGCAGATCATGGACTCAGAACTAGGAGATGTAAGGAACAGAGGCCAGGACAAATTTAGGTTGGGAAGCATGGACAGCATCCAGGATTAGGTGAGTACTCACAGCACAGGCCACGTACAGGGAGTAATTGGCGTGGGCAGGAATTTGTTGCATCCTCAGTGAAATCACATGTGAATGCATACTCGCACGGTGTCTGTTGTTGCAGAGATCAAAGCAGCGACAAGGTGCAACAAGATGTGGACACTAGACGATAAGAGGTGGCCGGGACATGGAGGTCTCACGCAGCAAACAGTGGCCAAACAAGAGCAAGTCACAGCAAGGACACAATCCAAGCAGCACCGCAGTAGCCAAGTAAGTCTTATTCTAATTCACTGGATGGGGCTGTATTGTCAGATGAAGATGCATGCAGTAAGGAAGGAAATATGTTTAACATGTTAATAAAGTGTTTGAAAGCTGAGAAGTGTTATAAGAAAGAGGTGATCACTACATGGCTGAAAGTTCAGAACAGTGAGATACTAGTCACAGCGCAGGGTGTGTTCATTGTCATCCACTTATACATTTGTAGTAAGAGCATCAGGGAAGGAGAGTACGTGGATGTTTTTTGTTTTTTTTTAACCTAAGTCTTGGCAGTGAAGACAGACTTAGATAGGTAGTGAGGAAGCAGAGGAGAAATTATTAATGGAATTCCATTTTCAAGACTGTCCTATATAGGAATAGAAGTGGACTCGCTAAAAGGGCAGTGTAGGCTGCCGGCTGTCAAGTTGATTACTGGAAGATGGAAAGGTGAATGCGGTGTGATGTGATGGTGAGAAATTTTTAGCCATTGTTGGATTCCCTGAAGTTTACATGTAGGGTGATTCTGATGGGGAAGATCTCTTTCAGCCATATGCCATTAAGCTCAATTGGGATGAAGAAAAGGTTTCATAAGATCGGGGTTATGGACTAATTGAACAAAGATTTGGCGGTGTGCAAAAAAATTCTAACAGCTTTTAATGAACCTAGGCGGCACTGAAAACTGGGGTAGAAGGTGATCAGTAAGTATTGTAACACGATAATACTACATAGCATACATACAGTGAAGGAAGTAATTATTTGATCCCTTGCTGTTTTTGTACGTTTGCCCACTGACAAAGACATGGACAGTCTATAATTTTAAGGGTAGGTTAATTTTAACATTGAGAGATAGAATATCCCCCCAAAAAATCACATTGTATATATTAGATAAATTTATTTGCATTTTGCTGTGAGAAATAAGTATTTGATTCCTCTGGAAAACAACACTTAATACTTGGTGGCAAAACCTTTGTTGGCAAGCACAGCAGTCAGACTATTTTTGTAGTTGATGATGAGGGTTGCGCACATGTCAGGAGGAATTTTGGTCCACTCCTCTTTGCAGATCATCTCTAAATCATTCAGATTTTGAGGCTGTCGATTGGCAACTCGGAGTTTCAACTCCCTCCACTCCTTTGTTGCCTTGGCTGTATGTTTTGGGTCATTGTCTTGCTGGAAGACCCTGCCCTGACCCATTTTTAATGTCCTGGTGGAGGGAAGGAGGTTGTCACTCAGGATTTTATGGTACATGGCTCCATCCATTCTCCCATTGATGCGGTGAAGTAGTCCTGTGCCCTTAGCAAAGAAACACCCCCCAAAACATAATGTTTCCACCTCCATGCTTGACAGTGGGGATGGTGTTCTTTGGGTCATAGGCAGCATTTCTCTTCCTCCAAACACAGCGAGTTGAGTTAATGCCAAAGAGCTCAATTTTTGTCTCATCTGACCACAGCACCTTCTCCCAATAACTCACAGAATCATCCAGTTGTTCATTGGCAAACTTCAGATGGGCCTGCACTTGTGATGAGCGAGTATGTTCAGTTAACCCTTTCGACGAGTATGCTCGGGCGAGTACCAAGTATCTTCAGCGTGCTTGTTTGACAGTTTTAATACATGTGAAGAATGCTTAAGAAACAAGCATTCTTCACATGTATTAAAGCTGTCAAACAGTCGCAAATCATGCACATGGGAGTCATTCAAACATATCACCGAGCACGCTAAAGATGCTCTGTACTCGCCCGACCAATGGTTTTCTTGGTGACTGTGGTCCCAGCTACCTTGAGATCATTAGCAAGTTCCCCCTCTGTAGTTTTATGCTGATCTCTCACCTTCCTCATGATCAAGGCTACCCCATGAGGTGAGATTTTGCATGGTGCCCCAGATCGAAGTCATTTTGTACTTCTTCCATTTTCTTACTATTGCACCAACAGCTGTCTTCTTCTTACCCAGCATCTTACTTATGTTTTTTTAGCCCATTCCAGCTTTGTGCAGGTCTATGATCTTGTCCCTGACATCCTTAGAAAGCTCTTTGGTCTTGTCCATGTTGTAGAGGTTAGACTCTGACGGATTAATTGAGTCTGTGGACAGGAGTCTTTTATACATGTGACTATGTAAGACAGCTGTCTTTAATGCAGGTAACGAGTTGATTAGGAGCGTCTAACTAGTCTGTAGGAGCCAGAACTCATAATGGTTTGTACGGGATCAAATACTTATTTCTCACTGCAAAATGCAAATAAATGTATCTAATTTATACAATGTGATTTTCTTGATTTTTTGGGGGGATATTCTATCTCTCAATGTTAAAATTAACCTACCCTTAAAATTATAGACTGTTCATGTCTTTGTCAGTGGGCAAACTTACAAAAACAGCAATTGATCAAATAATTATTTCCTTCCCTGTATCTAGAAGGGTTTACAAGATAATATGTTTGTCGGGAGTTCTTCTTTAAAGAGGATCTGTCACTTGCCATAAATATGGAAATATTTTACCTGGTCTAAATGATTTTGTTTCCCTGAAGTTGTTTTGGAAAAAAAAAATCATATTAATGGCAAATGACAGTTTCTCTTTAAAACATGCATTTTGTAAGCTCTTTAATGCTACTGCACTTTAGTCATTGTGGCCCAGTTTTTGTGCAACTTGCAACGTCACATATTATTTCATACATATTGTTTTTTTAGCTCTGTCTTGTCAGTACATCACATTCATCTTATTCCTCTCTTGCTTTCCTAAACTGAAGGCTATATATCTCCATGGCATTCTGACCTCATGACTGGTCAACAAAAGCCTGACCTCGAGGAGCAATCCTGGTCTTCAGAATTTGCACGATGGGGAAGACCAAGAACAAGCAGGGCCTTTGACAGCAGAACAACTTGACCACAAAGGAGTTCCGGAAGAAAAACTGTTGCCCCTGCAGCTTTTTTTACATTTAAAATAGAGTTTATACTTTAATGATTTTAATTAAAAAGTCAATGCTAAATAAAGTTTTGGAAAATGACATTTATCCGGACTTGTGTTTTATTTACATTATTATTTTAAAATAACTGTTACATGACTTCTTTTACGTGAGGTTTAGCTGAGGCTCTAACAGCCTTTACCTATCCTCCATTTTTATGGTAGGTTGGAGAATGGCTTTCCGGATGCTAAGGTGGCCATAGACATGAGTTGGCTATTGACAAGACACTTGTCCTGCTGTAATGCACGCGCCCGAACTGACTGGCGTGTGCGTGTATATGTAGTGATTCCACTGGACCGTACCGGAGAGTGAATGCCTGGAGGGGCGTAACTAAGTATCCACCCGATCCGACCAAGGTCGCACGACGGCATACGACGCCAGTGCACCAAGGAGGGACCGAGCAGAGGGACCAGGTGCTACTCCAGGTCAGACCCTGGACACGGCTGTTGACCCACACCGGGGAATACAGGAACAGGCAGGTTAGGCTGGCACACAGACTGGTGGGTACAGGCAGACACGGCAGGTATGCAGACGGGTGGATGCTGGCAAGCACAACTGGTATGCAAACAGGGAGTTACTGGCAGGTACGGCCGGTATGCAGGCAGGTGGATGTTGGTAAGCACGACTGGTATGCAGGCAGGGAGGTACTGGCAGGTACGACAGGTTGGCGCACAGAGTGGATAGGACCCAGTACAGACTGGGACTCAGGAACAGAACAGCAGATGCGGTGGACAAACACAGCAGAGTGAGGCCGCCCGGAGCGGCGAGCAAGAGCAGAGCAAGACGAGACCGCCTGGAGCGGTGAGCAAATGGTCAGAGCAGAGCGAGACTGCCGGAGCAGTGAGAAAAGGGTCAGAGCAGAGCGAGACTGCCGGAGCAGTGAGCAAAGGGTCAGAGCAGGCAAGAACAGCCGGAGCGGTGAGCAAGGCAGAGCAGGCAAGAACCGCCGGAGCGGTGAACAAGGCAGAGCAGGCAGAAACCGCCGGAGCGGCGAGCAAGGCAGGGCAGAGGGAACAGGGCTCTGTTCACACGGAACAGACAGGAAGGGAAAGGCAGAACCACATACCCACAGGGTACTTGCAGTGAAGTAGCGAGTGGACCACAAATTCACAAACGGAAGTACAGTGACAACGAGCAGGAGTTAGGTACGAGTTCAGACTCTGCAGAAAAAGGGAAGATATGGGCGTAGAGAAAAACAGGAGACAGGTTAGGAGACAGTTCAGACAGGAACTGTTACTGCAACAAATACAGGAACGAGCCAAGGTAAAGCCAAGTGCTGGTTCAGACAATGCAGGAGAAAGGGAAGGTACGGACAGAGAAAAACAGGAAGCAGGTTAGGAGACAGTTCAGACAGGAACTGTTACTGAAGCGAGATACAGGAGCGAGTCTGGGTATGCGGCCCCTAGAGGGCGGGACGAACAGGCTAAGAGCGTGTTCACACGGGCCTGGAAATACAGCCTCCAGGAAAGGCAGAAAGACAGCTGGCTAGAGTGCACAGACAGGACACAGTTCAGACACGGGAACTGATACCGCAAGGCAGGAAACATAGACAGGACCTGGCACATCAGTGACTAGAAGCCAACTGACAGAACAAGATGCTCAGGCAAGGATTCCAGGGAGGAGCTGGGTTAAATACCAGGTGACAGACAGCAATAGGCTGAGGACGCATTAGGGGTGTGTCTGCAGCAGCTACAAGAAGCAGGAAGTTCAGCGGCCGTCGCCCTAAGCAGACAGAGCAGAGCAAAGCAGACCATATGGAAAGAAGCCAAAGTGATAGTCTGGACTGGAAATCAAGTGCGCGCTCTTGCACAGTGGGAGATGGACCACTATGCAAGGACGCCGCCAGGTATGTTACACCTGCCAACACTAATCTTTTCCGACTTCCCATTATAATAGAATGATCAGTATGACTGAGGGTTTACTTGTAGTCAATAGGGACAGCCACTGCTAGACACTAGAGATGAGGAGATTGATGTGCGAGATTTCGGTACAGCATCTAGGTCAGTGGTACCTGGCAGTTACACAGAAGGCCCAAAAATCAATTATCTGCCTGTCAACTGAAAATGCTGACAGGCTGACTCTTATAAAAATGAACAAGGGCTGGATTGGGCCAGGCTTCTCAACAACACCGAATGATAGCAGCGTGAGAAACTCAAATCCAGTTTCTTTTCTTGGGAGGTGTATTCCCATGCACCTTTTCACACCCACACATGGGTATACGCTTCCTGATTTTGGCTATTTGCTCTTGTCCTCCTCCTTCTCCTCATCCTCCACCACCATATCACCATGATGACCGTGGTCCGTGATGCAACACCCACATAATTTTTTTAAAGGGTGTTTATGATGCCCGTTAAAAAATTTTTTTTATACAGTATGTTCATGTATACCCCCCAGGGGTAAATGTTTGTCAGCCCATACTCTTAGTGCATGCGCATTACAAGTATAGGAGGCCCGCTCCTTTCTAATGGGAACATTTTTTTTTTTTTTTATGAGGCCCTCCTCCACATCTCTTCCAAGGGGCATTGAAGTGCCTCCAAATTTTTGGCAGCCCTTGCATTCACTGCATAGGCCAACACTATGGGAGACTCTCTCTTTTCTAATGGGAATTTGTCGTTACTGTGGCCCTGCTCTGTGTGTCTTTAAACTCTTAGTGGGGTTTTTCCTAAAATTGGTCAGCCGTTGGACTCACTGTATACCCTATAACTGTATAGCAGACCCTCTCCTTTCTAATGGGAACATGTCGTACCTTGTTACTGTGGCCCTGCTCTGTGTGTCTTTAAATTCTTAGTGATGTTTTTCCTAAAATTGGTTAGCCGTTGGACTCACTGTATACCCTATAACTGTATAGCAGACCCTCTCCTTTCTAATGGGAACATTTTTTTTTTTTTTATGAGGCCCTCCTCCACATCTCTTCCAAGGGGCATTGAAGTGCCTCCAAATTTTTGGCAGCCCTTGCATTCACTGCATAGGCCAACACTATGGGAGACTCTCTCTTTTCTAATGGGAATTTGTCGTTACTGTGGCCCTGCTCTGTGTGTCTTTAAATTCTTAGTGGGGTTTTTCCTAAAATTGGTCAGCCGTTGGACTCACTGTATACCCTATAACTGTATAGCAGACCCTCTCCTTTCTAATGGGAACATGTCGTACCTTGTTACTGTGGCCCTGCTCTGTGTGTCTTTAAATTCTTAGTGGTGTTTTTCCTAAAATTGGTTAGCCGTTGGACTCACTGTATACCCTATAACTGTATAGCAGACCCTCTCCTTTCTAATGGGAACATGTCGTACCTTGTTACTGTGGCCCTGCTCCGTGTGTCTTTAAATTCTTAGTTGGGTTTTTCCCAAATTTTGGCAGCCCTTGCAGTCACAGCATGGGCATTACCACTATAGGAGACCCGCTCCTTTCTAATGGGAACATTTTTTTTACTGAGACCCTCCTCTATGTCTCTTCAAAGGGGTATTGGGTTGCGTCCAAATTTTTGGCAGCCCTTGCAGTCACTGGATACGCAATAACAGTATAGGAGACCCACTTGTTAATAATGGGAACAACAAAGCATATCTGGCTGATAGCTCTCTAACAATAGCTAGGGCCGACTGCTGGCCTTTTAAGAATAGTAAGGGCCATCTGATGTCCCTATAAAAATAGGCTTCATGACTTTCAAAGTCCCTCCATCATAAATAAAAAAGGATGTGTCTGATGATGTGTCACACACCACATTGCCAGATAAGGTTGTAAAATGTTAAAATGACATTTCCCGGTGAATGCATTTGTCTTAAAAAATAACGTAAAAAAACAAAACAATAGGATCTTTCTTTAGTATAAAAAAACAGCGTCACCAATTTAACCTCAATATAATCACATTGTTCAGCTCATGCCCCTCCTCCTCCATCTCCAAAATGACCACACCAGTCACAAGCTGACAGCACTGCAGCACTGTTTTGGCCAAGCGGCAACAGGCTGTGCTGAAGATAACATGCTTCAGCACTGCAGAGTTGCTGAAAGCTGTAACACAGCAGCCTGATCTGTGGCTCTCACCGCTGAACATACAGCCAGGCATGGTCGTGTGTGACAATGGGCGGAACCTGGTGACGGAGAAATGACACTCAGAGTAGATATGGTTTCCCTCTATGCCAGTCCTTTCACCTATCTAAATACAACTCTCAGCATAAAAAAGCTGTGGACTGGCTTCGTACCTTCCCTGGCCACATTCACCTGTCCACGTGTTTGTGGTTAGGCGGTCCTTCCCAGTAAGTGCACTGGGGAGGGCACAGGTAATGTTGTTGGAACCGTGCTTGTGGAAGGAGGAGACGACACCGGGAGAAACAGTGGCGGCTGGGGACAGGAGTATGGACACCCGGCCGCCTCCTGCATGAGGTTATCAAAAGCTTCCGCCTCCACGAGCCTAAAAGGCCACATTTTCAAGTGCAAGCAGCTGTCAAAAATTTGGCAGTGTAGTATTGCAGCCTGTGGGTGGGTGGGTGGCTGGCTGCATACTTGCGCTTGCATTCCAAGGAATGGGGTAGGGACAACTGAACGCTGCACTGGGACAAAGACGTGGACAGTGATTGTTGCAAGTCTGCAACGACAGGTGCATGGCGGGAGGCATCTTCGCATGCGCCAAGGATCACTTATGATGGGCACACTTTTAGGCAGTGACCTGGGAGTCAGAAATGCTTCCAGAGGTCTTCCCCATGCTGTTCCCATGTCTTTTCAGCATTGTATGCATGTGTCTGATGATGTGTCACACACCACATGGCCAGATAAGGTTGTAAAATGTTAAAATTACATTTCCCAGTGAATGCATTTGTCTTTGTTGAAAGCAATGCAAAAGTGCAAAAACGCTACGTGTGAACATAGCCCAAGGTGTGGAGGAGTATTTTTGGTTTTGGTTATTTATTTTGCCTTATATACAAGTCATTACCTTGAAAAGGATGTTTCTTAATATATTTCCCAGTAAAATCCATTTTGGTGTTGTTTTTGTATGTTTTATTGTGAGTCCTTAAAAGTGGTGTAATACGCTGACAACGTTGTTGACAGCAGTGACCTGGGAGTCAGAAATGCTTCCAGGGGTCTTCCCCATGCTTTTCCCATGTCATTTGAGCACTGTTCCCATCGATTTGGGCAATTTTTAGGCCCTCTGCAGACCGCCGGGGGGAGCCGCCTGAAAAATGCTCGAGTTTCCCATAGACTTACATTGGGCTCGTTGCTCGGGTCGAGCACCTGAGTATTCCAATTTGCTCGACCCGAGCATTTTTGTGCTCGCTCATCACTAATCCTAACCCATATCACTAAAGGAGTTACATGTGCTGTCAGGGTTAGCCCTCAGCTAGCCCAGTACTCAGTCCTGTAGGCAAGCAGCAAAGTCACAGCAGGAATTTCAGTAAGCAACAAGGGTTTTGTTTTTTTTTTAAATGGCCTAAAAAGAGTGAAGAAGCCAAGTTCTAGTTTCAGCAATAAGACAAAAAAAAGAAAATTGGAAAATCATACAATGACATGCCTCAACCATGAAGATCCCAGCAATGCAAATCTCATAAAACAGCAGCACAATGTAAAAGTGGAATTTACCTATAACCAGACAACATGCAAGTAACTTAACCCTTGCACCCGCCAGAGCCCTTCCACTTACCCTGGTCATCACAGCTGCCATCTTTACACCCTCTCATAAAGGCCCTCATCACAGCACACAATCTGCTGACTGCTTCCTCTCTGTGGTTTAAATCCTGGAAGCTGGCAGGAGATTGGCCAGGAGACCATCAGTAAGCAGCTGCTGCAATTCATGTCTGATTTCTAGCCAGGATTGGGGCTCATTCACAGGATTGTATTTTTGGTCCGGGTGCTGTCTGTTGAAATAACGGACCACACTCGGACCATTGTTATTCAGTGACACAGTGCAGATGAGACTTTTTTTTTCACTGAATTTGTGTGAGAAAAATAGTGCAGCGTGCTCTGGTTTCTTCTATAAATCAGATGAGACTCGCACATTCAAGTCTGGGTGCGTAAAAAAAATCAGATGCCATACAGAGCCATAGTATAGCTTTCGATTTTTACAGATACATTGCAAAGGCATTACACATTAATCTAACTCTCTACCTAAACAGCGCATAACAAACACTGCTTGACACATTGACTTGGTGGATAAAAGATTGGCCACAGCCTTTATTAAAATATTAAAACATATCATATAAATATAACCATATTAACATAATTTCTTAAAAGGTTCAAATCATTTTTCCAACACCGCAGCTCGGCCATGAAACTTAAGCCCGTTAATCAACTACCTGTCCATCCAGATACCTGGACGACTAACGCTAGGCCGTGCCAAAAATTCAGGGAGGGAGGGCAGGGCAGCACTTCAGGTACGACAGTGCCGGAGGACAGACATGAACCTCCGGCACTGCTCCCTTATATCCCCCAGCTGATACCCGCTCCAATCATGGTCCATCTCCAGGGCAGAAAACATATCTCCCCTGTTACGGTGCCCTGAATGGCCGGGCCTTAGATCCAATCAATTCCCTAACTTCTCCTAGCTACATGACCATCTGAAAGCGGCGGGAAAGCCATTCTCCCGCCATTTAACCCTTAACTAAGCAGAACACATAGCATTCCTGGTAATGCCATGTGTTCCCCTCCTCAGGGTCCGGGATCACCAATATATAATATACCATGGCTACAGACACCAGATGGTATAAAGTTATATGCACTGACTGAATTGACTCCTGGCTACAGGATCTCTCATCCTATATTATATGGTTATATATATATATATATATATATATATATATATATACACACGAGTATATATATACATACACACTGCTCAAAAAAATAAAGGGAACAGAATAAAACTCCAAGTAAATCAAACTTCTGTGAAATCAAACTGTCCACTTAGGAAGAAACACTGATTGACAATCAATTTCACATGCTGTTGTGCAAATGGAATAGACAATAGATGGAAATTATTGGCAATTATCAAGACACCCTCAATAAAGGAGTGGTTCTGCAGGTGAGGACCACAGACCACATCTCAGTAGCAATGCTTTCTGACTGATGTTTTGGTCACTTTTGAATGTTGGTTGTGCTTTCACACTCATGGTAGCATGAGACGGACTCTACAACCCACAGAAGTTGCTCAGGTAGTGCAGCTCATCCAGGATGGCACATCAATGCGAGCTGTGGCAAGAAGGTTTGATTTGTCTGTCAGCGTAGTGTCCAGAGGCTGCAGGCACCACCAGGAGACAGGCCAGTACACCAGGAGACGTGGAGGGGGCCGTAGGAGGGCAACAACCCAGCAGCAAGACCGCTACCTCCGCTTTTGTGCAAGGAGGAACAGGAGAAGCACTGCCAGAGCCCTGCAAAATGACCTCCAGCAGGCCACAAATGTGCATGTGTCTGCACAAACGGTTAGAAACCGACTCCATGAGGGTGGTATGAGGGCCCGACGTCCACAGATAGGGGTTGTGCTCACAGCCCAAGACCGTGCAGGACGCTTGGCATTTGCTACAGAACACCAGGATTGGCAAAGTCGCCACTGGCGCCCTGTGCTCTTCACAGTTGAAAGCAGGTTCACACTGAGCACATGTGACAGACGTGACAGAGTCTGGAGACGACGTGGAGAGCGATCTGCAGCCTGCAACATCCTTCAGCAAGATCGGTTTGGCACTGGGTCAGTAATGGTGTGGGGTGGCATTTCTTTGGAGGGCCGCACAGCCCTCCATGTGCTCGCCAGAGGTAGCTTGACTGCCATTAGGTACCGAGATGAGATCCTCAGACCCCTTGTGAGACCATATGCTGGGGCGGTTGGCCCTGGGTTCCTCCTAATGCAGGACAATGCCAGACCTCATGTGGCTGGAGTGTGTCAGCAGTTCTTGCAAGATAAAGGCATTGAAGCTGTGGACTGGCCCGCCCGTTCCCCAGACCTGAATCCGATTGAGCACATCTGGGACATCATGTCTCGCACCATCCACCAACGTCACGTTGCACCACAGACTGTCCAGGAGTTGGCAGATGCTTTAGTCCAGGTCTGGGAGGAGATCCCACAGGAGACCATCCGCAACCTCATCAGGAGCATGCCCAGGCGGTGTAGGGAGGTCATACAGGCACGTGGAGGCCACACACAACACTGAGCCTCATTTTGACTTGTTTTAAGGACATTACATCAAAGTTGGATCAGCCTGTAGTGTGTTTTTCCACTTTAATTTTGGGGGTGACTCCAAATCCAGGCCTCCATTGGTTAATAAATTTGATTTCCATTGATGATTTTTTTGTGTTTTTGTTGTCAGCACATTCAACTTTCTACAGAACAAAGTATTCAATGAGAATATTTCATTCATTCAGATCTAGGATGTGTTATTTGAGTGTTCCCTTTATTTTTTTTGAGCAGTGTATATATATAAATATATATATATATATATATATATATATATATATATATATGTGTGTATGTATATACACAGGGTGGTCCAAAAGTAGGTGGACAGAAAGTGTAATAAGGTTATGAAGGGGGAGATTTATCAAACACTAAATTGCAGCCGCCTGTCTGGATCATCCTCCAATAAACCATGAATTAGACGTGGACGATAAGCTTTCCACCCAATAGATTTCAGGATTCGCATGATAGAAGCTTGTGAAATTCCCAATTCCAAAGAGGCTCTTCTGGTGGACTTTTTTGGACTCTGAACAAATGTTTCAGCAACAAGTTGTTTATTATCTTCTGTACAGACTGTTTTGGGTCGACCAGTTTTTGGAGCATTAAGGATTGAGCCAGTGGCATTGAATTTGTCACGAATGCGGTAAATGGTTTGTCTCTTTGGGGCTTGAGTACCAAATGTTTCAACCCAATTTGCTCTAACGGTTTCAGCATTTTGAGATTTCCAATACTCTGTTAAAATCCATTTTCTTTGATCTGTATTTAAATTATTTGCCATTATGTGTTATCTGAAAAGAAAACAGATTTGGGGGGAGATCTATCTTTGAAAACTAGATCTGTGAAACTGGCTCAGTTGCCCTTAGCAACCAATCAGATTCCACCTTTCATTTTCCAAAGAGTCTGTGAGGAATGAAAAGTGGAATCTGACTGGTTGCTAAGGGCAAATGAGCCAGTTTCACTTTACACCATGTTTGTTAAATCTGTCCCTTCATAACCTTATTACACTTTCTGTCCGCCTACTTTTGGACCACCCTGTATACAGTATAGACCAAAAGTTTGGGCACACCTTCTCATTTAAAGATTTTTCTGTATTTTCATGACTATGAAAATTGTACATTCACACTGAAGGCATCAAAACTAGGAATTAACACATGTGGAATTATATACTTTACAAAAAGTGTGAAGCAACTGAAAATATGTCTTATATTCTAGGTTCTTCAAAGTAGCCACCTTTTGCTTTGATGACTGCTTTGCACACTCTTGGCATTCTCTTGATGAGCTTCAAGAAAATACAGAAAAATCTTTAAATGAGAAGGTGTGTCCAAACTTTTGGTCTGTACTGTATGTGGTATTATTCGGTCACTATGTGGTGGTAATATGTGGTCTGGTCATGATGTGGCGATATTTGTCCCTTGTATGTGGTATTATTCGGTCACTATGTAGTGGTAATATGTGATATAGTCATAGTGTGGTGGTATTTATCCCTTGTATGTGGTATTATTGGTCATTTTAAAAAATGTGTGTGACACATTCCCATGAATAAAATATACCTAAAAGAGTATTGAGTATTATAAGAAATGTTTAATATGTTAGAGAAGAGTTTCCTTGTCGTGGTGGTGGCTTAAAAAATCTTCTGGCCAAAACAAAGGCTGCTGGCTATACAGTACAGACCAAAAGTTTGGACACACCTTCTCATTTAAAGATTTTTCTGTATTTTCATGACTATGAAAATTGTACATTCACACTGAAGGCATCAAAACTATGAATTAACACATGTGGAATTATATAGTTAACAAAAAAGTGTGAAACAACTGAAAATATGTCTTATATTCTAGGTTCTTCAAAGTAGCCATCTTTTGCTTTGATGACTGCTTTGCACACTCTTAGCATCCTCTTGATGAGCTTCAAGAGGTAGTCACCGGAAATGGTTTTCACTTCACAGGTGTGCCCTGTCAGGTTTAGTAAGTGGGATTTCTTGCCTTATAAATGGGGTTGGGACCATTAGTTGTGTTGTGCAGAAGTCAGGTGGATACACAGCTGATAGTCCTACTGAATAGACTGTTAGAATTTGTATTATGGCAAGAAAAAAGCAGCTAAGTAAAGAAAAAAGAGTGGCCATCATTACTTTAAGAAATGAAAGTCAGTCAGTGCGAAAAATTGGGAAAACTTTGAAAATGTCCCTAAGTGCAGTTGCAAAAACCATCAAGCGCTACAAAGAAACTGGCTCACATGAGGACCGCCCCAGGAAAGGAAGACCAAGAGTCACCTCTGCTTCTGAGGATAAGTTTATCCGAGTCACCAGCCTCAGAAATCGCAGGTTAACAGCAGCTCAGATTAGAGACCAGGTCAATGCCACACAGAGTTCTAGCAGCAGACACATCTCTACAACAACTGTTAAGAGGAGACTTTGTGCAGCAGGCCTTCATGGTAAAATAGCTGCTAGGAAAACACTGCTAAGGACAGGCAACAAGCAGAAGAGACTTGTTTGGGCTAAAGAACACAAGGAATGGACATTAGACCAGTGGAAATCTGTGCTTTGGTCTGATGAGTCCAAATTTGAGATCTTTGGTTCCAACCACCGTGTCTTTGTGCGACGCAGAAAAGGTGAACGGATGGACTCTACATGTCTGGTTCCCACCGTGAAGCATGAAGGAGGAGGTGTGATGGTGTGGAGGTGCTTTGCTGGTGACACTGTTGGGGATTTATTCAAAATTGAAGGCATACTGAACCAGCATGGCTACCACAGCATCTTGCAGCGGCATGCTATTCCATCCGGTTTGCTTTTAGTTGGACCATCATTTATTTTTCAACAGGACAATGACCCCAAACACACCTCCAGGCTGTGTAAGGGCTATTTGACCAAGGAGGAGAGTGATGGGGTGCTACGCCAGATGACCTGGCCTCCACAGTCACCAGACCTGAACCCAATCGAGATGGTTTGGGGTGAGCTGGAACGCAAAGTGAAGGCAAAAGGGCCAACAAGTGCTAAGCATCTCTGGGAACTCCTTCAAGATTGTTGGAAGACCATTTCCGGTGACTACCTCTTGAAGCTCATCAAGAGAATGCCAAGAGTGTGCAAAGCAGTCATCAAAGCAAAAGGTGGCTACTTGGAAGAACCTAGAATATAAGACATATTTCCAGTTGCTTCACACTTTTTTGTTAAGTATATAATTCCAGATGTGTTAATTCATAGTTTTGATGCCTTCAGTGTGAATGTACAATTTTTATAGTTATGAAAATACAGAAAAATCTTTAAATGAGGTGTGTCCAAACTTTTGGTCTGTACTGTATATGTGAGCCGGTGTTCAATGGGTACTGTTAATGTGTGATTGGTGAAGACGTGGTGCAGAAAGTAGAGTTTTTCCAAGAGTGGGCGGTGGGACTGTGGAACATTCGAGGGGTTGAGGCGGAGCTGGGGTGGAGACTGGGCAGAGTCTCAAGGGGGCCCAAAAATTTAGCCAGTATGGGGCCCTGTAATTCCTAGTGGCAGCCCTGTGTGGGTACCATAATGCTGTGTGGAGGGCTAGTGCGGGCCATTATACAGTGTGGAGAGGTGTGGGGCCATCATACTGTATGGAGGTCCATTATACTGCATGAAGGGCTGTATGGGGGGTCACAGCTGGGGGATCATACTGTGTTGGGGTCACCATACATTGCCTTGGGAGTTGAGGTGGGGTACAATAGAGTAATTATACTGTGCATGTGGAGGTTAATGTAGAGGAATTCACCATGGGGGTATCATTCTGTGTTTGGGGGGGGTACTTTTGTTTTGTTGGCATCATACTTTATGGGGGTAATGCAAAAGGAATCTAGGACTTTAGCATGAGGAAATTACTATGTAAAGGCTGGAAAGTTATGAGATATGCTCCCCTGTGACCCCAACAATTATTTTTTTTGGGGAGGGGGGGAGCCCAATTAGAACTTCTGTAATGGGGCCCCATGATTTCTATGTACACCCCTTGATAGCATATGAGGTTTACTGCCTCCTGGTGGGTTTTCCGTGCCCTGACAAACAGAGGCTGTGCAGGGGCTTGTACCTTGGGTAATGCAGAACTGAGGGCCAGGAGCTGTGTGAAGGGGGCTTATACCAGTGGATAATGCAGACCTGGAGGCAGGGGTGTGTACCTAGGGTAATGCAGAACTGGGGTGCAGGAGCTGTGTGCAAGGGTGCTGTACCTTGGGTAATGCAGAACTAGGGGGCAGGGAATGTGTGCAGGGAACTTGTATCTTAGGTAATGCAGTCCTAAGGGGGGGAAGGGGCTTTTCGCACGGAGCTTGTACCCGTGGGTAATGCAGAATTGGGGGGCAGGGGCTGTGTGCAGGGGGCTTGTATCTTAGGTAATTCAGACCTAGGGGCAGGGGCTGTGTGCAGGGGCCTTGTACCTGTGGGTAATGCAGAACTGGGGGGAGGCAGGGGCTGTGTGCAGGGGGCTTGTATCTTAGGTAATGCAGATCTGGGGGGCAGGAGCTGTGTGCAGAGGTCTTGTATCTTGGGTAATGCAGAACTGGGGGGCAGGGAATGTGTTCAGGGGCCTTGTATCTTAGGTAATGCAGACCTGGGGGCAGGGGCTGTGTGCAGTGGGTTGTACCTGTGGGTAATGCAGAACTGGGGGCAGTGGCTGTGTGCAGGGGGCTTGTACTTTGGGTAATGCAGAACTGGGGGGGGGGCATTGGCTGTGTGCAGGAGACTTACACTAGTGGATAATGCAGAACTGAGGGGCAGGGGCTGTGTGCAGGGGGCTTGTACCTTCGGTAATAGAGAACTGGCAAGCAGGGACTGTGTGTAGGGGGCTTGCTTGTACCTTGGGTAATGGAGAAATGGGGGCAGAAGCTGTGTGCAGGGGTCTTGCACCTTGGGTAATGCAGAAATGAGGGGCAGGGTCTGTGTGTAGGGGGCTTGTACTTTGGGTAATGCAGAACTGGGGGCAGGAGCTGTGTGCAGGGGGCTTGTACCTAGGATAATTTAGAGCTGGGGGGCAGGGGCGGCGAACAGTGGGTTTGTACTTCTGGGTCCAGGGCTCAGTCACTTATCAGACAGACCCCCATAAACAACATCATGATGCAACAGTGCAGACTTTATATTCATCACAGCACATGCCGTACACTCCGCCATTAATCTATATGATGGGCACCTGACCGCTCTTCTCAGTCACTCCTCTTATCTTGTGATCCCGATTGTCTATCATTTAACACAAACTGCTTCCAACGGTCCCCATCAGAGACCGCTCACCATGGTTTCCCTCATTCCGCACTGGCCAAATTAACTGACGGCTCCCTGTGGTACCCCTACTTTTACAGAGTGTCCCCCAAGTCTTTGATCTCTTACAGACCCTCATCTTCCACTTCTCTATAGGCCTCGTCTCATAGACCATGTCCTATGGTTTCCCCATAGTACCGTCTCTCACAAACCCCTCCACATGGTCCCTCTACTTTCCCCATAGTTCGCTCTATCAGACCACTCCTCATAGTTCCCCCCACTTTCTCCATAATCCCGTCTCTCACAGAACACCAGCTATGGTCCCTCAATTTACCCAAAGCTTTTTACTCACAGACCACTCCTTAATGTTCCCCACATGCTCCATAGTCCCTCTTCCCCATATACCCTCCATTTTTCATTTTGTCTTTCCTCTCAGAGAACTCCCAATGGAGCCTCACACATCCCTCTCATATATCCTGCTCCTCATAGTCCCCTCACCTTCCCCTTAGTCCCCTCTTATACAGCCTGCTCCTCAGTCCCCCCACTTTCCCCATCTCATACATCCTGCTCCTCATAGTCCTCCCACTTTCCCCATAGTCCCCTCTCATACAGCATGCTCCCCATAGTCCCCCCACAGTTCCCTCATACAGCCTGCTCCTCATAGTCCCCCCACTTTCCCCATAGTCCCCTCTCATACAGCCTGTTCCTCATAGTCCCCAACTTTCTCCATAATTCCCTCATACAGCCTGCTTTTCATAGTCCCCCCACTTTCCCCATAGTCCCCTCTCATACAGCCTGCTCCTCATAGTCCTCCCACTTTCCTCATAGTCCCCTCTCATACAGCCTGCTCCTCATAGTCCCCCCACTTTCCCCATAGTCCCCTCATACAACCTGCTCCTTATAGTCCCCCCACTTTCCCCACAGTCTCCTCTCATACAGCCTGCTCTACATAGTCCTACCACTTTCCTCGTAGTCCTCTCTCATTCAGCCTGCTCCTTGTAGTCCCCCCACTTTCCCCATAGTCACCTCATACAACCTGCTCCTCATAGTCCCCCCTACTTGCCTCAATTTCCACTCATACAGCCTGCTCCTCAGTCCCCCTACTTTCCCCAGAGTCCCCTCTCATACAGTCTGCTCCTTATAGTCCTCCCACTTTCCCCATAGTCCCCTCTCACACAGCCTGCTCCCCATAGTCCCCCCACTTTCCCCAGAGTCCCTTCTCATATAGCCTTTCCTTCATAATCTCCCTACTTTCCCCATAGTCCCCTCTCATACAGCCTGATGTTCCTCTCATACTGCCAGCTCCTCATATCCCCCCACTTTCCCCATAGCTCCCTCTCATACAGCCTGTTCCCAATAGCCCTCCCACTTTCCCCATAGTGCCCTCTCATACAGTCTGCTCCAGAGTTCCCCACTTTCTCCATAGTCCCCTCTCATACAGCCTGCTCCCCATAGTCCCCCCACTTTCCCCATAGTCCCCTCTCATACAGCCAGCTCCTCATAGTCCCCCCCACTTTCTCCATAGTCCCCTCTCATACAGCCTGCTCCCCATAGTCCCCCCACTTTCCCCATATCTCCCTCTCATACAGCCTGTTCCCCATAGTCCCCCCACTTTCCCCATACTCCCCTCTCATACAGCCTGTTCCCCATAGTCCCCCCACTTTCCCCATACTCCCCTCTCATACAGCCAGCTCCTCATGGCCCCCCACTTTCCCCATACTCCCCTCTCATACAGCCTGTTCCCCATAGTCCCCCCACTTTCCCCATACTCCCCTCTCATACAGCCAGCTCCTCATGGCCCCCCACTTTCCCCATACTCCCCTCTCATACAGCCTGCTCCTCATAGCCCCCTACTTTCCCCATAGTCCCCTCTCATACAGCCTGTTCCCCATAGTCCCCTCTCATACAGCCAGCTCCTCATAGCCCCCCACTTTCCCCATACTCCCCTCTCATACAGCCAGCTCCTCATAGCTCCCCACTTTCTCCATAGCTCCCTCTCATACAGCCTGCTCCCCATAGTCCCCTCTCATACAGCAGGCTCCTCATAGTCCCCCACTATTACAGACTGCCCCCATGATCTCCCCTCTCACACAGATTCTCATCTCTCTCTCCTCTCACAGATCTGTCCTTTTGCTCTCTGTCCCTCTCCATCTTCCCCGAGCAGCAGCAGCAGGACGGATCTTAGACTGTATAGACCAGCATGCACTGCTGCTACTTCCTATTATGTGCGGAACACTATAAACCGGAGGCCCCGCCCATTCCCAGGAGACTCCGCCCATTACAGATACCACGCCCCTGAGTTCTCCATGACAACACGTCAGTGTCTGTTACAGTGAGAAGCCACGCCCTGCGCGCAGTGTTCCCATCACCGCGGATGTCACCAAATTGCTGAGGACGGAGGAGCAGAGCCAGCAGCGATATGAGCGCTCACCCCGGGGGTCTGAGGTGGTGAGCGGGGTCTGTGCTGCCGGGTGGTGGAGCCCCCGGCTGAGGCTGTGCGATGTACGAGCTGTGGGCATTGTGGATGTATGTGTGTCTATAGATAGCAGTGTACATACATACATGGAGGATGGGGGTCTCTGCACTGCTGGGTTATTCTGGGGGATTCAGCTGACACCAAATCTATAGATACCATATTCCTACTAATGGAATAAATGCCCTTTAACCCCTTCCTGACAGCTCTGATTTCCGCCCTGTTATGTCTCCTCCATCACTTTTCCTTCTTCTGTCGGTGGATCCGTACGGCGGCTCGTTATCTGCTGAGTGATCTCCTCTTATTAATGGCTCCAGTCACTTGTCCATATAATCTGCATCCAGGGGCCGAGGAATAAAGGAATAATAACAGATCGTTGTGTTTGGGGGTTTATTGGCCGGTAATAATGTCCGGTGCTGGTTCTCCGGTGGCATGATGGCGGCTGTTACCAAACTGATTAGTAGAATTTCCTGCTTCCCCTTCACTTCCCGGCGATTATCAGTTCTTGCGTTTTCGCTGTTCTCCTCCCTTCTTCCCGTCACTTTCTGATGTTTCCGCTGATATCGCCGTATGACGACTTGTTTATTGGGGACGAGTTCTGCTATTGAATGTCACCATTTTATCTTCTGATAAATTCCAACTGCAGTGAAAAAAGCGCAATCCCCCAACTCAGTATTTATTATATACAGCGTTCATTATATGGTCACAATGTCCTGACAATATGATTCCCGGGGCAGTACCATTTCACCAATACCAAACATACATCGTTTTTTCCTTTAAGTGTAGAAAACAAATCAGAAATTTGTAAAAAAAAAAAAATCCCTTGTGTTGTCATTTTTTGAGACCCGATAGGTTTCCAAGTGTTGGTGGATGGGGCTGTGCGAGGGATTCGCTTTTTGCGCCCTGAGCTGATGTTTTTATTGATACAATTTTGGGGTACATATGATGTTTCCATCGCCTCATGTTGCATTTTTTTCTCATTACGCTGTTACTGATCAGATCTAGAATCTGGCGTTCACCGGAGTACTGTCAGTACTGGCGAGCAACTGGGGTCTTCAGCAGACCCCCAGCTGTCATGGCAACCTGGCGCCTCACGATCACGTCGTGGTGATGCCAGTGCGCAGTAAGAAGAGCTCTTCCCCAGACCGTGCTGTTAATGGCGCTGTCACAGATTGACAGCAGCATTTAGATGGTTAATAGCTATGGGCGGAGCTCTGCTCCATTCGCAGTTGTTAGAGGCAAGTGATGGCTGAATAACACAGCCATCATCTGCTGTCAAAAATATAGGCTCAGCTTGCCCGCGTCAAAGACAGGGAGATGGGGGTTAAGAAAGCCGGAATCTTGGAAAAATAAATTGCCTTGTGTCGCCATTTTCAGAGACCAGTTCATTTTTTTGAGCTGTATAAGGACTTGTTTTTTTCCAGCGTAAGCTATTGGTTTTAGTAATACCAAGGGGGGCTGCTTACGGCTTGTTGATTGCTTTCTATTCCAAATTTTGGGCTTTTAACATTTTTTTTTTACTTACAGCGTTTATCATATGTGTTACAAATGCAACATTACCAAATGTGCTGTTATATATATACATGTGTATATATATATATATATATATATATATATATATATATATATAAAATATAATAAGGCAGCACTACAGATAAATTCAAGGCTTGAGAAAGATTCTATGAACCGAAACGTCGCCATTTGGGCTCAATAAAGTCCATTTTTTCTAAAAATGTAATATATCTGGAGTGCTGCCTTCTTACATGTTTCTATTCAGATGCAATTTGGACAGGTTGCTTGGAGGCCTGGCACCCACCGTGAGTGAATGTGAAATGGTGCTGTTCCAGTATATGTTTCCTATATATATATATACATATATTTATTTATTTATTTATTTTACATTTCTTTGCTGAAAACGAGGAGACGAGGTTATGATTTGAGTTTTTAATTTTTTTATTCTTTCAATATCTCTTTATTTTTTTAACTTATATATTTTTCCTTTAGGGGATTTCAGCATGCAAATGTTTTGTAATTTGTTTGGTGATATTGAACAATGTCAAATCCAGTAGCCCCCACTATTCTATTGTGCGTGGTGGGGGCTGGTAGCAATAGTCGCCCATAGTTTTTCTCCACATGGTGAAAAACTATTTAAATGCCGCTATCATAAATTGACAGTAACAATCGGTGCTATTTTCAGCAGCTGCTGTTCAGAGGCCGGTGCCATTTGTATAACACAGCCAGCACCCACACTGTAACGAGTGGGCCACGTACACAATCACCCCACGTACGTCGTACAAGTGCATCAGAAATCTGGAAAGGGAAAAAGAAGTGGTACTATTTTAGGGTACAGACAACATTTTGATCACTTTTTAATTGCATTTATTTGTAGGAAAGATGAACAAAAAAAGCTGCATTTTGTGAAAAAAAAAATGTTATTTATTTTATTTTTAGCACTTTACCTAATTTAGAAGGTTTTGAAGCTTTCAAGCTTTGCTCAATAAAATCACTTTGTAAAAATAAAAATATTTTTTCTGTCTACATTTTCTGAGAGCTACCATTATTTTACTTTTAAATGAGTTATCCAATATTTTTTCTTTGGCATTGATCTTTTAAAAATAACAAACAAATGTGCGTCCCCCTGCTATACTCACTGTAGATACAAACGATGACTAAGCCGCCCAGATGTGACCGATGCTGAAGCCTGAGATTGGCCGGACAGGCGTCTGAACCAGTGTGTCATTAGATCTTTCCTGACCAGTGCAGTGAATCAGAGATCAAGTAACATCCGGATGGCGAAATCATCACTTCCGGATCTGATGCAGACCACCAGAGCGTTCTCCGCTTCATCTATGGGGAGTGATGACTGGTATGAACTTTTCCATTTGGTTATTTATATAACTGTACAGAGTTTATAATGCAGTATAGGTAATATATTCTGGTGGATTTTTTTTAGGGTGAGGCCAAAATGATCAATAATAGCAATTGTGGTGTTATTATTATTATGCCATTTTTCAGTCATGATAAATGATGTGATGGCTTTATAGTTTGGGTAGTTACAGATGCTGCAATATAAATTACCGTAGGTTTATATTTTTTTGCTTGTGATTTTTTTGTCAAAACACGTTTTAATGTAAAAAAAGTTATTTTTGTGGTTTTCACTTTATTTTTTTTGTACTTCTGAATACTCCATTATTGCGCATTTTAGAGATACTGAGAGAAAAGGAGATCCTCCCTATGTCTATCAACTTAGATACCATGCTTGTTTTTCACCACGGCATTTAAGGAGTTAAGCAACTGTTATCCAACATTTAATGTATGGTGTGAAGTTCCGGGGTCTTCAGTGGGCGTAATGTTACTCAGACAACACAGGGGTGAGGGAAAAACAGCGTGGCAATACTTTATTGAACCACAAAATAGGACAATAAACACATAGAACAGTCCCAGCAAATACCCAAGATGGTACAACATTACACAGTCTCACCCTTCCGCTCCGCCTGCCTGGTATAGAACAGCTGCGACTTTGAGACTTCCAGGGTCAACTACCTCAATCAGTTGGCCCCGGCTACTGGCGGACCCCCACATAGAGAAGGTAGCGGCAAGCTTAGGAAGTTAGCAGTCCATCAAGGTACAAGGTCAAGAGACCTGAGGGTCCCACCCTGGCCTCTCTGAGAGTTTCCATGGGGCCAGATGACTCGTGAGTCCCAATCTGGCTTTTATGAATGTCTCCATGAGTTCCAGGCGACCAATGGGTCCCTCCTGGCAACCCCAAACAACATATCCATGGGGCCAGGTGACTTCATCGTCCCAACCTGGTCTCCACAAATGTATCCATGGGCTCTCTGATGGTTAATGGAGCAGATCCGTATCTTTCCAGCCAGGGCTATGTACCCTTAGGCTAGAATCATGTAGAATCCAAATCTGGGTCTCTTTAGGTAAAGCCATACTACCAAGCTGATGTTCCAAGTCTCTTTCAATCTCTGTCCCATGTCTCTCCTACAAAAGCACATGTCCCTTAAAATAGTCACAGTACTCCATGCAAGTACACATTCACAGGTTTGGGGGAAAGGGCAGCGCTCAGGTCTCAATGTTTGAGCATTTAATGAATTTGCATAGTTTGTCCTCCTGTCTTGGGAGTCAACAAGCCACAGTGTCCACACAAAGCGTAATCAACATTAATTGTTCCACAGACTAATAAAAGACAACAATCAGGGTTATACAAATACTGGTCTGCCCTTGACCAGTAACAGAAATGCTCATACATAACAAGTCAACAGAAACACAATAGTGTATTTCCCTTGGATTAACAAATCTAATCGTTAGTCTGTGTGGCATCTGTCAGGAATCCAGTATAAATGCTAACATGCCCATCTGTTCTCCATTGCCATTATTACATTACTAATCAAATTGTTGATGCATTTTTTCTGTCCAACAAAAGCATTGTAAACAGGGTATAGGAGGAATATATATATATTCTTATATACGTAGATGACCTATATCATGATAATATATTCTGTACCAGTAGATGCTTTGGTGTCACACGGACATCGGTCCATGTGCGTCGGTGGCATGTGGATGTCGGGCCTGGTGCTTCACTGGAATGCGGAAGCTGATGCATGTGCTTTGATGGCAAATAAATGCCGGGCCGTGTGCTTCAGCGACATCCAGACATCGGGCCTTGTGCTTCAGTGGCACGTGGACGCCGGGTCTTGTGCTTCAGTGGCACCTGGACACAGGACCGTATGCTTTGGGGCACTCAGATATGGAGCCCTGTGCTTCGGTGGCACCGGTACACGGGGCTTGTTCTTTGTAGGCACCCGGACACAGGGCCGTGTGCTTCGGTGGCACGTGGATGCACGGCCATGTGTTTCGTGGCACGCGTATGTGGGGCCATGTGCTTCGGTGGCACCCGGATGCCAGGCCGTGTGTTTCGGTGGCACCCGTATGTGGAGCCATGTGCTTCGGTGGCACAGTGGCACCCGCCGGTCCATGTGCTTCGGTGGCGCTGAGAAGCTGGACTGTGTGCTTCGGTGACACCCGTACGCGGGGCTATGTGCTTTGGTGGCATCCGTATGCGGGACTGTGTGCTTCAGTGGCACCCAGACGCAGGGCCATGTGCTTCGGTGGCACCTGTACTTGGGGACAAATGCTTCGGTGGCATCCGTATGCAGGACCGTGTGCTTCAGTGGCATCAGTAACCGGGGACGTGTGCTTAAGTGGCACCCAAACACGGGACCGTGTGCTTCGGTGGCACCCGGACGCCGGTCTTTGTGCTTCGGTAGCACCGAGAAGCGGGGCCTTGTGCTTCGGTGGCACCCGGACGCGAGTCTGTGTGCTTCGGTGGCACCCAGACACGGGTCTGTATGCTTCGGTGGCACTCGTACGTGGGGCCGTGTGCTTCGGTGGCAGCTGTACAGGGAGGTCATGTGCTTCGGTGGCACCCGGACACAGGTTTGTGTGCTTCGATGACACCCATTCAACGGGGCCGTGTGCTTCATGGGCACTCGTACGTAGAGCCGCGTGCTTCGGAGGTACCCGGACGCCGGTCTTTGTGCTTCGGTAGCACCGAGAAGCAGTAGCCATGTGCTTCAGTGGAACCCGTACGCAGGGCTCTGTGCTTATTTGGCACACAGACGTGGGTCTGTGTGCTTCGGTGGCACCCAGACACGGGGGCGTGTGCTTCATTGGCATTCATGTGGGGCTGTGTGCTTCGGTGACACACATTCAGGGGGTAGTGTGCTTCGGTGGCACCCGGACGAGGGGCTATGTGCTTCGGTGGCACAAAGACGCGGGTTTGTGTGCTTAGGTGGCACCTAGATACGCGGCCTTGTGATTCAGGGGCACTCGTATGTGGAGCCGTGTTCTTCGGTGGTACCTGGATGCCAAGCTTTGTGCTTCGGTAGCACCGAGAAGAGGGGCCATGTGATTCGGTGGCACCCGAACGCAGGTCTGTGTGCTTCGGTAGCACCTAGGCACGGGGCCATGTGCTTCAGTGGCACCCGGACGCGGGTCTGTATTTCGGTTGCACCCAAACACAAGGCCGTTTGCTTCAGGGGCACTCGCACGTGAAGCCGTGTACTTCGGAGGTACCCGGACGCCGATCTTTGTGCTTCGGTAGCACCGAGAAGCGGGGCCATGTGCTTCGGTGGCACACGGACATGGGTCTGTGTGCTTCGGTGGCACCTAGACACGAGGCCGTGTGCTTCAGGGGCACTCGTACGTGCAGCCGTGTACTGCAGAGGTACCCGGACGCCGGCTTTGTGCTTCGGGAGCACCGAGAAGGAGGGCCATGTGCTTCAGTGGATACCGGACGTCGGACCGTGTGCTTCGGTGGTACCTATACGCAGGGCCGTGTGCTTCGGTGGCACTCGAACACGGGTCTGTGTTCTTCAGTTGCATCCAGACATGGGGTCGTGTGCTTCGTTGGCCCACGTATGTGGGCCATGTGCTTCAGTGGCACCTGGACGTGAAGCAGTGTGCTTCGGTGGCACCTAGAGACGGAGCCATGTGCTTCGTTGGCACCCGGACGCGGGGCAGAGTGCTTCGGTGGCACATGAACAGCGGTCTGTATGCTTCGGTGGCACCCACACACGAGGCCGTGTGTTTCAGGGACACTTGTACGCGGACCCGTGTGCTTCGTTGGTACCCGGACGCCGGCCTTTGTGCTTCGGTAGCACCGAGAAGCGGGGCCATGTGCTTCGGTGGCACTTGGATTCGGGTTTGTGTGCTTTGGTGGCACCCAGACACGGGGTCATGTGCTTCGGTGGCACCCCAACGCTTGGCCATGTGCTTTGGTGGCACCCAGACATGTGGCCATGTGCTTCGGTGGTACTCGTATGTGAAGCCGTGTGCTTCGGTGGCACCCGGATGCGGGGCAGAGTGCTTCGGTGGCACACGGACGCAGGTCTGTGTGCTTCGGTAGCACCCACACACGAGGCTGTGTGCTTCAGGGGCACTCGTACGTGCAGCCGTGTACTGCAGAGGTACCCGGACGTCGGCTTTGTGCTTCGGGAGCACCGAGAAGGAGGGCCATGTGCTTCAGTGGATATCGGACGTCGGACCGAGTGCTTCGGTGGTACCTATACGCAGGGCCGTGTGCTTTGGTGGCACTCGAACACGGGTCTGTGTTCTTCAGTTGCATCCAGACATGGGGTCGTGTGCTTCGTTGGCCCACGTATGTGGGCCATGTGCTTCAGTGGCACCTGGACGTGAAGCAGTGTGCTTCAGTGGCACCTAGAGACGGAGCCATGTGCTTCGGTGGCACCCGGACGCGGGGCAGAGTGCTTCGGTGGCACATGAACAGCGGTCTGTATGCTTCGGTGGCACCCACACACGAGGCCGTGTGTTTCAGGGGCACTTGTACGCGGACCCGTGTGCTTCGTTGGTACCCGGACGCCGGCCTTTGTGCTTCGGTAGCACCGAGAAGCGGGGCCATGTGCTTCGGTGGCACTTGGATTCGGGTTTGTGTGCTTTGGTGGCACCCAGACATGGGGTCATGTGCTTCGGTGGCACCCCAACGCGGGGCCATGTGCTTTGGTGGCACCCAGACACGTGGCCATGTGCTTCGGTGGTACTCGTATGTGAAGCCGTGTGCTTCGTTGGCACCTGGACGCGGGGCAGAGTGCTTCGGTGGCACACGGACGCTGGTCTGTGTGCTTCGGTAGCACCCAGACACGAGGCTGTGTGCTTCAGGGGCACTCGTACGTAGAGTTGTGTTCTTCGGTGGTTCCCGGACGCCGATGTTTGTGCTCAGTAGCACCGAGAAGCGGGGCCACGTGCTTCGGTGGCACCCGGACGCAGGGTTGTGTGCTTCTGTAGCACATGGGCACGGGTCTGTGTGCTTCGGTGGCACCCAGACACGGGTCTGTGTGCTTCAATGGCACCTGTACAGGGAGGCCATGTGCTTCGGTGGCACCCAGATGGCACTCGTATGTGGGCCGTGTGCTTTGGCGGCACCCGGACATGGGGCCGTTTGCTTCAGTGGCACCCGGATGCGGGTCTGTGTGCTTTGGAGGCACCTAGACACGGGCCATGTGCTTCAGTGGCGCCAAGACGCGGGTCAGAGTGGTTCGGTGGCACACGAGTGCGGGTCTGTGTGTTTTGGTGGCACGCAGATACAAGGCCTTGTGCTTCAGGAGCACTCATACGCGGAGCCGTGTGCTTCGGTGGTACCCGGACGCCGGTCTTTGTGCTTCGGTAGCACCGAGAAGCGGGGCCTTGTGCTTCGGTGGCACCCGGACACGAGTCTGTGTGCTTCGGTGCCACCCAGACACGAGTCTGTGTGCTTCATTGGCACTCGTATGTGGGGCCGTATGCTTCAGTGGCTCCTGTACAGGGAGGTCGTGTGCTTCGGTGGCACTCGGACGCAGGTTTGTGTGCTTCGGTGGCACCCATTCAACGGGGCCGTGTGCTTCATGGGCACTCGTACGTAGAGCCGTGTGCTTCGGAGGTACCCGGATGCCTGTCTTTGTGCTTCGGTAGCACCGAGAAGCGGTAGCCATGTGCTTCGGTGGAACCCATACGCAGGGCCCTGTGCTTATTTGGCACACAGACGTGGGTCTGTGTGCTTCAGTGGCACCTAGACACGGAGCCATGTGCTTCGGTGGCACCTGGATGCGGGGCAGAGTTCTTCGTTGGCACATTAACGAGGGTCTGTATGCTTCAGTGGCACCCAAACACGGGGGCGTGTGCTTCAATGGCACTCATGTGGCACTGTGTGCTTCGGTGACACCCATTCAGGGGGTCGTGTGCTTCGGTGGCACCCGGACGAGGGGCTATGTGCTTCGGTGGCACAAGGACGCGGGTCTGTGTGCTTAGGTGGCACCTAGATGCGCGGCCTTGTGCTTCAGGGGCACTCGTACGTGGAGCCGTGTTCTTCGGTGGTACCTGAACGCCAAGCTTTGTGCTTCGGTAGCACCGAGAAGCGGGGCGATGTGATTCGGTGGCACCCGAACGCGTGTCTGTGTGCTTCGGTAGCACCTAGACACGGGGGCCATGTGCTTCGGTGGCACCCGGACGCGGGGCAGAGTGCTTCGATGGCACACGGACACGGGTCTGTGTGTTTCGGTTGCACCCAGACACAAGGCCGTGTGCTTCAGGGGCACTCGTACGTGAAGCCGTGTACTTCGGTAATATCCGGATGCCGATCTTTGTGCTTCGGGGCCATGTGCTTCGGTGGCACACGGACACTGATCTGTGTGCTTCGGTGTCTGCTAGACACGAGGCCATGTGCTTCAGGGGCCGTGTACTGCGGAGGTACCCGGACGCCGGCTCTGTGCTTCGGTAGCACCGAGAAGCAGGGCCATGTGCTTCAATGGAAACCGGACGCGAGGCCATGTTCTTTGGTGGCACATGGATGTTAGTCTGTGTGCTTCGGTGGCACCCAGACATGGGTCTAAGCGCTACGGTGGCACCTAGACACGGGGCTCTGTGCTTCGGTGGCACCCGGGCTGGGGTCTGTGTGCTTCGGTGGTACACGGACGTGGGTCTGTGTGCTTTGGTTGGACCCAGACATGAGGCCGTGTGCTTCAGGGACACTCGTGCATGGAACTGTATTATTTGGCGGCACCCGGATGCGGGTTTGTGTGCTTCGGTGGCACCTAGACATGGGGCCATGTGCTTCGGTGGCACCCCGACGCAAGGTCATGTGCTTCGATGGCACACGGATGCGGGTCTGTGTGCTTCGGTGTCACCCAGACACGGGGCCGTGTGATTCGGTGGCACCCGGAGGCAGGGCAGAGTGCTACAGTGGCACACGGACGTGGGTCTGTGTGCTTCGGTGGCACCCAGACATGGGACCGTGTGCTTCGGTGGAACTCGCATGTGAAGCCGTGTGCTTCGTTGGCATCCAGACACGGGGCCTTGTGCTTCGGTGGCACCCTGGCGCGAGTCTGTGCGCTTTGGTGGCACCTAGACATGGGGCCATGTGCTTCGATGGCACATGGATGTGGGACTGTGTGCTTCGGTGTCACCCAGACACGAGGCCGTGTGCTTCAGGGGCATTGATACTTGGAGTCGTGTGCTTCGGTGGTACCCGGACACTGGTGTTTGTGCTTCGGTAGCACCGAATAGCGGGGCCATGTGCTTCGGTGGCACACGGACGCAGGGCCATGTGCTTCTGTGGCACCCGTACAGGTAGGCCGTGTGCTTTGATGGCACTCTAACGCGGGTGTGTGTGCTTCGGTGGCACCTAGACACGGGACCATGTGCTTCGGGGGCACCCGGACGCTGGGTCACGTGCTTAGGTGGGACACGGAAGCGAGTCTGTGTGCTTTGGTGGCACCCAGACACGGGGGCATGTGCTTCGGTGGCACTCGTATGCTGGGCTGTGTCCTTCGATGGCACCTGTTCAGTGGGTCTTTGTGCTTCGGTAGCACTGAGAAGTGGGGCCATGTGCTTCGGTGGAAGCCGGACTAGGGGCCATGTGCTTCGATGGCACACGGACATGGGTCTGAGTGCTTCGGTGGCACCCACACACGAAGCCGTGTGCTTCAGGGGCACTCGTACGTGGAGCCATGTGTTGCGGAGGTACCTGGACGCCGGCCTTTGTGCTCCGGTAGCACCGAGAAGCGTGGCCATGTGCTTTGGTGGAAACCGGACGAGGGGCCATGTGCTTCGGTGGCACATGGACGTTGGTCTGTGTGCTGCGGTGGCACCCAGACACGGGTCTGTGTGTTACGGTGGCACCTAGACACCAGGCCATGTGCTTTGGTGGCACCCAGACACGAGGCCGTGCGCTTCGGTGGCACTCATATGTGGGGCCGTGTGCTTCGGTGGCACCCGGACGCGGGGCAGAGTGCTATGGTGGCACACGGACACGGGTCTGTGTGCTTCGGTGGCACCTAGACACAGGGCCATGTGCTTCGGTGGCACCCGGATGCAAGGCCATGTGCTTCGGTGGCAAATGGATGCGGGTCTGTGTGCTTCGTCAGCACTCAGACACGGGGCCGTGTGCTTCGGTGTCACTCCTATGTGGCGCCGTGTGCTTCGGTGGCACCCGGAGGCGGGGCAGAGTGCTACGGTGGCACACGGACGCAAGTCTGTGTGCTTCGGTGGCACCCAAACACGGGGCCGTGTGCTTCGGTGATACTCGTATGTGAAGCCGTGTGCTTCAGTGGCACCCGGATGCGGGGCCGTGTGCTTAGGTGGCACCCGGACGCGGGTCTGTGTGCTTCAGTGGCACCTAGACATGGGGTCATTTGCTTCGGTGGCACACGGATGTGGGTCTGTGTGCTTCGGTGGCACCAAGACACGAGGCCATGTGATTCAGGGGCACTCATACTTGGAGCCGAGTACTTCGGTGGTACCCGGAAGGCGGTCTTTGTGCTTCGGTAGCACCGATAAGCGGGGCCATGTGCTTCGGTGGCACACGGACGCAGGGCCATGTGTTTCTGTGGCACATGGACGTGGCTCTGTGTGCTTTGGTGGCAACGACACACGGGTCTGTGTGCTTCGATGGCACTCGCATTTGGGGCCATGTGCTTCGGTGGCACCCGTACAGGTAGGCTTCTAACGCGAGTGATGGCACTCTAACGCGGGTGTGTGTGCTTCGGTGGCACCTAGACACGGGACCATGTGTTTCGGGGGCACCTGGACGCTGGGTCACGTGCTTAGGTGGCACACGGAAGCGAGTCTGTGTGCTTCGGTGGCACCTAGACACGGGGGCATGTGCTTCGGTGGCACTCGTATGCTGGGCTGTGTCCTTCGATGGCACCTGTTCAGTGGGTCTTTGTGCTTCGGTAGCACCGAGAAACGGGGTCATGTGCTTCGCTGGAAACCGGGCGAGGAGCCATGTGCTTCGGTGGCACATGAACGTTGGTCTGTGTGCTTCAGTGGCACCTAGACACGGGTCTGTGTGTTACGGTGGCACCTAGACACCAGGCCATGTGCTTTGGTGGCACCCAGACACGAGGCCGTGTGCTTCGGTGGCACTCATATGTGGGGCCGTGTGCTTCCGTGGCACCCGGACGCGGGGCAGAGTGCTATGGTGGCACATGGACGCGGGTCTGTGTGCTTCGGTGGCACCCAGACACGAGGCCGTGTGCTTCAGGGGCCCTCGTACGTGGAGCCGTGTACTTCGGAGGTACGCGGACGCCGTTCTTTGTGCTTCGGTAGCACTAAGAAGCGGTGTCATGTGCTTCGGTGGCACCTAGACGTGGGGCCGTGTGCTTTTGTGGCACTCGTATGTGGGGCCATGTGCTTCGGAAGTACCCGGACGCCGGTCTTTGTGCTTCGGTAGCACCAAGAAGCGGGGCCATGTACTTCGGTGGAAACCGGACGTGGGGCCATGTGCTTCGGTGGCACATGTACCTTAGTCTGTGTGCTTCGGTGGCACCCAGACACGGGTCTGTCTGCTATGGAGGCACCTAGAGACGGGGCCATGTGCTTCGTTGGCACCCGGACGCGGGGCTGAGTGCTTTGGTGGCACCCAGACACGAGGCCATGTGCTTCAGGGGCACTCGTTTGTGGAGCCGTGTACTTCGGAGGTACCCGGACGCCGGTCTTTGTGCTTCGGTAACACCGAGAAGCAGGGCCGTGTGCTTCGGTGGAAACCGGATGCGGGGCCATATGCTTTGGTGGCACATAGACGTTGGTCTGTGTGCTTCGCTGGCACCCAGACATGGGTGTGTGCGCTACGGTGGCACCTAGACACGGGGCCATGTGCTTCGGTGGCACCCAGACTGGGGTCTGTGTGCTTCGGTGGCACCTAGACACAGGGCCATGTGCTTCCGTGACACCCGGACGCGGGGCAGAGTGCTATGGTGGCACACGGACGCGGGTCTGTGTGCTTCAGTGGCACCCAGACATGAGCTCGTGTGCTTCAGGGGCCCTCATACATGGAGCCGTGTACTTCAAAGGTACCCGGACGCAGTTCTTTGTGCTTCGGTAGCACTGAGAAGCGGGGTCATGTGCTTCGGTGCAACCCGGACGTGGGGCCATGTGCTTCGGTGGCACATGGACGTTAGTCTGTGTGCTTCGGTGGCACCCAGACATGGCTATGTGTGCTTTGGTGGCACCTAGAGATGGTGCCATGTGCTTCGGTGGCACCCGGACGCGGGGCAGAGTGCATCGGTGGCACATGGACGCGGGTTTGTGTGATTTGGTGGCACCCAGATGTGGGGCCATGTGCTTCGGTGGCACCCAGACACGGGGCTTGTGTTTCGTTGGCACTCGTATGTGGGGCTGTGTTCTTCGATGGCACCCGGAAGCGGGGCCGTGTTCTTCGGTGGCACCCGATTGCAGGTCTGTGTGCTTTGGTGGCACCTAGACAAGAGGCAGAGTGCTTCGGTGGCACATGGACACGGGTCTGTGTGCTTCAGTGGCACCCGATTGCAGGTCTGTGTGCTTCGGTGGCACCCGGACGCATGGGCAGAGTGCTTCGGTGGCACATGGACACGGGTCTGTGTGCTTCGGTGGCACCTAGATGCAGGGCCGTGTGCTTTGGCAGCACCCGGACGTGGAGCCGTGTGCTTCGGTTGCACCCGGACTCAGGTCTGTGTGCTTCGGTGGCACCCGTATGTGGGCTGTGTGCTTTGGCGGCATCCGGACGTGGGGCCATATGCTTTGGTGGCACCCGGACGCGGGTCTGTGTGCTTCGTTGGCACCTAGACATGGGCCATTTGCTTCGGTGGCACATGGATGTGGGTCTGTGTGTTTCGGTGGCAAGCAGACTCAAGGCCTTATGCTTCAGGTGCACTCGTATTCGGAGCCCTGTGCTTCGGTTGTATCCAGACGCCGGTCTGTGTGCTTCGGTAGCACCGAGAAGCGGGGACTTGTGCTACGGTGGCACCTGGACGCTGATCTGTGTGCTTCGGTGGCACCTGTACAGGGAGGTTGTGTGCTTCGGGGGCACCCGGATGCAGGTTTGTGTGCTTCGGTGGCACCCATTCAACGGGGCCCTGTACTTCGGTGGCACCCAGACACGAGGCCATGTTCTTCATGGGCACTGGTACGTGGAGTCTTGTGCGCTGGAGGTACCCGGACGCCGGTCTTTGTGCTTCGGTAGCACCGAGAAACGTGGTCATGTGCTTCGCTGGAAACCGGGCGAGGAGCCGTGTGCTTCGGTGGCACATGAACGTTGGTCTGTGTGCTTCAGTGGCACCTAGACACGGGTCTGTGTGCTACGGTGGCACCTAGACACCGGGGCCATGTGCTTCGGTGGCACCCGGACGCGGGTCTGTATGCTACGGTGGCACCCAGACATTAGGCCATGTGCTTCAGGGGCACTCGTATGTGGAGTTGTGTGCTTCGGTGGTACACGGACGCCAGTCTTTGTGCTGCGATAGCACCGAGAAGCAGGGCCATGTGCTTTGGTGGCACCCGGACGCTGGTCTGTGTGATTCGGTGGCACCCAGACACGGGTCTGTGTGCTTCGGTGGCACTCGCATGTGGGGCCGTGTGCTTCGGTGGCACCTGTACAGGGAGGTCGTGTGCTTCGGTGGCACCCGGATGCAGGTTTGTGTGCTTCGGTGACACTCATTCAACGGGGCCGTGTGCTTCGGTGGTACCCAAACACGAAACCGTGTTCTTCATGAGCAATGGTACGTGGAGCTGTGTTCTTCGGAGGTACCCGGACTCTGGTCTTTGTGCTGCAGTAGCACCGAGAAGCAGGAGCCATGTTCTTCCGTGGCACCAGTACGCAGGGCCCTGTGCTTATTTGGCACATGGACGTGGGTCTGTGTGCTTTGGTGGTACCCAGACACAGGGGCATGTGCTTCAATGGCACTCTTATGTGGGGCTGTGTGCTTCAGTGGCACCCATTCAGGGGATCGTATGCTTCGGTGGCACTCAGACGCGGGGCAGAGAGCTAAAGTGGCAGTCGTACATTGAGCAGTGTGCCTGGGAGGTACCCGGATGCCGGTCTTTGTGCTTCAGTGGCGCCGAGAAGCGGGGCCATGTGCTTCGGTGGCACACGGACGTGGGTCTGTGTGCTTTGCTGGCACCTAGACACGGGCCATGTGCTTCTGTGGCACCCGGACGAGGAGCCATGTGCTTTGGTGGCACACGGACGTGGGTCTGTGTTCTTAGGTGGCACCTAGAAGCAGGGCCATGTGCTTCAGGGGCACTCGTACGTGGAGCCGTGTTCTTCGGTGGTACCTGGACGCCAAGCTTTGTGCTTCGAGCACCGAGAAGCGGGGCCGTGTGATTCGGTGGCACCCGGACGCGGGTCTGTGTGTTCGGTAGCACCTAGACACGGGGCCATGTGCTTCGATGGCACCCGGAGGCGGGGCAGAGTGCTTCGGTGGCACACAGATGCGGGTCTGTGTGCTTCAGTAGCACCCAGACACGAGGCCGTGTGCTTTAGGGGCACTCGTACGTGGAGCCGTGTACTTCAGAGGTACCCGGACGCCGGTCTTTGTGCTTCGGTAGCACCAAGAAGCTGGGCCATGTGCTTCGGTGGAAACCGGACACAGGGGTCATGTGCTTCGATGGCACATGGACGTTGGTCTCTGTGCTTCGGTGGCACCCAGACACGGGTGTGTGTGATACGGTGGCACCTAGACACGGGGCCACGTGCTTCGGTTGCACCCGGACTGGGGTCTTTGTGCTTTGGTGGTATATGGACGCCGGTCTGTCTACTTTGGTGGCACCCAGACGTGAGGCCGTGTGCTTCTTGGTCACTGGTACATGGAGAAGTATTCTTTGGTGGCACCCGGATGCGGGTCTGTACTTTGGTGGGACCTAGACAGGGGGCATGTGCTTCGGTGCAACCCGGACTCAAGGCCATAGGCTTCGTTGGCAAACGGATGCGGGTCTGTGTGCTTCTGTGGCACCCAGGCACGGGGCCGTGTGCTTTAGTGGCACTCGTATGTGGGGCCGTGTGCTTCGTTGGCACCCGGATGCGGGGCAGAGTGCTACGGTGGCACACGGACGTGGGTCTGTGTGCTTCGGTGGCACCCAGACACAAGGCCGTGTGCTTCAGGGGCACTCGTATTTAGAGTCGTGAACTTCGGAAGTACCCGGACGCCGGTCTTTGTGCTTCGGTAGCACCAAGAAGCGGGGCCATGTGCTTCGGTGGAAACCAGACGTGGGGCCATGTACTTTGGTGGCACATGGATGTTAGTCTGTGTGCTTCGGTGGCACCCAGACATGGGTCTGTGTGCTATGATGGCACCTAGAGATGGGGCCATGTGCTTCGTTGGCACCTGGACGCGGGGAAGAGTGCTTCAGTGGCACATGGACACGGGTCTGTGTGCTTCGGTGGCACCCAGACACGGGTCTGTTCACTATAGTGGCACCTAGACACGGGGCCATATGCATCGGTGGCACCCGGACTGGGGTCTGTGTGCTTCGGTGGTACATGGATACGGGTCTGTGTGCTTCGGTGGCACCTAGACATGAGGCCGTGTGCTTCATGGTCACTTGTACATGAAGCTGTATTCTTTGGTGACACCCGGATGCGGGTCTGTGTGCTTCGGTGGCACCTAGACAGGGGGCATGTGCTTCGGTGGCACCCGGACACAAGGCCATGTGCTTCGTTGGCACACGGATGCGGGTCTGTGAGCTTCGGTGGCACCCAGACTCGGGGCCATGTGCTTTTGTGGCACTTGTATGTAGGGCCGTGTGCTTCGCAAGTACCCGGACGCCGGTTTTTGTGCTTCGGTAGCACCAAGAAGCGGGGCCATATGCTTCGGTGGCACATAGACGTTGGTCTGTGTGCTTCGCTGGCACCCAGACACAGGTCAGTGCGCTACGGTGGCACCTAGACACGGGGCCATGTGCTTCGGTGGCACCCAGACTGGGGTCTGTGTGCTTCGGTGGTATACACGGACGTGGGTCTGTGTTCTTCGGTGGCACCCAGACATGAGGCAGTGTGCTTCAGGGGCACTCGTACATGGAGCTGTATTCTTTGGTGGCACCCGGATTCGGGTCTGTGTGCTTCGGTGGCACCTAGACACAGGGCCATGTGCTTCGGTGGCACCCGGATGCAAGGCCATGTGCTTCGGTGGCAAATGGATGCGGGTCTGTGTTCTTCGCCGGCACCCAGACGCGGGGCCGCGTGCTTCGGTGGCACTCGTATGTGCGCCATGTGCTTCGGTGGCACTCGGAGGCGGGGCAGAGTGCTACGGTGGCACACGGACGCAAGTCTGTGTGCTTCGGTGACACCCAGACACGGGGCCGTGTGCTTGGGTGATACTCGTATGTGAAGCCGTGTGCTTCAGTGACACCTGGACGCGGGTCTGTGTGCTTCGGTGGCACCTAGACATGGGGCCATTTGCTTCGGTGGCACACGGTTGTGGGTCTGTGTGCTTCGGTGGCACCAAGACACGAGGCCGCGTGCTTCAGGGGCACTCATACGTGAAGCCGTGTACTTCGGTGGTACCTGGAAGCTGGTCTTTGTGCTTCGGTAGCACCGATAAGCGGGGCCATGTGCTACGGTGGCACACGGACGCAGGGCCATGTGCTTCTGTGGCACATGAACGTGGGTCTGTGAGCTTCGGTGGCAACCAGACACGGGTCTGTGTGCTTTGATTTCACTCGCATGTGGGGCCATGTGCTTCGGTGGCACCCGTACAGGTAGGCTGTGTGCTTTGATGGCACTCTAACGCGGGTTTGTGTGCTTTGGTGGCACCTAGACACGAGACCATGTGCTTCGGAGGCACCCGGACGTGGGGTCACGTGCTTCGGTGGCACACGGAAGGGAGTCTGTGTGCTTCGATGGCACCCAGACACGGGGGCATGTGCTTCGGTGGCACTCGTATGCTGGGCTGTGTGCTTCAATGGCACCCGTACAGTGGGTCGTGTGCTTCGATGCCACCTGGACGCAGGTCTGTGTGCTTTGGTGGCACCCAGACACGAGGCCGTGTGCTTCAGGGGCACTCGTACGTGGAGCTGTGTGACTTGCAGGTACCCGGACGCCTGTCTTTGTGCGTCGGTAGCACCGAGAAGTGGAGGATGTGCTTCGGTGGAAACCGGACGTGAAGCCATGTGCTTCGGTGGCACATGGACTTTGGTCTGTGCGCTTCGGTGGCACCCAGACACAGGTATTTGTGCTACAGTGACACCTAGACACCGGACCATGTACATCGGTGGCACCCGGACGTGGGGCAGAGTGCTTCGGTGGCACACGGACATGGGTCTGAGTGCTTCGGTGGCACCCACACACGAAGCCGTGTGCATCAAGGGCACTCGTACGTGGAGCCATGTGTTGCGAAAGTACCCGGATGCCGGCTTTTGTGCTCGGGTAGCACCGAGAAGCGTGGCCATGTGCTTCGGTGGAAACCGGACGAGGGGCCATGTGCTTCGGTAGAACCCAGACACGGGTCTGTGTGCTACGGTGGCACCTAGACACCAGGCTATGTGCTTCGGTGGCACCCGTATGTGGAGCCGTGTGCTTTGGTGGCACCCGAACGCAGGGCAGAGTGCTATGGTGGCACACGGACGCGGGTCTATGTGCTTCGGTGGCACCCAGACACGAGGCCGTGTGTTTCAGGGACCCTCATACGTGGAGCCGTGTACTTCGGAGGTACCCGGACGCCGTTCTTTGTGCTTCGTTAGCACTGAGAAGCGGGGTCATGGGCTTCGGTGGCACCCGGACGTGGGGCCATGTGCTTCGGTGGCACATGGACTGTGTGCTTCGGTGGCACCCAGACACGGGTATGTGTGCTATGGTGGCACCTAGAGATGGTGCCATGTGCTTCGGTGGCACCCGGACGCGGTGCAGAGTGCATCGGTGGCACATGGATGCGGGTCTGTGTGATTTGGTGGCACCCAGATGCCGGGCCATGTGCATCGGTGGCACCCAGACACGGGGCATGTGTTTCGGTGGCACTCGTATGTGGGGCTGTGTGCTTCGATGGCACCCGGAAGCGGGGCCGTGTGCTTCAGTGGCACCCGAATGCGGGTCTGTGTGCTTCGGTGGCACCCGGACGCGGGGCAGAGTGCTTCAGTGGCACATGGACGCGGGTCTGTGTGCTTCGGTGGCACCTAGATGCGGGGCCGTGTGCTTTGGTGGCACCCGGACTTGGGGCCGTCTGCTTTGGTTGCACCCGGACTCGGGTCTGTGTGCTTCGGTGGCACCCGTATGTGGGCTGTGTGCTTTGGCGGCATCCGGACGTGGGGCCATGAGCTTTGGTCGCACCTAGACATGGTCCATGTGCTTTGGTGGCACCCAGATGCGGGGCAGAGTGCGTTGGTGGCACACGGACGCTTGTCTGTGTGTTTCGGTGGCATGCCGGCATGCAAACACAAGGCCTTGTGCTTCAGGGGCACTCGTATGCGGAGCCTTGTGCTTCGGTTGTACCCAGACGCCGGTCTGTGTGCTTCAGTAGCACTGAGAACTGGGGCCTTGTACTACAGTGTCACCTGGACGCTGATCTGTGTGCTTCGGTGGCACCTGTACAGGGAGGTTGTGTGCTTCGGGGGCACCCGGATGCAGGTTTGTGTGCTTCGGTGGCACCCATTCAACGAGGCACTGTACTTTGGTGGCACCCAGACACGAGGCCATGCTCTTCATGGGCACTCGTATGTGGAGTCTTGTGCTCTGGAGGTACCCGGACGCCGGTCTTTGTGCTTCGGTAGCACCGAGAAGCGGGGCTAAGTGCTTCGGTGGAAAGTGGGCGAGGAGCCATGTGCTTCGGTGGCACATGAATGTTGGTCTGTGTGCTTCGGTGGCACCTAGACACAGGTCTGTGTGCTACGGTGGCACCTAGACACCAGGCCATGTGCTTCGGTGGCACCCGGACGCGGGGCAAAGTTCTTCAATGGCACACGGACATGGGTCTGTGTGCTTCGGTGGCACCCAGACACTAGGCTGTGTGCTTCAGGGGCACTCGTACGTGGAGCCGTGTGCTTCGGTGGTACTCGGACACTGATCTTTGTGCTTCGGTATCACCGTGAAGCGGGACCGCGTGCTTTGGTGGCACCCGGATGCAGGGCCGTGTGCTTCTGTAGCACATGGACGCTGGTCTGTGTGCTTCGGTGGCACCCAGACACTTGTACTTGGGGCCGTGTGCTTCGGTGGTACCTGTACAGGCAGGTTGTGTGCTTCAGTGGCACCTGGATTCAGCTTTGTGTGCTTCATAGGCACCCATTCAACGGGTCAGTGTGCTTCGGTGGCACCCAGACACGAAGCCGTGTTCTTCATGTGCACTCGTACGTGGAGCCGTGAGCTTCGGAGGTACCCGGACGCCGGTCTTTGTGCTTCAGTAGCACCGAAAAGCGGGAGCCATGTGCTTCGGTGGCACCCGTGCGCAGGGCCCTGTGCTTATTTGGCACATGGACGTGGGTCTGTGTGCTTCGGTGGCACCCAGACACAGGGGTGTGTGCTTCAATGATACTCGTATGTGGGGCTATGTGCTTCAGTGGCACCCGTTCAGGAAGCTGGGCCATGTGCTTCAGAGGCATCCGAATGCGGGTCTGTGTGCTTTTGTGGCACCTAGACAAGGGGCCATGTGCTTCGGTGGCACCCGGACGTGGGGCAGAGTGCTTCGGTGGCACATGGACGCTGGTCTGTGTGCTTCGTTTGCAACTACACGCGGGTCTGTGTGCTTTGTCGGCACCCGGACGTGGGGCCGTGTGCTTCGGGGGCACCTGGACGCCGGTCTGTGTGCTTCGGTGGCACCCGTATGTGAGCTGTGTGCTTCGATGGCACCCGGAAGCGGGGCCGTGTGCTTCAGAGGCACCCAAATGCGGGTCTGTGTGCTTTGGTGGCACCTAGACAAGGGGCCATGTGCTTCGGTGCCACATGGACGCGTGGCAGAGTGCTTCGGTGGCAACTAGACGCGGGGCCGTGTGCTTTGGCGGCACCCGGACGTGGGGCCTTGTGCTTCAGTGGCACCCGGACGCGGGTCTGTGTGCTTCGGTTGCACCCGTATGTGGGCTGTGTGCTTTGGTGGCACCCGGATGTGGGGCTGTGTGCTTCGGTGGCACCCGGACGCGGGTCTGTGTGCTTCGGTGGCACCTAGACATTGGCCATGTACTTCGGTGGCACCCTGACACGGGGCAGAGTGCTTCGGTGGCACACGGACATGGGTCTGTGTGCTTCGGTGGCACCCAGACACGAGGCCGTGTGCTTCGGTGGCACTCGTATGTGGGGCCGTGTGCTTCGATGGCACCCAGACACGAGGCCGTGTGCTTCAGGGGCGCTTGTACGTGGAGCCGTGTACTTCGGAGGTACCCGGACACCGGTCTTTGTGCTTCGGTAGCTCTGAGAAGCGGGGCCATCTGCTTCGGTGGAAACCGGACGTGGGGCCATGTGCTTCGGTAGCACATGGACGTTAGTCTGTGTGCTTCAGTGGCACCCAGACACGGGTATGTGTGCTATGATGGCACCTAGAGATGGGCCCATGTGCTTCGGTGGCACCTGGACGCATGGCAGAGTGCTTCGGTGGCACATGGTCATGGGTCTGTGTGCTTCGGTGGCACCCAGACACGAGGCTGTGTGCTTCAGGGGCACTCATAATTGGAGCCGTGTGCTTCGGTGGTACCCGGACGCCAGTGTTTGTGCTTCGGTAGCACCGAGAGGTAGGGCCATGTGCTCCGGTGGCACCCGGACGCGGGTCTGTGTGCTTCGGTGGCACCTAGACACGGGTCCATGTGCTTCGGTGGCACCCGGACGAGGGGCCATGTGCTTCGGTGGTTCTCATACGTGGAGTCGTGTTCTTCAATGGTACAGAGACGCCGGTCTTTGTGCTTCGGTAACACCGAGAAGCGGGGCCGTGTGCTTTGGTGGCATCCAGATGCGGGTCTGTGTGCTTTGGTGGCACCCAGACACGGGGCCGTGTGCTTAGGTGACACTCGTATGTGGAGCTTTGTGCATCAGTGGCACCTGTTCAGGGGGTCGTTTGCTTCGGTGGCACGCGGACGCGGGGCAGAGTGCTATTGTGGCACACGGACACGGATCTGTGTGCTTCGGTGGCACCCAGACACGAGGCTGCATGCTTCAGGGGCACTCATACGTGGAGCCGTGTGCTTCGGTGGTACCCAGACGCTGGTCTTTGTGCTTCGGTAGCACCGAGAGGCAGGGCCATGTGCTCCGGTGGCACCCAGACGCGGGTCTGTGTGCTTCGGTGGCACCTAGACACGGGTCCATGTGCTTCGGTGGCACCCGGATGAGGGGCCATGTGCTTCAGTGGCACACGGACGCAGGTCTGTGTGCTTACGTGGCACCCAGACACGGGGCCATGTGCTTCGGTGGCACCCGGTTGCGGGGCCGTGTGCTTCGGTGGCACCCAGACACGGGTCTGTGCTTCGGTGTCGCCTAGACATGGGGTCATGTGCTTCGGTCGCACTCTTATGCAGGGCTGTGTTCTTCAGTGGCACCCGTTCAAGGGGTCATGTGCTTTGGTGGCACACAGACGCGGGGCAGAAAGCTACGGTGGCACACGAATGCGGGTCTGTGTGCTTCGGTGGCACCCAGACACAAGGCCGTGTGCTTCAGGGGCACTCGTACGTGCAGCCGTGAGCTTAGGAGGTACCTGGACGCCGGTCTTTGTGCTTCGGTAGCACCGAGAAGTGTGTTTCGCTGGTACCTAGACATGGGGCCAAGTGCTTCAGTGGCACCCGGACGCGGGGCAGAGTACTTCGGTGGCACACGGATGCAGGACTGTGTGCTTTGGTTGCACCCAGACACAAGGCCTTGTGCTTCAGGGGCACTCGTACACGGAGCCGTGTGCTTCCGTGGTACCTGGACACCGGTCTTTGTGCTTCAGTAGCACTGAGAAGTGGGGCTATGTGCTTCGGTGGCACCCGGACGCTGGTCTGTGTGCTTCGGTGGCACCCAGACACGGGTCTGTGTGCTTCTGTGGTACACAGACGCCGGTCTGTATGCTTCGGTGGCACACGGACGCGGGTCTGTGTGCTTAGATGGCATTTAGACGTGGGGCCGTGTGCTTCAGGGACACTCGTACGTGGAGCCGTGTTCTTCGGTGATACCTGGACGCCAAGCTTTGTGCTTCTGTAGCACCTAGAAGTGGGGCCATGTGATTCGGTGGCACCCGGACGCGGATCTGTGTGCTTCGGTGGCAACCAGACACGGGTATGTGTGCTTCGGTGGCACTCGCATGTGGGGCCATGTGCTTCTGTTGCATCCGTACAGGTAGGCCGTATGCGTCGGTGGCACCCTGATGTGGGTGTGTATGCTTCGGTGGCACCCAGACACTGGTTTTGTGCTTCGGTGACACCCACATAGGGAGGCCATGTGCTTCGGTGGCACCTGGACACGGGTTTGTGTGCTGTGGCACCCAGACGCAGGACCATGTGCTTCGGTGGCACCCGGATGCGGGGCCATGTGCTTCGGTGGCATACGGACCGCGGCTCTGTGTGCTTCGGTGGCACCGAGATGGGGGTCTGTATGCTTCGGTGGCACCTAGACATGGGCCATGTGCTTCGGTGGCACCCAGACGCGGGGCAGAGTGCTTCGGTGGCACACGGACGCGGGTCTGTATTCTTTGGTGGCACACGGACGTGGGTCTGTATGCTTCAGGGGCACACGGACGCGGGTGTGTTTCGGTGGCACTCGTATGTGGGGCTGTGTGCTTCAGTTGCACCCGAATGCAGATCTGTGTGCTTCTGTGGCACCTAGACAAGGGGCCATGTGCTTTGGTGGCACACGGATGCGGGTCTGCGTGCTTAGGTGGCACCTAGATGCGCGGCCATGTGCTTTGGTGGCACCCGGACGTGGGGCAGAGTGCTTTGGTGACACCCAGACTCGAGGCCTTGTGCTTCACGGTCACTCGTACATGGAGCCGTGTGCTTCGATGGTACCCAGACGCCGATCTTAGTGCTTCAGTAGCACTGAGAAGCAGGGCCATGTGCTACGGTGGCACACGGACCCAGGTCCATGTGCTTCTGTGGCACTCGTACGTGGGGCAGTGTTCTTCGGTAGCACCCGTAAAGAGTAGGCCGTGTGCTTCGGTGGCACCTGGATGCGGGTTTGTGTGCTTCGGTGGCACCTGGACGAGGGGTCATGTGCTTCTGTGGCACACGGACGCGGGGCAGAGTGCTACGGTGGCACTCGGATGCGGGTCTGTGTGCTTCAGTGGCACCCAGACACGAGACCGTGTTCTTCATGGGCACTCGTACATGGAGCAGTGTGCTTCGGAGGTACCCGGATGCCGGTCTTTGTGATTCAGTAGCACCGAAAAGCGGGGCCATGTGCTTCGGTGGCACCCGGACGCAGGGCCATGTGCTTCTATGGCACATGGATGTGGATCTGTGTGCTTCGGTGGCACCCATACACATGTCTGCGTGCGTCGGTGGCACTAGTACGTGGGGCCGTGTGATTCGGTTGCACCCGAATGTGGGTCTGTGTGCTTCGGTGGCACCTAGACAAGGGGCCATGTGCTTCAGGGGCACTCGTACGTGGAGTCGTGTTCTTTGGTGATACCCGGACGCTGGTCTTTGTGCTTCCATAGCACTGAGAAGCGGGGCCATGTGCTTCGGTGGCACACAGACATGGGTCTCTGTGCTTCGGTGGTGCACAGACACGGGTCTGTGTGCTTCGGTAGCACCCGTACAGGGAGGCCGTGTGCTTAAGTGGCACCCAGACGCGAGGCCGTGTGCTTCCTTGGCACCGTGAGGTGGGGCCGTGTGCTTCGGTGGCACCCCGAAGCAGGGCCATGTGCTTTAATGGCACCCATACGCTGGGCCGTGTGCTTCGGTGACACCCAGATGCCGGGATATGTGCTTGAATGGCACCTGTAAGCGGGACCGTGTGTGTCGGGGCACCCGTACGCGGTGCCTTGTGCTTCAATGGCATATGTATGCAGGGCCGTGCACCTTGGTGGCAACCGGATGCCGGGCCCGTGTTCTTCGGTGGCACCCGTACACGGGATTGTGTGCTTCGGTGGCACCCGGACGTGGGGCCGTGTGCGTCGGTGGCACCCGGATGCCGAGCCCTGTGCTTCAGTGGGACTCAAACTCGAGGACCTTATGCTTCTGTGGCACGTGGACGCTGTTCTTTGTGCTTCGGTGGCCCGCGGACGTCGGACTTTGTGCTTCGATAGCACATGGACTTTGGGCAGTGTGCTTCGTTTGTACCCGGATGTCAGGTCTTGTGCTTTGGTGAAAAAGAAAAACAGAGGCAGACCAATTGCCAATGAGTGTGACCTGGAGGGTAAACTCTCCAGTAATACATTTTTAGATAACATGCTGTATGTTAGTGGTTGTATTATTATCTATAGTTTGGTTGTAATTTCATATTTTGATAGCTTGTCATATTCTTATATGCGTACATAGATGACCCATAGCATGGCATTATATTCTTTACCTGTGCTGCAAGAAAAAGTTTCCAGTTTGTCAGGGAGCGCTTCCAGGTGATTCATTACTTACTCCAAATCTTTCAGGAATAATCCAGTTTATTTTTATATAAACAACGCGTTTCGGCTATACATAACATTAGCCTTCATTTTACCTGATGAAGGCTAATGTTATGTATAGCCGAAACGCGTTGTTTATATAAAAATAAACTGGATTATTCCTGAAAGATTTGGAGTAAGTAATGAATCACCTGGAAGTGCTCCCTGACAAACTGGAAACTTTTTCTTGCACTTTCTGACGAGTCTCCTGCAAAGGAGCTCGTTTTACCTGTTTTTGAGCTGCAGGCCAGCAGATCCAGACAACTACTCCACTCCCTAAAGACAGGGATACATGCTGGATAACAAGACACCACAAAGGTGAGAGCAATTTTTAATTCTAATTCGATATTGTTAAAATATTACACTTAGATCTGCGCCCCCCTTTCTTTTCTCCTTTTTGCTTTTTTTTATTCATCCATTACCTGTGCTGCAAACATTTAGCCATGTGCTTCGGTGTCAGGCAGATGTCGGTCAATGTGCTTCGGTGGCACATGGATGTTGGTCCGTGTACTTTGGTGGCACATGGACACGGGGCCGTGTGTTTCAGTGACATTCGATTACGTGGCCATATGCTTCAGTGGCATACGGATGCTGGGTCATATGCTTCGATGACAAGCGGAAACCGGGCTACGTGCTTTGTTGGCACGTGGAAGTTGAGCTGTGTGCTCTGGTGGCACGCAGATGCCAGGCTGTGTGTTTTGGTGGCAAAGAGATGCCAGGCCGCATGCTTCAGCAGCATGTGGACATCAGACCATGTGCTTCTGTGGCATCTGTTCGGGCCATGTGCTTCAGTGGCACACAGAAGTCGGGTCATTACACCATATACAGCAGGGGCACATTATAAGATTATCTTAGCACAGGAACATTTTATTTAAACACATCCAATTGTGGAAATTATTATTATTCCAAGATGTATTGATTAAAATGAACTTTTGTTCATTGGAAAACCCCTTTAAGTACCAGATGTGGAGCTGTAAGCAGAGTGACGGATAACTAGGACACAGCAAAGAGCTGCATCCAGGATCATGGCACCAGGGACACAGCCGGGATCAGGTTCATGACCACAAGCTATAACTAGAAATAGGCCTTGGACATAACCAGTATATAGCAGGAGCAGATCATGGACTCAGAACTAGGAGATGTGAGGAACAGAGGCCAGGACAAATTTAGGTTGGAAAGCATGGACAGCATCCAGGATTAGGTGAGTAGTCACAGCACAGGCCACGTACAGGGAGTAATTGGCGTGGGCAGGAATTTGTTGCGTCCTCAGTGAAATCACATGTGAACGCATACTCGCACAGTGTCTGTTGTTGCAGAGATCAAAGCAGTGACAAGGTGCAACAAGATGTGGACACTAGACGATAAGAGGTGGCCGGGACATGGAGGTCTCACGCAGCAAACAGTGGCCAAACAAGAGCAAGTCACAGCAAGGACACAATCCAAGCAGCACCGCAGTAGCCAAGTAAGTCTTATTCTAATTCATTGGATGGGGCTGTATGGTCAGATGAAGATGCATGCAGTAAGGAAGGAAATATGTTTAACACGTTAATAAAGTGTTTGAAAGCTGTGAAGTGTTATAAGAAAGAGGTGATCACTACATGGCTGAAAGCTCAGAACAGTGAGATACTAGTCACAGCGCAGGGTATGTTCATTGTCATCCACTTATACATTTGTAGTAAGAGCATCAGGGAAGGAGAGTACGTGGATGTTTTTTGTTTTTTTTAACCTAAGTCTTGGCAGCGAAGACAGACTTAGACAGGTAGTGAGGAAGCAGAGGAGAAATTATTAATGGAATTCACGAAAAAAATATTTTCCATTTTCAAGACTGTCCTATATAGGAATACAAGTGGACTCGCTAAAAGGGCAGTGTAGGCTGCCGGCTGTCAAGTTGATTACCGGAAGATGGAAAGGTGAATGCGGTGTGTTGTGATGGTCAGAAATTTTTAGCCATTGTTGGATTCCCTGAAGTTTATATGTAGGGTGATTCTGATGGGGAAGATCTCTTTCAGCCATATGCCATTAAGCTCAATTGGGATGAAGAAAAGGTTTCATAAAATTGGGGTTATGGACTAATTGAACAAAGATTTGGCGGTGCGCAAAAAAATTCTAACAGCTTTTAATGAACCTAGGCGGCACTGAAAACTGGGGTAGAAGGTGATCAGTAAGTATTGTAACACGATAATACTACATAGCATACATACAGTGAAGGAAGTAATTATTTGATCCCTTGCTGTTTTTGTACGTTTGCCCACTGACAAAGACATGAACAGTCTATAATTTTAAGGGTAGGTTAATTTTAACATTGAGAGATAGAATATCCCCCAAAAAAATCAAGAAAATCACATTGTATATATTAGATAAATGTATTTGCATTTTGCAGTGAGAAATAAGTATTTGATTCCTCTGGAAAACAACACTTAATACTTGGTGGCAAAACCTTTGTTGGCAAGCACAGAAGTCAGACTTTTTTCGTAGTTGATGATGAGGGTTGCGCACATGTCAGGAGGAATTTTGGTCCACTCCTCTTTGCAGATCATCTCTAAATCATTCAGATTTTGAGGCTGTCGATTGGCAACTCGGAGTTTCAACTACCTCCACTCCTTTGTTGCCTTTGCTGTATGTTTTGGGTCATTGTCTTGCTGGAAGACCCTGCTCCGACCCATTTTTAATGTCCTGGTGGAGGGAAGGAGGTTGTCACTCAGGATTTTACGGCACATGGCTCCATCCATTCTCCCATTGATGCGGTGAAGTAGTCCTGTGCCCTTAGCAAAGAAACACCCCCAAAACATAATGTTTCCACCTCCATGCTTGACAGTGGGGATGGTGTTCTTTGGGTCATAGGCAGCATTTCTCTTCCTCCAAAAACAGCGAGTTGAGTTAATGCCAAAGAGCTCAATTTTTGTCTCATCTGACCACAGCACCTTCTCCCAATAACTCACAGAATCATACAGTTGTTCATTGGCAAACTTCAGATGGGCCTGCACTTGTGATGAGCGAGTATGTTCAGTTAACCCTTTCGACGAGTATGCTCGGGCGAGTACCAAGTATCTTCAGCGTGCTTGTTTGACAGTTTTAATACAACAAAAAAAAGGCGAACAACCAGCAGAAGAGGATGTATGGTTGTTCGCCTTTTTTTGTTGTTCTGGGAGACATCCGTCTTTTGGGTCATTCTCCAAATTGGTATCGGCTGTGCCTGAGGAGGAGAGTTTTTCCGGTGATTTGGAGAGAGTTTGGACGGATGTGCGTGGTAATCTTCAGGAGGCTAACAAAAAATCTAAGAGGTACTTTGATAGGAAACGGCAAGAGGTTTTGTTTGCTATTGGTGACATGGTTTGCTTGTCCTCTAAGAATCTGCGGTTGAGGATTCCTTCTAAAAAATTGGGTCCCAAGTTTGTAGGGCCCTTTAAGGTGCTTCAGGTAGTTAACCAATCTGCTGTTAGGTTGGAGGTTCCTACCTCCTGGAAGATTAATCCGGTGTTTCATGTTTCTCTGTTGAAAAGAGCTTGTGTGTCGGATGGTGACGCCTCTGCCACTGTTCCTCCGGTGGTGAAGGACGGGGAATACGAAATTTCCCACATCCTAAATTCTAGACGGTATAGAGGGAGTTTGCAGTATCTCGTCGCTTGGAAGGGTTTCGGACCCGAGGATAACTCATGGGTGAGGGCGGATGATGTTTCTGCTTCCAGACTTGTCAGAGCATTTCACAAGAGGTTTCCTGATAAGCCTGGGCCTAGGGGATCCGGAGGATCCTCATAGAAGAGGAGGTACTGTTAGAACTCTCCTGTTAGGTTTTTTCTATCTTGCTGGTCACATGACCTTTTTTTTTTCTTTGTTCATACATTGCACACAGTTCTTAATAAAATGGTCAGATTTCCCGCAATAAAAGCACAAACCTTCAGAATACCTGCGGTCTTTTTCCTGAGAGCGGGGTGCCATCGCCCCAATCTCCATCGGCTCTCCAATGTCAGTACAGACCCTCTCAAGACTCGGAGCTGACATGGCAGAGGATTTACTCTCATTAACCCTTGCACGCAGTCTCCTGTCCACCCGTATAGCTAATTGCATTGCCTCCTGCAAGTTTCCAGGTGTGGGATAAGCAATCAGCAAATCCTTAACCCTATCACCTAGCCCCGCAAGAAACAAACTTTTCAAAGTTGAATCATTCCACCCCACCTGGGCAGACCACCGACGGAAGTGAGAACAATATTTTTCCACATTACCTGATCCCTGCCTCAAACGTCTCAATTCAGTCTCAGCTGATGAGACACGATCAGGATCATCATACAACAAACCCAAAGCAGAAAAAAAACTATCCACTGATCTAAAGCATGGATCACTAGGTTGGAGAGAAAAGGCCCATCCCTGAGGCTCCTTGCGCAAAAGTAACATTATGAACCCTATGCGCTGTGATTCATCACCAGAGGATCTGGGTCTCAAATGAAAATACAACAAACAAGCATTTTTAAAGGAAAAAAATTCTTGTTGATCACCAAAAAATAAATCAGGCAAACGTACCTTTGGCTCCACAAAATGTGCTCCAGAACAGCTACTCACGTGTTGTTGGAGCTCGGCCACCTCCAGAGAGAGTCCCTGCAGGCGTTGAGCCAAATCCTGAACCGACACCATGATGGAAACTGGAAGTCTTTCCTTAGAGATAATTTTGGGCTGGACTTACTGTTATGATCTGCTACAAGTACTAAGGAAAGAAAGGAGATCTGTCCCTACAATAGAAATAAGCTAGATCCCTACGATGTAACGGGGAACCTGATCCTGCGATCAGACCCGCTAAAGTCCTCGCTAGTCTGTACGAAGACCTATAGATGCAAGAAAGGGATCCCTACAAGAACTAGGGACTGGGATAAAGTTGGACACCTCCTAGCAGAAATTGTAGCAGTAAAAGACAAACACACAACATAGAACAAAGGTCCGAAGACCTAGGAAAACTGACTGAGAAAGGTAACTAAGCACCAAGCTAGCTTAAGAGTAGAAATTACAATGAAGTCCAGCAAGGCCAGGAGGGCGGAGCAGGACTAAATAGGCAAAAAAGGTCATGTGACCAGCAAGATAGAAAAAACCTAACAGGAGAGTTCTAACACCCGTACGCGGTGCCTTGTGCTTCAATGGCACATGTACGCGGGGCCATGCACCTTGGTGGCAACCAGATGCCGGGCCGTGTTCTTCGGTGGCACCCGTACATGGGATTGTGTGCTTCGGTGGTACCTGGACGTGGGGCCGTGTGCTTCGGTGGCACCCGGATGCCGAGCCCTGTGCTTCAGTGGGACTCAAACTCGAGGACCTTGTGCTTCTATGGCACATGGACGCTGTTCTTTGTGCTTCGGTGGCCCGCGGACGTCGGACTTTGTGCTTCAATAGCACATGGACTTTGGGCAGTGTGCTTCGTTTGTACTCGGATGTCAGGCCTTGTGCTTTGGTGGAAAAAAAAATCAGAGGCAGACCAATTGCCAATGAGTGTGACCTGGAGGGTAAGCTCTCCAGTAATTCATTTTCTGATAACATACTGTATGTTAGCGGTTGTATTATTATCTACAGTTTGGTTATAATTTCATATTTTGATAGCTTGTCATATTCTTATATACGTACATAGATGACCCATAGCATGACATTATATTCTCTATCAGTGGATTTAACTGTGCTGCAAACATTTAGCCATGTGCTTCGGTGTCAGGCAGATGTCGGTCAATGAGCTTCTGTGGCATGTGGATGTTGGTCCATGTACTTTGGTGGCACATGGACACGGGGCCATATGTTTCAGTGACATTCGATTATGTGGCCATATGCTTCAGTGGCATACGGATGCTGGGTCATATGCTTCGGTGACAAGCGGAAACCAGGCTACGTGTTTTGTTGGCACGTGGGAGTTGAGCCGTGTGCTCTGGTGGCACGCGATGCCAGGCCGTGTGTTTTGGTGGCAAAGAGACGCCGGGCCGCATGTAGGTTAATTTTAACATTGAGAGATAGAATATCCCCCCAAAAAATCAAGAAAATCACATTGTATAAATTAGATAAATTTATTTGCATTTTGCAGTGAGAAATAAGTATTTGATTTCTCTGGAAAACAACACTTAATACTTGGTGGCAAAACCTTTGTTGGCAAGCACAGAAGTCAGACTTTTTTTGTAGTTGATGATGAGGGTTGCGCACATGTCAGGAGGAATTTTGGTCCACTCCTCTTTGCAGATCATCTCTAAATCATTCAGATTTTGAGGCTGTCGATTGGCAAATCGGAGTTTCAACTCCCTCCACTCCTTTGTTGCCTTGGCTGTATGTTTTGGGTCATTGTCTTGCTGGAAGACCCTGCCCCGACCCATTTTTAATGTCCTGGTGGAGGGAAGGAGGTTGTCACTCAGGATTTTACGGTACATGGCTCCATCCATTCTCCCATTGATGCGGTGAAGTAGTCCTGTGCCCTTAGCAAAGAAACACCCCCAAAACATAATGTTTCCACCTCCATGCTTGACAGTGGGGATGGTGTTCTTTGGGTCATAGGCAGCATTTCTCTTCTTCCAAAAACAGCGAGTTGAGTTAATACCAAAGAGCTCAATTTTTGTCTCATCTGACCACAGCACCTTCTCCCAATAACTCACAGAATCATACAGTTGTTCATTGGCGAACTTCAGATGGGCCTGCACTTGTGATGAGCGAGTATGTTCAGTTAACCCTTTCGACGAGTATGCTCGGGCGAGTACCAAGTATCTTCAGCGTGCTTCTTTGACAGTTTTAATACATGTGAGGAATGCTTAAGAAACAAGCATTCTTCACATGTATTAAAGCTGTCAAACAGTCGCAAATCATGCACATGGGAGTGATTCAAACATATCACCGAGCATGCTGAAGATACTCTGTACTCGCCCGACCAATGGTTTTCTTGGTGACTGTGGTCCCAGCTACCTTGAGATCATTAACAAGTTCCCCCTCTGTAGTTTTATGCTGATCTCTCACCTTCCTCATGATGAAGGCTACCCCACGAGGTGAGATTTTGCATGGTGCCCCAGATCGATGTCGATTGACAGTCATTTTGTACTTCTTCCATTTTCTTACTATTGCACCAACAGTTGTCTTCTTCTTACCCAGCGTCTTACTTTTGTTTTTTTAGCCCATTCCAGCTTTGTGCAGGTCTATGATCTTGTCCCTGACATCCTTAGAAAGCTCTTTGGTCTTGTCCATGTTGTAGAGGTTAGAGTCTGACGGATTAATTGAGTCTGTGGACAGGAGTCTTTTATACATGTGACTATGTAAGACAGCTGTCTTTAATGCAGGTAACAAGTTGATTAGGAGCGTCTAACTAGTCTGTAGGAGCCAGAACTCATAATGGTTTGTAGGGGATCAAATACTTATTTCTCACTGCAAAATGCAAATAAATGTATCTAATTTATACAATGTGATTTTCTTGATTTTTTGGGGGGATATTCTATCTCTCAATGTTAAAATTAACCTACCCTTAAAATTATAGACTGTTCATGTCTTTGTCAGTGGGCAAACTTACAAAAACAGCAAGTGATCAAATAATTATTTCCTTCCCTGTATCTAGAAGGGTTTACAAGATAATATGTTTGTCGGGAGTTCTTCTTTAAAGAGGATCTGTCACTTGCCATAAATATGGAAATATTTTACCTGGTCTAAATGATTTTGTTTCCCTGAAGTTGTTTTGGAAAAAAAAATCATATTAATGGCAAATGACAGCTTCTCTTTAAAACATGCATTTTGTAAGCTCTTTAATGCTACTGCACTTTGGTCATTGTGGCCCAGTTTTTGTGCAACTTGCAACGTCACATATTATTTCATACATATTGTTTTTTTAGCTCTGTCTTGTCAGTACATCACATTCATCTTATTCCCCTCTTGCTTTCCTAAACTGAAGGCTATATATCTCCATGGCATTCTGACCTCATGACTGGTCAACAAAAGCCTGACCCCGAGGAGCAATCCTGGTCTTCAGAATTTGCACGATGGGGAAGACCAAGAACAAGCAGGGCCTTTGACAGCAGAACAACTTGACCACAAAGGAGTTTAAGAAGAAAAACTGTTGCCCCTGCAGCTATTTTTACATTTAAAATAGAGTTTATACTTTAATGATTTTAATTAAAAAGTCAATGCTAAATAAAGTTTTGGAAAATGACATTTATCCGGACTTGTGTTTTATTTACATTATTATTTTAAAATAACTGTTACATGACTTCTTTTACGTGAGGTTTAGCTGAGGCTCTAACAGCCTTTACCTATCCTCCATTTTTATGGTAGGTTGGAGAATGGCTTTCCGGATGCTAAGGTGGCCATAGACATGAGTTGGCTATTGACAAGACACTTGTCCTGCCAACACTTATCTTTTCCGACTTCCCATTATAATAGAATGATCAGTATGACTGAGGGTTTACGTGTAGTCAATAGGGACAGCCACTGCTAGACACTAGAGATGAGCAGATTGATGTGCGAGATTTCGGTACAGCATCTAGGTCAGTGGTACCTGGCAGTTACACAGAAGGCCCAAAAATCAATTATCTGCCTGTCAACTGAAAATGCTGACAGGCTGACTCTTATAAAAATGAACAAGGGCTGGATTGGGCCAGGCTTCTCAACAACACCGAATGATAGCAGCATAAGAAACTCAAATCCAGTGTCTTTTCTTGGGAGGTGTATTCCCATGCACCTTTTCACACCCACACATGGGTATACGCTTCCTGATTTTGGCTATTTGTTCTTTTCCTCCTCCTTCTCCTCATCCTCCACCACCATATCTCCATGGTGACCGTGGTCCGTGATGCAACACCCACATAATTTTCTTAGAGGGTGTTTATGATGCCCGTTAAAAAAAATTTTTATACAGTATGTTCATGTATACCCCCCAGGGGTAAATGTTTGTCAGCCCATACACTTAGTGCATGGGCATTACAAGTATAGGAGGCCCGCTCCTTTCTAATGGAAACATTTTTTTTTTTATGAGGCCCTCCTCCACGTCTCTTCCAAGGGGCATTGAAGTGCCTCCAAATTTTTGGCAGCCCTTGCATTCACTGCATAGGCCAACACTATGGGAGACTCTCTCTTTTCTAATGGGAATTTGTCGTTACTATGGCCCTGCTCCGTGTGTCTTTAAATTCTTAGTGGGGTTTTTCCTAAAATTGGTCAGCCGTTGGACTCACTGTATACCCTATAACTGTATAGCAGACCCTCTCCTTTCTAATGGGAACATGTCGTACCTTGTTACTGTGGCCCTGCTCCATGTGTCTTTAAATTCTTAGTGGGGTTTTTCCTAAAATTGGTCAGCCGTTGGACTCACTGCATACCCTATAACTGTATAGCAAACTCTCTCTTATGGGAATTTGTCTTTATTGTGGCCCTGCTCTATGTGTCTTTAAATTCGATTTCCCTCTATGCCAGTCCTTTCACCGAGCTAAATACAGCTCTCAGCAAAAAAAGCTGTGGACTGGCTCTGTACTGTCCCTGGCCACATTCACCTGTCCACGTGTTTGTGGTTAGGCGGTCCTTCCCAGTAAGTGCACTGGGGAGGGCAAGGGTAATGTTGTGGGACCCGTGCTTGTGGAAGACGGAGACGACCCCGGGAGAAACAGTGGCGGCTGGGGACCGAGTTTGGACACCCGGCCGCTGCTGGCATGAGGTTATGAAAAGCTTCCGCCTTCACGAGCCTAAAAGGCCACATTTCAAGTGAAAGCAGCTTTAGAGGACTTCTTGGGAGAAATGACAGCTGGGTAGATATGGTTTCCCAAGTCCTTTCACCAAGCTAAAGAATATGGCTGTGGTGAAATACAACTCAGCAGAAAAAGCTGTGGACTGGCTCCGTACCTTCCCTGGCCACATTCACCTGTCCACGTGTTTGTGGTTAGGCGGTCCTTCCCAGTAAGTGCACTGGGGAGGGCACGGGTAATGTTGTGGTAACCGTGCTTGTGGAAGGAGGAGACGACACCGGGAGAAACAGTGGCGGCTGGGGAGAGGAGTATGGACACCCGGCCGCCTCCTGCATGAGGTTATCAAAAGCTTCCGCCTCCACGAGCCTAAAAGGCCACATTTTCAAGTGCAAGCAGCTGTGAAAAATTTGGCAGTATAGTATTGCAGCCTGTGGGTGGGTGGGGGGCTGCATACTTGCGCTTGCATTCCAAGGAATGGGGTAGGGACAACTGAACGCTGCACTGGGACAAGGACGTGGACAGTGATTGTTGCAAGTCTGCAACGACAGGTGCATGGCGGGAGACATCTTCGCATGTGCCAAGGATCACTTATGATGGCCACACTTTTAGGCAGTGACCTGGGAGTCAGAAATGCTTCCAGAGGTCTTCCCCATGCTGTTCCAATGTCTTTTCAGCACTGTATGCATGTGTCTGATGATGTGTCATACACCACATGGCCAGATAAGGTTGTAAAATGTTAAAATTACATTTCCCAGTGAATGCATTTGTCTTTGTTGAAAGCAATGCTAAAGTGCAAAAACGCATCAAAAACGCTACGTGTGAACATAGCCCAAGGTGTGGAGGAGTATTTTTTGTTATTTATTTTGCCTTATATACAATCATTACCCTGGAAAGGATGTTCCTTAATATATTTCTCAGGAAAATCCATTTTGGTTTTGTTTTTGTATGTTTTATTGTGAGTCCGTAAAAGTGGTGTAATTCTCTGACAACGTTGTAGACACCAGTGACCTGGGAGTCAGAAATGCTTCCAGGGGTCTTCCCCATGTCATTTGAGCACTGTTCCCATCGATTTGGGCAATTTTTAGGCCCTCTGCAGACCGCCGGGGGGAGCCGCCTGAAAAATGTTCGAGTTTCCCATAGACTTACATTGGGCTCGTTGCTCGGGTCGAGCACCTGAGTATTCCAATTTGCTCGACCCGAGCATTTTTGTGCTCGCTCATCACTAATCCTAACCCATATCACTAAAGGAGTTACATGTGCTGTCAGGGTTAGGCCTCAGCTAGCCCAGTACTCAGTCCTGTAGGCAAGCAGCAAAGTCACAGCAGGAATTTCAGTAAGCAACAAGGGTTTGTTTGTTTTTTTTAAATGGCCTAAAAAGAGTGAAGGAGCCAAGTTCTAGTTTCAGCAATAAGACAAAAAAAAGAAAATTGGAAAATCATACAATGACACGCCTCCACATAAACCATGAAGATCCCAGCAATGCAAATCTCATAAAACAGCAGCACAATGTAAAAGTGGAATTTACCTATAACCAGACAACATGCAAGTAACTTAACCCTTGCACCCGCCAGAGCCCTTCCACTTACCCTGGTCATCACAGCTGCCATCTTTACACCCTCTCATAAAGGCCCTCATCACAGCACACAATCTGCTGACTGCTTCCTCTCTGTGGTTTAAATCCTGGAAGCTGGCAGGAGATTGGCCAGGAGACCATCAGTAAGCAGCTGCTGCAATTCATGTCTGATTTCTAGCCAGGATTGGGGCTCATTCACAGGATTGTATTTTTGGTCCGGGTGCTGTCTGTTGAAATAACGGACCACACTCGGACCATTGTTATTCAGTGACACAGTGCAGATGAGACATTTTTTTTTCACTGAATTTGTGTGAGAAAAATAGTGCAGCGTGCTCTGGTTTCTTCTATAAATCAGATGAGACTCGCACATTCAAGTCTGGGTGCGTAAAAAAAATCAGATGCCATACAGAGCCATAGTATAGCTTTCGATTTTTACAGATACATTGCAAAGGCATTACACATTAATCTAACTCTCTACCTAAACAGCGCATAACAAATACTGCTTGACACATTGACTTGGTGGATAAAAGATTGGCCACAGCCTTTATTAAAATATTAAAACACTAGCTTAATTTGGTCTGCCACATTAAGTTTCATGACAGATCATTTTAATAGTAAAAAAAAATAATCTTAATAGTAAAAAAAAATAATCTTAAGAGTAAAAAAAAATAATCTTATTTAGTTACTCGTACATCCAAAATTTCAGATGTCTAACTTCAAAACTGACGGATTCCATACAATCTTTGAACCCCTATAATATGAAGAGGGAAACTCTTGAGGGTGGAATTATCAAAATTCCTTTCTTAGTGCTCATTTAAGCTATAATAGAACCTATCTGCAAATTTCAAGATGCTAAGTTCAGTGGTTTCGGCTGTGCGTTGACCGCTAGGTGTGTCAGTCAATCAGGTTTACAGTTTTATATAATCTTCGCCTGTATGGTGTGTTTATAAAAAGTAGCCCTATGTCCTTCCCCAGGCTTGAAATTATCCATATCAAATTTCATCACAAACGGATTACTAAACACTGATTAATAAACAGGACGGACTGAAGTTACTTGCGTTTAATATTGTTCGTGTTAGTAAAGAATTAGTATGTAATTGGAATAATGGACATCTGCAGGTAATTTATCTATGTGTTTTTACTGCAATATACTCCTGTAAACTATGTTATTTGATTTCTTTCGTTCAGCGAAAATATGTAGATTTTGCGATTTAGAAACACGTGAGCAAGCTACGTATAGCTGACCGTGGGAAAAACAGGGCGTGCCTAAATGTATCCCCGCTACCTTCAAAGTTTGCCCTTGCGATTTATTGATGGTCATTGAAAATGCAACTTTAAGTGGGAACTGCAAACGTTTGAAATTAAAGGGTAAGTTATTGGGTATTATTGGGATGCGTGGTATAAGAATATTTTCACCCTTAGCTTCTCCAGTTAAAATTTTGGCCTTTACAATGTGCCTGCCTAGTTCAGTGACTTGCAATCTAGTGCCATTACATAATCTCGGGGCGTCCAAGTTGCGCATTAAAAAAACGGGTATACCGACCTTTAATTCGAGCTTATGAGATGGGACCCCGGATAGCTCCAAAGAGTTAAGATAGTCGACGGGGTAGCTCGTACAGTCTTCAGATGACATGACTGTGTCGATGGAGTTGTAGGTTGTTGCATCGCTGGTTACTTGGTCCAAGATAATTTTATTGATTTTCGCAACTGTTTCATTTCTTGGTGCTAGTATAGTTCTTTCACATAGCCAATTTTCATCGTGGATGTTTTGTTGCAAATTTGGAAAAACTTGAGCAATAAGTGCGTCTTCCGAATCCACAACATGACAAAATTGGTTAGTGAATAGAACCATACCTTCTTCGTCAGTTTCGATTCGACCTTCACCGATCTCGAGCAGTTTCTCAGCGTACGCGCCCGACTCTAGATCACTGAATAACTGGACACGCATGTTGGTGGTGAGGTGCAGCTTTTCAACTTTGGTCCATAAATATGAGGATTTCAGACATGCGTTAATTTCGTCTGCTGCAGTGCCTCGCTCGATGACAGGCAAAGTTTGCCTAAAGTCCCCAGCCAATAAAACAACCACACCACCCATTATTGTTTGTTTACTGTGTAAGTCTTGTAGACAACGATCAAGAGCTTCGATGGCGCGTTTGTGTGACATTGTGCACTCGTCCCACACGATTAGTTTGCACTGTTGCAACAGGAGGCCACGGGCGCTGCTCTTGCTGATATTACACGATGGGGTTTCTTCGTTCACCAGATTAAGAGGTAATTTAAAGACTGAATGTGCCATCCGTCCACCGCTTAGCAATGTTGCAGCAATTCCAGAGGAAGCCACAGCTAATGCAACGTTATGACCGCTACGAATTTTTGCTAAAAGTAAATTAAGCAAGAAAGTATTTCCTGTACCACCCGGGGCATCAAGGAAAAAAAGTCCGCCTTCACCATTCTCAACTCGTCCTACTATTTTGTGTTAAATCTCTCTTTGATCAGGTAGCAAACGTGGCTCAGTTTCGCAAACGTGAGCGTCTAACTGGTTGGTATCATAGCTTAGCTCTTTTATCAACTCGTTCGACAGCTCTCCTCTACGCCGCGGTGAGGGTAGACTAAAATCGGACAATTTCTTTCCAGAAATTATTAATATTTTGTCCTCGATAAGCCCCAACGCCTCATTGAAACAGAGATCATCGTTAACGTGATCCATTCTTTCAAATATGTACATGATATCCTCTGATAACGCAGTTTTATACTTGTGCCAGAGTTGTAGAGGATTGGATAAACCGCAAGTGCATATCAATATGGCAAACAGCTCTCTTATTTGCGCCGGGGAGCGACATAGCACGGCCTCTTCTAAGGTGGTATCCTAGTGGTTATCATCTTCCAACAACCCCATCTTCTCACACACCTGCCGAAAAGTTGCAAGTTCTTGACCTTCAAATGTTTTTAAATCCGAGAAGTTGGTTGGACCCCTTATTACATTCAGCAGCATACGCAAGCAATAACATTCAAAATTGCTAACGTGCACCGTGTAAATGCGACCTAGAGCGTCTCCTGCCTTCACACCTGGCCAGCCATCGACAGGTGTTCCTTGTAAACGACGTTTTCATTGCTTCCGAGCCACATTCCAAGTATAGTAGTGAGGCACGTCAATGTAAAGTAATGTTTTTGCAAACGTATCACTTTGGCACAACAGGAAAAATGCAGTTAGTGTAGTTTTAGGTGGTGCTTCTAATCTCTCTCTAAAATTATTTTCCATAAAGTAAACCCTCTCGCCATTGGGTAAATGAATCACGAGATGAGTGACGGTTGGGTGTCTCTCGTGCAGAGGCAGACCTAAGATCCGCCACGTTGCTTCGTTACTACTAACATATCGGCCGTTTCTAAAGGTCTGCACCTCATCTCTTGGGTCAATGTTAACATTCCCTATCTGGCGGATGTTAAAAATAGCCTGGTCGCTACCCTTATTAATATATTTACAAATATATTTTATCGCCTGTACCGTATTACAGAACTCTACATTTAAATGAAAATTAAAATTTTTTGATAAGAGTGGAGAATATGGGACCACCCAGCTATTGTCCACCAATATTTCCTGTGTTCCTCTACGGGTTTTTATAATCGTCATGCGTCCACCATTCTCTGGTGCTCTGCGCCTGTACAAAGAAAGGATAAGCTTTGTCATTGGTTTGAGTATCTTTTAAAAGCTTCCTCGGATATTTTTTGGTACATTTTGTAACGGGTCTGGGAGGCGGAACCTCTGAGCTACTATACAAGGGGGCGGTCCTTGTAAGGGAGCGGGTGGCGACCAGGGAAGATGGGCAGGCAGTCACAGCAGGTGACCGGGACAGTCTCTGAGTGAACGGGCTGGAGGTCACGGCAAGTGACCGGGGCAGTCTCTGGATGAACGGGCAGGAGGTCACGGCAAGTGACCGGGGCAGTCTCTGGATGAACGGGCAGGAGGTCACGGCAAGTGACCGGGGCAGTCTCTGGATGAACGGGCAGGAGGTCACGGCAAGTGACCGGGGCAGTCTCTGGGTAAAGGGTAGGTACGACCTGTGATGGCAGAGCCTCCAGGTAGGCTAGCAGGCAGATGGTAGATGTGTGCTCCCAGGTGAGCAAGCGAGAGTCTCTGGAATGGCAGGTGGTCACAGCACGTGACGGCGGAGCCTCCAGGTAGGCTAGCAGGCAGGTAACAGGTGTGCGCTCCCAGGTGAGCGGGCAGGAGTCTCTGGAATGGCAGGTGGTCACAGCACGTGACGGCGGAGCCTTCAGGTAGGCTAGCAGGCAGGTAGCAGGTGTGCGCTCCCAGGTGAGCGGGCAGGAGTCTCTGGAATGGCAGGTGGTCACAGCACGTGACGGCGGAGCCTCCAGGTAGGCTAGCAGGCAGGTAGCAGATGTGCGCTTCCAGGTGAGCGGGCAAGCTGGTCCATAGACAGACTGACAGGAGTAGGAAGGCAGACCGTCGGACCTCAGGCTAGCAAGCAGGTAGGAGGAATGTCAGGCAGGAAATAGACAGCAAACTGGCAGGATTCTGGCAGGTAACTGGCTGGTAACTGGCAACGGGACCTGAGGGCTGAAGCAGAGTAGTGAACAGTGCAACAACATTGCTCGGGCACCTCCATTTTAGAGGAGGTGCCTTATATATGGTGAAGTCCTCCGGCCATTGGCCAGGGACTCCTTAGGACGGCGCGTGCGGCCCCTTTAAGAGGGAGGGAGCGCGCGCGCGCCCTAAGCACCGTGGCCGGGAAGGAGCGCGCGCTGCCAGCAGAGCGGGAGGAGGACGCCGGGCTCGGAGCAGAGGGGTGAGGGGAACAGCGTCCCTGCCTAGCAGAGGGCAGGGACGCCGGCGCTACAGTACCCCCCCCTTTAGGCCCCCCCTTTTTTAGGCCAGAGAGAAATTTAGCTAGGATGAGAGGGGCATGGATGTTCTCCCGGGGCTCCCACGTTCTCTCTTCAGGACCAAACCCCTTCCAATCTACTAGAAAAAGGGTCTTCCCTCTTACCCTTTTGGTGGCCAGAATGTTCTCTACCTCAAATTCGTTAAGTACCACAGGTTTGAGGAGAGATACATGGAAGGAGTTAGGGATCCGCAAGTTGGCCGGGAGTTTCAATTTATAGGCCACCGGGTTGATCTGACTGATGACCTCCAGAGGACCGATGAACCGAGGCCCTAACTTATAGGAAGGAATCTTGAGCCGGACATACTTGGACGAGAGCCAGACCTTATCCCCTGGACGGAATTGAGGAGGATCCAGATGTTTTTTGTCAGCATGTCTTTTCATACGCTCGGATGACAGAAGGAGTGCGGATCGGGTACTCTCCCATATGGAGGAAAATTTGTTAACAAGAGATTCCGCAGCCGGATTGTCCACCGAGGTGGAGACGGGAAATGGGATCCGAGGATGCTGACCGAAGACAACAAAAAACGGGGATTTGGAGGAAGATTCGCTCTCGTGATTGTTGTAAGAAAATTCGGCCCATGGCAGGAGATCCACCCAGTCTGAATGGTGGGCATTAACGAAGTGCCGGAGGTAACTGGTCAGGTTCTGATTGATCCGCTCCACTTGACCATTAGACTGTGGGTGGTAAGCGGAGGAGAAGTCCAGGGTGACGTCTAGCAGTTTACAAGTGGCTCTCCAGAAGCGTGAGGTGAACTGTACCCCACGATCCAACACGATGTGGAGGGGCAGGCCATGAAGACGGAAGATGTGGCGGATAAAGTCTTTAGCCAGCTTGGGTGCAGACGGGAGGCCTGGCAGGGGAACGAAATGAGCCATCTTGGAAAAACGGTCAGCGACCACCCAAATGACCGTACAACCGGCAGAGACGGGGAGATCAGTTATAAAGTCCATTGCTATATGCTGCCAGGGGGCAGCAGGTACTGGGAGCGGAAGGAGGCGACCGGCTGGCAGATGTCTCGGAACCTTGTTGCGGGCGCAGGACACACAGGCAGAAACAAAGTCTATTACGTCCTTGTGCAGGGTAGGCCACCAGTAGTGCCGGGTAATAAGCTGGAGGGTCTTTTTCTGACCGGCGTGGCCAGCTAGTTTAGACGAGTGACCCCAGTGTAGGATCTTCTCCCGATCAGGTACTGATACGAACGTCTTACCGGGAGGGAGACGATTTAGACTCACGGGAGCCACCTGCATTACTCTGGCGGGATCGATGATGTGTTTCGGTTCCTCCTCGAGATCAGACACCAGAAAGGATCGGGATAAGGCATCCGCCTTGATGTTTTTGTCAGCCGGGCGAAAATGAAGAATAAAATCAAAGCGAGCAAAAAACAAGGACCACCGAGCTTGGCGCGGGTTAAGTCTCTGGGCATGCTGGAGGTAAGCCAAGTTCTTGTGGTCAGTGTAAATTATTACCGGGTGAAGAGCCCCTTCGAGCAGGTAACGCCACTCCTCCAATGCCAGCTTGATGGCCAATAACTCTCGATCTCCAATGGAATAGTTGCGCTCAGAAGAGGAAAAGAGTTTGGAGAAGAAGTCACAAGTTATCATTCTCCCGGAAGATGATTTTTGGGTAAGTACCGCTCCGGCTCCAGAGGAGGAGGCGTCAACCTCCAGGAAGAACTGCTTGTTGCCATCTGGGCGATGCAGCACCGGGGCGGAAGAGAAGGCCTGTTTTAAGGAAAGAAAGGCCTCCTCTGCTTCGGGCGGCCACTCTCTGGGATTAGTGCCCTTACGGGTGAGCGCGGAAATTGGGGCAGTCCGGGAAGAGAAGTGCGGTATGAAGAGGCGGTAGTAGTTGGCGAAGCCCAGGAACCGCTGAATGGCCTTCAACCCCTCCGGTTGGGGCCATTTCTCGATGGCAGACAGTTTCTCTGGATCCATTCGTAGGCCGGTCTGAGAAATAATGTAGCCCAAAAACGGAAGCGAGGTCTGCTCAAAGAGGCACTTCTCATATTTAGCGAAGAGGTGATTCTGCCTGAGCCTGAGCAGGACCTGACGAACGTCTCTCCGGTGAGTCTGGAGAGCCGGAGAGAAGACCAAGATGTCGTCCAGGTACACCACTACGCAGGAGTAGAGAAGGTCCCGGAAGATGTCATTGACCAACTCTTGAAAGACGGCAGGAGCGTTACAGATGTGACACCCCAGGGGTCTGGTTGTCACAGTGATAGAGATATTACGTCTGAGAGCAGGTGGGAGGTCCTTTGGTCAGGGATCCTGTGCATGCCACACCTCCTGCCCAGCCTTGGGAGGGGAAGAACTTCCCCTGTATAAACCCGGGGCTGAGGCAGAGTTAGTGAGTCCAGGAAGAGTAGAGACAAGAGCAGCATAGGAAGCAGCAGAGTCACAAGGAGTCAGGGGCTGGCAGCTAAAGAGCTCGCCCTGACTAAGAAGATTCTTTACCGGACCCGGAGTCCGAGGCTGTGGGGACTAACTTCTACCCAGCAGCAGAATCCGTCAGGCAGGGGATTTCAGGTCCCCTGGCCCAGAAGCCCGAAGGCCCGGTCACACGCGTGGGACCAGCACCGCCATCGTGGAGCGGAAGCCATTAGAAGGCCCCGAGTCACCGGCCATACGGGTGAGCACCACACGGTACACTCAGGGACGTGGGCTACTTACATCAGCTTCTAGCAAGGTAGCCAGAAGAGTACAGTCAGCTTGGGAGGCCTACAACTACGCCTGGCCAGGGGAGATCCCATCTGCTCAAGGACTGACCAGGCCCCGTTCGCTAGCAAGTACTCCGGGAGGGTCTATCGTTGTTACCAGTAAAGACCCTGAACGCTACCATACCGTCTCTGAGTGGTTCCTGCTACCCCCATCATCCACGTCGGCTGCCCTGAGGCCATACCCCTCCCGTTGGGGGTTATACTATCACGCTGCACCATCCTTCCACCGGCCTCAGCGGTCTGCCCTGCAGCAGCAGCCCCCTGGCTGCATTCAACGGGTGGCGTAGTCATCAACCATTTTCTACCGCTAACAGACTGCCGTCCAGTTTGACTCCCTGGGCACGGACCGGGTCACCGCCACGAGACTACAACCCTAAACAGATCCGGCTCCGGGTAAGCTCCCGCGTGCGCAACGCAGCGCGACACAGGCCCAGGGGCGCGTCAACTTTGGCGTAGTCGGCAGGATCACGTGCCCGCAACCACCGGGTACTGCGTGCCTGAAAAGCAAAGACTGTTCAAACTTACCAGTGGTGAAGATTCCCGCCATCGGTGAAGATTCCCGCCATCCGGCGCCATCTTCAGCCTTCTTCCCGCCATCGGTGAAGTTTCCCGCCATCCGGCGCCATCTTCAGCCTTCTTCCCGCCATCCGTGGAGTTTTCCCGCCATTGGACGCCATCTTGAGGACGCCGCGCGGGAAGAAGAGGGGCGTGGACTCCGAAAGCGCGCGAGAACTGAAGCCCCGCCTCACGTCCGGACGTTGCGTAAGGTCCTGGAAGGAGCCCAGCAGACGCCGATGTCACAGGAGCGCGACGGAAGGTCCTCAACCCTGACGATCCACTGCGGAGCCGCGGCCTACGGAACAGGATCATCGCAAGGTAGGCCACGGTCCACTAGGGGGGAGGAAGATGTCGGATACGGAGGAGAGCTCCACTGCCTCAACCCCCGCCAGCGCTACCGCTGTTGCAGTTATGCCCTTCACCATGCCCTATATCCCGGGAGCAGCTTGGCTACCCCAGTACTCAGGGGAGTCACATACCCTGCATGACTTTAGAGAAAAGCTGGATAGCCTCTTCCAGGTGTACCCCCTCACAGAAGAGCAAAAAGTGAGCATCCTGGTGGCCCAACTAACTGGGGCAGCCAAAAGGGAAGTAAAATCCTGGCCACCTGGGAGGAAGACTGTCGCAGGGATACTAACCCGGCTGAAGGACACCTTTGATACCCGCACCTCAGCCGAGATTAAACTTAGATTCTACGGGTGCAAGCAGCGAGCGCATGAGAGTATAAGGGACTATGCACTCAACCTACAAGAGGCCCTGAGGGCCATTAAGCAGACCGACCCTAATGGAGTGGGAAACGAGGACAGGCTGTTGACCGAACAATTTATAGAGGGTTTATATTGCAATGCCCACCGCACCCAGTTGCGGGCAATGGCCTTACAGGACCCTCATCTAGAATTTGCACAGTTCAAGGACAGAGCCATCCGGGTGCTCCGAGAACCGGCACCAGGTGGCGTTGTGACCCACAGACGCCCCACTACCACTTACTACCAGGAGGCGGCGCCCTTGTCAGCAGGGCCTGTGGGAGCTGATGCGCAGGCTTTGGACAATGACCCGGCTCCAGACCTACACCATCAGGTCCAAGAGCTAGCTAAAAGCGTTGCTGCGCTAACCCGAACTGTGCAGTCTTTACAGGTTTCCACTCCAGGGAAGATCCAGCTGGCATCCGGACCGGAGGACATCCCGTGGCGTCGACCAAGGAGGACCCCACCGGCCAGAGGAAGACCCAGTGACCGATACAGCGAGGACGGACGACCCATCTGCCGCCGCTGCAATCAACCCGGACATATGGAAAGGTACTGTTCTTTAAACGGGCACAACCTGGGGTAGAGGGCCAACCCCCAGGAAAAAGATCACCAGGCCCATCGAACTGGCGCGACAGGTATGTGGGAGGACGTCCAGTCTTGCCTGTGGTACTGGATGGCATTCCCATGAGTGCCCTACTGGACACCGGGTCACAGGTCACCACCATCCCGTACGTGCTCTTCAAGCAGTACTGGAATGACTCGGATATTACCCGCTACCCTGACGACGACTTGAGTATCATCGCCAGCAATGGTCAGCCCGTGCCACAGATCGGATTTAAAGAGGTGACCATCAAAATTGGTAGAGTCGAACTGGCCGCACAGGGACTGATCATTGTAGATATTGACAAACATGAGAGTCACCCAAAAATAACTCTAGGAACTAATGTAATTGAAAATTGTCTTGCAGAGGTGATTTTCCTTTTACAGCAGGTTGCCAAGAATGCCAGCTCCGGCGAGCAGCGGGTGCTCCAGAAAGAGATCCGGGCACTGATGCAACGGCAACAAGTGGAACTCTCCGGCGGTGAGATTGGTAGCGTAAGAATGTGTGACCCTTTTCCTATTGCCATGCCCCCAAAAAGTGAAATGATGATTTGGTGCCGGGCAGCTATTGGTCTGAGAGGTAGAGATTACCAGGCAATGGTAGAACCAGTTTACTCAGACAGTAGGCCCACCATTTTGACAGCACGGGGGGTGGTCAATGTACGCCATGGGAGGGTGCCCGTTCGCATAATAAATATCGGGGAGAGGGAAGTGTACCTGCCCCGGTATGCCACGCTAGCCAAATTATATACCACTAATCAAAATTCTATACAATCTGTGGAACCCTTGCCTCCATCTCACCCGGAGGAAGGTAACGGCTCTAAGAAAGACATGGAGGACTGGTGTCAGCAACTACATCTGGGTACTGACTCCACTCCCTCACACCAGAAACAAGGAGTCTATCGGGTGGTTCAAGAGTATGAGAGAGTGTTTAGTAAACACCCGTTAGACTTCGGGCGAGTCAAGGGGGTAGAACACCGCATCCCCACGGGAGATCATCCTCCCATAAAAGAGAGGTATCGACCCGTACCCCCTGCACATTACCAACACGCCAAGGGGATGCTTAGAGACATGAAGGAGGCTGGGGTAATCCGGGATAGCTGTAGCCCCTGGGTAGCCCCACTAGTTTTAGTCAAAAAGAAAGACAACACCATGAGGATGTGTGTAGATTACCGGAAAATCAACCGTATCACACACAAGGATGCGTACCCCTTACCAAGGATAGAGGAGTCATTGGCTGCTTTAAGATCTGCTAACTTCTTCTCTACCTTGGATCTCACTAGCGGGTACTGGCAGGTTCCTGTAGCAGAGGCGGACCGGGAGAAGACCGCATTCACCACCCCGATGGGACTTAGCGAGTTCACCTGCATGCCGTTCGGACTCTGCAACGCCCCAGGAACCTTCCAACGATTAATGGAGTGCTGTCTGGGCCACAGAAACTTCGAGACGGTCCTGTTGTACCTGGACGATGTCATCGTATACTCCAAAACTTATGAGGACCACCTGAAACACCTGGCGGAGGTGTTCGAAGCTCTGGCGAGTTACGGCCTAAAGGTGAAACCCTCCAAGTGTCACCTCCTGAAACCAAAGGTGCAATACCTGGGACACGTGGTGAGCGCTGACGGAGTGGCTCCCGACCCCGATAAGATCACCGCAATTAAGGGATGGCCAAGCCCCTCCAGCGTAAAAGAAGTGCGGCAGTTCCTAGGGTTGGTAGGCTACTACCGAAGGTTTATTCCCGGTTTCACCAAAAAGGCAGCACCTATGCAGGACCTCCTGATAGGCCAGTCCCGGAAGGCCAAGGACCAGAAGCCGCCCTTCAAATGGGAAAAGCTAGAAGAAGAGTCCTTCCGCCAGCTGAAGATGGCCCTCACGGGGGATGAAATCTTGGCGTACCCGGACTATAGCCAGCCCTTCATCCTCTACACCGACGCCAGTAACATCGGGCTAGGAGCCGTACTGTCCCAGATTCAGCAGGGGAGAGAACGAGTAATCTCCTATGCCAGCCGAAAACTGCGACCCACCGAAAGGAACCCCGAAAATTACAGCTCATTTAAGCTAGAGTTCCTGGCCGTGGTATGGGCAGTCACCGAGCGCTTTAGGCATTACCTCGCTTCTTCCCGGTTCACCGTATACACGGATAACAACCCGCTGACACACCTGGACACGGCAAGACTCGGTGCCCTGGAGCAGAGGTGGATGGCCCGTCTGTCCAACTACGAGTTCACAATTAAATACCGGGCAGGGCGCTCCAATACCAACGCGGACGCCCTGTCCAGGATGCCCAACCTGCCGGACGGAGGAGAAGATCCGGAGGGACTGGAAGAAGTTGAACTCCCTGCGTTCCACCGTCATGGGACTATCCAGTATTCCCACCGGGTAAGGAGTAAGCAGGCTGCTACGTTGAACCCCTTACCTCACTACAACTGGGCGGAAACGCAAGACAGCGACCCTGCCGTCCGACTGGTGAAGGAGATGCTGACTCGCCCGGAGGCTAGCCTGGAATCAGACGCTCCAGAGGAAGCCAAACAACTATGGGCAGAGAAGAGTCGACTGTTCCTTTACAAGGGGAAGTTGTGCCGCAGAATGGTTAACTCCAGGACGCATGAACTACTCTGGCAAGTAGTGGTGCCACGAAGAGACGCAGCCATGGTGATGGAGGCATACCACGACGGAGCTGGACACTTCGAGTGGAAAAAGCTGGAGTTCCTGCTGCGCGAGCGGTTCCACTGGGTAGGCATGAGGGGAACCATCGAGAAGTGGTGCAGAGACTGTGGCCCGTGCAATCTGAGAAGGAAGGACCGGGCCAGCCAGAAGACTCCCCTGCAGTCCATCGTCACCCGGCAACCGTTGGAACTGGTAGCCTTGGATCATGTAAAACTGACCCCCAGCAGAAGTGGCTACGTCTACGCGTTAACCATCGTGGATCATTACTCCCGGTTTCTGGTTGTCGTCCCCGTCAAGGACTTAACGGCTCGAACAGCAGCTAGAGCCTTCCAGCAGCACTTTTGCCGTCCACACGGGTACCCGGACCAAGTGCTGACGGACCAGGGACCTGCCTTTGAAGCGGAGGTCTTCCAGGAATTCTGCAATCTGTATGGCTGCCGGAAGATAAGGACGACACCCTACCATCCGCAAACTAATGGACTTTGTGAGAAAATGAACCAGGTGGTAATGGATCTTCTAAAAACGTTGCCCCTGGAAGAACGCAGTCTGTGGCCTGAGAAGTTGCCCGATCTGGTGGACCTATACAACCACATCCCGGTAGGTTCCACCAACTGTACCCCGGCTTACCTAATGAGGGCAAGACCTGGTAAGTTACCTGTTGACCTGGAAATGGGAGTCCTGACGCCCGAGGACACTTCACCAGAAACGGACTGGGACACAGAGAGGCAGCAGCAGTACCGGAAAGTACAGGAGAGCGTGGAGCGAAGTCTCTGTCAGGCTAGGGAAAGACAAGAGAAGACTTACAACCAGTATGCTCCCGCTGTTCCCCTGGTACCCGGAGAGCAGGTCTTGAAGAGGAAGAGACGGCTCCACAAGTTGGACGACCAGTGGGAGAAGGACCCGTACACCGTACTGCCCTCAAGACACGAGAACCCGAAGGTCTGTACCATCAGTAAAGACGGAGGGGAAACCACAGCCATTGTATCCCGGGACCACCTGAAGAAGTGCCCCGAACAACTGAGGAACCCTGAGGAGGAACAGGAAGACCATCGACCCGTGGAAGAAAGGGAAGATATGGTTAGTACCGTGCTCGGGGACTTCCCTCGGTCTTGGACTCAAGTCAATGGTGCAGTTGTGGTACCCGTACTCACCTTCCTCCAACCATCATCCCAAGAACCTACGGAGCAACGGGTAGAGCTGGAAGAGCAGCCGGTCCAGGAGGCAGAAGACTCCACCCAAGCGGAACAGGAGAATCCACCCTCTGCTTATAGTGAGCCTGCCGTACCCCTAGTGAGACAAAGAGCCGGTAGACAGCTGCCCAGTTTACCCTTGACAGCTCCTACACCCTGTAGTTCAGGGCCAGACAGTCAGCTCCGTAGGTCCACTAGGGCCACTAGAGGCCAGTTACCCGCACGTTGGAGGATCTAAATGTTTAAGTTGTTTTACAATGTTTACCTGTTTATTGTTGCTTGTGTGTAATTTTGTGTTTCTAGTTGTTTTTAGGAGTCTTCGGTGGATTTACCGGGAATCCTTTGTATATAGTTGGAGCGTAACCCAGGATGGACTAGAGACTGTTAAGGACTCGGGGTAGGACAGACCCCTACCTGGTTACGTCTCCCTGTGTTGGTGAAATGGACACCTTTGCTTTTCTTCAAAGACTGCACCCGGTTGCGGACATCCGTGACCATCTTATTGTGTTTCCTTATTGTATTTTATTGTTCTTTGATATACCTTGTTATATTTTTCTAAAAAGTGTTTAGTCCCGGAGTACTAAATTTCACTAGGGGGGAGTGTGACACCCCAGGGGTCTGGTTGTCACAGTGATAGAGATATTACGTCTGAGAGCAGGTGGGAGGTCCTTTGGTCAGGGATCCTGTGCATGCCACACCTCCTGCCCAGCCTTGGGAGGGGAAGAACTTCCCCTGTATAAACCCGGGGCTGAGGCAGAGTTAGTGAGTCCAGGAAGAGTAGAGACAAGAGCAGCATAGGAAGCAGCAGAGTCACAAGGAGTCAGGGGCTGGCAGCTAAAGAGCTCGCCCTGACTAAGAAGATTCTTTACCGGACCCGGAGTCCGAGGCTGTGGGGACTAACTTCTACCCAGCAGCAGAATCCGTCAGGCAGGGGATTTCAGGTCCCCTGGCCCAGAAGCCCGAAGGCCCGGTCACACGCGTGGGACCAGCACCGCCATCGTGGAGCGGAAGCCATTAGAAGGCCCCGAGTCACCGGCCATACGGGTGAGCACCACACGGTACACTCAGGGACGTGGGCTACTTACATCAGCTTCTAGCAAGGTAGCCAGAAGAGTACAGTCAGCTTGGGAGGCCTACAACTACGCCTGGCCAGGGGAGATCCCATCTGCTCAAGGACTGACCAGGCCCCGTTCGCTAGCAAGTACTCCGGGAGGGTCTATCGTTGTTACCAGTAAAGACCCTGAACGCTACCATACCGTCTCTGAGTGGTTCCTGCTACCCCCATCATCCACGTCGGCTGCCCTGAGGCCATACCCCTCCCGTTGGGGGTTATACTATCACGCTGCACCATCCTTCCACCGGCCTCAGCGGTCTGCCCTGCAGCAGCAGCCCCCTGGCTGCATTCAACGGGTGGCGTAGTCATCAACCATTTTCTACCGCTAACAGACTGCCGTCCAGTTTGACTCCCTGGGCACGGACCGGGTCACCGCCACGAGACTACAACCCTAAACAGATCCGGCTCCGGGTAAGCTCCCGCGTGCGCAACGCAGCGCGACACAGGCCCAGGGGCGCGTCACAGAGACCAAAGGGCATTATCAGATATTCATAGTGGCCGTCCCGGGTGTTGAATGCAGTCTTCCATTCATCCCCTTGACGGATACGGACCAGGTTGTACGCCCCACGGAGGTCCAGTTTGGTGAAGATTCTAGCCCCCCTCAGACGATCAAATAATTCTGGAATGAGCGGAAGGGGGTACTTATTCTTCACCGTGATCTGGTTAAGGCCTCTATAGTCTATGCAGGGACGGAGAGAGCCGTCCTTCTTTTTTACGAAAGAGAAGCCTGCTCCCGCCGGGGAGGTGGATTTCCGGATGAATCCCCTGGCCAAATTCTCCTCAATATATTCGGACATTGACCGGGTCTCCGCAGCGGACAATGGGTAAATACGCCCACGGGGAGGCGTAGCACCGGGTAACAGGTCGATAGGACAGTCGTATGGTCTATGAGGGGGTAATGTCTCTGCCTCCTTTTTATTAAAGACATCAGCAAATGACCAATAGGGAATCGGAAGTCCAGGTAGATTAGTTGGGGTAGGAGAAGGACGGGCGGGATGAACAGGAACCAAACAAGTCTTATGACAGTCCTGTCCCCAGCGAAGGACCTCTCCGGTCTGCCAGTCAAGCACGGGTGCATGTCTCTGGAGCCAAGGTAGACCTAGTAAGAGGGCGTGAGAGAGTCCAGGCAGAACATGAAAAGAGATGCTCTCAGAATGCAGCATTCCCACCTGCAGAGTTACGGATTCGGTGATGAGTTGGATGGGACGTGGTAAGAGGCCCCCATCCACAGCAGCGACAGATAATGGTATAGCCAGAGGTTTGGTGGGAATGCGGTATTTTTCTACCAGGGCCTGTGAAATAAGATTCCCGGCCGCTCCAGAGTCAAGTTGGGCTAGTTCGAAAAACGATTCTCCCCGCAGATAATTGAGACTGACAGCAGCAGAGATGGAGAGGATTTATTCTTGTCTAGGTCGACCTCTCTGAGCGAACCTAGACACAGGCGTTTCCCGACCTCTCCGGGCAGGTACGGATCCGGTGCTCCTTACTGCCACAGTAGAAGCAGCTCCCCTCGGCACGGCGTAAGTCCTGACGGGTTTTGACCATCTTGGTCTGGTCGACCTGCATAGGCTCAGGAGAGTGTACCTGGGGAGAAACGGAGGGAGTGACGGATTTCTGAAAAGTAGGAGCTAGACGTGGAAACCTCCTCTCACGGGTGACTTCTTTGGCACGCTCCTGGAACCGTAGGTCAATCCGGGTGGCAAGAGTTATTAGGTCATCGAGAGTGGTAGGAATGTCTCGACTGGCAAGTTCATCTTTAATACGGCCGGACAGACCCTCCCAGAAGACAGATACCAGAGCGTCGTTATCCCAGGCCAGCTCCGAGGCAAGGGTACGGAACCGTATGGCATATTGGCCCACGGTGAGACTTCCCTGACGGAGGCGTAGCAGAGATGATGCAGATGAGGTCTTCCGTCCAGGTTCGTCGAAGACTTTCCGGAAAGCCGTGAGAAAGGCAGGCAAGTCGGACACCAGGGGGTCTCCTCTCTCCCATAGAGGATTTAGCCAGGCCAGGGCCTCCCCGGTGAGATGGGACATGATGAAGGCAATTTTGGCCCGGTCGGAGTTAAACTGGTGGGACAGGAGTTCAAAGTGCAGGGTGCACTGATTTATAAAGCCCCGAGCCTGAGCGGAGTCGCCTCCGAAGCGAGGAGGTGCAGAAAGCCGGGGTCCGGGGTAGGATACCATAGTATTGGTGGGCAGCGGAGCTGCCGGATTGCGAGTCATGGCACTGGCGGTGGTTGCTGGTGGAGCAGTCAGAGTGTCCAGGCGAGAATTGACATTCCGCAGGTGACCCAGGATGGACTCCTGTTGGGACCTCTGACAGGACAGTTCATGACACAGGTCCGAGAGTGAGGGAGCTTGGGTGCCACCGGGTTCCATGGCCCGAGCAAACTGTAACGGGTCTGGGAGGCGGAACCTCTGAGCTACTATACAAGGGGGCGGTCCTTGTAAGGGAGCGGGTGGCGACCAGGGAAGACGGGCAGGCAGTCACAGCAGGTGACCGCGACAGTCTCTGAGTGAACGGGCTGGAGGTCACGGCAAGTGACCGGGGCAGTCTCTGGATGAACGGGCAGGAGGTCACGGCAAGTGACCGGGGCAGTCTCTGGATGAACGGGCAGGAGGTCACGGCAAGTGACCGGGGCAGTCTCTGGATGAACGGGCAGGAGGTCACGGCAAGTGACCGGGGCAGTCTCTGGGTAAAGGGTAGGTACGACCTGTGATGGCAGAGCCTCCAGGTAGGCTAGCAGGCAGATGGTAGATGTGTGCTCCCAGGTGAGCAAGCGAGAGTCTCTGGAATGGCAGGTGGTCACAGCACGTGACGGCGGAGCCTCCAGGTAGGCTAGCAGGCAGGTAACAGGTGTGCGCTCCCAGGTGAGCGGGCAGGAGTCTCTGGAATGGCAGGTGGTCACAGCACGTGACGGCGGAGCCTCCAGGTAGGCTAGCAGGCAGGTAGCAGGTGTGCGCTCCCAGGTGAGCGGGCAGGAGTCTCTGGAATGGCAGGTGGTCACAGCACGTGACAGCGGAGCCTCCAGGTAGGCTGGCAGGCAGGTAGCAGATGTGCGCTCCCAGGTGAGCGGGCAAGCTGGTCCATAGACAGACTGACAGGAGTAGGAAGGCAGACCGTCGGACCTCAGGCTAGCAAGCAGGTAGGAGGAATGTCAGGCAGGAAACAGACAGCAAACTGGCAGGATTCTGGCAGGTAACTGGCTGGTAACTGGCAACGGGACCTGAGGGCTGAAGCAGAGTAGTGAACAGTGCAACAACATTGCTCGGGCACCTCCATTTTGGAGGAGGTGCCTTATATATGGTGAAGTCCTCCGGCCATTGGCCGGGGACTCCTTAGGACGGCGTGCGCGGCCCCTTTAAGAGGGAGGGAGCGCGCGCGCGCCCTAAGCACAGTGGCCGGGAAGGAGCGCGCGCTGCCAGCAGAGCGGGAGGAGGACGCCGGGCTCGGAGCAGAGGGGTGAGGGGAACAGCGTCCCTGCCTAGCAGAGGGCAGGGACGCCGGCGCTACACATTTTCCTTCCTTCATGCATGGCGATGAAGAATTGAATGTACCACATGGCCCGTGAATCATATTCTTTGTCACTGTATCATAGAGCTTTTGATCGGTTTCTGGGTTTGGTATCTCAGCACATATGATTTCGTCAATTTGGTTCGGATGCAATTTTTCCTTTAACCACAGCAGTAAGTGCACATGAGGCAAACCTCGCTTTTGCCACTCGATCGAGTACATGAAGCATTGCATATCACCAAATATGTTACCTTTTGTAAGTAGAGCTACCAACTTCTGTACTTTTATTCTAAATACTCGAGCTGTTAAGTCTTGTCTGTCCGTTGAATTTTGACCAGCCATAAGCTCTTTGGTGATTTCTGGCCAAGCGGGGTTGCAAGTCATTGTAATAAATAAATCAGGCCTCCCATAATTACGTACGTATGTGAACGCATCTTGTGTGTATTCGTGTAGGTATCTCGGGCTATTTACAAATGATGACGGGAGAATCACCATCTGACCTAAGTTATTTGGATCCAAATCCGCATAATTTCTTATTGCATCTTGCAAGTGAATATAATTTTCTGCGCGCAGTTTTTTTTGATTTAAAGAAATGAACCTTAAGCGCTCACTTTCCATCTTTACATACATGTCGACCAGAAACTGATGAAGTAGGAGCCTACACTTAAGCATCAAATTAAAATCGCTGCGACGGACCATCAAGTGAAAGGCATAAAAATCTTTGCAGGACACCTTTTTGCTTGGCATTGCTTGTTTGGTAATTGGATTTATCTGAGGAATATCAATGCTGTACCCCTCTTGTCCTTTCCAAAAAATGATTGGGTACTCGAGAGCGTCATAGAATCTATGTGTATCGGGAACCCTAGTGAGCATGCCATCGCGCGGCTGCACAACGATGTCCCGAGACATAGTTTGTTCGCTACTAACTATTACAGCAGCTATTTCATTTGTAGTAGGGGCATTGAATCGTCTCTCATGTTGACCACGTGGTACACGGTCTGGGTGAATCACTACTTTGAAATGATCGTCATTGATCATTCTGTCTCTAGCCGTTTTAAATTCATGCACCAAAATGTTGTGGTCTTGAAGTACTCGTTGTAATTTTTTAACTATGTTTCTATCTACGCTTTGCACGCACTCAGTACGCCTGTTGATTTGTTCTTCTTCGTCACCTATGAAATAAACTTGTAAAAATTGTGGTTGCGAAATGGACGTAGGAATTAAAGAACCGATACGGTGGTATACTTGTCCTTGTATTGTAAAGGTCGGGCAAAACCCTGGCATTGAGACAATTTGATCTGCTCCAAAAGACGTCATATGAAAGCACATGTTGTATTTTCTTATATTATTTAGAAAAAGGCGAGATTCATCAGTTTCATTAGAGAAAAGCTCTTTTAAAGGTTGAACTGGCTCGTCTATATAAGGAAGAGCTACTTTCCCGCCCAAACAACACATACCTGCTGCTTCCTCTTTCCACTTAAGAGCTCCGCAATATTTGCAATCTATGGCCATTGCTTCTATTTTTATAAGCTTCTGAGTTTCATAATAAAGAGTCTCGTCATACTCAAATGCAGCTTTATTAAACAATATCCATGTATTTCTTGTAAATGTTTGACGTCGCTGTGCTGCCCTTTCAGCAACAGTGCGTCTGCGAGATTCGGCCATTTCATAAGTTTCAGTGGTTCTTTGGGACGCCATGTAAGTCGCTTGCTGCTGACGTCGAGCTTGGGACTGTTCTGGAGTTTCAGCAGCCCGTTGAGACGCCAGATACTCCGCATGCTGTTCACGTCAGGCTTGGGACTGTTCTTGAGTTTCAGCAGCCCGTTGAGACGCCAGATACTCCGCACGCTGTTCACGTCAGGCTTGGGACTGTTCTTGAGTTTCAGCAGCCCGTTGAGACGCCAGATACTCCGCACGCTGTTCACGTCGGGCTTGGGACTGTTCTGGAGTTTCAGCAGCCCGTTGAGACGCCAGATACTCCGCACGCTGTTCACGTCGGGCTTGGGACTGTTCTTGAGTTTCAGCAGCCCGTTGAGACGCCAGATACTCCGCACGCTGTTCACGTCGGGCTTGGGACTGTTCTTGAGTTTCAGCAGCCCGTTGAGATGCCAAAAACTCCTCATTCCGTTTACGTCGGGCTTGGGATTGTTCTGGAGTCTCTGCAGCTCTATGTGCCGCACAACGCACCGCCTGCTCAAGCCTTCGTTGCTCGGCTTGTTGAGACGTCTCATCACGTCTAATTATTTTCAGAGCTCGGGCTTTATTAGAGCTTTGCGAAATGTTAGACTTACGCTTTCGCGGCATTTTTATAAGAACTAATTACAAAATAGGTACTTAGTAAAGTTCAAACAAAATACTAAAACAATCTAATTAGTTATATTACGATCGCTGTACAGACGATATCAGTTGTATATGACTGGTCTATGAGGAGCAGCTGTGGCGCGGTTACCCATAGCAACCATTCCCAGTGCTCTGTGGGAGCTGAGAGCAGCCTGCTGGTGCTGTGGGTGACATGCTGCGCTGCACACACACAGGGCTGTGTTGCACACAGGAGGGGAGGACGCCATTTGTGTAGCGCTGCTGCCGGTGCTGTCAGGCTGCAGTGTGTGCATCCTCCATGGAGCCGCGCTCAGGTTACTGCCCCTCCCCGTGTGTGAGTCACTTCCCCTCCGCCCAGGTGAGGCGCTCGGAACTTTCCCGGCTGCAGCAGCTGGCGCAGGTGAGCGCATGTTTTATTATACGGTGTTATGTGGAGGGACAATGGCGGCGGGGACCCCCTGTGTGAGGACAATGACGGCCCGGTGCCCCCGGGCAACCTGCAGGAGGAAGCCTCACACTCCCCCCGGGCTGTGGGCGCGGGCAGGCCGTGCTGGGACGTGTAGTTCCCTAGTAACCTGTTCCTGACATATGGGCTGTTTTCTGGGCTATTTTTTTTTTTTTTTTTAAGTCTGAGAAAATGTCATAAATTATCCTTCTCCCTTCAGCTGTTTCCAGAGTGTAATGTATCAGGGTGAGCTCATGACTGACAGCTGCCAAAGTTTCTAGGAAATGTCAGTCCCTGGGGGTCGTGTGTGAACCCCCTGTGCCACACTTGTACCTGGCCACGGTATATGATCACCCCTGTATTCTGACTGTGGACAGGCGGCAACTGTGACCTCACTATACAATGATCCACTATGGGCAAATGATTGTATTATCAATCTCTTCTGACTGCTGTAAATCAGCCATTTAAATATCACCTGTGTATGTGTGTATATAAGAGTTTGATAAATATACTAAAAAGTTTGATAAATATACTAAAATGTGCATTGTAAAATAGTATCTAATTTAATTAAATTTATGGTTCACAATTTTGGTCATAGTGGCTTCCACATAAAAGGTAGATATATGCTGTCGCGGACTTTTATTTAGAACTATTCAAGACAAACAATTCTACGGTACATCATCTTTGTGTAACTCCAACGGTTTAGGCAGCGTACGCCAAGATAACTCTCAGAGGCCAGATTTTTTTCCGACTTAATTGACATGTATCGTTATATTACGACCAAAATTACATAAAATCATTACAAATTGTAGCCTATATGTTATTCCGATGTATAATCTATATTACTGTAAAGTTTCATGCAAATCCGTCCAGTAGTTTTTTCGTGAAAGAGTAACAAACATACATACTCACAAACTTTCGCATTTATAATATTAGTAGGATGTTAAAGTTTGTGACGCCACCTGTGGATTGCGGCTAAAGGGAGCGGCCGCTGCGGAGCCGTCCTCTGAAGCTCATGTTACTGCAGCAGGGATGGTGTGGCTCTCCACAGGAAGAGCTAGCTCCAGGGCAGTGTAGATGTTGTTGTAGGTTGCGCTGGGCGTTGTAGTGCAGGGAGTGATGGCGCTGCAAGAAACACAGACAAGGTGGTGCAGTCCTCTGGATCTTTACTCACGGTTATTGCAGTCCAAGTTACAGACGTCAAGGTAACTTCCCGTGCCGTGCAGCATTTACTCAGTGAGGGGTTCAGTCCACCCCCAGGTAACTCTGGAGTTCATAGCACGACCCCCTTCTGTGTACTCTCTCTGGCTGTCTCCCCGAACCTCATACCAAGTGTCCCAGTCCAGTACCTGCGGGCCTTGGCGGGCAACGTCTGTTCCGTCCCCTGGGTCCTATATCTCACCTTCCTGGTGAGACTGGTATGGAATGTTGGCTACTGGACATGAAATACTGCAGCCTCCGGTTTCTAGTTAAGACGTGCAATCTTCTACTAGTTGAGGGACCAGTTCCCTGTATGCAGCCTGACCCCTCCACCATATTCGGGCGTACGGGTGGCCTCTCGCACTGCCTGTACCCCTGGGATCCTTTCTTCTGGTTCCTGGAGCCTTCCTGCTCCCTCTCCTCTCCTTCTCTTCTTCCTCTCAGCCTTGGGCCTCACTGGCTAGGCCCGCCTCTGGAAAAGAGCTCCTACAGAGCCTCTGCTCCTGGCACTTTCCTCCTCAGACTAATCTGTCTTTCTAAGATGGTTTCTCTTTTTATATCTTCCTTCTATGTGCTCCCCTTAACTACGTCCTCCACCCACACCCCTTTACTAGGTTCCCCCCACTCCAGCCAGGGACCAGGGACTGTGCTCTCCCGTAGGAGCAATCTCGCCCCACCCTCTGAAGTGTGGTGTAATGAATGCAGGTGTTGGGGTCCTGAGCTGTACTCCTTCCTTACCTGAGAGTGAGATACCACAGCTCTGGGTGAGATGCAGTACCTCTGTGGTGACCGAACCCTCAGGGGCGCCACATATATATGTGTGTGTGTATATAATATGTGTGTATGTATATAATGTGTGTGTGTATATATCTATATATATCTATATATACACAGCTCATTTTCATTTTCTCTGATTTTTCTCTTTCTAGGTCTATTTTTGAGTAAAATGTACATTGTTGCTTTATTCTATAAACTACTGACAACATGTCTCCGAAATTCAAAGCTAAACATTTTGTATTTATTTGCAGCAAATGAGAAATCGTCAAAATAATAAAAAAGAAACAGAGAACCAGAGAACCAGTGCTGTCAGACCTCAAATACTGCAAAGAAAACAAGTTCTTATTCATTTAGAAATAACAATACTCATGTTTTAACTCAGGAAGAGTTCAGACATCAATATTTGGTGGAATAACCATGATTTTTAATCCCAGCTTTCATGCGTCTTGGCTGCTTTCCACCAGTCTTTCACGCTGCTTTTGGGTGACCTTATGCCACTCCTGGCACAAAAATGTAAGCAGTTCTTCTTTGTTTGATGGCTTGTGACTATCCATCTTCCTCTTGATTATATTCCAGAGGTTTTCAATAGGGTTCAGGTCTGGAGATTGGGCTGACCATGACAGGGTCTTGATGTGGTGCTCCTTCATCCACACATTGATTGACCTAGCTGTGTGGCATGGGGCATTGCCCTGCTGGAAAAATTAGTCCTCAGAGTTGGGGAACATTGCCTGAGCAGAAGGAAGCAAGTGTTTTTTCAAGGATAACCTTGTATGCGGCTTGATTCATACGTCCTTCGCAAAGATTAACCTGCCCAATTCCAGCCTTGCTGAAGCATCCCCAGATCATCACCGATCCTCCACCAAATTTCACAGTGGTGCAAGACACTGTGGCTTGTATGCCTCTCCAGGTCTCCGTCTAACCATTAGAAGACCAGGTGTTGGGCAAAGCTGAAAATTAGACTCATCAGAGAAGATTACCTTACTCCAGTCCTCTATGGTCCAATCCTTATGGTCTTTGGCAAACTTCAGCCTGGCTCTCCTTTGCTTCTCATTGATGAAAGGCTTTTTTCTAGCTTTACATGACTTGAGGTCTCTAGGAGCCTGTTATGAACTGTTCTTGCCGTGCACTTCACCTCAGCTGCCATTTGCCATTCCTTTTGTAGGTCACTTGATGTCATCCTGCGGTTGCTGAGTGACATTAGAATAAGATGATGGTCATCCCGGTCAGTGGAGAGTCGCTTTCGCCCTCTGCCGGTCTGTAGCTTTGTTGTCCCCAATGTCTGCTGCTTGACCTTGTTGTAATGGACTGCCGTCTTTGAAATTTTAAGGATGGAGGCAACATGACGCTCACTGTATCCCTCTGCTAGAGAAGCCAGAATTGAGCCCTTCTTTTCCTCACTCAAGACTTTTCTTTTCAACTCCTTTGGCATGGTTAAAAGTTAGTTTTTCATTCAAATTACTTTTGGGCTATTCCTAGCACTTGTTTTGCCATCCAGCTTGTCCTATTGCAAGAGGATTGTGAAGACCACAGCAGTGTTTTTTATCCTTTCCCTCGTTACATAAGATTTGGTTCAGGTGATCACCTAATCAGAAGCACATTAAGTAGAATGAGGTGGACTGTGGTTGGAATTCAACTGACGCTGGAATAGAATGGCTGTCAGACATGTAGAGATGGGGATTTTTTCCACTGATTTGAACAAAGGCAAACCGAGCCTAAAGTCTGAATCTTCAGGCTCCATTTGCTCTGCTTTCAGATGTCTCATTTCAGACAGCACAATCCTGTATTTCAGGGATTCAGTTGTAAGCCTTGTGTAAAGACCTGAATGCAGCGCTGAATGTAGTGTGAATAGGTCCTTACATCCTACACCACCTCAGGGGATTGTTGTTATGGAGTATTGCCCCTGGGTGGCCGCAGTTATGACATCCACCAGGGCTCGCGGTCACCCACCCTAGCTTTGGTATTCTGGGGAGCTGGTATAATGAATATCTGAGAAGAGCCCTAGAGAAGCAAGAACATTGGACAACCAAGAGGTGGTGGCCTCAAGTCAGGTGTAGCGTTCAACAGGGCAAGACTTTCTAACTTGTATCTATTGTGTATGGGTATCGTGGTTGTGGGGGACTTCATGTGTCCAGTAACCATAGTGGATGCCCATTCCTAAACTAATCAAGGATTCCTGTGGACCTTTTGAGCTAATAGAACCAGCAGTCAAATTAATGTCCCAAATTATCCCCACAAATTAATAACTAGTAGGGAATTAGGTAATGCACACGGAGCATGATGCTTCGCACTTGTCTTTGGTTTGCTGCTGATTGCAGGAGGTTTATGGACTAGTTGATGTGCGGCCCCACAACTTGTCTATAGTAGATACCAGCCCCATCATCTTTTTTTCAACCTTTGTATGTGAGGACCCTGCACACGACTGGTCCCATTTCCATACTTTTTCCATTAATAGCCGGTCATAATAGAGTAAACCAGAGATGTGGGTCATCCATTTCAGGTGTTGTAGGTGTTCTCAGTCTTCTGAAATCCCTTTAAAGAGAACCTGTCACTTTCCATAACGATGTAATTTTTTACCTGGTGTAAATGCCCCTGTTCTGAATACGGCGTTGCTTTTCTTGTGTTCCTGCCCCTCTGTCCCTCTTCCCTGGATGTAAATCATCTTTTTAGCCAAGTGGACTAAGAGTGGGATATATCAACCAATTCGTCTCCACCCACCTGTCAGGCAGATATGTTACATCTCCTCAGATGGATGCCAGCTCTGCAGGGAATTATTTGACATAAAGAGGTTGTCCGGCACCACTCACATCTGCATTGGTGGTGAGCGACACTGATGACATTGCTCTGGGAGATACAAAACAGGACATGTACTTTATTAAAGGGAATCTGTCAGCAGATTTTTGCTACTTAATCTGAGAGCAGCATGATGTAGAGCAAGATATCCTGATTCCAGGGATGTGTCACTTATTAGGCTGTGTGTTGTAGTTTCAATACAATCCATGTTTTATCAACAGGAGATGATCACTGCCTGACTAGGTCTCAGGTACAGGCCAGTCAGGCTCATCTGTGTAACCCTGCCCTCACCACTGATTTGCAGTTTGTACACAGGAATCTGCCAGCGTGGGCGGGGTTACACAGGGCTTAACATTCTGAGCACTGCTTCATTTACAACAGAGAAACAGGGATTCTATCAAAACTGCACCAAGCAGTCTAGTAAGTGATACATCGCTGGAATCAGGCTCTCTGCCCCTACATCATGCTGATCTCGGATTACGTAGCAAAACCTTCTGACAGATTCCCTTTAACTGGAATTGTGTATCTGTCCTATCCTATTGCAATAACTATAGATGCAAGTCGGAAACGCATTTGCGGTTAAACATTATTCTGGTTAGGATCGCGACCTATGGTGATGTTTTTATATATTTTTTGCTACAAATAAACTCACAAGATTTTTAACCCTATCCTGACCCTGTAACACTATTTTCTTCGTTCTAATAAATAGGTGGAAAATTTGGCACAAATCCCTCCAAGTATCTGCTTTCCTCCCTATAGCCAGCCTTGGTAAATGGGCTATTGTGTTCATTTCTGAGTGAGGCCCTAGTTTTGTCTTGGGGCCCATGGCTACTTATTGCACCCTGTGACACCTATTTAGCCATTTTCCTGGGTTTCCTGCATTCTGCTTTGCTGTGATCTGGTCATCAGTCTTTCAGGTAGTGTGTTTTATAGGACCAATACAATATAAGTGCCCCCATCACAGAGACCGACCCCCGAAACACTGGTGATGTAACTTGGGCTGGAGTTATATGTGACCTGCTCTATGTACAGGTGCATCTCACAAAACTAGAATATCATCAAAAAGTTACTTTATTTCAGTTCCTCAATACAAAAAGTGAAACTCCTATATTATATAGAGTCATTACACACAGAGGGATCTATTTCAAGTGTTTATTTATGTTAATGTTGATGATTATGACTTACAGCCAATGGAAACACAAAAGTTATTATCTCAGTAAATTAGAATACTTTATAACAGCTTGAAAAATTATTTTAAAATCCGAAATATTGGCCTATTGAAATGTATATTCAGTAAATGCACTCAATACCTGGTCGGGGCTCCTTTTGCATCAATTACTGCATCAATGCGGCAATGTGGCATGGAGGCGATCAGCCTGTGGCACTGCTGAGGTGTTATGGAAGCCCAGGTGGCTTTGATAGAAGCCTTCAGCTCGTCTGCATTGTTGTGTCTGGTGTCTCTCATCTTCCTCTTGACAATACCCCAAAGATTCTCTATAATAGATTCTCTATGGGGTTAAGGTCAGGCGAGTTTGCTGCCAATCAAGCACAGTGATACTGTTGTGTGTAAACCAGGTATTGGTACTTTTGGCCGTGTGGACAGGGGCCAAGTCCTGCTGGAGAATGACATTTCCATCTCCAAAAGCTTGTCTGCAGAGGGAAGCATGAAGTGCTGTAAAATTTCCTGGTTGGCGGCTGCGCTGACTTTGGTCTTGATAAAACACAGTGGACCTACACCAGAAGATGACATGGCTCCCCAAACCATCACTGATGGTGGAAACTTCACACTAGACCTCCAGCAGCTAAACAAATGAAATGAAACAAATTAAAATTGGAACTCTGGGACCTTGTGGAGTGTGTCAATGACTGCCTTCTGGACATCTGTCAAGTCAACAGTCTTCCCCATGATTGCGGAGCCTACTGAAACAGACTAAGGGACTTTTTAAATGCTTAGGAAGCCTTTGCAGGTGTTTTTTGTTAATTATTTAAGTTTACTGAGATAATGACTGTTGTGTTTTCATTGGCTGTAAGCCATAACCATCAACATTAACAGAAATAAACACTTGAAATAGATCACTCTGTTTGTAATGACTCTATATAATATATGACTTTGACTTTTTATATTGAAGAACTGAAATTAACTTTTTGATGATATTCTAATTTTGTGAGATGCTCCTGTATATAGCACCCTCTATACTCCCTGGTCCTGCAGCAGCTGCCATCATGTATACAGCAGATGAGACAGACACTTTATTATATGCCGGATGAGCCAAGTCTGGTTCTAGTTCTGGAATATTGAGCGTCAGCGTTCACTCTCATCATTGTTTCTGTAGGGTGAAGTCCACACAAATAAAACACACAACACAATATATTATTATTAATTTTTTTATTGGAATAGCAATAAGCCACATTGTAATAAAAATATTACTGGCCCTTTAATAAATTAAAGTTCACAATGACTCTCAGGTCAGGCCCGATAGAGACTACAGAACTTGCTGCGGATAGTGCAGACCTGATGAGAGCCACTGGAACCAAAGATCCAGAGGAAGGCGAAGAAAACCCCCTAGGGGGGAAAAAAATTCCTTCCTGACCCCAGTTCTGGCGATCGGATATCTCCCTGGATCTTGTCTCTCCTGCTGCATATTGCTGTATATCTGTACGTCAGGGGCGGACACAGCCAGAAGAGGGCCCCTCTATCAGAACAGTATATCTAGCCCCGTGTCTGAACTGTTGGGCGGGCCGCCTAGGGCATGGCCCCGTGTCTGGACTGTTGGGCCGCCCACCTCGGGCCTGGCTTCGTGTCTGGACTGTGGGACTTCCCGCCTTGAGTCTGGACTGTTGGACCTCCCACTTCGGGTCTGGACAGTTGGGCCGCCCGCCTCGGGTCTGGACAGTTCCCCTCTATCAGTATATTGGCATCGCTCATCATAATGCACAATTCACCTGATTAGGAGGTGGTGGTGGCCCCTTTACATCTTGGGTCCCTGTGGAACTGCACATGTTGCACCAATTGGCCACCCTCCTCGGGTCTGGCCCCATGTCTGGACTGTTGGGCTGCCCGACTCGGTCTGGACTGTTGGGCCGCCCGACTCAGATCTGGACTGTTGGGCCGCCCACCTTGGTTCTGGACTGGTGGGCCGCTTGCCTCGGGTCTGGACTGGTGGGCCGCCCGCCTCGGGTCTGGACTGTTGGGCCGCCCGCCCTGGGTCTGGACTGTTGGGCCGCCCGCCCTGGGTCTGGACTGTGGGGCCCGTCCGCCCTGGGTCTGGACTGTGGGGCCCGTCCGCCCTGTGTCTGGACTGTGGGGCTGCCTGCCCTGGGTCTAACCCCAGGTCTGGACTGTGGGGCCGCCTGCCCCGGGACTATCCCCGTGTCTGGACTGTGGGGCCCGTCCGCCCCGAGCCTGGACTGTGGGGACCGTCCGCCCCGAACCTGGACTGTGGGGCCCGTCCGCCCCGAGCCTGGACTGTGGGGCCCGTCCGCCCCGAGCCTGGACTGTGGGGCCCATCCGCCCCGAGCCTGGACTGTGGGGCCCATCCGCCCCAAGCCTTGACTGTGGGGCCCGTCCGCCCCGAGCCTGGACTGTGGGGCCCGTCTGCTCCGAGCCTGGACTGTGGGGCCCGTCCGCCCCAAGCCTGGACTGTGGGGCCCGTCCGCCCCGAGCCTGGAGTTTGGGGCCCGTCCGCCCCGAGCCTGGACTGTGGGGCCCGAGCGTGGACTGTGGGGCCCGACCGCCTCGAGCATGAACTCTGGGGCCCTTCCCCCCCCGAGCATGGACTGTGGGGCCAGAACGTGGACTGTGGGGCCTGTCCGCCCCGTGCCTGGACTGTGGGGCCCGTCCGCCCTCTGTCCGTACTATGGCCGCCCCATGTCCGGACTGTGAGGTCGCCTGCCCCGGGTCTAGCCCCAGGTCTGGACTGTGGGGCATGCCCACCCCGTGTCAGGACTGTGGGGCCCGTCCGCCCCTTGTCCTAACTATGGGCCCGGCCGCCCCGTGTCCTGACTGTGAGGCCCGCCCACCCCGTATCCAGACTGTTGGGCCTGCCCACCCAGTGTCCTCACTGTGGAGCCCGCCCGCCCTGTGTCCTGACTTTGGGGCTCGCCCGCCCCAACTCCAGACTGTGGGGCCCATCCGCCCCGAGTTCGAACTTTGGGGCCGCCTGCCCCGGGTCTAGCCCCAGGTCTGGACTGTGGGGCCACCAGTCCCGGGACTAGCCCCGTGTCCGGACTGTGGGGCACGCGCGCCCCGAGCCTGGACTGTGGGGCACGCCCGATCCGAGCGGGAAAGGGGGGCCCGTCCGCCCCGAGCCTGGACTGTGGGGACCATCCGCCCTGAGCCTGGACTGTGAGGCCCGTCCACCCCGAGATTGGACTGTGGGGCCCGAGCGTGGACTGTGGGGCCTGTCCACCCCGAGCCTGGACTGTGGGGCCCCCCGTCCGCCCAGGGTCTGGACTGTGGGGCCGGCTGCCCCCGGGTCTAGCCCCGAGCCTAGACTGTGGGGCCGCCTGACCCGGGTCTAGCCCCAGGTCTGGACTGTGGGGCATGCCCACCCCGTGTCAGGACTGTGGGGCCCGTCCGCCCCATGTCCGGACTGTGGGGCCGCCTGCCCCGGGACAAGCCCTGTCCCCGGACTGTGGGTCCCGCCCCGTGTCCTAACTATGGGCCCGCCCACACTGTGTCCTGACTGTGGGGCCCGTCCGCCCCGAGCCTGGACTGTGGGGCCGGTTGCCCCCGGGTCTAGCCCCGAGTCTGGACTGTGGGGACCGCCCGCCCTATGTCCGGACTGTGTCCGCCTCGTGTCCGTACTGTGGGGCCCGTCCACCCCGTGTCCGGACTGTGGGGCTGCCTGCCCCGGGTCTAGCCCCAACTCTGGACTGTGGGGCATGCCCGCCCCGTGTCAGGACTGTGGGGCCCGTCCGACCCGTGTCCGGACTTTGCGGCCGCCAGCCCCGGGTCTAGCCGCAGGTCTGGACTGTTGGGCCGCCTGCCCCAGGACTAGCACCGTGTCCTAACTATGGGCCCGCCCACCCCGTGTCCTGACTGTGGGGCCCGTTCGCCCCGTGTCCTTACTGTGGGGCTCGCCCGCAGAGTGTCCTGACTGTGGGGCCAGCCCGCCCTGTGTCCTGACTGTGGGGCCGACTGCCCCCGGGTCTAGCCCCGAGCCTGGACTGTGGGGCCCGCCCGCCTTATGTCCGGACTGTGGTCCCCCCCTGTGTCAAGACTGTGGGACCGTCCACCCCGTGTCCGGACTGTGGGCCACCTGCTCCGGGTCTAGCCCCAGGTCTGGACTGTGGGGCATGCCCGCCCCGTGTCCGGACTGTGGGGCCCGTCCACCCCGTGTCCGGACAGTGGGCCGCCTGCCCGGACTGTGGGCCGCCTGCCCCGGGTCTAGCCCCAGGTCTAGACTGTGGGGCCGCCTGCCCCGAGATTAGCTCCGTGTCCGGACTGTGGGGCCCGCCCACCCCGAGCCTGGACTGTGTGGCACACCCGCCCCGAGCGGGAAAGGGGGGCCCGTCCGCCCCGAGCCTGGACTGTGGGGACCGTCCGCCCCGAGCCTGGACTGTGGGGCCCGTCCGCCCCGAGCCTGGACTGTGGGGCCCGTCCGCCCCGAGCCTGGACTGTAGGGCCCGTCCGCCCCGAGCCTGGACTGCGGGGCCCGTCCGCCCCGAGCCTGGACTGCGGGGCCCGTCCGCCCCGAGCCTGGACTGCGGGGCCCGTCCGCAGCGAGGATGGACTGTGGGGCCCGTCCGTCCCGGGTCTAGCCCCGAGCCTGGACTGTGGGGCCCGCCCTATATCCGGACTACGGCCGCCCCGTGTCCGGACTGTGGGGCCGCCTGCCCCGGGTCTAGCCCCAGGTCCGGACTGTGGGGCCCCCCGCCCGCCCTGATTCCAGACTGTGGGGCCCCTCGCCTGCCCCGGATCCAGACTGTGGGATCCCCCGCTTGCCCCGGGTCTGGACTGTGGGGCCGACTGCCCCCGGGTCTAGCCCCGAGCCTGGACTGTGGGGCCCGCCCGCCTTATGTCCGGACTGTGCCCCTCCCGTGTCTGGACTGTGGGGACCGTCCACCCCGTGTCCAGACTGTGGGCCGCCTGCTCCGGGTCTAGCCCTAGGTCTGGACTGTGGGGCATTCCCGCCCCGTATCCGGACTGTGGGGCCCGTCCACCCCTTGTCCGGACTGTGGGCCGCCTGCCCCGGGTCTGGACTGTGAAGCCGCCTGTCCCGGGATTAGCCCCGTGTCCGGCCTGTGGGGCCCGCCCGCCACGTGTCCTGACTGTGGGGCCCATCCGCCCCGTGTCCTGACTTGGGGCCGCCTGCCCCGGGTCTAGCCACAGGTCTCGACTGTGGGGCCACCTGCCCCGGGACTAGCCCCGAGCCTGGACTGTGGGGCACGCCAGCCCCGAGCGGGAAAGGGAGGCCCATCCGCTCCGAGCCTGGACTGTGGGGCCCGTCCGCCCCGAGCCTGGACTGTGGGGCCAGTCCACCCCGAGCATGGACTGTTGGGCCTGAGAGTGGACTGTGGGGCCCGTCCGCCCCGAGCCTGGACTGTGGGGCCCGTCAGCCCCGAGCCTGGACTGTGGGGCCCGTCCGCCCCGAGCCTGGACTGTGGGGCCCGTCCGCCCCGAGCCTGGACTGTGGGGCCCGTCCGCCCCGAGCCTGGACTGTGGGGCTCCCCCGCCCGCCCCGGGTCTGGACTGTGGGGCTCCCCTGCCCGCCCCGGGTCTGGACTTTGGGGCCAGCTGCCCCCGGGTCTAGTCCCGAGCCTGTACTGTGGGGCCCGCCCGCCCTATGTCCGGACTGTGGGGCCCGCCCGCCCTATGTCCGGACTGTGGGGCCCGTCCACCCCATGTCCGGACTGTGGGGCCGCCTGCCCCGGCTCTAGCCCCAGGTCAGGACTGTGGGGCAATCCCGCCCCGTGTCAGGACTGTGGGGCCCGTCCGCCCCGTGTCCGAATTGTGGGGCCGCCTGCCCTGGGACTAGCCCCGTGTCCAGACTGTAGGGCCCGCCCACCCCGTGTCGTAACCATGTGCCCGCCCGCCCCGAGCCTGGACTGTGGGGCCCGTCCGCCCCGAGCCTGGACTGTGGGGCCCGTCCGCCCCGAGCCTGGACTGTGGGGCCCGTCCGCCCCGAGCCTGGACTGTGGGGCCCGAGCGTGGACTGTGGGGCCCGTTCGCCCCGAGCCAGTACTGTGGGGCCCATCCGCCCCGAGCCTGGACTGTGGGGCCCATCCGCCCCAGGTCAGAAATGTGGGGCCGGCTACCCCGGGTCTAGCCCCGAGCCTGGACTGTGGGGCCCGCCCACCCTATGTCTGGACTGTGGCCTCCCCGTGTCCGGACTGTGGGGCTCGTCCACCCCGTGTCCGGACTTTGGGGCTGTCAACCCCGGGTCTAGCCCCAGGTCTGGACTGTGGGGCCCGTCCACCCCGTATCTGGACTGTGGGGCCACCTACCCCGGGTCTAGCCTCAGGTCTGGACTGTGGGGCCTGTCCGCCCCGAGCCTGGACTGTGGGGCCCGTTCGCCCCGAGCCTGGACTGTGGGGCCCGTCCGCCCCGAGCCTGGGCTGTAGGGCTAGTCCGCCCCGAGCCTGGACTATGGGGCCCGTCCGCCCCGAGCCAGGGCTGTGGGGCCCATCCGCCCCGAGCCTGGGCTGTGGGGCCCGTCCGCCCCGGGTCTAGCCCCAAGCCTGGACTGTGCGGCCCGTCTGCCCTATATCCGGACTGCGGCCGCCCCGTGTCTGGAGTGTGGGCCCGTCCGCCCCATGTACGGACTGTGGGGCCGTCTGCTTCGGATCTAGCCCCAGGTCTGGACGGTGGGGCCGCCCGCCCCGAGTTTAGCCCCAGGTCTGGACTGTGGAGCCCCCCGCCAGCCCCGGGTACGGACTGTGGGGCCCGCCCGCCCCGTGTACGGACTGTGGGGCTCCCCGCCCGCCCCGAGTCTGGACTGTGGGGCCGGTTGCCCCGGGTCTGGCCCCGAGCCTGAACTGTGCGGCCCGCACACCCTATGTCCGGACTGCGGCTGCCCCGTGTCCGGACTGCAGGGCTCGTCCACCCTGTGTCCGGACTGTGGTGCTGCCTTCCCCGGGTCTGGACTGTGGGGCATATCCGCCCCATGTCAGGACTGTGGGGCCGCCTGCCCCGGGACTAGCCCCGTGTCCGGACTGTGGGGCCCGTCCGCCCCGAGCCTGGACTGTGGGGCCCGTCCGCCCCGAGCCTGGACTGTGGGGCCTGAGCGTGGACTGTGGGGCCCGTTCGCCCCGAGCCAGTACTGTGGGGCCCATCCGCCCCGAGCCTGGACTGTGGGGCCCGTCCGCCCCAGGTCAGAAATGTGGGGCCGGCTACCCCGGGTCTAGCCCCGAGCCTGGACTGTGGGGCCCGCCCACCCTATGTCTGGACTGTGGCCTCCCCGTGTCCGGACTGTGGGGCTCGTCCACCCCGTGTCCGGACTTTGGGGCTGCCAACCCCGGGTCTAGCCCCAGGTCTGGACTGTGGGGCCCGTCCACCCCGTATCTGGACTGTGGGGCCACCTACCCCGGGTCTAGCCTCAGGTCTGGACTGTGGGACCTGTCCGCCCCGAGCCTGGACTGTGGGGCCCGTTCGCCCCGAGCCTGGACTGTGGGGCCCGTCCGCCCCGAGCCTGGGTTGTAGGGCTAGTCCGCCCCGAGCCTGGACTGTGGGGCCCGTCCGCCCCGAGCCAGGGCTGTGGGGCCCATCCGCCCCGAGCCTGGGCGGTGGGGCCCGTCCGCCCCGGGTCTAGCCCCAAGCCTGGACTGTGCGGCCCGTCTGCCCTATATCCGGACTGCGGCCGCCCCGTGTCTGGAGTGTGGGCCCGTCCGCCCCGTGTACGGACTGTGGGGCCGTCTGCTTCGGATCTAGCCCCAGGTCTGGACGGTGGGGCCGCCCGCCCCGAGTTTAGCCCCAGGTCTGGACTGTGGAGCCCCCCGCCAGCCCCGGGTACGGACTGTGGGGCCCGCCCGCCCCGTGTACGGACTGTGGGGCTCCCCGCCCGCCCCGAGTCTGGACTGTGGGGCCGGTTGCCCCGGGTCTGGCCCCGAGCCTGAACTGTGCGGCCCGCACACCCTATGTCCGGACTGCGGCTGCCCCGTGTCCGGACTGTAGGGCTCGTCCACCCTGTGTCCGGACTGTGGTGCTGCCTTCCCCGGGTCTGGACTGTGGGGCATATCCGCCCCATGTCAGGACTGTGGGGCCGCCTGCCCCGGGACTAGCCCCGTATCCGGACTGTGGGGCCCGTCCGCCCCGAGCCTGGACTGTGGGGCCCGTCCGCCCCGAGCCTGGACTGTGGGGCCCCCCGCCCCTGGTCTAGCCCCGAGCCTGGACTGTGGGGCCCGCCCACCCTATGTCTGGACTGTGGCCGCCCCGAGTCCAGACTGTGGGCCTCGCCCTATATCCGGACTGCGGCCGCCCCGTGTCCGGACTGTGGGGCCGCCTGCCCCGGGTCTAGCCCCAGGCCCGGACTGTGGGGCCCGACGCCCGCCCCGATTCCAGACTGTGGGGCCCCTCGCCCGCCCCTGGTCCGGACTGTGGGATCCTCTGCTTGCCCCGGGTCCGGACTGTGGGGCCACCCGCCCCGGGACTGGACTGTGGGACCGACTGCCCCCGGGTCTAGCCCCGAGCCGGGACTGTGGGGCCCGCCCGCCTTATGTCCGGACTGTGGCCCCCCCGTGTCCGGACTGTGGGGACCGTCCACCCCGTGTCCAGACTGTGGGCCGCCTGCTCCGGGTCTAGCCCCAGGTCTGGACTGTGGGCCGCCTGCTCCGGGTCTAGCCCCAGGTCTAGACTGTGGGGCATGCCCGCCCCGTGTCCGGACTGTGGGGCCCATCCACCCCGTGTCCGGACTGTGGGCCGCCTGCCCCGGGTCTAGCCTCAGGTCTGAACTGTGGGGCCGCCTGCCCCGGGTCTAGCCCCAGGTCTGGACTATGGGGCATGCCCGCCCCGCGTCCGGACTGTGGGGCCCGTCCACCCCGTGTCTGGACTGTGGGCCGCCTGCCCCTAGTCTAGCCCCAGGTCTGGACTGTGGGGCCACCTGCCCCGGGATTAGCCCCGTGTCCGGACTGTGGGGCCCGCCCGCCCCGTATCCTGACTGTGGAGCCCGCCCGCCCCATGTCCTGACTGTGGGGCCCGCCCTGTGTCCTGACTGTGGGGCCCTCCCTGTGTCCTGACTGTGGGGCTGTGGGGCCCGCCCGCCCTGTGTCCTGACTTTGGGGCCCGCCCTGTGTCCTGACTTTGGGGCCCGCCCGCCCTGTGTCCTGACTTTGGGGCCTGCCAGCCCTGTGTCCTGACTGTGGGGTGCCGCCAGACCGTGTCCTGACTATGGGGCTCGCCCGCCCCGTTGTCCAGACTGTGGGGCTCATCCGCCCCGTGTCCGGACTTTGGGGCCGCCTGCCCCAGGTCTAGCCCCAGGTCTTGACTGTGGGGCCATCTGCCCCGGGACTAGCCCCGTGTCCGGACTGTGGGGCACGCCCGCCCCGAGCTTGGACTGTGGGGCCCGTCTGCCCCGAGCCTGGACTGTGGGGCCCGGCCGCCCTATATCCGGACTGCGGCGGCCCCGTGTCCGGACTGTGGGCCCGTCCGCCCCGTGTCCGGACTGTGGGGCCGCCTGCATCGGGTCTAGCCCCAGGTCTGGACTGTGGGGCCCCCCGCCCCGAGTCTAGCCCCAGGTCTGGACTGTGGGACCCCCCGCCAGCCCCGGGTACGGACTGTGGGGCCCCCAGCCCGCCCCGAGTCTGGACTGTGGGGCCGGTTGCCCCGGGTCTGGCCCAGGGTCTGGCCCCGAGCCTGGACTGTGCGGCCCGCCCACCCTATGTCCGGACTGCGGACGCCCTGTGTCCGGACTGTAGGGCTCGCCCACCCCGTGTCCGGACTGTGGGGCCGCCTGCCCCGTGTCTGGACTGTGGGGCATGTCCGCCCCATGTCAGGACTGTGGGGCTCGTCCACCCCGTGTCTGGACTGTGGGGCCGCCTGCCCCGAGTCGAGCCTCAGGTCTGGACTGTAGGGCCGCCTGCCCCGGGACTAGCCCCATGTCCGGACAATGGGGCCCGTCCGCCCCGAGCCTGGACTGTGGGGCCCGTCCGCCCCGAGCCTGGACTGTGGGGCCCCGCGCCCCGGGTCTGAAATGTGGGGCCGGCTTCCCCGGGTCTAGCCCCGAGCCTGGACTGTGTGTTCCCCCCGCCCCGGGTCTAGCCCTGAGCCTGGACTGTGGGGCCCGCCCACCCGGGGCCCGCCCACCCTATGTCTGGACTGTGGCCACCCCGAGTCCAGACTGTGGGGCTCGCCCTATATCCGGACTGCGGCCGCCACGTGTCCGGACTGTGGGGCCGCCTGCCCCGGGTCTAGCCCCAGGTCCGGACTGTGGGATCCCCCGCTTGCCCCGGGTCCGGACAGTGGGGCCCCCCTCCCCGGGTCTGGACTGTGGGGCCGACTGCCCCCGGGTCTAGCCCCGAGCCTGGACTGTGGGGCCCGACCGCCTTATGTCCCCACTGTGGCCCCCCCCGTGTCCGGACTGTGGGGACCGTCCACCCCGTGTCCAGACTGTGGGCCGCCTTCTCCGGGTCTAGCCCCAGGTCTGGACTGTGGGGCATGCCCGCCCCGTGTCCGGACTGTGGGGCCCGTCCACCCCGTGTCCGGACTGTGGGCCGCCTGCCCCAGGTCTAGCCTCAGGTCTGGACTGTGAAGCCGCCTGCCCCGGGATTAGCTCAGTGTCCTAACTGTGGGGCCCGCCCGCCTCGTATCCTGACTGTGGAGCCCGCCCGCCTCGTGTCCTGACTGTGGAGCCCGCCCGCCCCGTGTCCTGACTGTGGGGCCCGCCTGTGGGGCCCGCCCGCCCTATGTCCGTACTATGGCCGCCCCGTGTCCGGACTGTGGGGCCCGTCCACCCCGTGTCCGGAATGTGGGGCCGCCTGCCCCGGCTCTAGCCCCAGGTCAGGACTGTGGGGCATGCCCGCCCCGTGTCAGAACTGTGGGGCCCGTCCGCCCCGCGTCCGGACTGTGGGGCCGCCTGCCCCAGGACTAGTCCCGTGTATGGACTGTGGGGCCCGCCTGCACCGTGTCGTAACTATGGGCCCGCCCGCCCCGAGCCTGGACTGTGGGGCCCGTCCGCCCCGAGTCTGGACTGTGGGGCCCGTCTGCTCCAAGCGTGGACTGTGGGGCCCGTCTGCTCCAAGCGTGGACTGTGGGGCCCGTCCGCCCCGAGCGTGGACTGTGGGGCCAGAGTGTGGACTGTGGGGCCCGTTCGCTCTGAGCCAATACTGTGGGGCCCATCCGCCCCGAGTCTGGACTGTGTGGCCCCCCGCCCCGGGTCTGAAATGTGGGGCCGCCTTCCCCGGGTTTAGCCCCGAGCCTGGACTGTGGGGCCCGCCCACCCTATGTCTGGACTGTGGCCGCCCCGTGTCCGGACTGTGGGGCTCGTCACCCCGTGTCTGGACTTTGGGGCAGCCTGCCCCAGGACTAGTCCCGTGTACGGACTGTGGGGCCCGCCTGCACCGTGTCGTAACTATGGGCCCGCCCGCCCCGAGCCTGGACTGTGGGGCCCGTCCGCCCCGAGTCTGGACTGTGGGGCCCGTCTGCTCCAAGCGTGGACTGTGGGGCCCGTCTGCTCCAAGCGTGGACTGTGGGGCCCGTCTGCTCCAAGCGTGGACTGTGGGGCCCGTCCGCCCCGAGCGTGGACTGTGGGGCCCGTCCGCCCCGAGCGTGGACTGTGGGGCCCGTTCGCCCCGAGCCAATACTGTGGGGCCCATCCGCCCCGAGCCTGGACTGTGGGGCCCATCCGCCCCGAGCCTGGACTGTGTGGCCCCCCGCCCCGGGTCTGAAATGTGGGGCTGGCTTCCCCGGGTTTAGCCCCGAGCCTGGACTGTGGGGCCCGCCCACCCTATGTATGGACTGTGGCCGCCCCGTGTCCGGACTGTGGGGCTCGTACACCCCGTGTCCGGACTTTGGGGCAGCCTACCCCGGGTATAGCCCCAGGTCTGGACTGTGGGGCATGTCCGCACCTTGTCAGGACTGTGGGGCCCGTCCACCCTGTGTCTAGAATGTGGGGCCGCCTGCCCCGGGTCTAGCCTCAGGTCTGGACTGTGGGGCCGCCAGCCCCGGGTTTAGCCCCAGGTCTTGACTATGGGGCATGCCCGCCCCGTATCCGGACTGTTGGGCCCGTCCACCCCGTGTCTGGACTGTGGGCCGCCTGCCCCGGGTCTAGCCCCAGGTCTGGACTGTGGGGCCACCTGCCCCGGGATTAGCCCTGTGTCCGGACTGTGGGGCCTGCACGCCCTGTATCCTGACTGTGGAGCCCGCCCGCCCAATGTCCGCCCGCCCTGTGTCCTGACTGTGGGTCCCGCCCGCCCTGTGTCCTGACTGTGGGTCCCGCCCGCCCCGTGTCCTGACTGTGGGTCCCGCCCGCCCCGTGTCCTGACTGTGGGGCTCGCCCGCCCCGTGTCCGGACTGTGGGGCCCGTCCACCCTGTGTCCGGACTGTGGGGCCCGTCCACCCCGTGTCCGGACTGTGGGGCCCGTCCACCCCGTGTCCGGACTGTGGGGCCCGTCCACCCCGTGTCCGGACTGTGGGTCGCCTGCCCCGGGTCTAGCCCCAGGTCTGGACTGTGGGGCATGTCCGCCCCGTGTCAGGTCTGTGAGGCCCGTCCACCCCGTGTCTAGAATATGGGACCGCCTGCCAAGGGTCTAGCCTCAGGTCTGGACTGTGGGGCCGCCTGCCCCGGGTCTAGCCCCAGGTCTGGACTATTGGGCATGCCCGCCCCGTGTCCGGACTGTGGGGCCCGTCCACCCCGTGTCTGGACTGTGGGCCGCCTGCCCCGGGTCTAGCCCCAGGTCTGGACTGTGGGGCCCGCCCGCCCCGTGTCCTGACTGTGGGGCCCGCCCGCCCCGTGTCCTGACTGTGGGGCCCGCCCGCCCCGTGTCCTGACTGTGGGGCCGCCCCATGTCCTGACTGTGGGGCCCGCCCGCCCCATGTCCTGACTGTGGGGGCCCCCCGCCCCATGTTCTGACTGTGGGGCCCGCCCGCCCCATGTCCTGACTGTGGGGCGGGCCGGGCGGGCCGCCCGCCCCATGTCCTGACTGTGGGGCCCGCCGCCCCATGTCCTGACTGTGGGGCTCATCCGCCCCGTGTCCAGACTGTGGGGCTCATCCGCCCCGTGTCCAGACTGTGGGGCTCATCCGCCCCGTGTCCAGACTGTGGGGCTCATCCGCCCCGTGTCCAGACTGTGGGGCTCATCCGCCCCGTGTCTGGACTTTGGGGCTGCCTGTCCCGGGTCTAGCCCCGTTTCCGGTCTGTGGGGCACGCCCGCCCCAAGCTTGGACTGTGGGGCCCGTCCGTCCCGGGTCTAGCCCCGAGCCTGGACTGTGGGGCCCGGCCGCCCTATATCCGGACTGCGGCCGCCCAGTGTCCGGACTATGGGCCCGTCCGCCCCGTGTCCGGACTGTGGGGCCGCCTGCATCGGGTCTAGCCCCAGGTATGGACTGTGGGGCCCCCCGCCAGCCCCGGGTACGGACTGTGGGGCCCCCCGCTCGCCCGGAGTCTGGACTGTGGGGCCGCCTGCCCCGGGTCTGGACTGTGGGGCATGTCCGCCCCATGTCAGGACTGTGGGGCCCGTTCACCCAGTGTCTGGACTGTGGGGCCGCCTGCCCCTGGTCTAGCCTCAGGTCTGGACTGTGGGGCCGCCTGCCCCGGGACTAGCCCCGTGTCCGGACTGTGGGGCCCGTCCGCCCCGAGCCTGGACTGTGGGGCCCGTACGCCATATGTCCGGACTGTGGCTCCCCCCGTGTCCGGACTGTGGGGACCGTCCACCCCGTGTCCGGACTGTGGGGCATGCCTGCTCCGTGTCCGGACTGTGGGGCCCGTCCACCCCGTGTCCGGACTATGGGCCGTCTGCCCCGGGATTAGCTCAGTGTCCTAACTGTGGGGCCCGCCCCGTGTCCTGACTGTGGGGCTCGCCCGCCCCGTGTCCTGACTGTGGGGCTCGCCCGCCCCGTGTCCAGACTGTGGGGCTCGCCCGCCCCGTGTCCAGACTGTGGGGCTCGCCCGCCCCGTGTCCAGACTGTGGGGCTCACCCGCCCCGTGTCCAGACTGTGGGGCTCATCCGCCCCGTGTCCAGACTGTGGGGCTCATCCGCCCCGTGTCCGGACTTTGGGGACTCCTGCCCCGGGACTAGCCCCGTGTCCGGACTGTGGGGCCCGTCCGCCCCGTGTCCGGACTGTGGGGCCCGTCCGCCCCGTGTCCGGACTGTGGGGCCCGTCCGCCCCGTGTCCGGACTGTGGGGCCCGTCCGCCCCGTGTCCGGACTGTGGGGCCCGTCCGCCCCGTGTCCGGACTGTGGGGCCCGTCCGCCCCGTGCCCGGACTGTGGGGCCCGTCCGCCCCGAGCCCGGACTGTGGGGCCCGTCCGCCCCGTGTCCGGACTGTGGGGCCCGTCCGCCCCGTGTCCGGACTGTGGGGCCCGTCCGCCCCGTGCCCGGACTGTGGGGCCCGTCCGCCCCGAGCCCGGACTGTGGGGCCCGTCCGCCCCGTGTCCGGACTGTGGGGCCCGTCCGCCCCGAGCCCGGACTGTGGGGCCCGTCCGCCCCGAGCCCGGACTGTGGGGCCCGTCCGCCCCGTGTCCGGACTGTGGGGCCCGTCCGCCCCGTGTCCGGACTGTGGGGCCCGTCCGCCCCGTGTCCGGACTGTGGGGCCCGTCCGCCCCGTGTCCGGACTGTGGGGCCCGTCCGCCCCGTGTCCGGACTGTGGGGCCCGTCCGCCCCGTGTCCGGACTGTGGGGCCCGTCCGCCCCGTGTCCGGACTGTGGGGCCCGTCCGCCCCGTGTCCGGACTGTGGGGCCCGTCCGCCCCGTGTCCGGACTGTGGGTCGCCTGCCCCGGGTCTAGCCCCAGGTCTGGACTGTGGGGCATGTCCGCCCCTTGTCAGGTCTGTGAGCCCCATCCACCCCGTGTCTAGAATATGGGACCGCCAGCCAAGGGTCTAGCCTCAGGTCTGGACTGTGGGGCCGCCTGCCCCGGGTCTAGCCCCAGGTCTGGACTATGGGGCATGCCCGCCCCGGGTCTAGCCCCAGGTCTGGACTGTGGGGCATGTCCGCCCCGTGTCAGGACTGTGGGGCCCGTCAACCCTGTGTCTAGAATGTGGGGCCGCCTGCCCCGGGTCTAGCCTCAGGTCTGGACTGTGGGGCCGCCTGCCCCGGGTCTAGCCCCAGGTCTTGACTATGGGTCATGCCCGCCCCGTGTCCGGACTGTGGGGCCCGTCCACCCCGTGTCCGGACTGTGGGGCCCGTCCACCCCGTGTCTAGAATGTGGGGCCGCCTGCCCCGGGTCTAGCCTCAGGTCTGGACTGTGGGGCCGCCAGCCCCGGGTTTAGCCCCAGGTCTTGACTATGGGGCATGCCCGCCCCGTATCTGGACTGTGGGGCCCGTCCACCCCGTGTCTGGACTGTGGGCCGCCTGCCCCGGGTCTAGCCCTGTGTCCGGACTGTGGGGCCTGCCCGCCTTGTATCCTGACTGTGGAGCCCGCCCGCCCAATGTCCTGACTGTGGGGCCCGCCCCGTGTCCTGACTGTGGGGCTCGCCCGCCCCGTATCCAGACTGTGGGGCTCGCCCGCCCCGTGTCCAGACTGTGGGGCTCGCCCGCCCCGTGTCCAGACTGTGGGGCCCGTCCGCCCCGTGTCCAGACTGTGGGGCCCGTCCGCCCCGTGTCCAGACTGTGGGGCCCGTCCGCCCCGTGTCCAGACTGTGGGGCCCGTCCGCCCCGTGTCCAGACTGTGGGGCCCGTCCAGACTGTGGGGCCCGTCCGCCCCGTGTCCGGACTGTGGGACCCGTCCGCCCCGTGTCCGGACTGTGGGGCCCGTCCACCCCGTGTCCGGACTGTGGGGCCCGTCCACCCCGTGTCCGGACTGTGGGGCCCGTCCACCCCGTGTCCGGACTGTGGGGCCCGTCCACCCCGTGTCCGGACTGTGGGGCCCGTCCACCCCGTGTCCGGACTGTGGGGCCCGTCCACCCCGTGTCCGGACTGTGGGTCGCCTGCCCCGGGTCTAGCCCCAGGTCTGGACTGTGGGGCATGTCCACCCCATGTCAGGTCTGTGAAGCTCGTCCACCCCGTGTCTAGAATATGGGACCGCCTGCCCCGGGTCTAGCCTCAGGTCTGGACTGTGGGGCCGCCTGCCCCGGGTCTAGCCCCAGGTCTGGACTATGGGGCATGCCCGCCCCGTGTCTGGACTGTGGGGCCCTTCCACCCCGTGTCTGGACTATGGGCCGCCTGCCCCATGTCCTGACTGTGGAGCCCGCCCGCCCCATGTCCTGACTGTGGAGTCCGCCCTCCCCGTGTCCGGACTGTGGGGCCCGTCCACCCCGTGTCCGGACTTTGGGGCAGCCTACCCCGGGTCTAGCCCCAGGTCTGGACTGTGGGGCATGTCCGCCCCGTGTCAGGACTGTGGGGCCCGTCCACCCTATGTCTAGAATGTGGGGCCGCCTGCCCCGGGTCTAGCCTCAGGTCTGGACTGTGGGGCCGCCTGCCCCGGGTCTAGCCCCAGGTCTTGACTATGGGTCATGCCCGCCCCGTATCCGGACTGTGGGGCCCGTCCACCCCGTGTCTAGAATGTGGGGCCGCCTGCCCCGGGTCTAGCCTCAGGTCTGGACTGTGGGGCCGCCAGCCCCGGGTTTAGCCCCAGGTCTTGACTATGGGGCATGCCCGCCCCGTATCTGGACTGTGGGGCCCGTCCACCCCGTGTCTGGACTGTGGGCTGCCTGCCCCGGGTCTAGCCCCAGGTCTGGACTGTGGGGCCACCTGCCCCGGGATTAGCCCTGTGTCCGGACTGTGGGGCCTGCCCGCCCTGTATCCTGACTGTGGAGCCCGCCCGCCCAATGTCCTGACTGTGGGGCCCGCCCCGTGTCCTGACTGTGGGGCTCGCCCGCCCCGTGTCCAGACTGTGGGGCTCGCCCGCCCCGTGTCCAGACTGTGGGGCTCGCCCGCCCCGTGTCCAGACTGTGGGGCCCGTCCGCCCCGTGTCCAGACTGTGGGGCCCGTCCGCCCCGTGTCCAGACTGTGGGGCCCGTCCGCCCCGTGTCCAGACTGTGGGGCCCGTCCGCCCCGTGTCCAGACTGTGAGGCCCGTCCGCCCCGTGTCCAGACTGTGGGGCCCGTCCGCCCCGTGTCCAGACTGTGGGGCCCGTCCGGACTGTGGGGCCCGTCCGCCCCGTGTCCGGACTGTGGGGCCCGTCCACCCCGTGTCCGGACTGTGGGGCCAGTTCACCCCGTGTCCGGACTGTGGGGCCCGTCCACCCCGTGTCCGGACTGTGGGGCCCGTCCACCCCGTGTCCGGACTGTGGGGCAGCCTACCCCGGGACTAGCCCCAGGTCTGGACTGTGGGGCATGTCCGCCCCGTGTCAGGACTGTGGGGCCCGTCCACCCTGTGTCTAGAATGTGGGGCCGCCTGCCCCGGGTCTAGCCTCAGGTCTGGACTGTGGGGCCGCCTGCCCCGGGTCTAGCCCCAGGTCTTGACTATGGGTCATGCCCGCCTCGTATCCGGACTGTGGGGCCCGTCCACCCCGTGTCTAGAATGTGGGGCCGCCTGCCCCGGGTCTAGCCTCAGGTCTGGACTGTGGGGCCGCCAGCCCCGGGTTTAGCCCCAGGTCTTGACTATGGGGCATGCCCGCCCCGTATCTGGACTGTGGGGCCCGTCCACCCCGTGTCTGGACTGTGGGCCGCCTGCCCCGGGTCTAGCCCCAGGTCTGGACTGTGGGGCCACCTGCCCCGGGATTAGCCCTGTGTCCGGACTGTGGGGCCTGCCCGCCTTGTATCCTGACTGTGGAGCCCGCTCGCCCAATGTCCTGACTGTGGGGCCCGCCCCGTGTCCTGACTGTGGGGCTCGCCCGCCCCGTATCCAGACTGTGGGGCTCGCCCGCCCCGTGTCCAGACTGTGGGGCTCGCCCGCCCCGTGTCCAGACTGTGGGGCCCGTCCGCCCCGTGTCCAGACTGTGGGGCCCGTCCGCCCCGTGTCCAGACTGTGGGGCCCGTCCGCCCCGTGTCCAGACTGTGGGGCCCGTCCGGACTGTGGGGCCCGTCCGCCCCGTGTCCGGACTGTGGGGCCCGTCCACCCCGTGTCCGGACTGTGGGGCCCGTCCACCCCGTGTCCGGACTGTGGGGCCCGTCCACCCCGTGTCCGGACTGTGGGGCCCGTCCACCCCGTGTCCGGACTGTGGGGCCCGTCCACCCCGTGTCCGGACTGTGGGGCCCGTCCACCCCGTGTCCGGACTGTGGGGCCCGTCCACCCCGTGTCCGGACTGTGGGTCGCCTGCCCCGGGTCTAGCCCCAGGTCTGGACTGTGGGGCATGTCCACCCCATGTCAGGTCTGTGAAGCTCGTCCACCCCGTGTCTAGAATATGGGACCGCCTGCCCCGGGTCTAGCCTCAGGTCTGGACTGTGGGGCCGCCTGCCCCGGGTCTAGCCCCAGGTCTGGACTATGGGGCATGCCCGCCCCGTGTCTGGACTGTGGGGCCCTTCCACCCCGTGTCTGGACTATGGGCCGCCTGCCCCATGTCCTGACTGTGGAGCCCGCCCGCCCCATGTCCTGACTGTGGAGCCCGCCCGCCCCATGTCCTGACTGTGGAGTCCGCCCGCCCCGTGTCCGGACTGTGGGGCCCGTCCACCCTGTGTCCGGACTTTGGGGCAGCCTACCCCGGGTCTAGCCCCAGGTCTGGACTGTGGGGCATGTCCGCCCCGTGTCAGGACTGTGGGGCCCGTCCACCCTATGTCTAGAATGTGGGGCCGCCTGCCCCGGGTCTAGCCTCAGGTCTGGACTGTGGGGCCGCCTGCCCCGGGTCTAGCCCCAGGTCTTGACTATGGGTCATGCCCGCCCCGTATCCGGACTGTGGGGCCCGTCCACCCCGTGTCTAGAATGTGGGGCCGCCTGCCCCGGGTCTAGCCTCAGGTCTGGACTGTGGGGCCGCCAGCCCCGGGTTTAGCCCCAGGTCTTTGTTATGCACACGCCCGGGCTAAGCGGCGTGTGCGTGTGATTGGTAGTGATTCCACTGGACCGTGCCGGAGAGTGAATGCCTGGAGGGGCGTAACTAGGTATTCACCCGATCCGACCAGGGTCGCACGACGGCATACGACGCCAGTGCACCAAGGAGGAACCGAGCAGAGGGACCAGGTGCTACTCCAGGACAGACCCCGGACACGGCTGTTGACCCACACAGGGGAATACAGGAACAGACTGGTAGGCTGGCACACAGACTGGTGGGTATAGGCAGGCACGACTGGTATGCAGGCAGGCGGGTAAGCAGGCAGGGGGGGTACAGGCAAGCACAGCTAGAGTGCAGACAGGGAGGCACTAGCAGGTAGGAACACAGGCGGGATAGGGCCCAGTACACACTGGGACTCAGGAACATTACAGGCAGAGGGGTACAGGCAGGGCAGGACAGGACTGCCGGAGCAGCGGGCAGAATCAGGGCAGGACAGGACTGCCGGAGCAGCGGGCAGAAGCAGGGCAGGACAGGACTGCCGGAGCAGCGGGCAGAAGCAGGGCAGGACAGGACTGCCGGAGCAGCGGGCAGAAGCAGGGCAGGACAGGACTGCCGGAGCAGCGGGCAGAAGCAGGGCAGGACAGGACTGCCGGAGCAGCGGGCAGAAGCAGGGCAGGACAGGACTGCCGGAGCAGCGGGCAGAAGCAGGGCAGGACAGGACTGCCGGAGCAGCGGGCAGAAGCAGGGCAGGACAGGACTGCCGGAGCAGCGGGCAGAAGCAAGGCAGGACAGGACTGCCGGAGCAGCGGGCAGAAGCAGGGCAGGACAGGACTCTGTTCACACGGAACAGACAGGAAGGGAAAGACAGAGCCAGACACCCACAGGGTACTTGCAGTGAAGTAGCGAGTGGAACACAAACTCACAAACGGGAGTACAGAGACAACAGGCAGGAGTTAGGTACGAGTTCAGACTCTGCAGAAAAAGGAAGGGAACGGACATAGAGGCAAAACAGGTAAAGGATAGGAGAGAGTTCAGACTGGAACTGAGAGTACGGAGGAGACCGACACTGCAGAGGGATACAGGAGCGGGTCTGGGAATACGGCCCCCAGAGAGGCGGAACGAACAGGCAAGGAGCGTGTTCAGACAGGACAGACCAGACACAGGAGCGGGTCTAGGAAATCGGCCACTAGAAGGCAGAACGAACAGGCAAGGAGCGTGTTCAGACAGGACAGACCAGACACAGGAGCGGGTCTAGGAAATCGGCCACTAGAAGGCGAGAGGAACAGGCTAGGAGCGAGTACAGACAGGACAGACCAGACACAGGAACTGATACAAAAAGCAGGAGACATACAGGACTTAGTTCAGACACGGGAACTAATACCGCAAAGCAGGAGAAATACAGGACTTAGTTCAGACACGGGAACTAATACCGCAAAGCAGGAGACATACAGGACTAAGTTCAGACAGGCCTGGAAATACAGCCTCCAGGAAAGGCAGACAAGGAAACAAAGACGGGACCTGGCACCTTCAGAGTGCAAGCACACACTGAAGGAAAACACTTATGCTCAGGCAGGGATAGAAGGGAGCTGCTGAGCTATATACCAAGTGTCAGACAGCAATAGGCTGAGGACGCACAAGGGGTGTGACCCACAGCAGGTACAAAAAGCAGGAAGTGATCGGGCGCCGCCCTTAAGCAGCAGAGACAGACACAAACAGACAGCATGGAGGGAAGCCAGAGAGACATTCTGGACTGGAGATCAAGTGCGCGCTCTTGCACAGTGGGAGATGGACCACCATGCAAGGACGCCGCCAGGTATGTTACAGTCTTGACTATGGGGCATGCCCGCCCCGTATCTGGACTGTGGGGCCCGTCCACCCCGTGTCTGGACTGTGGGCCGCCTGCCCCGGGTCTAGCCCCAGGTCTGGATTGTGGGGCCACCTGCCCCGGGATTAGCCCTGTGTCCGGACTGTGGAGCCCGCCCGCCCTGTATCCTGACTGTGGAGCCCGCCCGCCCAATGTCCTGACTGTGGGGCCCGTCCCGTGTCCTGACTGTGGGGCTCGCCCGCCCCGTGTCCAGACTGTGGGGCTCGCCCGCCCCGTGTCCAGACTGTGGGGCTCGCCCGCCCCGTGTCCAGACTGTGGGGCTCGCCCGCCCCGTGTCCAGACTGTGGGGCTCGCCCGCCCCGTGTCCAGACTGTGGGGCTCGCCCGCCCCGTGTCCAGACTGTGGGGCTCGCCCGCCCCGTGTCCAGACTGTGGGGCCCGTCCGCCCCGTGTCCGGACTGTGGGGCCCGTCCACCCCGTGTCCGGACTGTGGGGCCCGTCCACCCCGTGTCCGGACTGTGGGGCCCGTCCACCCCGTGTCCAGACTGTGGGGCTCGCCCGCCCCGTGTCCAGACTGTGGGGCTCGCCCGCCCCGTGTCCAGACTGTGGGGCTCGCCCGCCCCGTATTCAGACTGTGGGGCTCGCCCGCCCCGTTTCCAGACTGTGGGGCTCGCCCGCCCCGTGTCCAGACTGTGGGGCTCGCCCGCCCCGTGTCCAGACTGTGGGGCTCGCCCGCCCCGTGTCCAGACTGTGGGGCCCGCCCGCCCCGTGTCCAGACTGTGGGGCCCGTCCGCCCCGTGTCCAGACTGTGGGGCCCGTCCGCCCCGTGTCCAGACTGTGGGGCCCGTCCGCCCCGTGTCCAGACTGTGGGGCCCGTCCGGACTGTGGGGCCCGTCCGCCCCGTGTCCGGACTGTGGGGCCCGTCCACCCCGTGTCCGGACTGTGGGGCCCGTCCACCCCGTGTCCGGACTGTGGGGCCCGTCCACCCCGTGTCCGGACTGTGGGGCCCGTCCACCCCGTGTCCGGACTGTGGGGCCCGTCCACCCCGTGTCCGGACTGTGGGGCCCGTCCACCCCGTGTCCGGACTGTGGGGCCCGTCCACCCCGTGTCCGGACTGTGGGTCGCCTGCCCCGGGTCTAGCCCCAGGTCTGGACTGTGGGGCATGTCCACCCCATGTCAGGTCTGTGAAGCTCGTCCACCCCGTGTCTAGAATATGGGACCGCCTGCCCCGGGTCTAGCCTCAGGTCTGGACTGTGGGGCCGCCTGCCCCGGGTCTAGCCCCAGGTCTGGACTATGGGGCATGCCCGCCCCGTGTCTGGACTGTGGGGCCCTTCCACCCCGTGTCTGGACTATGGGCCGCCTGCCCCATGTCCTGACTGTGGAGCCCGCCCGCCCCATGTCCTGACTGTGGAGCCCGCCCGCCCCATGTCCTGACTGTGGAGTCCGCCCGCCCCGTGTCCGGACTGTGGGGCCCGTCCACCCCGTGTCCGGACTTTGGGGCAGCCTACCCCGGGTCTAGCCCCAGGTCTGGACTGTGGGGCATGTCCGCCCCGTGTCAGGACTGTGGGGCCCGTCCACCCTATGTCTAGAATGTGGGGCCGCCTGCCCCGGGTCTAGCCTCAGGTCTGGACTGTGGGGCCGCCTGCCCCGGGTCTAGCCCCAGGTCTTGACTATGGGTCATGCCCGCCCCGTATCCGGACTGTGGGGCCCGTCCACCCCGTGTCTAGAATGTGGGGCCGCCTGCCCCGGGTCTAGCCTCAGGTCTGGACTGTGGGGCCGCCAGCCCCGGGTTTAGCCCCAGGTCTTGACTATGGGGCATGCCCGCCCCGTATCTGGACTGTGGGGCCCGTCCACCCCGTGTCTGGACTGTGGGCCGCCTGCCCCAGGTCTAGCCCCAGGTCTGGACTGTGGGGCCACCTGCCCCGGGATTAGCCCTGTGTCCGGACTGTGGGGTCCGCCCGCCCTGTATCCTGACTGTGGAGCCCGCCCGCCCAATGTCCTGACTGTGGGGCTCGCCCGCCCCGTGTCCAGACTGTGGGGCCCGCCCGCCCCGTGTCCGGACTGTGGGGCCCGCCCGCCCCGTGTCCGGACTGTGGGGCCCGCCCGCCCCGTGTCCGGACTGTGGGGCCCGCCCGCCCCGTGTCCGGACTGTGGGGCCCGCCCGCCCCGTGTCCGGACTGTGGGGCCCGCCCGCCCCGTGTCCGGACTGTGGGGCCCGTCCGCCCCGTGTCCGGACTGTGGGGCCCGTCCGCCCCGTGTCCGGACTGTGGGGCCCGTCCGCCCCGTGTCCGGACTGTGGGGCCCGTCCGCCCCGTGTCCGGACTGTGGGGCCCGTCCGCCCCGTGTCCGGACTGTGGGGCCCGTCCGCCCCGTGTCCGGACTGTGGGGCCCGTCCGCCCCGTGTCCGGACTGTGGGGCCCGTCCGCCCCGTGTCCGGACTGTGGGGTCCGTCCGCCCCGTGTCCGGACTGTGGGGCCCGTCCGCCCCGTGTCCGGACTGTGGGGCCCGTCCGCCCCGTGTCCGGACTGTGGGGCCCGTCCGCCCCGTGTCCGGACTGTGGGGCCCGTCCGCCCCGTGTCCGGACTGTGGGGCCCGTCCGCCCCGTGTCCGGACTGTGGGGCTCGCCCGCCCCGTGTCCGGACTGTGGGGCTCGCCCGCCCCGTGTCCAGACTGTGGGGCTCGCCCGCCCCGTGTCCAGACTGTGGGGCTCGCCCGCCTCGTGTCCAGACTGTGGGGCTCGCCCGCCCCGTGTCCAGACTGTGGGGCTCGCCCGCCCCGTGTCCAGACTGTGGGGCTCGCCCGCCCCGTGTCCAGACTGTGGGGCCCGTCCGCCCCGTGTCCGGACTGTGGGGCCCGTCCACCCCGTGTCCGGACTGTGGGGCCCGTCCACCCCGTGTCCGGACTGTGGGGCCCGTCCACCCCGTGTCCAGACTGTGGGGCTCGCCCGCCCCGTGTCCAGACTGTGGGGCTCGCCCGCCCCGTGTCCAGACTGTGGGGCTCGCCCGCCCCGTATTCAGACTGTGGGGCTCGCCCGCCCCGTTTCCAGACTGTGGGGCTCGCCCGCCCCGTGTCCAGACTGTGGGGCTCGCCCGCCCCGTGTCCAGACTGTGGGGCTCGCCCGCCCCGTGTCCAGACTGTGGGGCCCGCCCGCCCCGTGTCCAGACTGTGGGGCCCGTCCGCCCCGTGTCCAGACTGTGGGGCCCGTCCGCCCCGTGTCCAGACTGTGGGGCCCGTCCGCCCCGTGTCCAGACTGTGGGGCCCGTCCGGACTGTGGGGCCCGTCCGCCCCGTGTCCGGACTGTGGGGCCCGTCCACCCCGTGTCCGGACTGTGGGGCCCGTCCACCCCGTGTCCGGACTGTGGGGCCCGTCCACCCCGTGTCCGGACTGTGGGGCCCGTCCACCCCGTGTCCGGACTGTGGGGCCCGTCCACCCCGTGTCCGGACTGTGGGGCCCGTCCACCCCGTGTCCGGACTGTGGGGCCCGTCCACCCCGTGTCCGGACTGTGGGTCGCATGCCCCGGGTCTAGCCCCAGGTCTGGACTGTGGGGCATGTCCACCCCATGTCAGGTCTGTGAAGCTCGTCCACCCCGTGTCTAGAATATGGGACCGCCTGCCCCGGGTCTAGCCTCAGGTCTGGACTGTGGGGCCGCCTGCCCCGGGTCTAGCCCCAGGTCTGGACTATGGGGCATGCCCGCCCCGTGTCTGGACTGTGGGGCCCGTCCACCCCGTGTCCGGACTATGGGCCGCCTGCCCCATGTCCTGACTGTGGAGCCCGCCCGCCCCATGTCCTGACTGTGGAGCCCGCCCGCCCCATGTCCTGACTGTGGGGCCTGCCTGCCCTGTATCCTGACTGTGGAGCCCGCCCGCCCAATGTCCTGACTGTGGGGCCCGCCCCGTGTCCTGACTGTGGGGCTCGCCCGCCCCGTGTCCAGACTGTGGGGCTCGCCCGCCCCGTGTCCAGACTGTGGGGCTCGCCCGCCCCGTGTCCAGACTGTGGGGCTCGCCCGCCCCGTGTCCAGACTGTGGGGCTCGCCCGCCCCGTGTCCAGACTGTGGGGCTCGCCCGCCCCGTGTCCAGACTGTGGGGCTCGCCCGCCCCGTGTCCAGACTGTGGGGCTCGCCCGCCCCCTGTCCAGACTGTGGGGCTCGCCCGCCTCGTATCCAGACTGTGGGGCCCGTCCGCCCCGTGTCCGGACTGTGGGGCCCGTCCGCCCCGTGTCCGGACTGTGGGGCCCGTCCGCCCCGTGTCCGGACTGTGGGGCCCGTCCGCCCCGTGTCCGGACTGTGGGGCCCGACCACCCCGTGTCCGGACTGTGGGGCCCGTCCACCCCGTGTCCGGACTGTGGGGCCCGTCCACCTCGTGTCCGGACTGTGGGGCCCGTTCACCTCGTGTCCGGACTGTGGGGCCCGTCCACCCCGTGTCCGGACTTTGGGTCGCCTGCCCCGGGTCTAGCCCCAGGTCTGGACTGTGGGGCATGTCCGCCCCATGTCAGGTCTGTGAAGCCCGTCCACCCCGTGTCTAGAATATGGGACCGCCTGCCCCGGGTCTAGCCTCAGGTCTGGACTGTGGGGCCGCCTGCCCCGGGTCTAGCCCCAGGTCTGGACTATGGGGCATGCCCGCCCCGTGTCCGGACTGTGGGGCCCGTCCACCCCGTGTCTGGACTATGGGCCGCCTGCCCCGGGTCTAGCCCCAGGTCTGGACTGTGGGGCCCGCCCGCCCCGTGTCCTGACTGTGGAGCCCGCCCGCCCCGTGTCCTGACTGTGGAGCCCACCCGCCCCGTGTCCTGACTGTGGAGCCCGCCCGCCCCGTGTCCTGACTGTGGGGCCCGCCCGCCCCGTGTCCTGACTGTGGGGCCCGCCCGCCCCGTGTCCTGACTGTGGGGCCCGCCCGCCCCGTGTCCTGACTGTGGGGCCCGCCCGCCCCGTGTCCTGACTGTGGGGCCCGCCCGCCCCGTGTCCAGACTGTGGGGCTCTTCCGCCCCGTGTCCAGACTGTGGGGCTCATCCGCCCCGTGTCCAGACTGTGGGGCTCATCCGCCCCGTGTCTGGACTTTGGGGCTCGCCCGCCCCGTGTCCAGACTGTGGGGCTCATCCGCCCCGTGTCTGGACTTTGGGGCCGCCCCGTTTTCGGTCTGTGGGGCACGCCCGCCCCAAGCTTGGACTGTGGGGCTCGTCCGTCCCGGGTCTAGCCCCGAGCCTGGACTGTTGGCCCCGGCCGCCCTATATCCGGACTGCGGCCGCCCAGTGTCCGGACTATGGGCCCGTCCGCCCCGTGTCCGGACTGTGGGGCCGCCTGCATCGGGTCTAGCCCCAGGTCTGGACAGTGGGGCCCCCCGCCCGCCCCAGGTCCGGACGGTTGGGCCGCCCGCCCCGAGTCTAGCCCCAGGTCTGGACTGTGGGGCCCCCCGCCAGCCCCGGGTACGGACTGTGGGGCCCCCCGCTCACCCCGAGTCTGGACTGTGGGGAAGCCTGCCCCGGGTCTGGACTGTGGGGCATGTCCGCCCCATGTGAGGACTGTGGGGCCCGTCCACCCCGTGTCTGGACTGTAGGGCCGCCTGCCCCTGGTCTAGCCTCAGGTCTGGACTGTGGGGCCGCCTGCCCCGGGGCTAGCCCCGTGTCCGGACTGTGGGGCCCGTCCGCCCCGAGCCTGGACTGTGGGGCCCGTCCGCCCCGAGCCTGGACTGTGGGGCCCCCTGCCCGCCCCGGGTACGGACTGTGGGGCCCCCCGCTTGCCCCGAGTCTGGAATGTGGGGCCGCCTGCCCCTGGTCTAGCCTCAGGTCTGGACTGTGGGGCCGCCTGCCCCGGGACTAGCCCCGTGTCCGGACTGTGGGGCCCGTCCGCCCTGAGCCTGGACTGTGCGGCCCGTCCGCCATATGTCCGGACTGTGGCTCCCCCCGTGTCCGGACTGTGGGGACCGTCCACCCCGTGTCCGGACTGTGGGCCGCGTGCTCCGGGTCTAGCCCCAGGTCTGGACTGTGGGGCATGCCTGCTCCGTGTCCGGACTGTGGGGCCCGTCCACCCCGTGTCCGGACTGTGGGCCGTCTGCCCCGGGTCTAGCCCCAGGTCTGGACTGTGGGGCCGCCTGCCCCGGGATTAGCCCTGTGTTCGGACTGTGGGGCCCGCCCGCCCCATGTCCTGACTGTGGAGCCCGCCCTCCCCGTGTCCTGACTGTGGGGCCCGCCCGCCCCGTGTCCTGACTGTGGGACCCGCCCGTCCCGTGTCCTGACTGTAGGGCTCGCCCGCCCCGAGTCCAGACTGTGGGGCCCATCCGCCCCGTGTCCGCACTTGGGGCCGCCTGCCCCGGGTCTAGCCCCAGGTCTGGACTGTGGGGCCACCAGCCCCAGGACTAGCCCTGTGTCTGGACTGTGGGGCACGCCCTCCCCGAGCCTGGACTGTGGGACATGCCCGCCCCGAGTGGGAAAGGGGAGCCTGTCTGCCCCGGGCCTGGACGGTGGGGCCCGTCCGCCCTGAGCCTGGACTGTGGGGCCCGTCCGCCCTGAGCGTGGCCTGTGGGGCCCGAGCGTGAACTGTGGGGCCTATCCACCCCGAACCTGGACTGTGGGGCCCGTCCACCCGAGCCTGGACTGTGGGGCCCCCCGCCCGCCCCGGGTCTGGACTGTGGGGCCCCCCGCCCGCCCCGGGCTACTTTCAGTGGTATGTCAGCCAATTGTGGTTTGTAGGCTTGTTTTCTTTACTGTCTCAATGCTTCATTAACTAGCAATTCTGCTGATATTGGTAAGAATGACTTCCGGGTGATAACGGCTGATCCTATCAAACAACAAGGAGGTGCCTTAATAAAGTACAGTCCTGAGGCTAGCCGGTGAGGCCAACAAATTTGCAGTCCATCCCTCATACTTAGATGATAAAGGCAGACCTGTTCAATATGCTATCTATGTCCCAGTTTGGCCTCTTGTTGGTAGGAGGTGTAAATGGTTTCTTTAAACAGAATGAAGCTATTTTAAGTCTGATGTCGGGAGTCTCAGAATGGACTGGTCGACATTTTACTTAGCAAAATATTTATGTCCCAGTTATCCTTCTAGTTGAAGTTGATCATGGTTGTGATTAGTAGGGGAGTAACGACTGCGGTCGCAGCAAGTCACAAAGGCCCGGAGGATCAGGGGCCCGCCGACACCAGCAGAACCTTTAATTAGATGTGTGTCCTCCTACGCACATCCAGTTGAAGTGTATTGCTGTGGACATACCTATTGGGTCCTTTAGCGACAATGCATTCTGTCGGCCAATCATAGGCCAGCACATGACGGGGCGCATGGCAGTAACGTCATTCACTCCCGTCACAGGCCGAAGTCAGCTGCCTGCTTCACAACAGGACTTGCGGAGCGGGAGCGAAGGGAAGGTGGGTAGAGTATTTAAATATTTATTTTAAATAAGTTGCCATACTACTATATGTAGCATCGGCGTCTCTGCCCCCTGCTAGGCAGAGACGCCGTCCCATTCACCTCCTCGCTCCCCGCTCTGCGTTCACCAGCGCTCCTCTTCCTGCAGCCGGCGCGCGCAGCTCCCCGGGCACTGTGCTTAGGGCGTGCTCGCTCCCTCCCTCTTAAAGGGGCCGCGTGCGCCGTCCTAAGGAGTCCTCGGCCAATAGCCGAGGGTCCTCCCATATATAAGGCACCTCCTCCAAAATGGAGGTGCCCGAGCAAAAGTTGTTGCACAGTGTTTCTGACTTCTGCTTCAGCCCTCAGGTCCCGCTGCTAGCCTGACTACCAGTCTTGCCCACCAGCCTGTTACCTGCCGTGCCTGCCAGCCCGCTCACCTGGGAGCACTTGCCTGTTGCCTGCCTGGTACCTGCCGTGCCTGTCAGCCCGCTCACCTGGGAGCACTTGCCTGTGACCTGCCTGTTACCTGCCGTGCCTTCCTGGAGGCTCCTGCCGTCACTTGCCGTGACCACTTGCCAGCCCACCTAGAGACTCCTGCCGTCACTTGCCGTGACCACCTAGAGACTCCTGCCGTCACTTGCCGTGACCACCTGCCAGCCCACCTAGAGACTCCTGCTCGCCAGCCTGCCTGCTGTGCCTACCTGCTATTCCGGTCAGTCCCTGCCATCTGTACCGTGAAGGTCACCTGCTCCCTTACAAGGTCATCCCCAGAGTAGCACCTGGTCCCTCGGCTCGGTCCCTCCCTGGTCACGGAGTCGTTAGCCGCCGTACGACCAGGGTCGGTCCGGGTTGATACTTAGTTACGCCCCTCTGGGTCCCTCCTTGCACCATAGCACAGAGGTTCCACCCCCCGGACCCGTAACACTATATATGACTATGAGGTGCTTTATACTACTATATATGACTACGGGGTGCATTATACTGCTATATGACTATGGGGTACATTATACTACTATATATGAATATGGGGTATACTATACTACTATATATGGCTATAAGGGTGCATTATACTGCTATATATGACTATGATGTACATTATACTGCTATATATGACTATGGGGGTACATTATACTGCTATATATGACTGAAGTGCAATATAGTGCTATATATGACTATAGGGTGCATTTTACTACTATTTATGACTATGGTGGTGCATTATACTACTATTTATGACTATGGAGGTGCATTACACTACTATATATGACTATGGGGGTTGTATTATACTACTACGGATGACTATTGGGGTTGTATTATACTACTACGGATGACTATAGGGGTGCATTATACTTCTGTATATGACTATGAAGGTGTATTATACTACTATATATGACTATGTGGGTGCATTATACTACTATATATGACTATGGGGGTGCATTATACTGATATGACAGTGGGGTGCATTATACTACTATATATGACTATGGTGGTACATTATACTACTATAAATGACTATGGGGTGCTTTATACTACTATATATGACTATGGGGTGCTTTATACTACTATATATGACTATGGGGTGCTTTATACTACTGTATATGACTATGGGATGCTTTATACTAGTGTATATGACTATGGGGGTGCAGTATACTATTATATATGACTATGGGGGTACATTATACAACTATATATGACCAGGAGGTGCAATATACTGCTATATATGACTATGGGGTGCATTATACTACTATATAAACTATATGGGGGTACATTATACTGCCTTATATGACTATGGAGTGCATTATACTGCTTTATGTGACGATGGGGGTGCATTATACTTCTATGGATGACTATGAAGTGTATTATACTACTATATATGACTATGAGGATGCATTATACTACTGTACATGTCTATGGGGTGCATTATACTACTATATATGACTGGGGGTGCATTATACTGCTATATAGGACTATGGCTTGCATTATACTGCTATATATGACGATGGGGTGCATTATACTGCTATATATGACGATGGGGGTGCATTATACTGCTATATATGACTATGGAGGTGCATTATACTACTATATATGACTATGGGGTGCATTATACTGCTATATATGACTATGGAGGTGCATTATACTGCTATATATGACGATGGGGTGCATTATACTGCTATATATGACGATAGGGGTGCATTATACTGCTATATATGACTATGGAGGTGCATTATACTACTATATATGACTATGGGGTGCATTACACTACTTTATATGACTATGGAGGTACATTATATTACCATATATGACTATGGGGGTGAATTATACTGCTATATATTATGATGTGGTGCATTATACTACTATGTATGACTGTGGAGGTGCTTTATACTTTATTGAAAACTATGGGGTGCATTATACTACATGTATGACTAGGAGCTGTGCATTATACTTTATGGACGACTATGGGCTGTACAGTATATTATATAGAGGAGAATGGGATGCATTATACTATATGGAGGACTATGGGATGCATTATACTATATGAAGGACTGTGGGGAGTGCGTTATACTTATGCTCTGGAGCCCCATTACTCGAATGTACACCCCTGGTGAGTATAATGGCTTAGTTTTTTTTTTTATACAATAAAGAACAGCGGCAGAATGGGGGACATATTCGGGATATATATATTCAGACTCTAGTTACGCCACTGGTCATAAGACACATGAAATCATTGTAAGTTCAATTAATATTCGGGGTCTGGAGTCATAAATTGGACTGGTTGGCGTTTAAGTTGGTTAACCATTTAGTTTCCAGGTTATCCTTTAAGTTGGATTTGTAAGTTGGGTATGGCTGAGCTGAGCAAAACCAGTGTAAGTCCAGCTGCTCCTCCTGGTCCGGTGTCATAGGATGGACTGCTCAGCATTTAAGTTGATAAACATCTACATTTCAGTTTACTCTCCTTGTTGGAGGTGCAAGCTGGACATGGCTGCAATAAGCTGAATAAAACCACTGTAAGTCCAGTTAAGGCTCCTAGTTGGAAGAGATGGCCTTGTGGACACAAAGTGATTAAACTGTAAATGCCCCAATCTACCCTCCTGGTATGGAGTGGTAAGATGAGCTTGATGGTGTCATGTTGGACAGCACTACAGTGGAGAAAATAAGTATTTGATACACTGCCGATTTTGCAAGTTTTCCTACCTACAAAGAGTGTAGAGGTCTGTCATTTTTATCGTAGGTCACTTCATCTGTGAGAGACAAAATCTAAAAATCAGAAAATCACATTATATGATTTTTAAACAATTAAATTGCATTTTATTGCATGAAATAAGTATTTGATCACCTACCAACCAGCAAGAATTCTGGCTCTCACATACTTGTTAGTTTTTCTTTAAGAAGCCCTCCTACTCTGCACTCATTACCTGTATTAATTGCACTTGTTTGAACTTATTACCTGTATAAAAGACACAAGGCTGGGATGGGCTACAGGACAATAAGCAAGCAGCTTCACGAGACGGCAACAACTGTTGGCGCAATTATTAGAAAATGGAAGAAACACAAGATGACTAAGTCTTCCTCGGTCTGGGGCTCCATGCAAGATCTCGCCTCGTGGGGTAAGGATGATTCTGAGAAACGTCAGGAATCAGCCCAGAACTACATGGGAGGACCTGGTCAATGACCTAAATAGAGCTGGCACCACAGTCTCAAACATTACCATTAGTTACACACTACGCTATCATGGATTAAAATCCTGCAGGGCACACAAGGTCCAGTGCTCACCCCAGCACATATCCAGGCCTGTTTGAAGTTGCCAATAACCATCTGGATGATCCAGAGGAGGCATGGGAGAAGGTCATGTGGTCAGATGAGATCAAAATAGAACTTTTTGGTGTCCACTCCACTCACCTTGTTTGGAGGAAGAAGAAGGATGAGTACAACCCCAAGAACACTCTCCCAACCATGAAGCATGGCGGGGGAAACCTCATACTTCGGAGGTGCTTTTTTTTGCAAAGGGGACAGGACGACTGCAATGTATTGAAGGGAGGATGGATGGGGTCATGTATCTTCCTTCCCTCAGTAAGCACGTTGAAGATGGGTTGTGGTTGGGTCTTCCAGCATGACAATGATCCGAAACACACAGCCAGGGCAACCTAAGGCGTGGCTCGATAAGAAGCATTTCAAGGTCCTGTAGTGGTCTAGCCAGTCTCCAGACCTGATCCCAGTAGAAAAGCTTTGGAAGGAGCTGAAACTCAATATTGCCCAGCAACAGCCCCGAAACTTGAAAGATCTGGAGAAGATCCGTATGGAGGAGGGGGCCAAAATCCCTGCTGCAGTGCGTGCAAACCTGGTCAAGAGCTACAGGAAACGTCTGACCTCTGTAATTGCAAACAAAGGTTTCTGTACCAAATATTAAGTTCTATTTTTCTATTGTATCAAATACTTATTTCATGCAATAAAATGCAAATGAATTATGTAATGTTAATCATACAATGTGATTTTTCTGGATTTTATTTTTAAACTTGGTCTCTCACAGGTGAAGTGACCTACGATAAAAATTACAGACCTCTCCATTCATTGTAGGTGGGAAAACTTGCAAAATCGGCAGTGTATTAAATACTTCTTTTCCCCATCGTATACCAGTCTGCCCTCCTAATGGAAGTTGGATCTGGATTCGCCAGTGTGGGGCTGATAAACCATCAATGTCCCAGTCTATCCTCCTAACTGGAGGAGCATGATGGACGTAGTTATACCGGTTCTAGTGAAAATATTCCAAGACCAGCATATCCTCTTGGTTGAAGATGGAAAATGGACATATTAGAAATTAAGTCAGTGAAACCATTATACCCAATAAGTCCTAAAATTGGTAGATTGAACTAAGTGGTGAGTTGGTTAAATATCCGGTCAATGTGCTTTTTGGGTGATTAAAACGGCAATTCTGCAATAAATCTACAAGGGGAGGAATTGATGGATGAGTTAAAATGTCCACTTACCTGTCAGACTCCTGTAGCAAAGGAGTAACCTCTCCGCTAGTCAAGACGAATGCCTTCTCACTGCGTTTCTTCAGACGACTTAACGTTCCGCCCTATGGGACAAACCAAAAAAAAAAAAGATTGGTGAAGTCTGATTGAAATAAGGTATTAAATATTCTGCTTTCTGGATCCCCTTTGGCATTCTGGGATGCTCAATCTACACTTTATAGCAAAAAGTGGGGTAGATATTTTTGAACCATTAGGTGGTTATTGACACTGGAAGGGTTTCTTACTGTCCAGACCTTCGCCTTAGGGGGGCCTTACTTCAATGGAAAATATCAACAATATTGTGTTTGTGATCCAATTCTCTCGCATGCGAGATTCGGATCACAGGTGTGGAGAAGATGGAGCATTTAATTTCTCCATCTTCTCAATTGTGTGAGTCAGCCGGCGTATATTGGACTGCACTCAGATGACATCTGAGTGCAGTCCGATGTTTTTCACGTATCCATAGACTTGTATGGGCGCGTCGTCTGATATACTCTGCCAATTGCAGCATGCAGCAATTTTTTTCTCATGCCGACTTGGCATGAGAAAATAAACACTAGTTGGCACTGCCCCATAGTATAACATTGGAGTGAGTGCTATACTCATCCGAGTCATATGCCGGCTACTCAGCAGTGTCAGCGATCCCTAAAGGCATCACCTTGACAATCACAGCAATAAGCACATGACACAGATGTGTGGGCTCTGATTTTTTGGGGGGCAAAATGGTGCAGTGCTGAACTTCACCACAAACACCCCCAGCTACATGATGTGTAAACAGGACCCCAAGATTGTGTGAAGAGACGCTTACCTGGACCAGTCTCCTTCAAGCTGTCCGGGGTTAAAGACATAAAATGATTCCGGTTTAGAAATGTGCACATTCTATTTCATCTGTGATGTCATGGGATGTCGATGACGTCACGCGCCCTGTGATGTCATTAAAACTCTCACTGCTTTTTATGGATCCAGTTTACAACATCAACAAAAAATTAATTCAATAAAAAGACAAAACCCCGACCTCATTTTATAATTCTATGACGCACATTTAAAAGGAGCCTTTTATTTTATCTATATTACCTACTGCTCTATGTACTAAAATACCACCCAGGACCCCATACTGCCAGTCCTGACCACCCAAACTACAACTCCAATGTCCCCCCGAATTCACAGGAGCAAAAGAGCTGACAACAGAGAATGATGGCATACACTACTAAATTTCTGTTACAAAGTGCTGTAATTCTACCACGTCAATGGCAAAACGATCCAAAAATGGAGCCCCATAAAGATGTCCCAACTTGAGCCCCCCCTATCTACATGCCTTACTAGAGCATAGGGGGGACATAGGGGGCGAGCGCCATTGTAGTCTGCCATAGTGGGGAGCCAGTGCAAAGAGCTGGAAGACCCCCAACAAATATGTATCATCACATTGTCATCCTCCTGCTATAGGGGGCATGGAAAACGCTGCTTCCCCAGCAATATAGCAGCTCATTGCTGGGGGTTTAGCTGCCATACTTGTTCATATCAACAGATCATCAGTGACTCCTCATTTAGGTAAGGGGTGGTCCTGAAAATGTCTTATTACAGAGTGTTTCTGGCGATCCATGATAAATCCGGGGGATACGCTATAAGTATACCAAAGCTTAAAAGTAATGTGCTCCCTACCTGGACTCGTCCCCTTCCAGCTGTCAGATCCTAGTGACACAAGATGGCTCTGGTGCAGAGCTTCATACATTCTACTCCAGCTGTCATGTCTATGATGTCATGTGCATTGTGATGTCATCATGGCTCTCACTGTTATTTCACATTTACAACCACAAGAAAAAGTTGATTTTAATGGTTTAAAAAAACAAAACTAAAAAACATTGTGGGTAATTGCAGCCTGTGATTATTTTACACACTATCATTAATATTTGGGGGGATTAGTCAGGTCCTTCGCCTTCCCCTCCTGCACTGCACTTTATATGTTGTATATTAGAATAATGGACAATCCACAAGCCCGGCTTGTAGAATATGTAATATATATACAGTACAGACCAAAAGTTTGGACACACCTTCTCATTTAAAGATTTTTCTGTATTTTCATGACTATGAAAATTGTACATTTACACTGAAGGCATCAAAACTATGAATTAACACATGTGGAATTATATACTTAACAAAAAAGTGTGAAACAACTGAAAATATGTCTTATATTCTAGGTTCTTCAAAGTAGCCACCTTTTGCTTTGATGACTGCTTTGCACACTCTTGGCATTCTCTTGATGAGCTTCAAGAGGTAGTCACCGGAAATGGTCTTCACTTCACAGGTGTGCCCTGTCAGGTTTAATAAGTGGGATTTCTTACCTTATTAATGGAGTTGGGACCATCAGTTGTGTTGTGCAGAAGCCTGGTGGATACACAGCTGATAGTCCTACTGAATAGACTGTTAGAATTTGTATTATGGCAAGAAAAAAGCAGCTAAGTAAAGAAAAATGAGTGGCCATCATTACATTAAGAAATGAAGGTCAGTCAGTCTGAAAAATTGGGAAAACTTTGAAAGTGTCCCCAAGTACAGTTGCAAAAACCATCAAGCGCTACAAAGAAACTGGCTCACATGAGGACCGCCCCAGGAAAGGAAGACCAAGAGTCACCTCTGCTTCTGAGGATAAGTTTATCTGAGTCACCAGCCTCAGAAATCGCAGGTTAACAGCAGCTCAGATTAGAGACCAGGTCAATGCCACACAGAGTTCTAGCAGCAGACACATCTCTTCAACAACTGTTAAGAGGAGACTTTGTGCAGCAGGCCTTCATGGTAAAATAGCTGCTAGAAAACCACTGCTAAGGACAGGCAACAAGCAGAAGAGACTTGTTTGGGCTAAAGAACACAAGGAATGGACATTAGACCAGTGGAAATCTGTGCTTTGGTCTGATGAGTCCAAATTTGAGATCTTTGGTTCCAACCACCGTGTCTTTGTGCGACGCAGAAAAGGTGAACGCATGGACTCTACATGCCTGGTTCCCACTGTGAAGCATGGAGGAGGAGGTGTGATGGTGTGGGGGTGCTTTGCTGATGACACTGTTGGGGATTTATTCATAATTGAAGGCATACTGAACCAGCATGGCTACCACAGCATCTTGCAGCGGCATGCTATTCCATCCGGTTTGCGTTTAGTTGGACCATCATTTATTTTTCAACAGGACAATGACCCCAAACACACTTCCAGGCTGTGTAAGGGCTATTTGACCAAGAAGGAGAGTGATGGGGTGCTACGCCAGATGACCTGGCCTCCACAGTCACCAGACCTGAACCCAATCGAGATGGTTTGGGGTGAGCTGGACCGCAGAGTGAAGGCAAAAGGGCCAAAAAGTGCTAAGCATCTCTGGGAACCCCTTCAAGATTGTTGGAAGACCATTTCCATTGACTACCTCTTGAAACTCATCAAGAGAATGCCAAGAGTGTGCAAAGCAGTCATCAAAGCAAAAGGTGGCTACTTTGAAGAACCTAGAATATAAGTCATATTATCAGTTGTTTCACACTTTTTTGTTAAGTATATAATTCCACATGTGTTAATTCATAGTTTTGATGTCTTCAGTGTGAATGTACAATTTTCATAGTCAAGAAAATACAGAAAAATCTTTAAATGAGAAGGTGTGTCCAAACTTTTGGTCTGTACTGTATATACTAGATGAAGGCCCGATGCTATCGCATCGGGAGGGTGGTAATGTCACGATGGGGGCAGGCTTTGCAGCGCTGAGAATCTCTCCCCCCCATGTGCTCACCCACCTATCCACTCTCTCTTTCCCCCATGTGCTGACTTCTCCCGTCTGTGATCTCTTCTTTGACCTGTCTACCCCATGTGCTCTCCCCCTTGTCTGCTGTCTCTCTCCTTCCTGTGCTGTGTTCTCCCTTCATGTGCTGTCCCGTTTGAGCTGTCTCCCCCCTGTGCTCTGTCTCTTTCCCCTCTGTGCGCTTTCTCTCTCCCCCATCTGCTGTCTTCTCCTCTTATGTGATCTCTTCTTTGACCTGTGTACCCCATGTGCTCTCCCCCTTGTCTGCTGTCTCTCTCTCCTTCCTGTGCTGTGTTCTCCCTTCATGTGCTGTCCCGTTTGAGCTGTCTCCCCCCTGTGCTCTGTCTCTTTCCCCTCTGTGCGCTTTCTCTCTCCCCCATCTGCTGTCTTCTCCTCTTATGTGATCTCTTCTTTGACCTGTGTACCCCATGTGCTCTCCCCCTTGTCTGCTGTCTCTCTCCTTCCTGTGCTGTGTTCTCCCCTCATGTGCTGTCCCGTTTGAGCTGTCTCCTCCCTGTGCTCTGTCTCTTTCCCCTCTGTGCGCTTTCTCTCTCCCCCATCTGCTGTCTTCTCCTCTTATGTGATCTCTTCTTTGACCTGTGTACCCCATGTGCTCTCCCTCTTGTCTGCTGTCTCTCTCCTTCCTGTGCTGTCTTCTTCCCCCAGGTGTTCTCTCGTTTGAGCTGTCTCCCCCCCTGTGCTCTGCCTCTCTCCCCCTGTGCGCTTTCTCTCTCCCCCATCTGCTGTCTTCTCCTCTCATGTGATCTCTTCTTTGACCTGTGTACCCCATGTGCTATCCCCCTTGTCTGCTCTCTCTGTCCACCCCTGTGCTGTCTTCTTCCCTCATGTGTTCTCTCGTTTGAGCTGTCTCCCCACGCAGTAAATCAGATCGCCGCCATCTTTGTGCAGGCAGATAGCGGCGGTCACATTAAAACTGCGCATGCGCTCCTCCTGTACAAAGATGGCGGCAGTAAGTGAATCATTCGGCTGATCCCGGCGGCGGCGTGTTTGCGACAGTGTTCCGCTGGTGGTACCACGCAAGAGGCTGCGTACGGCGTATACCGTGTGTGTGGTGCGTACGGCGTATACAGAGTGTGTGTGTGGTGCGTACGGCGTATACAGAGTGTGTGTGTGTGGTGGTGCGTACGGCATATACAGTGTGTGTGGTGTGTACAGCGTATACAGTGTGTGTGTTGTGCGTACGGCGTATACTGTGTGTGTGGTGTGTGCAGTGTATACAGTGTGTGTGTTGTGCATATGGCGTATACAGTGTGTGTTGCATACGGCGTATACAGTGTGTGGTGCGTACGGCGTATACAGTGTGTGGTGCGTACGGCGTATACAGTGTGTGGTGCGTACGCCGTATACAGTGTGTGTGGTGTGTACAGCGTATACAGTGTGTGTGGTGTGTACAGCGTATACAGTGTGTGTGTTGTGCGTACGGCGTATACTGTGTGTGTGGTGTGTGCAGCGTATACAGTGTGTGTGTTGTGCGTATGGCGTATACAGTGTGTGTTGCGTACGGCGTATACAGTGTGTGGTGCGTACGGCGTATACAGTGTGTGGTGCGTACGGCGTATACAGTGTGTGGTGCGTACGGCGTATACAGTGTGTGGTGCGTACGGCGTATACAGTGTGTGATGCATACGGCGTATACAGTGTGTGTGGTGCGTACGGCGTATACAGTGTGTGTGTGGTGTGTGTACGGTGTATACAATGTGTGTGGTGCATACGCCGTATACATTGTGTGTGTGGTGCGTACAGCGTATACAGAGTGTGTGTGGTGGTGCGTACGGCGTATACAGAGCGTGTGTGGTGCGTATGGCGTATACAGAGTGTGTGTGTGTGTGGTGGTGCGTACGGCATATACAGTGTGTGTGTGGTGTGTACAGCGTATACAGTGTGTGTGTTGTGCGTACGGAATATACTGTGTGTGGTGTGTGTAGCGTATACAGAGTGTGGGTGGTGGTGAATACAGCGTATACAGAGCGTGTGTGGTGCGTATGGAGTATACAGTGTGTGTGTGTGGTGGTGCATACAGCGTATACAGTGTGTGTTGTGCGTACGGAATATACTGTGTGTGGTGTGTGCAGCGTATACAGAGTGTGTGTGGTGGTGCGTACGGCGTATACAGAGCGTGTGTGGTGCGTATGGCGTATACAGAGTGTGTGTGTGTGTGTGTGTGTGGTGGTGCATATAGCGTATACAGAGTGTGTGTGTGTGTGGTGGTGCGTACGGCATATACAGTGTGTGTGTTGTGCGTACGGAATATACTGTGTGTGTGGTGTGTGCAGCGTATACAGAGCGTGTGTGGTGCGTATGGCGTATACAGAGTGTGTGTGGTGGTGCATACAGCGTATACAGTGTGTGTGGGGGGGTGCGTACGGCGTATACAGTGTGTGTGTGGGGGGTGCGTATGGCGTATACAGTGTGTGTGGTGTTGCATACGGTGTATACAGGGTATGTGTGGTGAATACGGCGTATATAGTGTGTGTGTGGTGCTTACGGCATATACAGTGTGTGTGTGTGTGTGTGTGTGTGTGTGTGTGTGTGTGTGGTGCGCAGGGTGTATACAGAGTGCGTGTGTGTGGTGGTGCGTACGGCATATACAGTGTATGTGTGTGTGTGGTGCGTACGGCGTATACAGTGTGTGTGTGTGGTGGTGTATATGGCGTATACAGTGTATGTGGTATGTACGGCCAGGGGCATACATAGGAATCATGGGGCCCCATAGCAGAAGCTCTAATTGCCCCCCCCTCAAAAAAAAATAAAATAAATAATTGTCGGGGTCACCAAAGATCAGATCTCACAACATTCCATCCTTTACATAGTAATTTTCCTCCTGCTGAAGTCCTAGATCCCTTTTTCATTGCCCCATAAAGTGTGATGCCAATAAAAGGGCCCCCCAAACACGGTATGATACCCCCATGGTGAATTCCTCCACATGCACAGTATAATGACCCTACTGTACCCCACCTCAACTCCCAGGGTAAAGTATGCTGTCCCCAACACAGTATGATCCCCCAACTGTGAGCCGCTAGAGAGGATGGTACATAATAAGGGAGGGTGTTACACATAATAAAAGAGGAAACTATATAACTAAGGATGGCGCTATACATAATAAGTGAGTGCACTATATACTAAGGGACTGTGCTATACATAATAAGGCTACATTCCTGCATCTGTGTGCAGTGTCGGTGTGCTGCCCTGCATTGAGCATGTCCTATTCTAATCCTCAATATCGGATCAGAACAGGACATTCTCTGACCCTCTTAGATCTCATTCTCAGATCCGTGATTTTCATGGACGTGTGAATGGATCTATAAAACTCTACGAGTCCGTGAACCATCCGATAAAAAGATCTGGCAGCACACGGACATTTCACACAAATGTGAGAGTACAGCCTAAGGGATTTTACAGATAACATTATCCCTCCAAGTCACACAGTGCAGATACAGAATAATATTTACATCCAGGCACTTACCGCTGACGTCTCATCTGATCAGAGTCGGTTTCTGCTGCTTCTTCTCCATCTGGTCAGACCTTCATGTCGACATCTCCCAGCCACGACTCGTCTTGTCACGATGATCTCCAGCCTAGAAAATAACAAGGTCACATATTGTATGTATACATGTGTCTCCCCCGCTCTGCGTCCTCGACTACAGATATGTAACCCCCCCATTAATATACTATTAACCACCTAGTAATCAAAATATAAAGTGATAAGCAGCACTGTGCCCCCCATTAACTATAATCTGCACCGGCCAATAATATAAATTATTCAGTCTCTGTGACTCTTCCCAATTAACTGTAAGGCTATGTGCACACGGAAAACATACAAGGCTTCACAGTACAAGCAAAGTGAAACCCCCATAATTGCTCTCTCCCAGCACCCCCATCATTGCTCTCTCCCAGCACCCCCATCATTTCCTCTCAGCACCCCCATCATTACTCTCTCCCAGCACCCCCATCATTGCTCTGTCCCAGCACCCACATCATTGCTCTGTCCCAGCACCCTCATCGTTGCTCTCTCCCAGCACCCCCATCTTTGTTCTCTCCCAGCACCCCCATCATTGCTCTCTCTCTTAGCACCTGCATCATTGCTCTGTCCCACCACCCCCATCATTGCTCTCTCCCAACCCCCATCATTGCTCTGTCCAGCACCCCCATCATTGCGCTGTCTCAGCACCTCCACCATTGCTCTGTCCCAGCACTCCCATCATTGCTCTCTCCCAGCACCCCCATCATTTCTCTGTCCCAGCACCTCCATCATTGCTCTCTCCCAGCCCCACATCATTGCTCTCTCCCAGCCCCCCACCATTGCTCTCTCCCAGCACCCCCATCATTGCTCTCTCCCAGTAGCCCCATCATTGCTGTGTCCCAGCACCCACGTCATTGCTCTGTCCCAGCACCCCCATCTTTGCTCTCTCCCAGCACTCCCATCTTTCCTCTCTCTTAGCACCTGCATCATTGCTCTGTCCAGCACCCCCATCATTGCGCTGTCTCAGCACCTCCACCATTGCTCTCTCCCAGCCCCCCATCATTGCTCTGTCCCAGCACCTCCATCATTGCTTCTCCCAGCACTCCCATCATTGCTCTCTCCCAGCACCTCCATCATTTCTCTGTCCCAGCACCTCCATCATTGCTCTCCCAGCCCCACATCATTGCTCTCTCCCAGCCCCCCACCATTGCTCTGTCCCAGCACTCCACCATTGCTCTGTCCCAGCACCCCCACCATTGCTCTCTCCCAGCACCCCCATCATTGCTCTCTCCCAGCAACCCCATCATTGCTCTCTCCCAGCACCCCCATCTTTGCTCTCTCTCTTAGCACCTGCATCATTAGTCTGTCCCACCACCCCCATCATTGCTCTCTCCCAGCAACCCCATCATTGCTCTCTCCCAGCACCCCCATCTTTGCTCTCTCTCTTAGCACCTGCATCATTGCTCTGTCCCAGCACCCCCATCATTGCGCTGTCCCAGCACCTCCATCATTGCTCTCTCCCAGCCCCCCATCATTGCTCTGTCCCAGCACCTCCATCATTGCTTCTCCCAGCACTCCCATCATTGCTCTCTCCCAGCACCCCCATCATTTCCTCTCAGCACCCCCATCATTACTCTGTCCCAGCACCTCCATCATTGCTCTCTCCCAGCCCCCCACCATTGCTCTGTCCCAGCACCCCCATCATTGCTCTTGACTCGCCCCCTGGGCCGTGGGGCACTCGGATCCGGGCAGTAGGGGAACGATGGGAGTAGTAGTGGCAACCCGGTTCCGTGGCTCAGGGTGGTCAGGCCAGTGGTAGTCCGTTATGTGCTGATATTTATGTCCGACTACGCCACCCGTGGATTTGCGGTTATTAGGAACCGCCGCTGCATGCAGACCGCTGGGGCTGATGAGGTGTGCAGCTAGGGTAGTGTGACTCCCCACGGGAAGAGTGCAGCCCCAGGGCAGTATAGTGGATGGTGGGAGTGATGGTAGTGAGGGTCCCAGTACCGGTAGTGCTGGAGGCGCGAAGGAGCACACAGACAATAGGTTGCAGTCCAGGGTCTTTACTGAAACAGGTAAACTGACCCATAAACAGTCCCAGCTAGGAGGGGACCTGGATGTCTGAGAGCAACGGGGAAATTGGCCCTGGTCAGGGTGAGGGTGTAGGCCTACCGTGCTTTCTGCGCTCCTTCTGGCTATCCCCTCCTTATAGAGTAACAGCCCACGGTTCCGAGCTTTCCGTGTATTCTCGCCTGTATGGCCTGCGACGTGGGTTCCTTTCTGCTCCCAGCCTTGTATGGCTTTACTGGTCCCTTCGGTTGTGGCAGGGCCTCCAGGCTTCTTAGGCCAAGGAATGTACAGTCCCTTGCGGACTGGTTCTCTGCTGGGGGATGTGGAATCCTCCCAGCCTCAGACACCAAAGTCTGGTAAATGAAGTCTTTTCTCTGCCAAGACAGGCTCACTTCGCCTCTTGTCTCTGGCTTGTGGCTCTCCTCCTGCCACACTCCCTCTTAGGTGCAGTGCAACTGTCTGTCCCTGCTCCACTCTGGGACACGTCTCAGAGCTGAGACAGGCAATCCAGTTCTCTCTAACCCTGCCCTCAGTACCAGCTTTTATAGGGGCAGCCAGCTCCCCCTACTGGCCTGAGACAGGAGGCATTGCATGCTAATGTTCCCCTGACCAGAGAACCTCCCCCTTGCTCTCAGACACAGCTTTAATTACACTTGTGGCATCCAGGCCAGGGTGACACATTCCCCCCTAGTGAAATTTAGTACTCCGGGACTAAACAGTAAACAAAGACAATATTCATAACAATAAAACATTAATAGACAGACGACGCACAAATTGAGTTCTTAAGGTCACAGTGTGGTCTGTGACCGGGTGTCCATATCACCAATACAACGGGGAGCCTTAACCAGGTGGGGGTCTGTCCTACCCCAAGTCCTTTACAGTCTTAGTTCATTCCTGGGTTAGGCTCCGAACGCAGTCCATACCAGGTCCTGGTTATAAAAAGTCCATAACCTGTGAGTCCTTACGGTAGCTGCAAGAAACTGAAACACAGAATTACCAAACATGCATGTAACTTTGCAAACAATTCAACATTTGGCAACAGGGTTATTTACAATCTTAGTACACTTTATATTTTCCAGCGAGCGGGTATCTGTCCCTTTGTGCTCCTGGTTGACCTACGTAGCCCACTGACTGGTGGTGGACCAACCTGGCTTTCCCCACTAGCGTTAGGGGTACAGCTACCAGCTGGGTGTACAGGTAGGGCAGGCAGCTGTCTGCGGGTCCTTTGGCTTAACGCAGGCACGGCAGGCTCACTGTCAGCAGAGGGTTGACTCTCCTGGGCTGCTGGTACAGGCTCTTCTGCCTCTGGAACCGCTTGCTCCTCTTCACCTTCCGGCTCTGGTGTTGGTTGTTGCTGTGCCGGTTGCAGGAAATGCAGGACGGGTACCACTATGGCATCATTTATGCGAGTCCAGGACTGAGGGAACTCTCCGAGAACGGTGCTGATCATTTCTTCCTTGTCCTCTGTGGGTTCAAGGTCACTCTGATCTTCTTCTGCACTACGGAGTTGCTCGGGGCACCTTTTGAGGTGGTCTCTGGAGACGACACTAGTGGTTTCTCCTCCGTCCTTGGTGATTACGCACACCTTTGGGTTGTCGTGGTCAGACTGCAGTACGGTGTAGGGTTCCCTTTCCCACTGGTCGTCCAACTTATGTAGCCTTCTTTTTCGCTTTAGGACTTGCTCACCAGGTTCTAGGGGACCAGCAGGGGCGTGTTGATTGAAGAGTCTTTCTTGCTTCTCTCTCACCTGGGCCAGGCTCTTCTCCACACTCTCCTGTACCTTCTTGTACTGCAGTCGCCTTTCCGTATCCCAGTCTGCATCCGGGGAGGTGTCCTCAGGTATTAGGACTCCCATCTCCAGGTCTACGGGCAGCTTACCTGGTCTAGCTCGCATCAGGTAAGCCGGGGTGCAGTTTGTAGCATTCACCGGGATATTGTTGTATAGGTCTATCAGGTCCGGCAGTTTTTCTGGCCACAGGCTGCGTTCCTCCAGGGGCAACGTCTTCAGGAGATCAATGACTATATTGTTCATCTTCTCACACATCCCGTTGGTTTGGGGGTGGTAAGGCGTTGTACGAATCTTCTTACAGCCATAGAGGTTGCAGAACTCCTGGAAGATTTCAGCCTCGAACGCTGGACCCTGGTCTGTCAGGACCTGTTCCGGATACCCGTGTGGACGGCAGAAATATTGCTGGAAGGCTCTGGCCGCTGTTTGGGCTGTCAAGTCCTTTACCGGGACCACCACTAGAAAATGGGAATAGTGGTCCACGATTGTCAGGGCATAGATGTATCCAGACCGGCTTGGAGCCAATTTGACGTGGTCCAGAGCTACCAGCTCAAGAGGCTGCGTGGTGACGATGGGCCTCAAGGGTGTCTTCTGGCTGGTGCGGTCCTTCCTCCTCAGGTGACAAGGGCCACAGTCTCTGCACCACTTTTCTACAGCTCCTCTCATGTCGACCCAAAAGAACCTTCCTCTTAGCAGGAACTCCAGTTTCTTCCAACCGAAGTGTCTCACTCTGTCATGGTAAGCCCCCAGGACCATGGCTGCATCCCGTCTTGGGACCACGACTTGCCAGGTCAGCTCGTGCGTCCGGTGGTTAACAATCCTTCTGCACAACTTGCCTTCGTAGAGGAACAGCTTGCTCTTCTCCTTCCATAGCTGCTTGGCTTCCTCTGGGGCATCTGGATCCAAGCGGGCATCTTCCCGGGTCAGCAGATCTTTCACCAGGCGGATTGCAGGGTCACTATCTTGGGTCTCGGCCCAGCTGTGGTGAGGTAGTGGATTGATCATCACGGTTGTTAGATCCTCCTCCTTCACACGGTGAGAGTGTTGAGCAGCTCCATACCGGTGAAACGCGGGGAGTTCTACCTCCTCCAGCTCTTCTGGGTCTTCGTCACCTTCAGGTAAGTGAGGCATCCTTGATAGGGCGTCCGCGTTGGCATTGGTTTTGCCTGCCCGGTACTTGATCACGAAGTCATAGTTGGAGAGACGGGCCATCCACCGCTGTTCTAGGGCACCCAGTCTTGCATTGTCCAGGTGTGTCAACGGGTTGTTGTCCGTGTACACTGTGAACTTTGCGGAGGCCAGGTAATGCTTGAAGCGTTCCGTCACGGCCCACACCACCGCCAAGAATTCTAGCTTGAAGGAGCTGTAATTCTCCGGGTTCCTCTCGGTGGGTCTCAGCTTCCGGCTGGCGTACGCGATCACCCGTTCTCTGCCCTGTTGGTTTTGGGACAGTACGGCTCCCAGTCCCACATTACTGGCGTCTGTGTGGAGAATGAAAGGCTGGCCATAATCAGGGTAGGCCAGGATCTCATCCCCCGTGAGGGCCATCTTTAGCTGGCGGAAGGACTCCTCTTCCGGTTTATCCCACTTGAAGAGTGGCTTTTGACTTCTGGACTTAGACTGTCCGATCAGGAGGTCCTGCATAGGAGCTGCCATCTTAGTGAACCCGGGGATGAACCTTCGGTAGTAGCCTACCAACCCGAGAAACTGTCTCACCTCTTTGATGTTCGAGGGGCTTGGCCAGCTCTTGATTGCCGTGACCTTGTCAGGGTCGGGGGCCACTCCTTCCGCACTTACCACGTGCCCTAGGTACTGGACCTTTGGTTTCAGCAGGTGACACTTCGATGGTTTCACCTTCAGGCCATAGCCTGCCAGGGCTTCGAACACCTCGGCCAGGTGCTTTAGGTGGTCCTCGTAGGTCTTCGAATAGACGATCACGTCGTCCAGGTAAAGGAGAACCGTCTCGAAGTTTCGGTGCCCTAGGCAGCATTCCATCAGTCGCTGGAAGGTCCCTGGTGCGTTGCAGAGCCCGAAAGGCATGCAGTTGAATTCGCTCAGTCCCATCGGGGTGGTGAAGGCGGTCTTCTCCTTGTCAGCCTCTGCCACAGGAACCTGCCAGTACCCGCTAGTAAGGTCCAAAGTAGAAAAGAAGTTAGCTGATTTTAGTGCGGCTAAAGACTCCTCTATTCTAGGCAGCGGATATGCGTCTTTGTGGGTGATACGGTTGATTTGTCTATAGTCCACGCACATTTTCATGGTGCCGTCTTTCTTTTTGACCAGAACCAAGGGGGCTGCCCAGGGGCTACAGCTGTCTCTAATGACCCCAGCTTCTTTCATCTCTCTTAGCATGCCCTTTGCATTCTGGTAGTGTGCAGGGGGTACAGGTCTGTGTCTTTCTTTTATCGGTGGGTGGCTCCCTGTGGGGATGTGGTGTTCTATCCCCTTTACTCTGCCGAAGTCTAGCGGGTGTTTACTAAAGACTCTCTCGTACTCCTGTACCACCCGGTAGACTCCTTGTTTTTGGTGCAGGGGAGTGGAGTCAGCACCCACGTGGAGTTTCTGGCACCAGTCTTCCTTTTGTTTCTGGGAGCCATTACCCTCCGCCTGTGGAGATGGAGGCAAGGGTTCCACAGCCCTGATAGATTTGTGTTCGACAACAAACAGTTTGGCGAGTGTAGCGTACCTGGGTAAGTGTACCTCCCTCTCCCCAATGTTGAGGATGCGGACGGGCACCCTCCCATGACGGACATCAACCACCCCCCTGGCTGTCAAAATGGTGGGCCTGCTGTCTGAGTACACGGGTTCTACCATGGCTTGGTAGTCTCTACCTCTCAACCCGATTGCAGTCCGACACCAGATCATCATTTCACTTTTGGGAGGCATGGAAATGGGGAATGGGTCACTCATTCTTACGCTACCGATCTCACCACCAGACAGTTCTACCTGCTGCCGTCTCATCAGGGCTTTTATCTCCTTGTTGAGGACTCTCTGTTGGCTGGAACTAGCATTCACCGCCACCTGTTGTAAGATTACAATTACCTCTGAAAGACAATTTTCAATTACGTTAGTACCCACAGTTATTTTAGGGTGACTTTCACGACGGTCAATGTCCACAATAATAACTCCCTGTGCCGGCAGTTCAACTTTACCAATTTTAATGGTCATCTCCTTGAACCCCATCTGTGGCACGGGTAAGCCATTACTGGCGATGATGCTCAAGTTACTGTCTGGATACCGTGTGATATCAGCATTAGTCCAATACTGCTTAAAAAGTACATAAGGGATAGTGGTTACTTGCGACCCAGTATCCAGCAAGGCGCTCATGGGGATACCGTCCAGCACCACGGGTAAAACCGGGCGCCCCCCAACGTACTTATTACGCCAATTGTAAGGGCCTGGTGATCTTATGCCTGGGGGTTGGCCCTCTGCCCCAGGTTGGACCCGTTTAAATTACAGTACCTGGAAATGTGTCCGGGCTGGTTGCATCGACGGCAAATGGGCTGTCCATCCTCTGCGTAGCGGTCTGTGGGCCTCCCTCGGAACGACGGGATCCTCCTCTGTCGACGCCACGGGACATCCTCCGGACTTGAAGCCAGCTCGATGGGTCTTGACGGGTCCACTTGCAACGCCTGGACGGTCCTGGTCAACGCCGCGACGCTCTTGGTCAGCTCCTGGACTTGGTGGTGCAGGTCTTTCGACGGGGCTTGGTTCAGGGCCTGTGCATCAGCCCCCACGGGGTCCATAGAGGAGGGCGCCGCCTCCTGGTGGTAGGTGAGAGCAGGGCGCCGGGGGTTTATAGCGCCACTGGTTGCAGATTCACGGAGCACCCTTATGGCCCTGTCCTTAAATTGGGCAAAGGTCAGGTCGGGGTTCAGGTCAGGTGTGGGCGCTAGACAGCAGACCTTCTATGAATTGTTCTGTTAGCAGCTTATCCGTTTCCTGCACACTGCCAGGGTCAGTTTGTTGAATAGCCCTCAAGGCTTCCTGCAGATTTAGGGCATAGTCTCTGATGCTGTCCTGTGCCCGCTGCTTACATCCATAGAACCTCATTTTAATTTCAGCGGAGGTACGTGTGTCAAAGGTACCCCGCAGCTGGGCCAGAACACCCTTCACGGTCCTTTTCTCCTCAGTGGGCCATGATTTTACCTCCCTTTGGGCTGCGCCAGTTAACTGCCCTGTTAGTATGCTGACCTTCTGTTCCTCTGTCAGGGGGTAAACGTGGAACAAATTGTATAGCCTTTCCTTAAAGTCAGTTAGGGCATGGGGCTCCCCTGAGTACTTGGGCAGCCAGGCCGCTCCAGGGATGTAGGGCAGGGAAAAGGGCATCACCGCTGCTGCAGCTGCGTTGGTGGTAGTGGGCGCCTCTGTGTCCGACATCTTCCTCCCCTCTAGTTAAGCGTGGCCTACCTTCCGACGATCCTCTTCTGTAGGCCGCGGCTCCGCTGCTGCTATGGACGAGGACCTGGCGTCGTGTCCTGATGACGTCAGCGTCGCTCTCTCTCCCTTCCAGGACCTTGCGCAGCGTTGGAGCGTGGGGCGGAGCTTCGGATCTCGCGCGGTTTTGACGGTCACGCCCCTCTTCTTCCCGCGCGGTGTCCTGAAGATGGCGTCCGATGGCGGGAAGCAGCTGCGGATGGCGGGAAGACGGCAGAAGACGGCGGGAAACGGTCCAAGATGGCGTCTGGTGGCGGGAATCGGCTCCGGATGGCGGGAAACGACCCCGGACGGCGGGAAACTTCGCCACAGGTAAGTTACAAAAGTCTTTTTCAGGCACGCAGTACCCGGTGGTTGCGGGCACGAAATCCTGCCGACTACGCCAAAGCTGACTCGCCCCCTGGGCCGTGGGGCACTCGGATCCGGGCAGTAGGGGAACGATGGGAGTAGTAGTGGCAACCCGGTTCCGTGGCTCAGGGTGGTCAGGCCAGTGGTAGTCCGTTATGTGCTGATGTTTATGTCCGACTACGCCACCCGTGGATTTGCGGTTATTAGGAACCGCCGCTGCATGCAGACCGCTGGGGCTGATGAGGTGTGCAGCTAGGGTAGTGTGACTCCCCACGGGAAGAGTGCAGCCCCAGGGCAGTATAGTGGATGGTGGGAGTGATGGTAGTGAGGGTCCCAGTACCGGTAGTGCTGGAGGCGCGAAGGAGCACACAGACAATAGGTTGCAGTCCAGGGTCTTTACTGAAACAGGTAAACTGACCCATAAACAGTCCCAGCTAGGAGGGGACCTGGATGTCTGAGAGCAACGGGGAAATTGGCCCTGGTCAGGGTGAGGGTGTAGGCCTACCGTGCTTTCTGCGCTCCTTCTGGCTATCTCCTCCTTATAGAGTAACAGCCCACGGTTCCGAGCTTTCCGTGTATTCTCACCTGTATGGCCTGCGACGTGGGTTCCTTTCTGCTCCCAGCCTTGTATGGCTTTACTGGTCCCTTCGGTTGTGGCAGAGCCTCCAGGCTTCTTAGGCCAAGGAATATACAGTCCCTTGCGGACTGGTTCTCTGCTGGGGGATGTGGAATCCTCCCAGCCTCAGACACCAAAGTCTGGTAAATTAAGTCTTTTATCTGCCAAGACAGGCTCACTTCGCCTCTTGTCTCTGGCTTGTGGCTCTCCTCCTGCCACACTCCCTCTTAGGTGCAGTGCAACTGTCTGTCCCTGCTCCACTCTGGGACACGTCTCAGAGCTGAGACAGGCAATCCAGTTCTCTCTAACCCTGCCCTCAGTACCAGCTTTTATAGGGGCAGCCAGCTCCCCCTACTGGCCTGAGACAGGAGGCATTGCATGCTAATGTTCCCCTGACCAGAGAACCTCCCCCTTGCTCTCAGACACAGCTTTAATTACACTTGTGGCATCCAGGCCAGGGTGACACACTCTCTCCCAGCACCCCCATCATTGCTCTCTCCCAGCACCCCCATCATTGCTCTCCCCTTCCCCACCATCCCCATCATTGCTCTCTCCAGCTCTATCCGCCCCATTATTGCTCTTCCCAGCCCCATCCCCTCCCCAGCATTTCAGTAAAAAAAAAAAACTTACTTCAGCTCGCTCCCCTGCAGCAGCATCCTCCTGGTTGCCGGCAGCTTTCTTCCTGACCCAGGCGCGCGCTGCATGATGACATCATCAAGCTGCGCGCGCCTGGGTCAGGGAGGAAGTAGTGGATGAACCCTCCAGCTCCGCTGCTATTCTCCTCCTGACAGCAGCGGAGCTGTAGGAATCACTCCCTGACCGCCGCGTGCAGGGAGCAGCTGCACCTTGTGGGCCCCTTGGTGCAGCTGCATGGTGGGGACCCGGCGCAGCTGCACCGGTGGCGGTATATCCACCCCTGGACTGCTATGGGCCCCCTCGGCTCACGGGCCCCATAGCAGTCGCCTGGTCTGCCGCCATTGGCAGTATGCCACTGTGTACGGCATATACAGTGTGTGTGTGGTGTGTACGGTGTATACAGAGTGCGTGTGTGTGGTGTGCAGGGTGTATACAGAGTGCGTGTGTGTGTGGTGGTGCGTACGTCGTATACAGTGTGTGTGTGTGTGTGTGTGTGTGTGGTGTGTACGGCATATACAGTGTGTGTGTGTGGTATGTACAGCGTATACAGTGTGTGTGTGGTGTGTACGGCGTATACAGAGTGTGTGTGTGGTGAGTATGGCGTATACAGTGGATGTGTGGTGCGTACGGCGTATACAGTGTGTGTGGTGTGTACGGTGTATACAGAGTGCGTGTGTGTGGTGCATACGATGTATACAGACTGCGTGTGTGTGATGGTGCGTACGGCGTATACAGTGTGTGTGTGGTGTGTATGGTGTATACAGTGTGTGTGGTGGTGCATATGGCGTATACAGTGTATGTGGTATGTACAGCGTATACAGTCTGTGTGTGTGGTGTGTACGGCGTATACAGTGTATGTGGTATGTACAGCGTATACAGTGTGTGTGTGTGTGTGTGTGGTGTGTACGGCGTATACAGTGTGTGTGTGGTGCGTACGGCGTAAACAGTGTGTGTGTGTGGTGTGTACGGCTTATACAGAGTGTGTGTGTGTGGTGTACGGCGTATACAGTGTATGTGGTGTATATGGCGTATACAGTGTGTGTGGTGTGTATGACGTATACAGTGTGTGTGTGGTGTGTAAGGCGTATACAGTGTGTGTGGTGGTGCGTACGGCGTATACAGTGTATGTGGTATGTACAGCGTATACAGTGTGTGTGTGTGTGTGGTGCGTACGGCGTATACAGTGTGTGTGTGTGTGGTGTACGGCGTATACAGTGTGTGTGTGTGTGTGTGTGTGTACGGTGTATACAGTGTGTGTGTGTGTGGTGTGTACGGCTTATACAGAGTGTGTGTGTGTGTGTGTGTGTACGGAGTATACAGTATGTGTGTGTGTGTGTGGTGTGTACGGTGTATACAGTGTGTGTGTGTGTGTGTGGTGTGTACGGTGTATACAGTGTGTGTGTGTGTGGTGTGTACGGAGTATACAGTGTGTGTGTGTGTGTGGTGTGTACGGTGTATACAGTGTGTGTGTGTGTGTGTGGTGTGTACGGTATATACAGTGTGTGTGTGTGTGTGTGTGGTGCGTACGGCGTATACAGTGTGTGTGTGTGTGGTGTGTACGGCATATACAGTGTGTGTGTGTGGTGTGTACGGCGTATACAGTGTATGTGGTATGTACAGCGTATACAGTGTGTGTGTGTGTGGTGTGTACAGCGTATACAGTGTGTGTGTGGTATGTACGGCGTATACAGCGCATGTGGTATGTACGGCGTATACAGTGTGTATGTGGTGCGTACGCCGTATTCAGTGTGTGTGTGTGTTGCGTATGGAGTATACAGTGTGTGTGTGTGTGGTGCGTACGGCGTATACAGTGTGTGTGTGTGTGGTGTGTACGGCGTATACAGTCTGTGTGTGTGTGGTGCGTACGACGTATACAGTGTATGTGTGGTGCGTACGCCGTATACAGTGTGTGTGGTGCGTACGGCGTATACAGTGTGTGTGTGGTGCGTACGGCGTATACAGTGTATGTGTGGTGCGTACGGCGTATACAGTGTGTGTGTGGTGCGTACGCCGTATACAGTGTGTGTGGTGTGTACGCCGTATACAGTGTGTGTGGTGCGTACGGCGTATACAGTGTGTGTGTGGTGCGTACGGCGTATACAGTGTATGTGTGGTGCGTACGCCGTATACAGTGTGTGTGGTGCGTACGCCGTATACAGTGTGTGTGGTGCGTACGGCGTATACAGTGTGTGTGTGGTGCGTACGGCGTATACAGTGTGTGTGGTGCGCACGCCGTATACAGTGTGTGTGTCGTGCGTATGGAGTATACAGTGTGTATGTGTGTGTGGTGCGTACGGCGTATACAGTGTATGTGTGGTGCGTACGGCGTATACAGTGTGTGTGTGGTGCGTACGCCGTATACAGTGTATGTGTGGTGCGTACGCCGTATACAGTGTGTGTGGTGCGTACGGCGTATACAGTGTGTGTGTGGTGCGTACGGCGTATACAGTGTATGTGTGGTGCGTACGGCGTATACAGTGTGTGTGTGGTGCGTACGCCGTATACAGTGTGTGTGGTGCGTACGCCGTATACAGTGTGTGTGGTGCGTACGGCGTATACAGTGTGTGTGTGGTGCGTACGGCGTATACAGTGTGTGTGGTGCGCACGCCGTATACAGTGTGTGTGTCGTGCGTATGGAGTATACAGTGTGTGTGTGTGTGTGGTGCGTACGGCGTATACAGTGTGTGTGGTGCGCACGCCGTATACAGTGTGTGTGTCGTGCGTATGGAGTATACAGTGTGTATGTGTGTGTGGTGCGTACGGCGTATACAGTGTATGTGTGGTGCGTACGGCGTATACAGTGTGTGTGTGGTGCGTACGCCGTATACAGTGTGTGTGGTGCGTACGGCGTATACAGTGTGTGTGTGGTGCGTACGGCGTATACAGTGTATGTGTGGTGCGTACGGCGTATACAGTGTGTGTGTGGTGCGTACGCCGTATACAGTGTGTGTGGTGCGTACGCCGTATACAGTGTGTGTGGTGCGTACGGCGTATACAGTGTGTGTGTGGTGCGTACGGCGTATACAGTGTGTGTGGTGCGCACGCCGTATACAGTGTGTGTGTCGTGCGTATGGAGTATACAGTGTGTGTGTGTGTGTGGTGCGTACAGCGTATACAGTGTATGTGTGGTGCGTACGGAATATACTGTGCATGTGGTGTTTGCAGCGTATACAGTGTGTGTGTTGTGCGTATGGCGTATACAGTGTGTGTGGTGCGTACGGCGTATACAGTGTGTGTGTGGTGCGTACGGCGTATACAGTGTGTGTGGTGCGTACGGCGTATACAGAGTGTGTGTGTGTGTGGTGTACGGCGTATACAGTGTGTGTGGTGCGTACGGCGTATACAGTGTGTGTGGTGCGTACGCCGTATACAGTGTGTGTGGTGCGTACGGCGTATACAGTGTGTGTGGTGCGTACGGCGTATACAGTGTATGTGTGGTGCGTACGGCGTATACAGTGTGTGTGTGGTGCGTACGGAGTATACAGTGTGTGTGTGTGTATGTGTGTGTGTGTGTGTGTGTGTGTGTGTACGGTGTATACAGTGTGTGTGTGTGTGTGTGGTGTGTACGGAGTATACAGTGTGTGTGTGTGTACGGTGTATACAGTGTGTGTGTGTGTGTGTGTGGTGTGTACGGTGTATACAGTGTGTGTGTGTGTGTGTGTGTGTGGTGTGTACGGTGTATACAGTGTGTGTGTGCTGTGTACAGCGTATACAGTGTGTGTGTGTGTGTGTGTGGTGTGTACGGCGTATACAATGTGTGTGTGGTGTGTACGGCGTATACAGTGTGTGTGTGGTGAGTATGGCGTATACAGTGGATGTGTGGTGCGTACGGCGTATACAGTGTGTGTGGTGTGTACGGCGTATACAGTGTGTGTGTGTGTGTGTGGTGCGTACGGCGTATACAGTGTATGTGTGGTGCGTACGCCGTATACAGTGTGTGTGGTGCGTACGGCGTATACAGTGCATGTGGTGTGTACGGCGTATACAGTGTATGTGGTGCGTACGCCGTATTCAGTGTGTGTGTGTGTTGCGTATGGAGTATACAGTGTGTGTGGTGTGTACGGTGTATACAGTGTGTGTGTGTGTGTGTGGTGCGTACGGCGTATACAGTGTATGTGTGGTGCGTACGCCGTATACAGTGTGTGTGGTGCGTACGGCGTATACAGTGTGTGTGGTGCGCACGCCGTATACAGTGTGTGTGGTGCGCACGCCGTATACAGTGTGCGTGATGCGCACGCCGTATACAGTGTGTGTGGTGCGTACGGCGTATACAGTGTGTGTGTGGTGCGTACGGCGTATACAGTGTGTGTGGTGCGCACGCCGTATACAGTGTGTGTGATGCGCACGCCGTATACAGTGTGTGTGGTGCGCACGCCGTATACAGTGTGCGTGATGCGCACGCCGTATACAGTGTGTGTGGTGCGCACGCCGTATTCAGTGTGTGTGTGGTGCGTATGGAGTATACAGTGTGTGTGTGTGTGTGGTGCGTACGGCGTATACAGTGTATGTGTGGTGCGTACGGAATATACTGTGCGTGTGGTGTGTGCAGCGTATACAGTGTGTGTGTTGTGCGTATGGCGTATACAGTGTGTGTGGTGCGTACGGCGTATACAGTGTGTGTGTGTGGTGCGTATGGAGTATAAAGTGTGTGTGGTGCGTACGGCGTATACAGTGTGTGTGGTGCGTACGGCGTATACAGTGTGTGTGGTGCGTACGGCGTATACAGTGTGTGTGTGTGGTGCGTATGGAGTATAAAGTGTGTGTGGTGCGTACGGCGTATACAGTGTGTGTGGTGCGTACGGCGTATACAGTGTGTGTGTGTGGTGCGTATGGAGTATAAAGTGTGTGTGGTGCATACGGCGTATACAGTGTGTGTTGCATACGGCGTATATAGTGTGTGTGGTGCGTACGGCGTATACAGTGTGTGTGGTGCGTACGGCGTATACAGTGTGTGTGTGGTGCGTACGGCATATACAGTGTGTGTGGTGCGTACGGTGTATACAGTGTGTGTGGTGCATATGGCGTATACAGTGTGTGTGGTGCGTACGCCGTATACAGTGTGTGTGGTGCGTACGGCGTATACAGTGTGTGTGTGGTGCGTACGGCATATACAGTGTGTGTGGTGCGTACGCCGTATACAGTGTGTGTGGTGCGTACGGCGTATACAGTGTGTGTGTGGTGCGTACGGCGTATACAGTGTGTGTGGTGCGTACGGCATATACAGTGTGTGTGGTGTGTACGGCGTATACAATGTGTGTGTGGTGTGTACGCCGTATACAGTGTGTGTGGTGTGTACGGCGTATACAGTGTGTGTGTGGTGTGTACGCCGTATACAGTGTGTGTGGTGCAATGATAGAATAAAGAAACCAAAACAACAGAATATATTTCCGGCGGAAATAAATGTAAGTGTATAAATGCAGAGTACATAAATATTCAACCCGCCAGAATGAGGGACCAATATAAGCAAAAAGGGACAATCGGAAAAAACACCAAAAGAAGAAGGGGGGAAAAGGAAGCCGACCATAAAGTCCAAAATATCAAAGTGTAGTGAATAATTCCATATTTATTATTAATTAACAACAGGTGACAACAATGAATAGCAGATCAAATACATGATAAAAATAAACTAAAAGCATCTAAAAACAGGGGCGAGTGTCCGATATGATATTCCATGTGGGAGAGAAAAATAGAAGAAAGGGGGAAATATTATATCATGATGATTGAATAGATAGTCTATAAATAGATAGGATAATTAGGAAATAGTGAAATATAAATAAGGTGCACAAGAGATATATTAAAAAGTGTCAGTGCTATGGATATTTTGATGTCTATCCCAAGATTGTGTACAGAGTATACATAACAGTATATAACAAGTAAATAGCAGCATCAATGCATAATATATGTTGGTCAATATATATATACTAGGGAGACAGGGCAGAGAATATCAATGCCTTAATCAAGAAATCATCAATGCAAGTGCCTGAAAATAGATCAATGTGTACCTAAAGTAGATAACTATCCTAGCATAATTGGTAAATGGTGAAAATATACCTACAATTATGTAGTAAGAGGCTCCCACACGCAGGACACGCGTCCACCCCGACGCGCGTTTCAGCAAGCGCCTTCGTCAGGGGGTGAAGATACCAGGCAAACAGGAAGTATAAAAGGAGATAGGGACCAATCATATAAGAGGGCGTGTGGTGATAGACCAATCACAGGAGAGGGGGCGTAGTATGACACGATGTAAGCCCCAAACCAATCATGTAGGGGGCGTGTGTGAATGGACCAATAATCCAGGAGGAGGCATGGCGCGATGCGACGCAAGCCCCAGCGTCCGCGCGTCACCACAGCAACCGCGTCACGTGACCCGCAGTCACGAGACACACGTAGGACACGTGGTCCCGAACCACAGGGCACATGATAGACGCGGTCATCACGGAGACAGCACAGGACACGGGAACACACGCCGCATACTGCCTGCTCCGGAATGGTAGAGGAGGCGTGGAATGACGCATATGACGCCACGATGACCAAGGGCAGCCGCGACCCCCCTGTCATGTGACCAAGGGAGGGCCACATAGAGACACAGGGGCCGCGGGTATCCATGGCAGCATGGCGACAGTGCGTACCGCCCCCAAGTATGTATATATATATATGTATATATGTAGAAGAAATGCAAAAAGTGAAGGAAAACAAGAATCAATGAAAAGTGTGATGTGAAGAGAATATATATATAAAAAATTAGGTATAGGGGGGGGGAGGGGAAGAGAAGGGAGGGAGTGGGGGAAGGGGGAGGGAGAGGAAAAGGGAGGGAGTGGGGGAAGGGGTGTAAAACGTAAGTGAAAATAATGTGAAAAGTGAGGAATGTGAATGTGTGAAAGAAGTGTAAAAAGTAACGAATAGTGATGATGAAAGGCTAATAAATAAAAAGAAAAGTGAACAAAAAATGAATGAATATAATAAATAAGGTGAAAATATATGAAATAATTAGTTACATATAAGTGCAGAGTATAGGTACATGCATAAAATGCACATAATTGCATTACATAGATAGATGATATGACAACAAAAAACGCAAACACATGCAGTGGTGTCCACTCGTTCTTGGATAGTAAGCAGCCAGAAGAAATGCGACCAAGTCCATGAATGTCATGTAAGTCCATCAGGTCCACCAGATGGTAATAGACGAAACGCCCCACACCATGATATCCCACACATGAGTCAAATCGATGGAATATAAACTAAAAAAACATAAAGATAAATGTAAATATATGAACAACATAGGGTCCAAAAGAGAGACAAAATAATATATATATGTATGTATATCTCTCTCGCACACTCCAACAAAACTAAACGTAGTCAAAAAACACACAGTATATATCACATAAAATATAATATAAAAAGAAAGAAAACATGGATATTAAAAATTAATAATTAATTAGAGCCGGCCTGGAATCAAAATAGGTGGTCAGAGAAATGGGACAAAACTGTTATATTCATTAAGCCCAAGGGGGTGGACCGTATTTAGAGTCCAAATCCATTTTGTTTCCCGCTGAGCAAGATTGCGATTGATATTACCACCGCGAATGGTAGAGGAAATGGAGTCAATGCCACGAACCATCAATTTAGTACTATCACAGTCATGATGAGTTTTAAAGTGCCTCGGGATCGTTTTTAAACTAGAGACATCATTTTCTTCCCTGGCAGCTATAATGCCCAAAATATGTTCTCGTACCCGTACTTTTAATTGTCGAGATGTCATCCCGACATATATTTTAGGGCATGGACACGTGGCATAATATATCACGGCCTTAGTGGTACAGGAATTTTTTTTGTTAATTTTGTATGATTTAAGACCCATTGAGTCAAGGAAGGTATTAGATCGTTCGATATTAGGGCATGCCACACATCGCCCACATGGCGAGCAGCCCCCTATCGAAGGATAATTGTCCAAAAACGTTTTCGGAGACACTGATTGATAATGACTGGAGATAAGTAGGTCATGTAAATTTTTGGACCTGCGAAACGTAATTTGTGGTTTATCCGGAAGATATTGGGATAGTATGGCATCTGCCAAAAGAATAGGCCATGACTTATCCAAACTTCGCCTCACAGCATCAGCATGTACGTTGAATGTTGTGATAAACCGAACAAGGTTTTTGTCAGCTGATTGTCTGGAAGAATATAAGAGTTGATGGCGTGATGTGTGTTTGGCCCTATGATAGGCCCGTTTGACCATCCTATGGCTGTAGCCACGTTCATGAAAGCGAGCTCTCAATTCCAAGGCTCGTCTCTCAAAGTCCGTATTTAGGGAACAAATCCTACGAAGTCTCAGAAATTGGCCAACAGGAATAGAATTGATCATAAAGGAAGGGTGGGCTGAAGAGGCATGTAGGAGTGAATTGACGGACGTTGGTTTCCGATACATATCGGTTTGTAACGCACCATCAATATCACGCTTAATATTCACATCCAAAAAATTAATGGATGAAATATCCGCCTCAAAGGTAAGATGAATGTTGGAATTGTTATCATTCAATTGAGACATGAAGTCAACAAGAGAATCTATGTCACCCTGCCAGATCAAAAATATGTCGTCAATGTACCGCGTCCAAAAAAGGACGTGGTCCATTGACGACAAACGATTCGACAAGAATAGGTCTCTCTCCCACAGCCCCAGGAACAGGTTAGCATAAGAGGGCGCAAAAGCTGCGCCCATCGCTGTTCCCTGGAGCTGCAGGTAGAAGGACCCCTTAAAAACAAAAAAATGGTGTGATAAGGTAAATTCCAAAAGTTGTAAAATAAATGAGGACATTGTAGTAGATATATTAGAAGTTTGAAGAAAAAACTGAACAGCTTTAATACCATCCACATGCCTAATATTAGTGTAGAGGGACTCTACATCGCATGTAACCAACAATGTATCGTCATCAATATGCAATCCATCCACCTTTTTTAGGAATTCGCTGGTGTCTTTTGTGAATGATGGGAGACATTCCACCATGGGTTGAAGTTTCGCATCAATGAATTTATTGACAAGTTCCAAGTAATTGCCCATGCCCGAAACGATCGGTCTACCCGGCGGTACTTGTATGTTTTTATGTACCTTCGGAAGAAGGTAAAGTGTAGGAATAGTGGGGTCTTTAACTTGGAGTGCCAGAAACAATTCTTGAGTTATTACTCCATTATCCTTGGCAAGTGATAATAGATTGCAAAGTTGAGACTGAAAACTACTGGATGGATTATACGTCAATTTTTTGTAACAATCAATATTACCAAGTTGGCGGAACGCCTCACCCTCATACATATGTGTGGGCCAGATAACAATGTTACCTCCCTTATCGGACGGTTTAATTACCACATCGTCAAGGTTTTGTAATCTGTCTAGGGAGAGGCGCTCCGCCCTACTAAGATTGTCATGTATTGTCCCCCCAGTAGTCATTTCCAGATCTTTGGCCACGATTTGAACAAATAAGTCAATATTGGGACATGTTGACAGAGCAGGGAATTTTTTGGACTTGGGCCGTATTGTGGATGGAATCTTACCGCCATCTGAGGTATCATGTTCGATGGCTAGTTCCTCCAAAGTTCTTAACGCTTCCTGTTCCGTCTCTGTAGGAAATAATGCATGGGAAGAATGATCATGAAAATGTTTTTTAAAAATCAAAGATCTCGCAAACATATGCAGGTCCTTAGTGACAGTGAACAAATCCAACTTAGTTGTAGGTGAGAAAGACAGCCCACGTGTAAGTACCTGCATATCGGTGGAGGATAGAATGTGTGAACTAAGGTTGATTACCTTCATATCATATTGATTCCTCTCCGTTAGAGGATCGTACTGTCTTTTATTAGGAGGTTGTCTAGATTCCAACTTCCGTTTTGGTCTCGTCGCAAATCTAGTGGCATAGGGATACGATGAAGTATCTGAAGTATCACTTGTGGACGTGAGGGATGATATAGATGGAGTACGGTTCACATGGTTAGTATGGATCAAAACTTTTTTCCACCGATAGACCGATCCAAGATGGAAATCCTTTACGTCTCTATTATATTTATTCATCTGATTGTCTTGTATATTTTTAACCAAATTTTCAACGTGCTTCTCCATCTGTATATTCATTAATTGTAAATTATCAGCCGATAATTCAGATTTAGCCTGAGTATATATATTATCCAATTCCTTGTCAATCTCAACAAGGGTTTTATTGTTAAGTCCAATGAGCAACTCCATAAATCTTATGGACGTATTGTTACATACTTCTTCCCAGTCTTTTATAAATGTCTCATCATTAACTGGGAAAGATGGTATGACTCTGACTCTAAGACCTCTAGGAATAAGTTGTTTCAATATATAGTTTTCAAGAAATGTTCTGTTCCACCACAATCTAGTGCGTTTAGAAAGCATTTGTTTAATGGAATTAGTGATCTCCTCAATTCTCTGACCACCAATGTTGTTTTGATCCGCAGATCCACTATTGCCAAAAACCTGATTTACTTTGCCCAGCCAGATTTGTTCACTGGCCTTGTAGTCCATGGCCCTTGTTGGAAAACCTGTGCAGAACACAGCAATAATACAATGATAGAATAAAGAAACCAAAACAACAGAATATATTTCCGGCGGAAATAAATGTAAGTGTATAAATGCAGAGTACATAAATATTCAACCCGCTAGAATGAGGGACCAATATAAGCAAAAAGGGACAATCGGAAAAAACACCAAAAGAAGAAGGGGGGAAAAGGAAGCCGACCATAAAGTCCAAAATATCAAAGTGTAGTGAATAATTCCATATTTATTATTAATTAACAACAGGTGACAACAATGAATAGCAGATCAAATACATGATAAAAATAAACTAAAAGCATCTAAAAACAGGGGCGAGTGTCCGATATGATATTCCATGTGGGAGAGAAAAATAGAAGAAAGGGGGAAATATTATATCATGATGATTGAATAGATAGTCTATAAATAGATAGGATAATTAGGAAATAGTGAAATATAAATAAGGTGCACAAGAGATATATTAAAAAGTGTCAGTGCTATGGATATTTTGATGTCTATCCCAAGATTGTGTACAGAGTATACATAACAGTATATAACAAGTAAATAGCAGCATCAATGCATAATATATGTTGGTCAATATATATATACTAGGGAGACAGGGCAGAGAATATCAATGCCTTAATCAAGAAATCATCAATGACTGTGATAGTACTAAATTGATGGTTCGTGGCATTGACTCCATTTCCTCTACCATTCGCGGTGGTAATATCAATCGCAATCTTGCTCAGCGGGAAACAAAATGGATTTGGACTCTAAATACGGTCCACCCCCTTGGGCTTAATGAATATAACAGTTTTGTCCCATTTCTCTGACCACCTATTTTGATTCCAGGCCGGCTCTAATTAATTATTAATTTTTAATATCCATGTTTTCTTTCTTTTTATATTATATTTTATGTGATATATACTGTGTGTTTTTTGACTACGTTTAGTTTTGTTGGAGTGTGCGAGAGAGATATACATACATATATATATTATTTTGTCTCTCTTTTGGACCCTATGTTGTTCATATATTTACATTTATCTTTATGTTTTTTTTAGTTTATATTCCATCGATTTGACTCATGTGTGGGATATCATGGTGTGGGGCGTTTCGTCTATTACCATCTGGTGGACCTGATGGACTTACATGACATTCATGGACTTGGTCGCATTTCTTCTGGCTGCTTACTATCCAAGAACGAGTGGACACCACTGCATGTGTTTGCGTTTTTTGTTGTCATATCATCTATCTATGTAATGCAATTATGTGCATTTTATGCATGTACCTATACTCTGCACTTATATGTAACTAATTATTTCATATATTTTCACCTTATTTATTATATTCATTCATTTTTTGTTCACTTTTCTTTTTATTTATTAGCCTTTCATCATCACTATTCGTTACTTTTTACACTTCTTTCACACATTCACATTCCTCACTTTTCACATTATTTTCACTTACGTTTTACACCCCTTCCCCCACTCCCTCCCTTTTCCTCTCCCTCCCCCTTCCCCCACTCCCTCCCTTCTCTTCCCCTCCCCCCCCCCTATACCTAATTTTTTATATATATATTCTCTTCACATCACACTTTTCATTGATTCTTGTTTTCCTTCACTTTTTGCATTTCTTCTACATATATACATATATATATATACATACTTGGGGGCGGTACGCACTGTCGCCATGCTGCCATGGATACCCGCGGCCCCTGTGTCTCTATGTGGCCCTCCCTTGGTCACATGACAGGGGGGTCGCGGCTGCCCTTGGTCATCGTGGCGTCATATGCGTCATTCCACGCCTCCTCTACCATTCCGGAGCAGGCAGTATGCGGCGTGTGTTCCCGTGTCCTGTGCTGTCTCCGTGATGACCGCGTCTATCATGTGCCCTGTGGTTCGGGACCACGTGTCCTACGTGCGTCTCGTGACTGCGGGTCACGTGACGTGGTTGCTGCGGTGACGTGCGGAAGCTGGGGCTTGCGTCGCATCGCGCCATGCCTCCTCCTGGATTATTGGTCCATTCACACACGCCCCCTACATGATTGGTTTGGGGCTTACATCGTGTCATACTACGCCCCCTCTCCTGTGATTGGTCTATCACCACACGCCCTCTTATATGATTGGTCCCTATCTCCTTTTATACTTCCTGTTTGCCTGGTATCTTCACCCCCTGACGAAGGCGCTTGCTGAAACGCGCGTCGGGGTGGACGCGTGTCCTGCGTGTGGGAGCCTCTTACTACATAATTGTAGGTATATTTTCACCATTTACCAATTATGCTAGGATAGTTATCTACTTTAGGTACACATTGATCTATTTTCAGGCACTTGCATTGATGATTTCTTGATTAAGGCATTGATATTCTCTGCCCTGTCTCCCTAGTATATATATATTGACCAACATATATTATGCATTGATGCTGCTATTTACTTGTTATATACTGTTATGTATACTCTGTACACAATTTTGGGATAGACATCAAAATATCCATAGCACTGACACTTTTTAATATATCTCTTGTGCACCTTATTTATATTTCACTATTTCCTAATTATCCTATCTATTTATAGACTATCTATTCAATCATCATGATATAATATTTCCCCCTTTCTTCTATTTTTCTCTCCCACATGGAATATCATATCGGACACTCGCCCCTGTTTTTAGATGCTTTTAGTTTATTTTTATCATGTATTTGATCTGCTATTCATTGTTGTCACCTGTTGTTAATTAATAATAAATATGGAATTATTCACTACACTTTGATATTTTGGACTTTATGGTCGGCTTCCTTTTCCCCCCTTCTTCTTTTAGTGTGTGTGGTGTGTACGGCGTATACAGTGTATGTGTTGTGCATACGGCGTATACTGTGTGTGTGGTGCGTACGGCATATACAGTGTGTGTGTGTGTGTGTGTGGTGTGTACGGTGTATACAGTGTGTGTGTGTGTGTGTGGTGTGTACGGAGTATACAGTGTGTGTGTGGTGTGTACGGTGTATACAGTGTGTGTGTGGTGTGTACGGAGTATACAGTGTGTGTGTGTGTGTGTGTGGTGTGTACGGTGTATACAGTGTGTGTGTGTGTGTGTGGTGTGTACGGAGTATACAGTGTGTGTGTGGTGTGTACGGTGTATACAGTGTGTGTGTGTGTGTGTGGTGTGTACGGCGTATACAGTGTATGTGGTATGTACAGCGTGTACAGTGTGTGTGGTGTGTACGGCGTATACAATGTGTGTGTGGTGTGTACGGCGTATACAGTGTGTGTGTGGTGCGTACGCCGTATTCAGTGTGTGTGTGTGTTGCGTATGGAGTATACAGTGTGTGTGGTGCGTACGACGTATACAGTGTATGTGTGGTGCGTACGCCGTATACAGTGTGTGTGGTGCGCACGCCGTATACAGTGTGTATGTGGTGCGTATGGAGTATACAGTGTGTGTGTGTGTGTGTGGTGCGTACGGCGTATACAGTGTATGTGGTGTGTACGGCGTATACAGTGTGTGTGTGGTGTGTACGGCGTATACAGTGTGTGTGGTGCGTACGGCGTATACTGTGTGTGTGGTGCGTACGGCGTATACAGTGTGTGTGGTGCGTACGGCATATACAGTGTGTGTGTGTGTGTGTGTACGGAGTATACAGTGTGTGTGTGTGTGTGTGTGTGTGGTGTGTACGGTGTATACAGTGTGTGTGTGTGTGTGTGGTGTGTACGGAGTATACAGTGTGTGTGTGGTGTGTACGGTGTATACAGTGTGTGTGTGTGTGTGTGGTGTGTACGGCGTATACAGTGTATGTGGTATGTACAGCATGTACAGTGTGTGTGGTGTGTACGGCGTATACAATGTGTGTGTGGTGTGTACGGCGTATACAATGTGTGTGTGGTGCGTACGACGTATACAGTGTATGTGTGGTGCGTACGCCGTATACAGTGTGTGTGGTGCGCACGCCGTATACAGTGTGTGTGTGGTGCGTATGGAGTATACAGTGTGTGTGTGTGTGTGGTGCGTACGGCGTATACAGTGTATGTGGTGTGTACGGCGTATACAGTGTGTGTGTGGTGTGTACGGCATATACAGTGTGTGGTGCGTACCGCGTATACAGTGTATGTGTGGTGCGTACGGAATATACTGTGTGTGTGGTGTGTGCAGCGTATACAGTGTGTGTGTTGTGCGTACGGTGTATACAGTGTGCGTGTGTGTGTGTGGTGCGTACGGCGTATACAGTGTGTGTGTGTGTGGTGCGTACGGTGTATACAGTGTGTGTGTGTGTGGTGTGTACGGTGTATACAATGTGTGTGTGGTGCGTACGGCGTATACAGTGTGTGTGGTGCGTACGCCGTATACAGTGTGTGTGGTGCGTACGGCGTATACAGTGTGTGTGTGTGTGGTGTGTACGGTGTATACAATGTGTGTGTGGTGCGTACGGCGTATACAGTGTGTGTGGTGCGTACGCCGTATACAGTGTGTGTGGTGCGTACGGCGTATACAGTGTGTGTGGTGCGTACGGCGTATACAGTGTGTGTGGTGCGTACGCCGTATACAGTGTGTGTGTGGTGTGTACGGCGTATACAGTGTGTGTGTGGTGCGTACGCCGTATACAGTGTGTGTGGTGCGTACGGCGTATACAGTGTATGTGTGGTGCGCACGGCGTATACAGTGTGTGTGTGGTGCGTACGGAGTATACAGTGTGTGTGTGTGTGTGTGTGGTGTGTACGGAGTATACAGTGTGTGTGTGTGTGTGGTGTGTACGGTGTATACAGTGTGTGTGTGTGTGTGTGTGGTGTGTACGGCGTATACAGTGTATGTGGTATGTACAGCGTATACAGTGTGTGTGTGTGGTGTGTACGGCGTATACAGTGTGTGTGTGGTGCGTACGCCGTATACAGTGTGTGTGGTGCGTACGGCGTATACAGTGTATGTGTGGTGCGTACGGCGTATACAGTGTGTGTGTGGTGCGTACAGAGTATACAGTATGTGTGTGTGTGTGTGTGGTGTGTACGGAGTATACAGTGTGTGTGTGTGTGTGGTGTGTACGGTGTATACAGTGTGTGTGTGTGTGTGTGTGGTGTGTACGGCGTATACAGTGTGTGTGGTGTGTACGGCGTATACAGTGTGTGTGTGTGTGTGTGTGGTGTGTACGGCGTATACAGTGTATGTGGTATGTACAGCGTATACAGTGTGTGTGTGTGTGTGTGTGTGGTGTGTACGGCGTATACAATGTGTGTGTGGTGTGTACGGCGTATACAGTGGATGTGTGGTGCGTACGGCGTATACAGTGTGTGTGGTGTGTACGGCGTATACAGTGCATGTGGTATGTACGGCGTATACAGTGTGTGTGTGTGTGGTGTATACGGCGTATACAATGTGTGTGTGGTGTGTACGGCGTATACAGTGTGTGTGTGGTGAGTATGGCGTATACAGTGGATGTGTGGTGCGTACGGCGTATACAGTGTGTGTGGTGTGTACGGCGTATACAGTGCATGTGGTATGTACGGCGTATACAGTGTGTATGTGGTGCGTACGCCGTATTCAGTGTGTGTGTGTGTTGCGTATGGAGTATACAGTGTGTGTGTGTGTGTGTGGTGCGTACGGCGTATACAGTGTGTGTGGTGCGTACGGCGTATACAGTGTGTGTGGTGCGTACGGCGTATACAGTGTATGTGTGGTGCGTACGCCGTATACAGTGTGTGTGGTGCGTACGGCGTATACAGTGTGTGTGTGGTGCGTACGGCGTATACAGTGTGTGTGGTGCGCACGCCGTATACAGTGTGTGTGATGCGCACGCCGTATACAGTGTGTGTGGTGCGCACGCCGTATACAGTGTGTGTGTGGTGCGTATGGAGTATACAGTGTATGTGTGGTGCGTACGGAATATACTGTGCGTGTGGTGTGTGCAGCGTATACAGTGTGTGTGTTGTGCGTATGGCGTATACAGTGTGTGTTGCATACGGCGTATATAGTGTGTGTGGTGCTTACGGCGTATACAGTGTGTGTGGTGCGTACGGCGTATACAGTGTGTGTGGTGCGTACGCCGTATACAGTGTGTGTGGTGTGTACGGCGTATACAGTGTGTGTGTGGTGTGTACGACGTATACAGTGTGTGTTGCATACGGCGTATACTGTGTGTGTGGTGCGTACGGCGTATACAGTGTGTGTGGTGCGTACGGCGTATACAGTGTGTGTGGGGGGTGTATGGCGTATACAATGTGTGTGTGATGCGTACGGCATATACAGTGTGTGTGTGTGTGTGGTGTGTATGGCGTATACAGTGTGTGTGGTGCGTACGGCGTATACAGTGTGTGTGTGTGGTGCGTACGGTGTATACAATGTGTGTGTGATGCGTACGGCATATACAGTGTGTGTGTGGGGTGTACGGCGTATACAGTGTGTGTGTGGTGTTTACGGCGTATACTGTGTGTGTGGTGCGTACGGCGTATACAGTGTGTGTGGTGCGTACGGCGTATACAGTGTGTGTGTGTGGTGCGTACGGTGTATACAATGTGTGTGTGGTGCGTACGGCGTATACAGTGTGTGTGTGGGGTGTACGGCGTATACAGTGTGTGTGTGGTGTGTACGCCGTATACAGTGTGTGTGGTGCGTACGGCGTATACAGTGTGTGTGGTGCGTACGGCGTATACAGTGTATGTGTGGTGCGTACGCCGTATACAGTGTGTGTGTGGTGCGTACGGAGTATACAGTGTGTGTGTGTGTGTGGTGTGTACGGAGTATACAGTGTGTGTGGTGCGTACGCCGTATACAGTGTGTGTGGTGCGTACGCCGTATACAGTGTGTGTGGTGCGTACGCCGTATACAGTGTGTGTGGTGCGTACGGCGTATACAGTGTGTGTGGTGCGTACGCCGTATACAGTGTGTGTGGTGCGTACGCCGTATACAGTGTGTGTGGTGCGTACGCCGTATACAGTGTGTGTGGTGCGTACGCCGTATACAGTGTGTGTGGTGTGTACGGCGTATACAGTGTGTGTGGTGCGTACGGCGTATACAGTGTGTGTGGTGTGTACGGCGTATACAGTGTGTGTGTGTGGTGCGTATGGAGTATACAGTGTGTGTGGTGCGTACGGCGTATACAGTGTGTGTGGTGCGTATGGAGTATACAGTGTGTGTGTGGTGCGTATGGAGTATACAGTGTGTGTGTGGTGCGTACGGAGTATACAGTGTGTGTGTGTTGCATGCGGCGTATACAGTGTGTGTGTGGTGCGTATGGAGTATACAGTGTGTGTGGTGCGTATGGAGTATACAGTGTGTGTGTGGTGCGTATGGAGTATACAGTGTGTGTGTGGTGCGTACGGCGTATACAGTGTGTGTGTGTTGCATGCGGCGTATACAGTGTGTGTGTGGTGTGTACGGAGTATACAGTGTGTGTGGTGTGTACGGTGTATACAGTGTGTGTGTGGTGTGTACGGCGTATACAGTGTGTGTGTGGTGCGTACGGCGTATACAGTGTGTGTGTGGTGTGTACGGCGTATACAGTGTGTGTGTGGTGTGTACGGCGTATACAGTGTGTGTGTGGTGCGTACGGCGTATACAGTGTGTGTGGTGCGTACGGAGTATACAGTGTGTGTGTGTGTGTGTGGTGCGTACGCCGTATACAGTGTGTGTGGTGCGTACGGAGTATACAGTGTGTGTGTGGTGCGTACGGCGTATACAGTGTGTGTAAGTAAATTAACCTTAAAGTGTAAATCAACTTTTGGGACGTTTTTTAATGTGATTTAGGGTCATTAATTCTGAGCAGATTTGTGGGGACCCCAATCCTTTGCTCCTTTGCTTAAAAGACCTCCTAGAAGAGCGCAGCTCAGTAGATAGGAGAGTACACTGAGCGGAGCAAATGCAGCAGAAAGTCACAGTCATGTCTCCTCACCTCTTCACTTCTAAGAGATCTTCTGAGTGATCAGGGTCTCAGATTCGCACTAATCTGCTCAAAATTATAGGACCTAAATCATGTAATATATATCCCAAAATGTAAGTTACTTTTTAAACGTTTAATAGTTCCACTGCTTGCATCTAATCAGTACATTGGTTCCTATATGGTCCACAGTCTGATGATGACTGGTAACAACTCCCAGTATCTCCTTACCATTGCTAAGGACATACTGGGAGTTGTAGTTAAGTCCTCCATTCTCTGGAATTCCTATTGTTAGCAATGCCCTTCCTCCACCAATTGCAAATACAAAGGATCCATCCATGGGGTGAGATCTTGGGAATAATTGAATCGTACCTACATTTAAAAAAAAAAATCTCCTATTCTTAATAATAACCGTATTTTTTGGACTATAAGATGCACTTTTTTCCTCCAAAATTTTGGAGGAAAGTGGGGGGTGCGTCTTATAGTCCGAATACTATATTATTGTATGGCAGCATGGTGGTGGGTGTGGGGGAGCCGCAGGGGTGGATTAAGAGTAGCAAGGGCCCCGGGCACTTTAGAAGGCGCGGGCCCCCCACCCCCCACACACACACATGCACATATACCTGTATGTATGACATGTCACATGATCCCCTGTGATAGATCATGTGATAGTTCACGTGAAATTAATTTGGCACAATATTAATTATAATAATTTTTTTTAGGCTGTGTGCCCACTACGCGTTTTTTAAGCTTTTCCGAAGCGGCAATTCCACTGCAGAAACGCTTAAAAACCGCTTGGTAGAAGGTCTGCCATGTTCCCCAATGATAGTCCGCATGTGCTGTGCACATGCTGCGGAAATTTCCGCTGCGGATTATCATTGCGGAAAAATCCGCAGCAATAACAATTATTTTGCGGAAGCGTGGCGCTTTCGCCGCCACTGACTTGCATTGGAACACATGGAATCCGCATCACTGCATCTGTACATGTAGATTCCATGCGTTTCAATGTGCGGATGGTACCCGGGTTTGGAGAAAAGGAGACTCTCCTCCGGACCAGGGTACCATAGAACCTGTAAAAAAAGAATAAAATAAAAAATAAATATTATACTTACCTTCTGATGGCCCCTGATGTCTTTATCCGATGCGTCCTGGCTTGCCGGCAGCTCGCGATGGTCTGAAAAGGACCTGCCATGATGTCATTTAGTCATGTGACGGGTCACGCGACCGCTGACGTCGGAAGGCCATCAGAAGGTAATTATATATTTATTTTTTACCATTCTTTTACGGTCACACTGGTTGCATGGATTTATATAGTGTGACCAAGTTGTCAAGTACTTTCCAAGTGATGCTAAAATCGCTTGGAAAGCGCTTGTCAACATGAAATGCATGTGAAGAACGCTTCACATCCGCATGTCCCTGGCAGGTAATTTTATGACTCAATATTGAGCACACGTAACCATCTATACACAGCAGGAGGCCGCACTGCGCCATCCATACACAGCGGGAGGCCGCACGTAGCCATCTATACACAGCAGGAGGCCGCACGTAGCCATCTATACACAGCGGGAGGCCGCACGTAGCCATCTATACACGGCAGGAGGCCGCACGTAGCTATCTATACACAGCACGGAGCCGCACGTAGCCATCTATACACAGCAGGAGGCCGCACGGTGCCATCTATACACAGCAGGAGGCCGCACGGTGCCATCTATACACAGCAGGAGGCCGCACGGTGCCATCTATACACAGCAGGAGGCCGCACGGTGCCATCTATACACAGCAGGAGGCCGCACGGTGCCATCTATACACAGCAGGAGGCCGCACGGTGGCATCTATACACAGCAGGGAGCCGCACGGTGCCATCTATACACAGCGGGAGGCCGCACGGTGCCATCTATACACAGCGGGAGGCTGCACGGAGCCATCTATACACAGCGTGAGGCAGCACGGAGCCATCTATACACAGCGTGAGGCAGCACGGAGCCATCTATACATGGCAGGAAGCCGCATGTAGCCATCTATACACAGCGGGAGGCCGCACGTAGCCATCTATACACAGCGGGAGGCCGCATGGTGCCATCTATACACAGCGTGAGGCCGCACGTAGCCATCTATACACAGCGTGAGGCAGCATGGAGCCATCTATACACAGCGGGAGGCCGCACGGCGCCATCTATACACAGCATGAGGCAGCACAGCGCCCCCCCCAGAGACAGCAGGAGGCCACACAGCGCCATCTATACTCAGCAGGAGGCCGCACGCAGTCACGCACACACACAAACATATACAGACATATACATACACGCATAAACACATTTGAAACACAAAAATACATATAAACCGACATCACACAATGATATCTGCCTGCACACACATACATACATACACATACACACAGACACACACAGACAGACACACACACACACACTCACCATCCCCCGGCTCGGCTCCAGTCCTCCTGGCTCCTGCTCCTCTCCGGTGGTAAGTAGCAGTGCAGGCCGGGCGCGCACTGCGTGACGTCACAGCTAGGAGACACCGCCGGGCCAGCAGAGGGAAGTTAACTGCTGCAGTGCTGGCCCGGCCGAAGAAGAAGCAGCGGTTCTGCACTGCTGCTGGGGGAGTGGTCCGGGGTCCCCCCACTGCCACTGTCTGCCGGTATGTGCCGCGGGGCTGCACATATAATGAGGGCAATCCGGCCATAGAGACCCGAGGCCCCGGGCGGTAGCCCGGATTGCCCTCATTATAATCCACCTATGGGGAGCCGCAGCGGGGGATCAGCAGGGCGCAGGATTTTACAAATCGCAGAAAACCCATTTGATGTTAATTGTTTGGGCTTTTCTCATGCGCCGAGCATCACTCACGAGAAAAACAAGCTTCAAAGAACAAATGAGAGGAGACAGTCCATGCATTATGTGTCACGGTGGCGTGTCATTACCAACCCCCTTGCTGCAGCGCTCCCTAAATTCCCCACAATGTAGAAAAACCTTGTCCACACGTCACGGCTCTGAGCTGACTAGTCCTGGAGGATCGGGAGGTTCCTTCCTTACATCTCTCCTCAATTATCTCGGCTTCTGTAAAATAGGCCGAGTCTAATGGGATGAAAAATGCGGCTGCAGAATAAAGGTTCTCTGGCATTTATCTACTCTGTGATCACCGTTCCTAATCCAATCATGGAGGCGTTCCTGGCTGTTACAAGGAATTAGTAGGATTACTAAAGTGTGACAGGCGAGGGTACAGCGCCTGTGCCGGTCATGGATTCTTAATAGAGGTGGCTGGGAATGGTCGCTCTCCACTGAAATGATCGGGAGGTGCACATACTTCCCACAAGAAAGCACTTGAATTGTCAAGGTCAATCTATTCTATAGCTGTAACTTTAGCCTTAAAGGAACTGATACAGTGGGTTACATCTGGTGCCTGGGGGGCAGTGTTTGGTATACTCTGTGTCCCTCTGAAGAAGCTAAAAAAGTGAAACGCGTGTTTAGGAGAGTGGCAGGCACATAATGGGTAAGGATCTCCTCATTACTGGTACTCAGGCGCAAAATATGTAGAATTTACACTACACTAGGGATGAGCGAACCCCGTGGATGTTCGGTTTCGACCAAACTTTAGTCCAAAGTTCGGTTCGGGTACCAGAACTTGAACCCAAACCCCATAGAAGTCAATGGAGACACAAACTTTGATGCTGTAAAATGGTTGTAGTAAGGTCTAGGAGGTCTCTCACTCTTAAAACGGACTTGTCAGTGTTCGGAGTTCAGCATTGGACACTAGGTGTCCGGTATGAACCCCAAACTTTACAGTTCGGGTTCGCTCATCTCTACACAACACTCGTTATACTGTTGTACTGATACATTACACGTCTAGTCCCTGTGATTGACTATATATTCATTGCTGAGGACGCTCTTGCAGATGGGTCTAATCTCTGATGTCACGCCATCTGGAGGCTGAATCTTGAACTAAGTGCTCTTGTAATACAGGTTTTAATATTACGCTAATAAAATATATACTGTATACTGTACAATAGCTTTCCGACCCCGTTACACAGTTTTTGAGCACTTGAGCTGAAGTTGTTAAAGCTCAATTGGTGTTTTGCATAGTCTGAGGGGGCTATAGGTGTAATTCTGCCGAGATTTTGACTTCGATGCGTGTTGCAGTTACATTGGCATAATACTCTGTTCCATGTACAATATTATGTAGAACAGAGTTTTGATTCTAAATGGACTGTAGATAAAACAGTATGTCCTGGAACAGTACCAATACACATGCTCTGTAACTTGCCATCCACTCTTTTGGAGTGGACGATTGCTCTTTATCAGCATTCTGTCAGCACTATAGGTCCTGGGACATCCCTTCTCTCATTACTCAGCATGTATTGCTTCCGCCATTGCTTAATGAAATGCCTGCAATTAACTGAAAGACTGAATCTCTGTTAAGCCTGCATATACAGTTTGACAGGCAGGAGCAGAGAGACGAAGGCCAAGCCCCACTTCCGGTAATCCATATAGGGGGGTTTCTGCTGCTAGAGACAAATTACACTTAGACAGAAGGGAGACCCTACCGGCCGACACTTTTAGGTTATCTAACCCCTGAAAAGTAACTCCAACTTAATTGAACTTTATAAAGGGATTTTGCACATTATCTATCGAATGAGATCAAGTACAGGGACCATTTAATTTGTATTAGGGCTCAACTCACCTGCAAACACCATGGGTTTCGCAGGCTTAAAGCCGGGCAGAGCCACTGGCTGCTTCAGTAAATGCAGAGTGTCTCCTATTTGTGCTTCCTGTGCGTCCTTCATCCCAGCGATTAGATAACCTACTTGCCCAGCATATCTTAGAAACAATGAGAGTAATATATATTCACAATTAGTGCAGATTCATCAAATTCTACATTGAATATCAGGTACAAATCTACCATAAAAGAAGGTAGCAACGGCTCTGAGACCCAGCACTGCATGAGTTCACTACAGCTATATACAGCTGGCACTAGAGGGCGCTCACTGGAGACAGACTTCTACTGCTGCGGTTGGGTCCAATACTAGCTGTACATAATCACATGTCAACAGCTCCCCCTGGTGGTGGCTGCATGCAGCAAAAATAGTATTTCATCTAGTTACATTCATTTAAGTCAGAAATGCTGTGACATTAGTCAGCACTAGTGTTGAGCATTCCGATACTGTAATATCGGGTATCGGCCGATATTCGCGGTATCGGAATTCCGATACTTAATTCCGATACTTTTACAATATCGGATACCGGAATCGGAAGTTCCCATAATGCCTGCGCTTTGCAGTGTCTGTGAAGGATGACAAGTTGGATGGCAGCGCTCAGCTGAGATCCAGCCTGTCATCAGAATGCCATCCCAGCGGGGGAGAATTCTCCTGATCGTTTAAAAGCCGGCGCGCGGTAAAAAGCCGCCGGCTTTTAAACAATCACACAGCCCCATACTGCTTCCCCGCAGCCTCCCACCCCGATCCTCCGCTCCCCTCGCCACCTCCAATCCCAATCGTAAATTAGGACCGGGCGGGGAGCGCAGCACCAAGGAGCGAAGGACCCGGGCGGGGAAGCCGGCAGTGAAAAGACTTCACCGCCGGCTTTCCCGTTCTGTGCTGCGCTTTCCCGCCGGTTATTTCAAATGAACAGCTGAGGTATCAGGTGATGCTGATCAGCTGTTCATTTGAAGTCGCCGCGTTGCCCTCAGAGGGTTCATGTGAGTTCATGCTTGACTGCATGAACTCACATGAACTTTCCCACGGCCGCACAGGTCAGCCTCACCTCCCAGACCCGTCATGATTAGTGTGTGTGCGGGGTGTGTGCGCGGGGTGTGTGCGCGGTGTCTGTGCGATGTGTGCGGGTGTGTGCGTGCAGGCAGACATAGGCCGATGTGACACTACTACTCCCATCGGCCTATGTCTGTCCCCCGTCCACTCCTGCCAGCAGGATCAGCTCGATGGGAGCAGTAGTTCCCATCAGACTGATCCTGCTATTTAAATTGCCCTACTGTGTCCCCAATAAATGTTAAATACATGTCATTGGTGGCCAGTGGTTACCTAAAAGAAATTAGTTCATACATTACCTGTCCCCGCCGATCGCCACCTAAAATAAAGTAAAAAATAAAAAACTACACCTATACTCACCTAGACACCTAATTCCCCGAAGCCATCGATCTCCTGTAATAAAATATAAAATAATAAACCACAACCTTATCCTTACCCCTCCGTAGTAGTCCACGAGTGTCCCACGAAGATCTCCAGTTCAGAGCAGCCACATAGAATGTGACCGCTCTGAACCGCTGCCGCCGCTAGAATGACAGCATAAGCGGGTTCACCGGAGTTCAGGCAGCGCTGCTCCGGTTAGCTGCTTTACGGCCCTGCTGTATAGTGAGAAATTCCCACGGTACAGCAGTGCCGTAAAGGAGGTCTCCGGAGCTGCGCTGCCTGAATGCACTCCGGTGACTCCGGAGCGGACGTGTTCCCGGCAGCGTGAGCTTACAGCAGCCATGCACAGCTGTCACCATCTCCAGATGTGACAGCTGTGCATGGGAGATCAGCGCAGGAACGTGGACAGGTAACTATTATTTTTAGCAAACTAAGAATTAAATAAAATTGTGTGTTTTATTTCAAATAAATTATTTTTTTCTGGGTGTAGTGTGTGTTTTTTCTTTTTAACACTTTGTAGGTTAGTAATGGGGGTGTCTTATAGACGCCCATCATTACTAACCTGGGCTTCATGGCAGCTGGCGCTGACATGAACCCCACCACTATTACCCCCTGCCACCGCACCAGGGCAGCGTGGAAGAGCGAGGCTAAGTGCCAGAGTTGGCGCATCCTATGGATGCGCCATTTCTAGGGCGGCTGACGGCTGGTGTTTCTAGCCTGGGAGGGGGCCAATATTCATGGCACCCTTCCTGGGCTATTAATATCAGCCCCCAGCTGTCTGCCTAGCCTTTGCTAGCTATTAAAATAGGGGGGACCCCACGTCATTTTTTTTGGGGGGGTCCCCCATTTTAATAGCTAGTAAAGGCTAGGTATTCAGCTGGGGGCTGATATTAGTAGCCTGGGAAGCTCCGTGGGTTTTACCCCCTTCCCAGGCTTCAAACATCTGCCCCAGCTGTCTGCTTAACCTCCGCTAGAGACTAAAATTATGGGGGATCCCACGCCATTTTTTTTTAAAATAAATCCATTATTTTAACACTAAATGACATTTGAGGAGTTAATAAAGATGCAGTCCCTAAATTATTATTTATTTTTTAATTAATTTTTCCCAAAACTTTTGACGTGGGCTTCGCCATATTTTTGTATGCCAGCCAGGTACAGCATCCAGCTTCTATGAACGCGCCATTTTCCGGGGCGGCTGCGGACTGCAATTTTCAGCGGGGGGCAGAAAGCTTGGGCCTCCCTGCGCTGCAGATTCCATCCCCCAGCTGCCTAGTTGTACCTGGCTGGACACAAAAATAGGGAGAAGCTCCACGTTTTTTTTTTTTTAATTATTTCATGAAATTCATGGAATAATTAAGAAAAAAAGGGCTTCCCTATATTGTTGTGTCCAACCAGGTACAAATAGGCAGCTGGTGGTTGGGGGCAGCCCGTTCCTGCCTGCTGTACCTGGCTGGACCCAAATATAGTGCAAAGCCCCACGTCAATTTTTTTTTAATTATTTCAGGAAATTCATGAAATAATTAAAAAAAAATTATGTGGGGCTTCGCCCTATATTTGTGTCCAGTCAAGTACAGCAGGCAGGAACGGGCTGCCCCCAACCACCAGCTGCCTATTTGTACCTAGCCGGACACAACAATATAGGGAAGCCCTTTTTTTCTTAATTATTCCATGAATTTCATGAATTTAAAAAAAAAAACGTGGGGCTTCGCCCTATTTTTGTGTCCAGCCAGGTACAACTAGGCAGCTGGGGGCTGGAATCTGCAGCGCAGGGAGGCCCAAGCTTTCTGGGCCCCACCCGCTGCAAATTGCAGTCCGCAGCTGCCCCGGAAAATGGCGCGTTCATAGAAGCGCCATCTTCTGGCGCTGTACCCAACTCATCCAGGGCCCTGGTGCGGTGGCTCACTGGGTAATAAAGGGGTTAAGGCCAGCTTGGCATTATCAGCTGGCCCTAAGCCCGAAATTCATGGGGTCACGCCAATATTAGACATGACCACCATGAATTTCTAGTAAAGTATTTAAAAAAAACACAAACACCCAGAAAAAAGTCCTTTAATTGAAATAAACACACAATTCTTTATTGTTCTAAATTAAACCATACTTACCATCACGCCCATTCCAGCTGAAGCCAACGATCTCCTGCAATAAAAGAAAAATAATAAAACAACCTCATCCTTACCTTTCCATGGTTCCCACGACGGCTCCAGCTCTGCTACATCGAGATGACAGGCTGGACCGCAGCAGAACGCTGCCATCCAGCCTGTCATCCCGCAGACACTGAGAAGCGCAGGCATGCTTGCGCTCCTCAGTGTCTCGCTGTGACGGCATCCAGATGAGCGGAGGTCATGTCCAATGAACTCAGCTCACCTCATGCACGTCACTGACAGCGTGGGAAAATTCTCCTGCACTCAGCGCTTCAGCGTGAGAATTTTCCCACGCTGTCAGTGACGTGCATGAGGTGCGCCGAGTTCATTGGACATGACCTCACCTCATGCACGTCACTGACAGCGTGGGAAAATTCTCACGCTGAAGCGCTGAGTGCAGGAGAATTCTCCCACGCTGTCAGTGACGTACATGAGGTGAGCCGAGTTCATTGTCGGCTCATCTGGATGCCGTCACAGCCAGACACTGAGGAGTGGAAGTATGCCTGCGCTTCTCAGTGTCTGCGGGATGACAGGCTGGATGGCAGCGTTCTGCTGCGGTCCAGCCTGTCATCTCGATGTAGCAGAGCTGGAGCCGTCGTGGGAGCCATGGAAAGGTAAGGATAAGGTTGGTTTATTATTTTTCTTTTATTGCAGGAGATCGTTGGCTTCAGCTGGAATGGGCGTGACGGTAAGTATGGTTTAATTTAGAACAATAAAGAATTGTGTGTTTATTTCAATTAAAGGACTTTTTTCTGGGTGTTTGTGTTTTTTTTAAATACTTTACTAGAAATTCATGGTGGTCATGTCTAATATTGGCGTGACCCCATGAATTTCGGGCTTAGGGCCAGCTGATAATGCCAAGCTGGCCTTAACCCCTTTATTACCCAGTGAGCCACCGCACCAGGGCCCTGGATGAGTTGGGTACAGCGCCAGAAGATGGCGCTTCTATGAACGCGCCATTTTCCGGGGCGGCTGCGGACTGCAATTTGCAGCGGGTGGGGCCCAGAAAGCTTGGGCCTCCCTGCGCTGCGGATTCCAGTCCCCAGCTGCCTAGTTGTACCTGGCTGGACACAAAAATAGGGCGAAGCTCCACGTTTTTTTTTTTAAATTCATGAAATTCATGGAATAATTAAGAAAAAAAGGGCTTCCCTATATTGTTGTGTCCGGCCAGGTACAAATAGGCAGCTGGTGGTTGGGGGCAGCCCGTTCCTGCCTGCTGTACCTGACTGGACACAAATATAGGGCGAAGCCCCACATCAATTTTTTTTAATTATTTCATGAATTTCCTGAAATGATTTAAAAAAAATTGACGTGGGGCTTCGCACTATATTTGGGTCCAGCCAGGTACAGCAGGCAGGAACGGGCTGCCCCCAACCACCAGCTGCCTATTTGTACCTGGTTGGACACAACAATATAGGGAAGCCCTTTTTTTCTTAATTATTCCATGAATTTCATGAAATAACTTAAAAAAAAAATGCGTGGGGCTTCGCCCTATTTTTGTGCCCAGCCAGATACAACTAGGCAGCTGGGGGCTGGAATCCGCAGCGCAGGGAGGCCCAAGCTTTCTGGGCCACCCCCGCTGCAAATTGCAGTCCGCAGCCGCCCCAGAAAATGGCGCGTTCATAGAAGCGCCATCTTCTGGCGCTGTACCCAACTCATCCAGGGCCCTGGTGCGGTGGCTCACTGGGTAATAAAGGGGTTAAGGCCAGCTTGGCATTATCAGCTGGCCCTAAGCCCGAAATTCATGGGGTCACGCCAATATTAGACATGACCACCATGAATTTCTAGTAAAGTATTTAAAAAAGCACAACACCCAGAAAAAAGTCCTTTAATTGAAATAAACACACAATTCTTTATTGTTCTAAATTAAACCATACTTACCATCACGCCCATTCCAGCTGAAGCCAACGATCTCCTGCAATAAAAGTAAAATAATAAAGCAACATCATCCTTACCTTTCCATGGCTCCCACGACAGCTTCAGCTCTGCTACATCGAGATGACAGGCTGGACCGCAGCAGAACGCTGCCATCCATCCTGTCATCCCGCAGACACTGAGAAGCGCAGGCATACTTCCACTCCTCAGTGTCTGGCTGTGACGGCATCCAGATGAGCCGAGGTCATGTCCAATGAACTCAGCTCACCTCATGTACGTCACTGACAGCGTGGGAAAATTCTCCTGCACTCAGCACTTCAGCGTGAGAATTTTCCCACGCTGTCAGTGACGTGCATGAGGTGAGCTGAGTTCATTGGACATGACCTCACCTCATGTATGTCACTGACACCGTGGGAGAATTCTCACGCTGAAGCGCTGAGTGCAGGAGAATTTTCCCACGCTGTCAGTGACGTGCATGAGGTGAGCTGAGTTCATTGGACATGAACTCGGCACATCTGGATGACGTCACAGAGAGACACTGAGGAGCGCAAGCATGCCTGCGCTTCTCAGTGTCTGCGGGATGACAGGCTGGATGGCGGCGTTCTGCTGCGGTCCAGCCTGTCATCTCGATGTAGCAGAGCTGAAGCTGTCGTGGGAACCATGGAAAGGTAAGGATGAGGTTGCTTTATTATTTTACTTTTATTGCAGGAGATCGTTGGCTTCAGCTGGAATGGGCGTGATGGTAAGTATGGTTTAATTTAGAACAATAAAGAATTGTGTCTTTATTTCAATTAAAGGACTTTATTCTGGGTGTTTGTGTTTTCTTTTAACTTTGACTATGGGGTTAGTAATGGGGGTGTCTTATAGACGCCTCTCCATTACTAACCTGGGCTTGATGTCAGCTGGCATTATAAGCTGACATCAACCCCAACCCTATTACCCCCTGCCACCGCACCAGGGCAGCGTGGAAGAGCGAGGCTAAGTGCCAGAATTGGCGCATCCTATGGATGCGCCATTTCTGGGGCGGCTGACGGCTGGTGTTTCTAGCCTGGGAGGGGGCCAATATTCATGGCTCCCTTCCTGGGCTATTAATATCAGCCCCCAGCTGTCTGCCTAGCCTTTGCTAGCTATTAAATTAGGGGGGACCCCACGTCATTTTTTTGGGGGGGTTCCCCCATTTTAATAGCTAGTAAAGGCTAGGTATTCAGCTGGGGGCTGATATTAGTAGCCTGGGAAGCTCCGTGGGTATTACCCACTTCCCAGGCTTCAAACATTTGCCCCAGCTGTCTGCTTAACCTCCGCTAGAGCCTAAAATTAAGGGGAACCCCACGCCAATTTTTTTTTAAATAAATCCTTTATTTTAACACTAAATGACAAGTACAGTAAGCAACACTGTCACTGTACTTCATATATATGTGACTGACATGTTTCTATCTATCTAATCTATGTGTGATTCTCTATTCTTTCTATTCTAAATTGTCGGGTACAGATGCTGAATTGCCGGCCGGCTTTTTTAAAGAGACGGTGCATGAAAACACTATTATTTTTTTAAATAAATCCTTTACACTAAATGACAAGTACAGTAAGCAACACTGTCACTGTACTTCTTATATATGTGGCTGACATGTTTCTATCTATCTAATCTATGTGTGAAGCTCTATTCTGTCTGTTATAAATTGTCGGGTACCGCTGCTGAATTGCCGGCCGGCTTTTTTAAAGAGACGGTGCACGAAAACACTAATATTTTTTTTAATAAATCCTTTACACTAAATGACAAGTACAGTAAGCAACACTGTCACTGTACTTCATATATATGTGACTGACATGTTTCTATCTATCTAATCTATGTGTGAAGCTCTATTCTTTCTGTTGTAAATTGTCGGGTACCGGTGAATGCCGCTGATGAATTGCCGGCTTTTCATGTCATTCTACATTATTCTTAGTTGTTTTACTTCATGTAGAATTAACCTACAAGGAAAGAAAGGGTTTATTTTCATTCCGATATTTGTGTCCCATTGACTTGCATTGGTTTCCGGTATCGGAATCGGCGATATCCGATACTTTTTGGGTATCGGCCCGATCCAATCCGATACGATATTTCCTGATATCGGAAGGTATCGCTCAACACTACTCTTCACTGAAAAACAAGTCACACACTTACTTTCGTTCGCACTTACGCTCCGGACACACGCAGCTCGTTCACACTCGCAAACTAAGAGATTTAAAGTGTTTTTTTTTTTTTTTTTTTTCCTTTTCCAGCAATGTACCCTTCACCTCAATGCACTTCCAAAGGACTTTATGCCCAACCAGCTGCCCCTTATAAACCCTTAATTATGACCCCGTCCCCTTAATTAACCCCTTGTGAGTAAATCTACACCTCAGGATTTTAGTGCAATGTAGTTAACCCTTAAATACACAGGTAGTAAACTAAGAAACTAAAACTGTAGTGAGAAAATAGATTTTAAAAAGCCCAATAAATCTAAACAGGTAGAAAAGCACTCAGCAGATCACAATGCAGCACTCACCGCAATTCACACAGGTATTTTCTGCAGGATTCCCAATACCTCTTCACGCAATTTACACAGGTATTTTCTGCAGGATTCCCAATACCTCTTCACGCAATTCACACAGGTATTTTCTGCAGGATTCCCAATACCTCTTCACCTTCACCTCAATGCACTTCCAGTTTTAGGCTTTATCAGGTAAGTTTTGGCAAACTCCAGCCTGGCTTTTTTATGTCTCGGGGTAAGAAGTGGGGTCTTCCTGGGTATCCTACCATACAGTCCCTTTTCATTCAGACGCCGACGGATAGTACGGGTTGACACTGTTGTAGCCTCGGACTGCAGGGCAGCTTGAACTTGTTTGGATGTTAGTCGAGGTTCTTTATCCACCATCCGCACAATCTTGCGTTGAAATCTCTCGTCAATTTTTCTTTTCCGTCCACATGTAGGGAGGTTAGCCACAGTGCCATGGGCTTTAAACTTCTTGATGACACTGCGTACGGAAGACACAGGAACATTCAGGTCTTTGGAGACGGACTTGTAGCCTTCAGATTGCTCATGCTTCCTCACAATTTGGTTTCACAAGTCCGCAAACAGTTCTTTGGTCTTCTTTCTTTTCTCCATGCTCAATGTGGTACACACAAGGACACAGGACAGAAGTTGAGTCAACTTTAATCCATGTTAACTGGCTGCAAGTGTGATTTAGTTATTGCCAACACCTGTTAGGTGCCACAGGTGCTCTTTCAGCTGCTCATAAAACCCGGCCCTGTAATCCGGACCCATTAAATTCCTCTCAGCACTATGTGTGCTGGAGCCTGCTTCTCCGGATCCTACATCACCGAAGCATGGCACTTCGAGGACACATACCTCCCGTCCACGATCTGTCCGGCAGCAACCTTACATACACCCCCCCTCTGTCCAAAGCCGTAGGGCTTGGCACCTTCTGTCACCATACAATAAACCCTTGACAAGGCAGCGGCATTCCCATGTTGTTTCCCAGGCCTATGCTCTACCCGGAAACTAAAATCTTGTAGAGCCAGGAACCACCTAGTCACTCTGGCATTGTTTCCCTTCTTTTCTCGCATCCACCTCAATGGGGCATGGTCTGACACTAACCTGAACCTTCTACCTAATAGGTAATACCTCAGAGTGTTTAACGCCCACTTAATGGCCAAACATTCTTTTTCTACAATGGAGTAGTCCTTCTCACAAGCGGAGAGCTTCAGACTGAGGTATTTTACAGGGTGTTCTTCTCCGTTAATCTCCTGGGACAAGACTGCTCCCAGCCCGACATCCGATGCATCCATCTGGACCACAAACTCCTTGGAGAAGCTGGGTGCCACCAAGACTGGTTGTTTACAGAGGACCAGTTTCAATTCCTGGCAGGTCGCTTCTGCTTCCGGGGACCACTTGGCCATAGCTGACTTCATCCCTTTCAGAAGATCCATCAGTGGGGCTGCTATCAGGGCAAAGTTAGGGACAAATCTTCGATAGTAGCCCACAATGCCTAGAAACGCCATGACCTGCTTCTTCGAGAGGGGCTGTGGCCAGTTCAAGATCGCCTCGACCTTATTTATTTGTGGTTTTATTTCCCCTCTACCAACCACGTACCCTAGGTACTTGGCTTCCTCCATCCCCATGGCACATTTCTTCGGGTTGATAGTAAAGCCCACCTTCCTTAGGGCATCAAGTATGGCTTGAACTTTGTCCAGATGACTTTCCCAGTCCTGGCTAAATATGACGATGGCATCTAGGTAGGCCGCTGCATACTGTTTGTGGGGTGCTAAGATCCGGTCCATGGCTCTCTGGAAGGTGGCCGGAGCTCCCTTCAACCCAAACGGCATCCTGACGTATTGGCGTTGAGAAGGCTGTCTTCTCCTTAGCCTCTTTGGACAGGGGAATTTGCCGATATCCTTTGGTGAGGTCCAGAGTGGTGATGTACCGAGCGGATCCTAGCCTTTCGATAAGCTCATCTACCCTAGGCATTGGGTAGGCGTCGAACTTTGAGACCTCGTTCAGCTTCCTATAGTCGTTGCAAAACCGCCATTCCCCATCTGGTTTCGGCACTAAGACTATAGGACTGGACCATCCACTTTTGGACTCTTCAATGACTCCCAGGTTTAGCATCCGCCTTACTTCTTTAGAGATCACCTCTCTGCGGGCTTCGGGGATCCGGTATGGTTTTAGATTGACGCGAACATGAGGCTCTGTGAGAACCTCATGCTCTATGACCTGAGTGAGTCCTGGCAACTCCGAAAACATGTCTTTATTTCGCTGTAACAACTCTTTGCACTGTTGCTTTTGGGCATGTGACAGTGACTCTGCCACCTTGACCTCTTTCACATCGGCCTCAGCCATTAAACAGGGAGCTTCCGCAGGCTCTCTATCTTGCCATGGCTTAATCAAGTTAACATGGTAAATTTGGTAGGGCTTCCTCTTCCCTGGTTGGTGGATCTTAAAGTTGACTTCCCCCACTTTCTCTACCACCTCATAGGGGCCCTGCCACTTGGCCATGAACTTGTCTCCACTGTGGGACTAGCACAAGCACTTGATCTCCTGGGTTGAACGATCTCACCCTGGCCGACCTATTATACACCCTGGACTGTGCCTTTTGTGCCTTAAGGAGGTGCTCCCTCACAATGGGCATCACATGGGCAATCCTCTCTTGCATCTGGGCAACGTGCTCCACCACTCTCCTATAGGGAGTGGTCTCAGCTTCCCAGGACTCTTTCTCCACCTCCAGGAGTCCTGAGGGTGTCGTCCATAGAGTGGTTCAAACGGGGAGAAACCTGTGGAAGCTTTGCGAACTTCCCTCATGGCGAACAACATATAGTCCCAGTCTCGGCCATCCTTTTCCACTGCTTTCCTCAACATTGCTTTCAAGGTTTTGTTAAACCTCTCTACCAGTCCGTCCGTCTGGGGAGAGTACACGGAGGTTCTCAGTTGTGCAATCTGCAGTGTCTTGCACAATTCCCTCATGACCTTCGACATAAATGGAGTTCCTTGGTCTGTTAGGATCTCGTTAGGCAACCCAGTTCTTGAAAACATGTAGACTAACTCCCGGGCTATACACCTGGTGGAGGAGTTTCGTAGTGGTACGGCCTCCAGATACCATGTAGCATAATCTAATACCACCAGGATATACTGATGCACTTGGGCGGACTTGACCAGAGGCCCCACTAGATCCATTGCTATGCGTTCGAATGGAACCTCGATGACTGGTAGTGGCACTAGGGGACTGCGGAAGTGGGCCACTGGGGAGGTTATCTGGCATGTGGGGCAGGAACGACAATAACTCTATATTTCTCTATAGCAACCTGGCCAGTAGAATCTTTGGAGGATCCGTTCTTGAATCTTGTCTGCACCCAGGTGACCACCCAACACATGAGAATGAGCCATGTCTAACACCCTGCGTCTATAGGGCCCTGGCACCAGCAACTGTTCTATTACCTCACCCCTTGGCTTGGTTATTCTGTACAGCAAATCCCCATTCACAGCAAAATGAGGGAACCGAGTGTCAGCCCCCGGTTCCTGAGGCACCCCATTTAACACAGTAACATTTTCAAAGGCCCCTTTCAGAGTTAAATCCCTGAGTTGGGCAGTTCCAAAGTTTCCCTCGGACACCTAAAGCTCAGGGATATTGGACTCAGGGGATGCTACTTCAGCCTCATTGCCCACCAGCACACACATGGGAAACTCATCTACTATGTTCTGCGGGTAAGTTTCCTTAGGGGCGATCTGGCTGTCGTCCAAGCAACCAGGTGTCCCCGCTTTCCCCCACATTTCCCAGAATAATGCAAAGTAACGTCCAATTATTATGGGATGCAATAGGTCCTTAACGACCGCCACTTCATGAGATGTGGTGCCACAGTCTGTGTTTACATCCACCTGGGCCACAGGATAGTTCTTAGCGTCCCCATTGATACACCGGACACCCACCACCTTCCCAGAAACCAGCCGATGAGGGAGTGTGGCCCTTATCAGGGTCACCAAACTTCCTGAGACCAATAGTCCAGAGACTTGTGCCCCGTTAACTGACACTGAGCATCCCTGAGGGCCCTCGCCATGTTGACGAACCGCGCTGCAGGCGGGGTAGGCAAAATAAGAGCAACGCCGGCCCATGTTACAGTCCATTGGTTCAGAGGTTATGGGACACCGGGAGGCAATATGGCCAGGGGTATGACATCTCCAACACACTATATTATGGGGTGGGACCTTGGGCAGCAACTCAGACCCCTCCTGAACTCTAGGATGCCCCCCAGGTGTGGCGCTAGCTCCCTTCTTTTGGGTGTCCGCCTCCTTTTGGGAACCCCAGTATTGAGAGGCTACGACCCCTTGTTTTCCCAACGGACTCTCAACCGCCTGGTATCTTTCCACCAACCCCACCAAGTCATCAGCATTATAGGGATCTCCCTGGGCAACCCAGGATTTTACCGACTTCGGGAGAGAGTGTATAAACCTGTCTATAACGACCTCTATCTCATATCATAGGACTATCTATCATCTATCTATTATCTATATGACGCGCCCCCTGCGGTCAATAAGAACGGCCGCTGCTGAGCAGACCTCTGAGGCTGATGTTGTGAGGGCAGCAGAGTGTAGTATAACTCCCCACGGGAGGAGTATAGCCTCAGGCTAGTGAGTGTGGATGATAGGAGTGATGGTACACGAGCGCAGCAGGAACGACTCAGAGGCTTTGCAGTGCAGTTCAGGGTCTTTACTGATGGTGATAAGGCAGACCCTCCCGGGAGTACTGGCTAGCATAAGAGGCATGGTCAGTCTGTGAGCAAACTGGAGTTCCCCTGGCCAGGTGGAGTTGTAGGCCTCCCCGACTATCTGCACTCTTCCTGGCTACCTTGCTGTAAGCGAGTGGAAGTAGCCCACGTCCCTGAGTGTTCCGTGTGGTGCTCACCTGTATGGCTGGTGACTTGGGGCCTTCTGATAGCCCCCGCTCCTCGATTGCAGTGCTGGTCCCTTGCTCGTGACTGAGCCTCCGGGCTTCTATGGCCAGAGGACTTGAAATCCCCTGCTGGCGGGTTTCTGCTGCTGGGTATATATAAGTCCCCGCAACCTCGGACTCCTGTGTCCGGTTCTCAGAGTCTTCTGCCAGGACGAACTCCGCTTAGCTCAAGTCCCTGGTCTTCAGCTCCTGCTCCTACAGAGCTCCTCGCTGTTACTTTCCCTGTGTCTGGAACTAACTCCAGGCTCTGACTTCACTAACCCCGCCCCAGATCCAGTTTATATAGGGCAGGTTCCTCCCCTATCTGGTCTGGGACAGGAGGTGTTGCATGTTTAAGGGCTCCGAACCAGGAAACCTCCCACTTGCTCTCAGACATAATATTTCTATTACAGTGGTAACCAGACCCCTGGGGTGCCACATATCCATCTATCTATCTCATATCTATCTATCTATCAATCTCATATCTATCTATCTTCTCCACTTTTTATCTGGTCTCAGGTATGACTTTCATATTACCCACGACTGTTACTTGCCACAGGTGAGTTTTAACGAGCATCACATGCTTGAAGCAAAGTTGTTTTTCCACAATTTTGGAAAAGTGCCAACAATTTTGTCCGGCCCATTTTTGGAGTTTTGTGTGAAATTATGTCCAATTTGCCTTTTTTCCCCATTTTTTTGTGCTGTTTCAATACACACAAAGGAAATAAATATTATAACAAATGTATAACAAAACATGTGTAATTGTAATAATTTTTTGGGAGAAATACTTCACTTTCTGGAACAATCTCAAGGTTGCTAAACACTTCCGGCCATGACTGTGTGTATATATGGGCCCTCAATAAACCATCCCTCTCAACGAAAAGGCCACAGCAAGGGTCAGGAATCGGTGTCCTTCCCTCTCCGAATCTTAGGGAGAGACGGTTGTGCTTCCAGCATCCACCTAGGCTGCCACCCCAGTGGAACTAATAGCAGGGTAGCCAACTGTCCAGAAATTCTTGGACAGTCCATAAAAATAGGGCACTTTTTTCCCTGTCCGTAAAAAAAAATGTGATGCGTCCATAATCTTTCTGAAGCTGGAGAGACTTGTTCAGATGGAGGGAGATGTAGGGGCATCATATTGTGTATAGGGAGATGTAGGGGCATCATATTGTGTATAGGTATCATATTGTGTATCTGCATGTGTGGGGACATCATACGGTGTATATGGAGCTGTGAGCACATCATACTGTATTTAGGGAACAATGAGGGAATCATACTGTATACAAGGAGCTGTGGAAACATAATGCTGTGTAAAGGGTCTGTGGGGTCATCATCTAATATACAGTACAGACCAAAAGTTTGGACACACCTTCTCATTTAAAGATTTTTCTGTATTTTCATGACTATGAAAATTGTACATTCACACTGAAGGCATCAAAACTATGAATTAACACATGTGAAATTATATACTTAACAAAAAAAGTGTGAAACAACTGAAAATATGTCTTATATTCTAGGTTCTTCAAAGTAGCCACCTTTTGCTTTGATGACTGCTTTGCACACTCTTGGCATTCTCTTGATGAGCTTCAAGAGGTAGTCACCGGAAATGGTTTTCACTTCACAGGTGTGCCCTGTCAGGTTTAATAAGTGGGAGTTCTTGCCTTATAAATGGGGTTCGGATCATCAGCTGTGTTGTGCAGAAGTCTGGTGGATACACAGCTGATAGTCCTACTAAATAGACTGTTAGAATTTGTATTATGGCAAGAAAAAAGCAGCTAAGTAAAGAAAAATGAGTGGCCATCATTACTTTAAGAAATGAAGGTCAGTCAATGCAAAAAATTGGTAAAACTTTGAAAGTGTCCCCAAGTGCAGATGCAAAAACCATCAAGCGCTGCAAGAAACTGGCTCACATGAGGACTGCCCCAGGAAAGGAAGACCAAGAGTCACCTCTGCTTCTGAGGATAAGTTTATCCGAGTCACCAGCCTCAGAAATCGCAGGTTAACAGCAGCTCAGATTAGAGACCAGGTCAATGCCACACAGAGTTCTAGCAGCAGACACATCTCTTCAACAACTGTTAAGAGGAGACTTTGTGCAGCAGGCCTTCATGGTAAAATAGCTGCTAGGAAACCACTGCTAAGGACAGGCAACAAGCAGAAGAGACTTATTTGGGCTAAAGAACACAAGGAATGGACATTAGACCAGTGGAAATCTGTGCTTTGGTCTGATGAGTCTAAATTTGAGATCTTTGGTTCCAACCACCGTGTCTTTGTGCGATGCAGAAAAGGTGAACGGATGGACTCTACATGTCTGGTTCCCACCGAGAAGCATGGAGGAGGAGGTGTGATGGTGTGGGGGTGCTTTGCTGGTGACACTGTTGGGGATTTATTCAAAATTGAAGGCATACTGAACCAGCATGGCTACAACAGCATCTTGCAGCGGCATGCTATTCCATCCGGTTTGCGTTTAGTTGGACCATCATTTATTTTTCAACAGGACAATGACCCCAAACACACCTCCAGGCTGTGTAAGGGCTATTTGACCAAGAAGGAGAATGATGGGGTGCTACGCCAGATGACCTGGCCTCCACAGTCACCAGACCTGAACCCAATCGAGATGATTTTGGGTGAGCTGGACCGCAGAGTGAAGGCAAAAGGGCCAACAAGTGCTAAGCATCTCTGGGAACTCCTTCAAGATTGTTGGAAGACTATTTCCATTGACTACCTCTTGAAGCTCATCAAGAGAATGCCAAGAGTGTGCAAAGCAGTCATCAAAGCAAAAGGTGGCTACTTTGAAGAACCTAGAATATAAGACATATTTTCAGTTGTTTCACACTTTTTTGTTAAGTATATAATTCCACATGTGTTAATTCATAGTTTTGATGCCTTCAGTGTGAATGTACAATTTTCATAGTCATGAAAATACAGAAAAATCTTGAAATGAGAAGGTGTGTCCAAACTTTTGGTCTGTACTGTATATAATCGTCTAATCCCGTCTGTCTGTCTGTCCTTCTGTCCAGGAAATCCTGCGTCGCTGATTGGTCCAGCCGCGGCCAATCAGCGACGCGGGATTTCAGAAAAAGATGGCGGCCGTTAGCAGCTCATCTGCCGCACGGAGGTCAGCGGCGATGCAGCCGGGAGATGACCGGCGCTAGCCGCTCATCTCCCGGCTGCTCGCAGCAGAAGTACCGCGACCGGCGGCGCTGCTGACCTCCATGCGGCTACCGTCGGGAGATCAATGGCTAGGGCCGCTGATCTCCCGACGGCAAGTGTGAAGCGAGGACCGGGGAGCGGCGCCGCCAGTCGGGATACTTCGGCTGTGAGCAGCCGGCCATCTCCCGGTTCCTCGCAGCGGAAGTACCCGCACAGGTAGCGTCGCTGCCCGGTCCTCAGTAATACGATTCGCTGATTGGTCGGAATCAGCGATATTGGCGCCGCGACCAATCAGCGATTTTGGCGCCACATTTAAACACCACTCTGTTGATTGCGCCTGGTCGGCCGCATACAGATTCTAGAATACCCGATGCGTTAGAATCGGGACACCATCTAGTACTGTATATAAAGAGCTGTGGGAGCCATCACACTATATATAGAGACCTGTGAAAAGCTAATGTGTTGATCCAGAGGAAGTCAAAAAACCCCATGAGGCAGATGCTGCTTGCCCAAAATTAGGGGAAAAATTCCTTCCCGACTCCACATATGGCAATCAGACTAGTTCCCTGGATCAACGTCCCATAACAAAATCTAGTATGAATAACCTGTAATGTTATTCAAGAAAGTCACACAGGACCTCCTTGAACTTTTTTTTAGAGAATTAAGTATTACAAGGTCATGTGGTAGAGAGTTCCATACCTCACACAATAAAACATTGCCATCTAACTTCCTTTAGACAAAGCGAATTAGGAGCTTGATGCTAGAGTAGTTGAATTAAAACTGAAAAAAATTATTAACACAGCAAAAAAGAGGAACAGTATTTATTCACCTGCCCAGGTCTCAAAACTAATGCACTAATCAGGATGAAGCAAACCATATAATAAAGGCAGGGGCAGCACAGGTGCAAAATACTGATGAGACAACCAACTCATAACCTACCAATTCTTGGAGGGGGTCATTGCTTAGTATTAAAACTGCACACAAAAAATGGCTTGTATAGGTCACTGGTCACACACAGATTGTTAGGGGAATGGTTGCAAACAACTTTATTAAATAATGGAAAGCAAACGAACCCGGGGTCCGCGATGCAGCCTGGAGGACTGCGGACGAACACCTTCCGGGTAAGAAGGTAAAACAACCAACTGAAATAACAATCCCCCCCGTGTTACTGCACACCGGAACGGGAATAGGGATTCGCACTATCTCCGTTAACTGCACGAGAGATGTGCGACACATAATGTAGCTGTAGCCCTGTTAACTGCACAGAGGCTACGCAGCAGGCGCTCGGATGCGTGTGTGATTCACGCTGGCTTATACGTGCTCCCAGCCAGCGTGCTACCGAACTGCGGAGTATCTCTCCACGTGGCTAACAGGCGGTGCCGGGAATACGGAGTCCGCAGTCTGCTCGGGGTGTATAGCGACCCCCTTGTTGGAGCCAGACTGTCAGACGAAGCTACCTGCCTCCCTCCATCTAAGGCTGTCTATCCCCTGCTAAACCTGCCTGTCAGAAGCTATAACAGCAAAAGTACACGTGGAGCCGAAACGACCAAGCGTCCACACAATAACACCAACTCAGCTCAATGATCAGAGCGCGCCACCATGTTTGTGGGCGTGCTATTTAAATATTAAGCCCTGCCCACCGTCACATTATTGGTGACGTCACCCGCGACCAATCAGGCGGTGCCAGGTCACCGGATCAGCTGACTCCCAAACCACTAATCACGGTCCGCCATGTCACGGGCATGCTCAGTGCAGTGTATCCTGGACTTAGGCTGTAACAGTCATGTTTCCCTCCGCAACCTATCCTTCATGTTGCTAGGAACAAAGACCCAAGAGACAGCTTGTACATCTCGTGCACCAGCTAGGCATTGGGACTGACGATGATGCTGAGCAGCATCAGCCCTGGCTGGACCAGAATGGGAGACCACAGAATCCACTGATGATTCTGAACCCATTTCGGATCCAGAAAACACCTGACGCCTAACACAGATAGTGCTCAATATAGGGCTTACAGCCTATTAGTGACCCTCATACTGTTAGATTAGGCAGGCTGCAAAGCACTATCTAAGTGCACCCCATGAGGACAGACCCCCTAGTTTACAAATCCAGCATTGATGGGCTTGTCTGAACCCTGAATAAAAATAACATGCAAAATCTATATATGAGGTTCTGGTAAATATTTTGGCGCTGGTCACACACAGTGTCTGGTTTACAGCCTATTAGTGACGCCCATACTATTAGATTAGGCAGGCTATGCTCCCCTCATACACCTTACCACGGTGTGTAGTGTGACATGGAGCTAAACCCCCTGTCTTCTTAAGAGTAAGGCTGCGAAAACCCTTCTCTTTATTGATAGTAGAGAAACCTCCATACAGTAGATGCGGAAAACATACGATGAACCCCAGTATTGTACCACATAGATAGGGCTCTTACCGGCTAAGCTTGGAGCAGGCTGTGTGCACAGAGCCCAAGATACAAAACTGTAGGGATGTGGACTGTCTTACCCTGTTCCTGCCCCTGAAGACAACAAACACCTCATGTGAATACTGTCTTGCGGTTTTATATCTAAAAGTGATATGTGTCTTATGTAATGTATAATGGTGATGTAACAGCATGTGAAGTGTTAATGCATAATGTGAGTATAGCATAAGATAAGCTTAGGATACCATAAGACATAAGTATAACATAAACCCTAAAATACAAATTTTATTAAATCTCTTTAAAATCGGGACATGCGGCATAAAGATGATCCGCATCAGTATTGCACTTTATCAAGATAAGTTCCTTTTATTGTTTAGTCTTGTGATCATTTATGTCATTGATACCTCTATGGGTGATTAATTCCAGGGCTGGCTAGGGTTATCCAGGGATAGCCGCCGTGGAGCGGGGCACCACAGTGTCAACATTAACTAGGGTGTCACCCTCCACTATAAGGCAGGTAATCAGCATCTAGGGTGTTGAACAGGGCTGATTGTAGCCTTTGTTTGGATGCCCGAATGTATCCTTTGGCTTGGAGGTCCAAAGATATTAGGAACGTTCTTGGGTGTTTTTATAAATTTGCACATTGTCACTTTATTCACTGTTGTCACTTTAATCATTTAGTACACACTGAGGATTGATTGTTTGATGTGATATCTGTACCAGTTTCTGGTAGACTGTCAGATCTTTGGTCTATGTAAGTACGAATAAGGGACTTTTAGGGTCTAGGGGCAGCTGCCGTTCAGCAAGGGTGCCATTGTCATCTATATGTAGGATGCCCATCTCCGTTGACATGCAGGTTCAGGCTAGGGTATCTATAGGGTGAGTTTTATTGAAGTACAGTGGGTACGGAAAGCATTCAGACCCCTTTAAATTTTTCACTCTTTGTTTCATTGCAGCCATTTGGTAAATTCTAAAAAGTTCATTTTTTTCTCATTAAAGTCCACTCTGCACCCCATGTTGACTGAAAAAAACAGAAATGTAGAAATTTTTGCAAATTTATTAAAAAAGGAAAACTGAAATATCACATGGTCATAAGTATTCAGACCCTTTGCTCATATTTAAGTCACATGCTGTCCATTTCCTTGTGATCATCCTTGAGATGGTTCTACTCTTTCATTGGAGTCCAGCTGTGTTTAATTAAACTGATAGGACTTGATTTGGAAAGGCACACACCTGTCTATATAAGACCTCACAGCTCACAGTGCATGTCAGACCAAATGACCAGTATTGAGTAGAAGCCCCCTTTTGAGCTAGTGCATCCATGAGTCTTCTTGGGAATGATGCAACAAGTTTTTCACACCTGGATTTGGGGTTCCTCTGCCATTCTTCCTTGCAGATCCTCTCCAGTTCTGTCAGGTTGGATGGTGAACGTTGGTGGACAGCCATTTTCAGGTCTCTCCAGAGATGTTCAATTGGGTTTAGGTCAGGGCTCTGGCTGGGCCAGTCTAGAATGGTCACAGAGTTGTTCTGAAGCCACTCCTTTGTTATTTTAACTGTGTGCATAGGGTCATTGTCTTGTTGGAAGGTGGACCTTCGGCCAAGTCTGAGGTCCAGAGCACTCTGGAAGAGGTTTTCATCCAGGATATCTGTGTACTTGGCCGCATTCATGTTTCTTTCAATTCCAACCAGTCGTCCTGTCCCTGCAGCTGAAAAACACCCCCATGATGCTGCCACCACCATGTTTCACTGTTGGGATTGTATTGGGCAGGTGATGAGCAGTGCCTGGTTTTCTCCACACATACCCCTTAGAATTATCACCAAAAAGTTCTATCTTAGTCTCATCAGACCAAAGAATCTTATTTCTCATAGACTGGGAGTCCTTCATGTGTTTTTAAGCAAACTCTGTGCAGGCTTTCATATGTCTTGCACTGAGGAGAGGCTTCCGTTGGGCCACTCTGCCATAAAGGCTCGACTTGTGGAGGGCTGCAGTGATAGTTGACTTTATGCAACTTTCTCCCATCTCCCTACTGCATCTTTGGAGCTCAGCCACAGTGATCTTGGGGTTCATCTTTACCTCTCTCACCAAGGCTCTTCTCCCACGATTGCTCAGTTGAGCTGGACGGCCAGGTCTAGGAAGACTTCTGGTGGTCCCAAACTTTTTCCACTTAAGGATTATGGAGGCCACTGTGTTCTTAGGACCCTTGACTAATGCAGAAATTCTTTTGTAAACTTGGCCAGATCTGTGCCTTGCCACAATTCTGTCTCTAAGCTCCTTTGGCAGTGTCAGGATGCCAGGTTTAATTTTACTTTGCCAGTAGTTTTTCCCTTAGCCAAGATGGCTTCCATTGCCTCACTGGGGTCATGTGTTTCCTGCCTGTGGACCTACTTAAACTGCATGTGTTGCAATCATGCCTTGCCTGAGTATTGTGTGCTTTTAGCTTTCTACTCACCTGTGCTAGCCCTCTGAATAGAGTCTTGCTGACTTTGTGTTTACTCCTAGTCATCCGCTGAAAGGATTGCTGCCTGAATCCTCTGCTAAGGGGACTTCTGCTGAAAGGAACCGCTGGCTGTTGTTCACTCACGCTGGGATCTCTGAACTTTTGTCTTCCTGAAGAAAACTTCTCCTGGATCTCTACACCTCTGGTATAGTCACCATCTTGCTCTGTGTTTAAATACCCGGCTCCAGCTCTGCTTAAGACATCGCTGTTTCCTCCGCTGCACCTCCTGCATTCTTCAATATCCAGATCCATATTCCAGTTTGTCTTCTCTTCTGCACTACGTGAGTCCACAATCAACTGAGGAATGCCTACGTCTGCTTACTATCCTTATTTCTGTTTGCATATTACTGTACCTAAGTAAACTTGGACTATCGTTAACGTTTACATACCCTAATAGTAATGAAGGCCGTGCCTTACAGATTAGGTTCTAAGAAGTGTTGTTTGGAATGAACTTACCTTCATAAACTGTTTGCTGTGATCTTTTGCACTTGAGTTTAAAATAGACTTTCACACTACTCTTGTCTCAGTCTCTGCTTTTGGCCCACGCCATTGGACTTCAGGGTATCTACTAACATCGTAACAGGCAGTTCCTTTGAGCTCATGATTCTCATTTGGTCTGACATGCACTGTGAGCTGTGAGGTCTTATATAGACAGGTGTGTGCCTTTCCAAATCAAGTCCTATCAGTTTAATTAAACACAGCTGGACTCCAATGAAAGAGTAGAACCATCTCAAGGAGGATCACAAGAAATGGACAGCATGTGACTTAAATATGAGCAAAGGGTCTGAATACTTATGACCATGTGATATTTCAGTTTTCCTTTTTTAATAAATTTGCAAAAATTTCTACATTTCTGTTTTTTTTCAGTCAAGATGGGGTGCACAGTGTACTTTAATGAGAAAAAAAATGAACTTTTTAGAATTTACCAAATGGCTGCAATGAAACAAAGAGTGAAAGATGTAAAGGGGTCTGAATGCTTTCCGTACCCACTGTATATAGTACTCAATGTTCCAGGCAGTGGGAGGCATTACTGGGATCCAGAGCAGTCGCTCCAGTCACGTCCAGAGCCTAAGGTCTGGCATAGGAGCTGCCGGACACTTTGTGTGCTCTGAAGTACAAAGGAAGATGGACAGGGACCTGCATAGATGGAAGTTGAAGGCCAGTCCCGGGTGCACTGCAGAGGTGGACGAGAAATACAGGATGAGCTAGCAACAGGGCTGAAGAGGAGTTATGCTAAGAAGGAGGATAATGTGAATTGCTGTGCCTTATCCCATCTGTACCCACCTGATGAACTTGAACTGTCAAGTATATGTTTGACTGTTACAAAGAACTTCGTGTTCCCTAAATTGTGAGCGGCGGCTTCTGAGGACAGAAGCCTGAAGGCAGTGGAGGCCTGCGGCCTACAAGAGAGTGTGCTGCACCCCACACCCTAGAGCACACTGGGACTGGGACACCCATTGTCTGTAAAGTGCCAGAGCGAAATCAGACCGACGTTCAGTCACGACTACCGCTCTGTGCCACTTTACAAGATGAGTGATAAGGGAACTTCTCCATCAGAAGAGACGAGGAAATAATGGTCGCTGCCCAAACTGTGACAAGAACAGGACCACAATGCAACAAGAACTGTCTCACAATGCTCTTGGAACTTTCCCATAATGCATTGCAAATTGAAACTAGAGCAAATACATTAAATCACTAGCAGACAGTGCAGTTATCAAACAATAAAAAAGAGACAGGATTCAAATGCAAGCAACATAATGTCAGAACTGATATACACATAAAGTGACTAGATTCCCTGGATAGCTAAATTCGCTGCTGAGGCAAGAACACGGGCTGCCCAGCACTATTTAAGTGCACCCCATGAAGATAGACACTCTAATTTACAAGGCCATAACATATAGGTGCATCTCACAAAATTAGAATATCATCAAAAAGTTAATTTATTTCAGTTCTTCAATGCAAAAAGTGAACCTCATATATTATATAGAGTCATTACAAACACAGTGATCTATTTCAAGTGTTTATTTCTGTTAATGTTGATGATTATGGCTTATAGCCAATGAAAACACAAAAGTCATTAACTCAGTAAATTAAAATAATTAACAAAAAACACCTGCAAAGACTTCCTAAGCATTTAAAAAGGTCCCTTAGTCTGTTTTAGTAGGCTCCACAATCATGACAATCATGATGAAGACTGCTGGCTTGACAGATGTCCAGAGTTCCAATTTTCATTTGAAATCAAGGTCCCAGAGTCTGGAAGAAGAGTGGAGAGGCCACAATCCAAGCTGCTTGAGGTCTAGTGTGAAGTTTCCACAATCAGTGATGGTTTGGGGAACCATGTCATCTGCTGGTGTAGGTCCACTGTGTTTTTTCAACACAAAAGTCAGCGCAGCCGTCTACCAGGAAATTTTAGAGCACTTCATGCTTCCCTCTGCCACAGTATCAAGCTACCAGGGGGGCAAAGGGGGCGGTGGCCCCGGGCCCCTCGCTCTTAGGGGGCCCATCCAGGGCTACGCCAGTGTAACTGTATCTAGCATGCCCCTGGTGCCAGCATCGGGCCCCACTGCCCGCCACCGCCGCAAGTTTACTGATGAGAGAGGGAGCGCGGATCTCTCTCCCATTAGTCCCTTCTGTGACTGACGTCTCTGACATCATCACTTGGCGCCCAGCCCGCTGTGCTGAAGATGTGTGCGTGCTGGGTGCTCTGAGCAGCGAGGGAACCAGGAGGAGAGATGAGTACTGTTTATTTATTTTTTGCCGGGTGGGGGGCGGCATTATATTACAGACTCTGCCTATGGGAAGGGGGAGGTGCATTATACTACAGACTCTGCCTATGGGGGAGCATTATCCTAAAGACTCTGCCCACAGAGAGGGGGGGCATTATACTAAAGACTCTGCCTATGGGGAGGGGGGGCATTATACTACAGACTGTCTATGGGGAGGGGGGGAGCATTATACTAAAGCCTCTGTCTATGGGGGGGCATTCTACTACAGACTCTGCCTATGGGGGGCATTATACTACAGACTCTGTTTATGAGCAGGGGAGAGCAGTAGACTACAGACTCTGCCTATGGGGGGACATTGTACTACAGACTCTGCCTATAAGAGGGGGAGCATTATACTACAGACTCTGCCTATGGGGAGTGCATTTTACTACAGACTCTGCCTATAGGTGGGGCATTATACTACAGACGCTGCCTATGAGATGGGGGGGGCATTATATCACAGACTCTGCCTATGAGGAGGGGGGGCACATTATACTACAGACTCTGCCTATGAGATGGGGGGGCATTATACTACAGATTCTGCCTATGAGGAGGGGGGGGGGATTATACTACAGACTCTGACTATGAGGAGGGGGGAGCATTATACTACAGACTCTGCCTATGGGGGGGCATTATACTGCAGACTCTGCCTATGGGGGGGCATTATACTACAGACTCTGCCTATGAGGAGGGGGGGAGCATTATACTACAGACTCTGCCTATGGGGGGGACATTGTACTACAGACTCTGCCTATAAGAGGGGGAGCATTATACTACAGACTCTGCCTATGGGGGGTGCATTTTACTACAGACTCTGCCTATAGGTGGGGCATTATACTACAGACGCTGCCTATGAGATGGGGGGGGGCATTATACCACAGACTCTGCCTATGAGGAGGGGGGGCACATTACACTACAGACTCTGCCTATGAGATGGGGGGGGCATTATACTACAGATTCTGCCTATGAGGAGGGGGGGGCATTATACTACAGACTCTGCCTATGAGGAGGGGGGAGCATTATACTACAGACTCTGCCTATGGGGGGGGGCATTATACTGCAGACTCTGCCTATGGGGGGGCATTATACCACAGACTCTGCCTATGAGGAGGGGGGGAGCATTATACTACAGACTCTGCCTATGGGGGGGAGCTTTATACTACAGACTCTGTCAATGGGGGGAGCATTTTACTACAGACTCTGCCTATAGGGGCGCATTATACTATACGAAGGACTATGGGGAGTGCATTATACTATATTGAGGACTATCTGGTGCATTATACTATATGTAGGCTATTTATACAGTGTGGGAGATAATGTGGGTTCTTTGAACAGCGTGGGGGCCATCATACAGTGTGGGAGATAATGTGGGGTCTTTGTATAGTGTGGAGGCCATCATACAGTGTTGGAGCCATCAGCTTGGGGGCTACTAAGGGGTCAGTATACTTTGTGGGGGTACTATACAGTGAGGGGGAATTATATCGTGAATAGGAGAACATCATACTGGTTAGAGCGGAGCTCTACATGGGGGGAGACTCAGGACATTATTAAATCTTAGGTGGGCACTTATTGTTATAGGGGAACTCAGGTTATCGTGACTGTCGAAGGGGCACTATTATTTCTAGGGGGCACAATGTGGGCACTGTTTTCTAGGACACTTGCACACGGCATTACTTTATTTTAGAGGTTTGTTTTACCATCTAGAGGGCACACAGTAGGTGCAGTAATAGGGACACATTTTGCAGCAGAGGCTCAGTATTGGGGTATCAGCAGGATGAGAAGTTTGTGCAGGTTGGGGATAGATGTGGTCAGTGCCTGAAATGTAAGGAGTCAAATGTGTCTTTGTTGTGATCTCTGCATACCTGAGACTCTGAGTCCTGGCTGGAGAAGTTGTCGTGTCGGTCTGGGCCAGATGGAAAAGACGGGAAAAGTGAACAATTTAATCAGAAAGAACGTCAGCTGTAAGGTACTATATATAACTGAGCTGTGATCTCTTATATGTTCTGCAGGACTGGCATCTATCAATATATGTCACCATATGGCGGTAATATCAGTGCTGGTCTTTGTATAGAGATTATTTTTAGTAACAGCGCGGTCATCTGCTGAGGTTTTCCTACATCAACTATCTGGGTGCGCCGCTATAGTTGGAATCAGGGTTACCTGGTTAGAGGCCCACTCAGAAGTTTCGGCCCCCTGAACCAAAACCTTAGCTACGCCAAGCTTTTTGGAGATGGAAATTTCATTCTCCAGCAGGACTTGGCCCCTGTCCACACTGACAAAAGTACTAATACCTGGTTTAAAACAACAGTATCACTGTGCTTGATTGGCAGCAAACTCACCTGACCTTAACCCCATAAAGAATCTATGGGGTATTGTCAAGAGGAAAATGAGAGACACCAGACCCAACAATGCAGACGACCTGAAGGCTTCTATCAAAGCCACCTGGGCTTCCATAACCCCTCAGCAGTGCCACAGGCTGATCCCTCCATGCCACATTGCCGCATTGATGCAGTAATTGATGTAAAAGGATCCCCGACCAAGTATTGAGGGCATTTATTGAACATACATTTCAGTAGGATAACATTTTGGATTTTGAAAACATTTTTCAAGCTGTTGTTATAAGGTATTCTAATTAATTGAAATAATGACTTTTGAGTTTTCATTGGCTGTAAGCCATAATCATCAACATTAACAGAAATAAACACTTGAAATAGATCACTCTGTGTGTAATGGCTCTATATAATATATGAGTTTCACGTTTTGTATTGAAGAACTGAAATAAATTAACTTTTCTGGTGATATTCTAATTTTGTGAGATGCACCTGTAGATGGGCTTGGCTGCACCCTGAATAAAAATAGCATGTAAAAAATATATATGATATATACGAGGTATTGGTCGATATTTTGGCCAAAATATACAAGCTCGCAACCTGCTCAAGGGTCCTCATACTTGCGAGTCCCTACACTAACATTAAAAGCAAAGTCACAAAAACAAGGAATTAAAGTTCCCACCAAAATTCAAGAATTAAAACCGCAAATACAGCAACAATAATTACAAGGATGCAGCAAACCCATATAATGAAGAAGTCAGCAACACAGGTGCAAAATATTGATGAGACAACCACTCACAACCTACCAATTCATGGAGGGGGTGATTGCTTAGTATTAAAACTGCACACAAATAAGCCTTGTATAGGGCACTGGTCACACATAGGTAGTGCACAATGTCTGGCTTACAGCCTATTAGTGAAGCCCAAACTATTAGATTAGGCGGGCTGCCCAGCACTTTTTAAGTGCACCCCATGAAGACAGACACCCTAGTTTATAAGGCCAACATTGATGGGTCTGGCTGCACCCTGAATAAAAATAACGTGCAAAAAATATATATGATATATATGAGGTATTAGTAAATATTTTGGCCAAAATACACAAGCTCGCAACCCGCGTCAAGGGTCCTCATACTTGCGAGTCCCTACACTAACATTAAAAGCAAAGACAAATTTAAATTCCCACCAAAATTCAAGAATTAACACAGGAAAAAAGGGCAACAGTGTTTACCTGCCTAGGTCTCAGTACTAATCATACCATATAATAACGATGACAGCAATACAGGTGCAAAATACTGATGCGACAACCACTCACATATTACCAATTAATGGAGGGGGGTGATTACATAGTATTAAAACTGCACACAAAATTATATGGGATTGCTACATCCTAATAGTGCATTAGTTCTGAGATCTGGGCAGGTAAATGCTATATTAATAATTGATTTTTTGGCGAAAGTTAAATTCTCTTTTGTTGGCTTTACTTTTAATCTAACTGAAATACACATAAGCTTTTTTCCTAAACATTAGGATCTGTGTAGAGCCATCAGCTCAAAAAGGCTTCCTTTGACAGACTTGGCATAAGCAGGTCAAAAGGAACCCTGATCTTTACCATTACACCCCTTTACAGGAATGGAGACTTACCACATGCTCAGGGTTGCATCTACAGAGTAGCTGCTGGCCAGAGGAGCGAGCTTGAGGCTATAACTCTAACTAAAGCTTTTTTATTACTAAATGATGGGTTCTGTCTAAGGCCATTGGCTCAAAAAGGCTTCCTCGGACAGACTTGGCGCAAGCTACTCCATTCTGCAGATCCCAAGGGAACCCTGGCTTTTACCATTACACCCCTGTACAGGGATAGATACTTACCATAGGCCCAGGGCTGCATCTACAGAGTAGTTGCTGGCCGGAGGAGCGAGCTTGAGGCTATAGTGGTTGATTCAACTCTAACTAAAGCTTTTTTTTCCTAAATACTGGGATCTGTTTAAGGCTGTTGGCTCAAACAGACTTCCTCGGACAGACTTGGCGCAAGCTACTCCATTCTGCAGATCCCAAGGGAACCCTGGTTTTTACCATTACACACCTGTACAGGGATAGATACTTACCATAGGCCCAGGGTTGCATCTACAGAGTAGCTGCTGGCCGGAGGAGTGCGCTTGAGGCTTGAGTAGTTGAATCAATCCTAACTAAAGAAAAACCTATCTAATGACACTTTCTTGTTAGGACCTGTCTGAGGCCTATGGCTCAAAAAAGCTTCTTTGGAAAGACTTGGCAAAAGCCAGTCTATCCTACAGGTTCCAAAGGAACTCTGGCCTTCACTCTTACAGCCCTGTACAGTGATAAAGACTTATTACAGGGCCTTGATTGCATCTACATAGTAGATGCTGACTGGAGGGGCAAACTTAAAGTTAGAATGGTTCTGCCAACCCTAACTATTGCTATTTTCTTAAATGTTAGGATATTTCTGAGGCCATTGGCTCAAACAGGCTTCCTTGGACAGACTTGGCGCAAAACACACCATTTCTGATGTTTCCAAATGAACCCTGGGCTTCACCCTTGAACCTCTATACAGGGACCGTTTCATAGTTTTAAGGTTGAAAGACACAAGTCTGTCAAGTTCAACCTAAAAGCTAATGTGTTGATCCAGAGGAAGGCAAAAACCCCATGAGGCAGATGCTAATTGCCCCATATTAGGGGAAAAATTCCTTCCCGACTCCACATATGGCAATCAGACTAGTTCCCTGGATCAACGTCCCATAACAAAATCTAGTACGGATAACCTGCAATTTTATATTATTTAAGAAAGGCACACACATGCCCTCCTTGAATTTTTTTTAGAAAATTAAGTATTTCAATTTCATGTGATAGAGAGTTTCATAACCTCATTGCTCACACAATAAAAATTTGCCAACTAACTTCCTTTAGACAAAGTGAATTAGGATCTTTATGCTAGAGTAATTGAATTAACTCTAACTGAAATAGATTAATGCTTTTTTCCTAAATGTTGAAATTTGTTTAAATCCATCAGCTCAAAAAGGCTTTCTCGGACAGACTTGGCGCAAGCTACTCCATTCTGCAGATCCCAAGGGAACCCTGGCCTTTACCATTACACCCCTGTACAGGGATAGATACTTACCATAGGCCCAGGGCTGCATCTACAGAGTAGCTGCTGGCCGGAGGAGCGAGCTTGAGGCTATAGTGGTTGATTCAACTCTAACTAAAGCTTTTTTTTCCTAAATACTGGGATCTGTTTAAGGCTGTTGGCTCAAACAGACTTCCTCGGACAGACTTGGCGCAAGCTACTCCATTCTGCAGATCCCAAGGGAACCCTGGTTTTTACCATTACACCCCTGTACAGGGATAGATACTTACCATAGGCCCAGGGTTGCATCTACAGAGTAGCTGCTGGCCGGAGGAGTGCGCTTGAGGCTTGAGTAGTTGAATCAATCCTAACTAAAGAAAAACCTATCTAATGACACTTTCTTGTTAGGACCTGTCTGAGGCCTATGGCTCAAAAAAGCTTCTTTGGAAAGACTTGGCAAAACCCAGTCTATCCTACAGGTTCCAAAGGAACTCTGGCCTTCACTCTTACAGCCCTGTACAGCGATAAAGACTTATTACAGGGTCTTGATTGCATCTACATAGTAGATGCTGACTGGAGGGGCAAACTTAAGGCTAGAATGGTTCAGCCAACCCTAACTATTGCTACTTTCTTAAATGTTAGGATATTTCTGAGGCCGTTGGCTCAAACAGGCTTCCTTGGACAGACTTGGCGCAAAACACACCATTTCTGATGTTTCCAAATGAACCCTGGGCTTCACCCTTGAACCTCTATACAGGGACAGTTTCATAGTTTTAAGGTTGAAAGACACAAGTCCATCAAGTTCAACCTAAAAGCTAATGTGTTGATCCAGAGGAAGGCAAAAACCCCATGAGGCAGATGCTAATTGCCCCATATTTGGGGAAAAATTCCTTCCCGACTCCACATATGGCAATCAGACTAGTTCCCTGGATCAACGTCCCATAACAAAATCTAGTACGGATAACCTGCAATTTTATATTATTTAAGAAAGGCACACACATGCCCTCCTTGAATTTTTTTTAGAAAATTAAGTATTTCAATTTCATGTGGTAGAGAGTTTCATAACCTCATTGCTCACACAATAAAAATTTGCCAACTAACTTCCTTTAGACAAAGTGAATTAGGATCTTTATGCTAGAGTAATTGAATTAACTCTAACTGAAATAGATTAATGCTTTTTTCCTAAATGTTGAAATTTGTTTAAATCCATCAGCTCAAAAAGGCTTTCTCGGACAGACTTGGCGCAAGCTACTCCATTCTGCAGATCCCAAGGGAACCCTGGCCTTTACCATTACACCCCTGTACAGGGATAGATACTTACCATAGGCCCAGGGCTGCATCTACAGAGTAGCTGCTGGCCGGAGGAGCGAGCTTGAGGCTATAGTGGTTGATTCAACTCTAACTAAAGCTTTTTTTTCCTAAATACTGGGATCTGTTTAAGGCTGTTGGCTCAAACAGACTTCCTCGGACAGACTTGGCGCAAGCTACTCCATTCTGCAGATCCCAAGGGAACCCTGGTTTTTACCATTACACCCCTGTACAGGGATAGATACTTACCATAGGCCCAGGGTTGCATCTACAGAGTAGCTGCTGGCCGGAGGAGTGCGCTTGAGGCTTGAGTAGTTGAATCAATCCTAACTAAAGAAAAACCTATCTAATGCCACTTTCTTGTTAGGACCTGTCTGAGGCCTATGGCTCAAAAAAGCTTCTTTGGAAAGACTTGGCAAAAGCCAGTCTATCCTACAGGTTCCAAAGGAACTCTGGCCTTCACTCTTACAGCCCTGTACAGCGATAAAGACTTATTACAGGGTCTTGATTGCATCTACATAGTAGATGCTGACTGGAGGGGCAAACTTAAGGCTAGAATGGTTCAGCCAACCCTAACTATTGCTACTTTCTTAAATGTTAGGATATTTCTGAGGCCGTTGGCTCAAACAGGCTTCCTTGGACAGACTGGGCGCAAAACACACCATTTCTGATGTTTCCAAATGAACCCTGGGCTTCACCCTTGAACCTCTATACAGGGACCGTTTCATAGTTTTAAGGTTGAAAGACACAAGTCCATCAAGTTCAACCTAAAAGCTAATGTGTTGATCCAGAGGAAGGCAAAAACCCCATGAGGCAGATGCTAATTGCCCCATATTAGGGGAAAAATTCCTTCCCGACTCCACATATGGCAATCAGACTAGTTCCCTGGATCAACGTCCCATAACAAAATCTAGTACGGATAACCTGCAATTTTATATTATTCAAGAAAGGCACACACATGCCCTCCTTGAATTTTTTTTAGAAAATTAAGTATTTCAATTTCATGTGGTAGAGAGTTTCATAACCTCATTGCTCACACAATAAAAATTTGCCAACTAACTTCCTTTAGACAAAGTGAATTAGGATCTTTATGCTAGAGTAATTGAATTAACTCTAACTGAAATAGATTAATGCTTTTTTCCTAAATGTTGAAATTTGTTTAAATCCATCAGCTCAAAAAGGCTTTCTCGGACAGACTTAGTGCAAGCTACTCCATTCTGCAGATCCCAAGGGAACCCTGGCCTTTACCATTACACCCCTGTACAGGGATAGATACTTACCATAGGCCCAGGGCTGCATCTACAGAGTAGCTGCTGGCCGGAGGAGCGAGCTTGAGGCTATAGTGGTTGATTCAACTCTAACTAAAGCTTTTTTTTCCTAAATACTGGGATCTGTTTAAGGCTGTTGGCTCAAACAGACTTCCTCGGACAGACTTGGCGCAAGCTACTCCATTCTGCAGATCCCAAGGGAACCCTGGTTTTTACCATTACACACCTGTACAGGGATAGATACTTACCATAGGCCCAGGGTTGCATCTACAGAGTAGCTGCTGGCCGGAGGAGTGCGCTTGAGGCTTGAGTAGTTGAATCAATCCTAACTAAAGAAAAACCTATCTAATGCCACTTTCTTGTTAGGACCTGTCTGAGGCCTATGGCTCAAAAAAGCTTCTTTGGAAAGACTTGGCAAAAGCCAGTCTATCCTACAGGTTCCAAAGGAACTCTGGCCTTCACTCTTACAGCCCTGTACAGTGATAAAGACTTATTACAGGGCCTTGATTGCATCTACATAGTAGATGCTGACTGGAGGGGCAAACTTAAAGTTAGAATGGTTCAGCCAACCCTAACTATTGCTACTTTCTTAAATGTTAGGATATTTCTGAGGCCGTTGGCTCAAACAGGCTTCCTTGGACAGACTGGGTACAAAACACACCATTTCTGATGGTTCCAAATGAACCCTGGGCTTCACCCTTGAACCTCAATACATGGACAGTTTCATAGTTTTAAGGTTGAAAGACACAAGTCCATCAAGTTCAACCTAAAAGCTAATGTGTTGATCCAGAGGAAGGCAAAAACCACATGAGGCAGATGCTAATTGCCCCATATTAGAGGAAAAATTCCTTCCCGACTCCACATATGGCAATCAGACTAGTTCCCTGGATCAACGTCTCATAACAGAATCTAGTACGGATAACCTGCAATTTTATATTATTCAAGAAAGGCACACATATGCCCTCCTTGAATTTTTTTTAGAAAATTAAGTATTTCAAGTTCATGTGGTAGAGAGTTCCATAACCTCATTGCTCACACAATAAAAATTTGCCAACTAACTTCCTTTAGACAAAGTGAATTAGGATCTTTATGCTAGAGTAATTGAATTAACTCTAACTGAAATAGATTAATGCTTTTTTACTAAATGTTGAAATTTGTTTAAATCCATCAGCTCAAAAAGGCTTTCTCGGACAGACTTGGCGCAAGCTACTCCATTCTGCAGATCCCAAGGGAACCCTGGCCTTTACCATTACACGCCTGTACATGGATAGATACTTACCATAGGCCCAGGGCTGCATCTACAGAGTAGCTGCTGGCCGGAGGAGCGAGCTTGAGGCTATAGTGGTTGATTCAACTCTAACTGAAGCTTTTTTTTTTCCTAAATACTGGGATCTGTTTAAGGCTGTTGGCTCAAACAGACTTCCTCGGACAGACTTGGCGCAAGCTACTCCATTCCGCAGATCCCAAGGGAACCCAGGTTTTTACCATTACACCCCTGTACAGGGATAGATACTTACCATAGGCCCAGGGTTGCATCTACAGAGTAGCTGCTGGCCGGAGGAGTGCGCTTGAGGCTTGAGTAGTTGAATCAATCCTAACTAAAGAAAAACCTATCTAATGCCACTTTCTTGTTAGGACCTGTCTGAGGCCTATGGCTCAAAAAAGCTTCTTTGGAAAGACTTGGCAAAAGCCAGTCTATTCTACAGGTTCCAAAGGAACTCTGGCCTTCACTCTTTCAGCTCTGTACAGCGATAAAGACTTATTGCAGGGCCTTGATTGCATCTACATAGTAGATACTGACTGGAGGGGCAAACTTAAGGCTAGAATGGTTCAGCCAACCCTAACTATTGCTGCTTTCTTAAATGTTAGGATATTTCTGAGGCCGTTGGCTCAAACAGGCTTCCTTGGACAGACTGGGCGCAAAACACACCATTTCTGATGTTTCCAAATGAACCCTGGGCTTCACCCTTGAACCTCAATACATGGACAGTTTCATAGTTTTAAGGTTGAAAGACACAAGTCCATCAAGTTCAACCTAAAAGCTAATGTGTTGATCCAGAGGAAGGCAAAAACCCCATGAGGCAGATGCTAATTGCCCCATATTAGAGGAAAAATTCCTTCCCGACTCCACATATGGCAATCAGACTAGTTCCCTGGATCAACGTCCCATAGCAAAATCTAGTACGGATAACCTGCAATTTTATATTATTCAAGAAAGGCACACATATGCCCTCCTTGAATTTTTTTTAGAAAATTAAGTATTTCAAGTTCATGTGGTAGAGAGTTCCATAACCTCATTGCTCACACAATAAAAATTTGCCAACTAACTTCCTTTAGACAAAGTGAATTAGGATCTTTATGCTAGAGTAATTGAATTAACTCTAACTGAAATAGATTAATGCTTTTTTCCTAAATGTTGAAATTTGTTTAAATCCATCAGCTCAAAAAGGCTTTCTCGGACAGACTTGGCGCAAGCTACTCCATTCTGCAGATCCCAAGGGAACCCTGGCCTTTACCATTACACGCCTGTACATGGATAGATACTTACCATAGGCCCAGGGCTGCATCTACAGAGTAGCTGCTGGCCGGAGGAGCGAGCTTGAGGCTATAGTGGTTGATTCAACTCTAACTGAAGCTTTTTTTTTTCCTAAATACTGGGATCTGTTTAAGGCTGTTGGCTCAAACAGATTTCCTCGGACAGACTTGGCGCAAGCTACTCCATTCTGCAGATCCCAAGGAAACCCAGGTTTTTACCATTACACCCCTGTACAGGGATATATACTTACCATAGGCCCAGGGTTGCATCTACAGAGTAGCTGCTGGCCGGAGGAGTGCGCTTGAGGCTTAAGTAGTTGAATCAAACCTAACTAAAGAAAAACCTATCTAATGCCACTTTCTTGTTAGGACCTGTCTGAGGCCTATGGCTCAAAAAAGCTTCTTTGGAAAGACTTGGCAAAAGCCAGTCTATCCTACAGGTTCCAAAGGAACTCTGGCCTTCACTCTTACAGCCCTGTACAGCGATAAAGACTTATTACATGGCCTTGATTGCATCTACATAGTAGATGCTGACTGGAGGGGCAAACTTAAGGCTAGAATGGTTCAGCCACCCTAACTATTGCTACTTTCTGAAATGTTAGGATATTTCTGAGGCCGTTGGCTCAAACAGGCTTCCTTGGACAGACTGGGCGCAAAACACACCATTTCTGATGGTTCCAAATGAACCCTGGGCTTCACCCTTGAACCTCAATACAGGGACAGTTTCATAGTTTTAAGGTTGAAAGACACAAGTCCATCAAGTTCAACCTAAAAGCTAATGTGTTGATCCAGAGGAAGGCAAAAACCCCATGAGGCAGATGCTAATTGCCCCATTTTAGGGGAAAAATTCCTTCCCGACTCCACATATGGCAATCAGACTAGTTCCCTGGATCAACGTAACATAACAAAATCTATTACCACTAATCTGAAATGTTATATTATTCAAGGAACATTTTTCATCAAGCAGTTTTCACCGGAAATGTGTTGCACAACTGTTTGAATCTCAGTAAATTCCTGCGCAACTTACATTTAAATACTCTGACCTTTTTACACCCACTCTTTTAACTTCTTAAATAGTGAACAGAGCTTATCTGGACCGCTTGTGGCTTAGCTTTACCTGAAAACTTATTACAAATTAGGCTGGAAAAGTGGTGTAAAATAGGACTGAAATTGACTCCATCTTTTGACTGGAGTACATTTCTTGAGGTGTAGTACGTCAGCTTTAAGGGGATATTTCAATAAATGAATGACCCTGGCTGCAGGTATAAAGAATCAAACTGTGCTGTCCTGACCCATTCCTGGGATTGTGTATGGCACTGCCATCACCTCAATACTGCCGCAGCCAACAAATGTAATCAGACGGACTGCCCAGCTGAGCGCACTGAGCTGCTGCAGCTCTGAGATGGTGGAACCTCTTTTTTTTAATTAAATGACCTGCAGCTAGGGACATTCATTTATTGAAAGGGAACAACCCCTTTAAGGATGAGTCAAGTTCATTAAGAGGTTTAGTCTTTTTAATGAATTTGGTGCACGTTCCTCCAATAGGCGCTTCATGAATGCTGGTATAGAAATCCACCAGCCTTGATGAATCGGCCACCATAGGTTTACATGGCATGAGCATATACAGAACAGTTGTGTAGTATACGTTACCAGGCCCTCATGATGCTCTTGGTCCTGGATGGCCTTCCACAGTCTGCTTTCTTGCTTCATCATCTTGAAGGGCTCCACTTTCTTTTCTTCTGGCTGGCATGGTGCGGCTCTATCATCCTGCTCCTTTAACACGAAGGGACGAATGACTGTAAAGCTGCCAGGAGCGTTTTTTTATCCCCTTAGATCATTGTGACACCACAAAGTGATGACATAGACAAGTGGGTGAGGCGCCTTTATTCAGTCATCGGGTGTGGTCAGAAGAAATTAGCATATTCCGTGATGTTACTACAATGAGAACAGACATGAACATTCTATTCGGAACCCGACCGCCATTATCAGCGGAACCTTCACTGCTGTCAGATTGGCACTAAAAACAAAAAGAGACAGCGGTGAACCTGGACAGTAACAATCTACAGGGACAGTGACTGCTAAGCGGACTTCATGTCAGATGTTATGCAGTTTTGTCAGAAAAAAAAACAATAAAATATATAAAAGACAGGCTCCAATAAACCTTAAACACTGGGCTGTAGTCACAGATTCTCCTTCCACCTGCAGCACATTGCTCCCCTGCCTAACCCTCCCCGTCCTGCAGCATGTTTCTCACCGCTTAATTCTCCCACTCCTGCAGCACATCACTCCCCTGTCTAAACCTCCCCCTCTTGCGGCACATTGCTCCCGTCTAATCCTCCCCTCCTTGCAGCACATTGTGCCCTTTCTAAATCTCCCCCTTCCTGCACCACATCACCCACTGCCAAATCCCCTCTTGCACCACATCGCCCACTGCCAAATCCTGCACTTCCTGCAGCATATCGCTCCCTGCCTAATCCTCTCCTATTGCATTACATCACTCCCCTGCATAAGCCACCTCTTCCTGCAGCACATCGCTTCCCTGCCTAAGCCTCCCCCTCCTGCATTACATCACTCCCCTGCCTAATCCTCCTCTTCCTGCAGCACAGCGCTCCCTGCCTAATCCTCATCTTCCTGCAGCACATCGCTCCCTGCATGATTCTCCCTATCCTGCATTACATCACTCCCCTGCCTAATCCTCCTCTTCCTGCAGCACAGCGCTCCCTGCCTAATCCTCCTCTTCCTGCAGCACATCGCTCCCCTGACCCCCTCTTACGTGACATCTTTTCTATCAGTTACATTTGTGAAGTAACTGCTGTCTCCTGTGAGCAGTGGAGAGCGAAGCTGAGAGCCAGGAGGCTCTGCCCCTCTGCCCCTTCTTGCCACATCATCATCCATCTACATCAGGGCTGTCAAACTCAAATATATAGAGGGCCAAAAGGAAGAGTTTAACTCCGAAAAATAAGTCAACACTTTATCAGATGTTTCTGTGAAAACTTGAGTACAACAAATAAGATTTTGTTATTTTCCCTCAGTTATAAAAAAAATAGTTATGAGAAAAGTGTGACAAAAAGGAGTCATAAAATGCACCAAAATGAAATATCACAATTTATGGCTCAAATTGAGGTGAAGCAAGGAAGAGGTTGAGCTTAGCTAATGAGATGCATCAAACATACAGGTGCTTCTCACAAAATTAGAATATCATCAAAAAGTTAATTTATTTCAGTTCTTCAATCCAAAAAGTGAAACTCATATATTATACAGAGTCATTACAGAGTGATCTATTTCAAGTGTTTATTTCTGTTAATGTTGATAATGATGGCTTACAGCCAATGAAAACACAAAGTCATTATCTCAGTAAATTAGAATAATTAACAAAAATCACCTGCAAAGGCTTCTTACGCATTTAAAAAGGTCCCTTTGTCTGTTTCAGTAGGCTCCACAATCATGGGGAAGACTGCTGACTTGACAGATGTCCAGAAGGCAGTCATTGACACACTCCACAAGGAGTGTAAACCACAAAAGGTCATTGCTAAAGAAGCTGGCTGTTAACAGAGTGCTGTATCCAAGCATATTTATGGAAAGTTGAGTGGAAAGAAAAAGTGTGGTAGGAAGAGGTGCACAAGCAACCGGGATAACCGCAGCCTTGAAAAGATTGTTAAGGAAAGGCCATTCAAACATTTGGGGAAGATTCACAAGGAGTGGACTGCTGCTGGAGTCATTGCTTCAAGAGCCATCACACACAGACGTATCCAGGACATGGGCTACAAGTGTCACATTCCTTGTGTCGAGCCACTCATCACCAATAGACAACGCCAGAAGCATCTTACCTGGGCCAAGGAGAAAAACACCTGGACTGTTGCTCAGTGGTCCAAGGTGTTGTTTTCCGATGAAAGTAAATTTTGCATTTAATTTGGAAATCAAGGTCCCAGAGTCTGGAGGAAGAGTGGAGAGGCCACAATCCAAGCTGCTTGAGGTCTCGTGTGAAGTTTCCACAATCGGTGATGGTTTGGGGAGCCATGTCATCTGCTGGTGTAGGTCCACTGTGTTTTATCAAGACCAAAGTCAGCGCACCCGTCTACCAGGACATTGTAGAGCACTTCATGCTTCCCTCTGCCGACAAGCTTTATGGAGATGGAAATGTCATTTTCCAGCAGGACTTGGCACCTGTCCACACTGCCAAAAGTACCAATACCTGGTTTACACAACAGTATCACTGTGCTTGATTGGCAGTAAACTCACCTGACCTTAACCCCATAGAGAATCTATTATAGAGAATCTATGGGGTATTGTCAAGAGAAAGATGAGAGACACCAGACCCAACAATGCAGACGAGCTGAAGGCTTCTATCAAAGCCACCTGGGCTTCCATAACACCTCAGCAGTGTCACAGGCTGATCGCCTCCATGCCACATTGCCGCATTGATGCAGTAATTGATGCAAAAGGAGCCTGGCCAAGTATTGAGGGCATTTACTGAACATACATTTCAGTAGGACAACATTTCAGATTTTAAAAACATTTTTCAAGCTGGTGTTATAAAGTATTCTAATTTACTGAGATAATAGCATTAACAGAAATAAACACTTGAAATAGATCACTCTGTCTGTAATGACTCTATATAATATGAGTTTTACTTTTTGTATTGAAGAACTGAAATAAATTAACTTTTTGATGATATTCTAATTTTGTGAGAAGCACCTATAGTATGCTATATGCCCAATTTTAACAAATGTACTGCAATTTTTCCTGAATGTGTTCAGAAATGTACAGATGTGTAAGCAGACAAATGCAGAGACTTAGGCTATGTGCCCACGATGCACAAAAGCTCCGGATTTTTCCTGAGCGTTTCTGCATCTCCCTGGCAGAAAAAACGCATGCGGATTGTACATGCGGATTGTACATGCGGATTGTACATGCGGATTGTATATACGGATTGTACATGCGGATTGTACATGCGGATTGTACATGCGGATTGTATATGCGGATTGTACATGCGGATTGTACATGCAGATTGTACATGCGGATTGTACATGCGGATTGTATATGCGGATTGTATATGCGGATTGTATATGCGGATTGTACATGCGGATTGTACATGCGTTTTTCCTGCCAGGGACATGCAGAAGTGAAGCGCTCTTCACATGCATTTCCACATGCGGGTTGACAAGCGCTTTACAAGCGATTTTAGCATCACTTGGAAAGTGCTTGTCAATTTGGTCACACTATAGAAATCCATGAAAACGGCATGGATTTATATAGTGTGACCCCAAAGACTGGTTAAAAATAAAAAAATCTACTGTATAATTGTCTTTTCCCATCTGTCTGTCTGTCTGTTTGTCCGTCTGTCCTGGAAATCCCGCGTCGCTCATTGGTCCGGCAGCGGCCAATCAGCGCCGCGGGATTTCTGAAAAAAGATGGCGGCCGTTAGCGGCTCATCTGCGGGACGGAGCTCAGCGGCGATGCAGCCGGGAGATGAGCGCCGCGAGGCGCTCATCTCCCGGCCGGTACCAGCAGAAGGACATCGACCGCCGGACCCATCTGCGGGACGGAGATACAGCCGGGAGCCAAAATCGTGTAGCCAAGATCGGTGATTGGTCGCGGCCGATATTTAAATTTGGCGCCCAAATCGGTGATTGGTCGCGGGCAGCGTCCGCGACCAATCAGTACAGTAGTGTTTAACTTTTGCGGCAAGATCAGTGATTGGTCGCGGGCCAAGACCGCGACCAATCACCGATTTGTGCGGCACATTTAAATAACGGCCGCGACCAATTGGATGTCAGCGCCGCTCCCCGGTCCTCCCTTCACCCCCTAGCCGCATGGATGTCAGCGCCGCTCCCCGGTCCTCCCTTCACACCCTAGCCGCTGATGTCCCCACAGTATCTGCATGGTGTTACAAAGGTCCGGACATTTGTGTTAAAAATCGCTGATTAGTCGCCGACGCTATTTAAATGTGGCGCCAAAATCGGTGATTGGTCGCGCCCAGCGTCGGCGACCAATCAGCGATTTTTAACACAATTGTCCGGACCTTTGTAACACCATGCGGATACTGTGGGGACATCAGCGGCTAGGGTGTGAAGGGAGGACCGGGGAGCGGCGCTGACATCCAATTGGTCGCAGCCGCTATTTAAATGTGCCGCACAAATCGGTGATTGGTCGCGGTCTTGGCCCGCGACCAATCACTGATCTTGCCGCAAAAGTTAAACACTACTGTGCTGATTGGTCGCGGACGCTGCCCGCGACCAATCACCGATTTGGGCGCCAAATTTAAATATCGGCCGCGACCAATCACCGATCTTGGCTCCACATTTAAACACCGCTGTACTGATTGGTTGCGGACGCTATTTAAATGTGGCGCCAAAATCGGTGATTGGTCGCGCCAAGCGTCGGCGACCAATCAGCACAGCGGTGTTTAAATGTGGAGCCAAGATCGGTGATTGGTCGCGGCCGATATTTAAATTTGGCGCCCAAATCGGTGATTGGTCGCGGGCAGCGCCCGCGACCAATCACCGATTTTTAACACAAATGTCCGGACCTTTGTAACACCATGCGGATACTGTGGGGACATCAGCGGCTAGGGTGTCAAGGGAGGACCGGGGAGCGGCGCTGCGGGTCCGGATACTTCTGCTGCGAGCAGTCGCTCATCTCCCGGCTTCTCGCAGCGGAAGTAGCCGCACAGGCAGCGGCGCTCCCCGGTCCTCACTAATACGATTCCGCTCCCCGGTCCTCACCAATACGATTCGCTGATTGGTCTCGCTCTCCACACGCGACCAATCAGTGATCTTGGCGCTAAAGTTAAACACCGCTCTGCTGATTGGTCGCGGCCGCTGCCCGTGACCAATCACCGATTTGGGCGCCACATTTAAATAGCGGCCGCGACCAATCACCGATCTTGCCGCCACATTTAAACACTGCTGTGCTGATTGGTCGCGGACGCCAGACGAGACCAATCAGCGATTTTGGCGCCAAATTTAAACCCGCTCCGCTAGTTGGTCGCGGATGCCGGCCGCGACTAATCAGCATTACTGGCGCCAAATTTAAACACCGCTCTGCTGATTGATCGCGGTCGCTGGCCGGGATCAATCAGCAGTATTGGCGCCAAATTTAAACACCGCTCTGCTGATTAGTCGCGGTCGCCGTCCGCGACCAATCAGCAGTATTGGCGCCAAATTTAAACCCCGCTATGCTGATTGGTCGCGGTTGCCGGCCGCGACCAATCAGCAGTATTGGCGCCAAATTTAAACACCGCTCTGCTGATTGGTCGCGGTGGCCAGCCGCGACCAATCAGCGATTTTGGCGCCAAATTTAAACACCGCTCTGCTGATTGGTCGCGGGCGGCGATTGCGACCAATCAGCATTATTGGCGCCAAATTTAAACCCCGCTCTGCTGATTGGTCGAGACAGCCGGCCGCCACCAATCAGCAATTTTGGCGCCAAACTTAAACCCCGCTCTGCTGATTGGTCGCGGTTGCCGGCCGCGACTAATCAGTATTGTTGGCGCCAAATTGCCGGCCGCGACTAATCAGCATTATTGCCGCCAAATTTATACACCGCTCTGCTGAATGGTCGTGGCCGTGACCAGTCACCACTATTGGCGCCAAATTTAAACACCGCTTTGCTGATTGGTCGCGACCGGCGGCTGCAACCAATCAGCATTATTGGCGCAAAATTTAAACCCCGCTCTGCTGATTGGTCACGTTCGCTGGCCGCGACCAATCAGCATTATTGGCGCAAAATTTAAACCCCGCCCTGCTGATTAGTCGCGACTGCCGGCCGTGACCAATCAGCGATATAGCCGCCAAATTTCAACACCGCTTTGCTGATTGGTCGCGGTTGGTGGCCGCGACCAATCAGCGATTTTGGCGCCAAATTTAAACACCGCTCTGCTGATTGCGCCCGGTCTGCCGCATACATATTCTAGAATACCCGATGCGTTAGAATCAGGCCACCATCTATAAATCTCTACTTAACTTCCGATGGCCCCCGCAGTCTTGCTTCGCTGCGTCCTGGCTGCCGGCAGATCGCGGTACACTGAAGGACCTGCTGTCACATGACTATGACGTCAGCGCAGGTCCTTCAGTCCATCGCGAGCTGCCGGCATGGGAGGACGAGCGCAGCGGGGGCCGTCAGAAGGTAAATATAACATTTATTTTATATTTTATTCTTTTTTTTGAAAGGTTCTATGGTACCCGGGTCCGGAGGAGAGTCTCCCATCCTCCACACGCGGGTACCATCCGCACATTGAACGCATGTATTCCGCATGTGCTTATCTAGTGAAGCGGAATCCATTTGTTCCAATGCAAGTCAATGGCGGCGAAAAAGCAGCGCTTACGCGAAATAATTGGTAGTGCTGCGTTTTTTTCCGCAATGATAATCCGCAGTGGAAATTTCCGCAGCATGTGCACAGCACATGCGGACTATCATTGGGGAACATGGCAGACCTTCTAACATGCGTTTTTAAGCGTTTCTGCAGCGTTTTTGCCATGCCGAAACGCTTAAAAAACGCATTGTGGGCACACAGCCTTAGGCCATGTGCCCACGTAGCGTTTTTGTAGCATTTTTGCGGCATTTTTACGGCCGCGAAAACGTTTGTAGAACAGTCTGCCATGCAAAGCCATGTGAATTCGGATGTGCTGTGCACATGATGCGCTAATTTGCGCGCCGAATTCGCATTACTTTGCAAAACGCAGCATGACCATTTCTACTGCGATTACGCTGAAGCTTATTCGCAATGCGTGTGGTACCTGGGATGAAGATGAGACTACAACTCCTCTTCATCCCGGCTACCACGCGGTGAAAAAAAGAAATAAAAAAGTTAAAAACAAACAAAACCTGTATATTCACCTCTCCGGCGGCCCCCGGTCTGCTCTCCGGTCTCCTCCGGTCTGCTGTCTGTACTGTCAGGACCTGCGCTGACGTCATTTAGTCAGGTGATGGTCGCATGACCGCTGACGTCGGCATCAGGTGATGGTCGCATGACCATCAGCTGACTAAATGACGTCACCGCAGGTCCTGACCGTACACTGCAGGACGCTGAAGAGAGAAGACGCGGCCGGGAGCAGACCGGAGGAGACCGGAGAGCAGACCGGGGGCCGCCGGAGAGGTGAATATACCGTTGTTTTTTTTTTATTTATTAACGTTTTCTTTTTTTTACTATAGATGCTGCATTTAAAGCATCTAAGTTGTTCACACATTATAGATCCATGTCGGTTGCATGGATTTATATTGTGTGATCAACTTGTCAAGCACTTTTCCAAGTGATGCTCAAAATTGCTTGGAAAAGTGCTTGAAAAAACGCATGTGAAAACGCTTCTCTCTGGCAAAAAAAACGCATGTAAATCTGCATCAAATCTGCTAGGTGTGCACACAGCCTTATAGCTGGTTTTGCTCTGAGCTGAGATGTCCGAGCTGAATAATGCTCTGGGAGCAGAACCCATCAGCAGAATCTGTTTCCTGCCTTGTAGCAGTGGATCCCGGCTATTTAGCTCACAGAGCATTGTCTACACAAGATACAATTGTATCCAATTTTCAGCTGGGAACAGGACTATGGACAAGTTTTGCAGCAACTGCATTTGTGATAGGAAATGTTGATCAATCTAGATTTTCTTCAGTGTTCTTATTCATTGCAGAAAATCTTAAAAAAGCCGAGGAATGTGGGCAACATGGTGGGTCAATGATTAACGCTGTGGGGCTGGGTTCATATAATAGCAAGGACAACATCTGCAAGGAGTTTGTATGTTCTCCCCGTGTTTGTGTGGGTTTCCTCCGGGTTCTCCGGTTTCCTCCCACACTCCAAAGACATACTGATAGGGAATTCATATTGTGAGCCCCAATGGGGACAGTGATGATAATGTCTGTAAGGTGCTACGAAATCTAACGGCGCTATATAAGAGAGTAAAATAAATATATAACTAAATAAAATGAATGTATTAAAAGGCTAAGATTGCAAAGAGCTTGTAAAAACAAGAAACTTTGCAATTTCCTTCTTATTCAAAATCTTCTCTGTTCTCAAGAAGGAAAAGATTTTTAATTCTGCAGTGTACAGCTCATTGCTATGGTTACTGACCACCTGAGAAGTGGCCGGTCTCCTTGGCAAGAAGCGCTCACTTGCAGACTGGTGGACTTCAGTGCCCCTGTGCCTGTCCCATTCTGCAGAGGCAAAGCCGCCTCTGCCCGCAGAATGCAAGAGGGCACAATTCAGACAAGCGGCTCAGCCAAGCCACCGGCCAGAACTGTAAATCTTCAGCTTCTGATGAGAGGAACACAAGACCACCCCTTTAATAAAGGAGTAGAGCAGAACTCATACAGTGATTAGTGGGGGTCTGACACCTGAAATCCCCAGACATCAGCTACTTCTGCAAGATGATGTACACAGTGTTACGAGCTGGAATAGCACAGCTCCGCACACTGTGCAATGGCTGGTTTCAGGTACTACAGCTCAGATCACAATCATTTCAATAGGAGCTGCAGTACCAAGATCGGCCACTACACAGTGTACAGCGCTGTGCTGTTTGGTCTCTACGCTGAGTATTTCCAGCTGCTGTCTTATTGGTGAGGGGGCCGTGTGTTGGAACCTCACTGATCTGATATTGATGACCAGGGTCGGACTGCGGTGTCTGGGGCCCACAGGGGAAATTAACTCTAGGGGCCACCTACAGCAAGATGCAAATATCTGTTATCCGCTCTCGCTGTTATAGTGGAGCATTGACTGGCGGCTCCTGCACATCTACTGGGCGACACTCTAACTGGGATGGACATGTTTGCATTAAAGGGCTTCTTTGGTTAAAACTAGTGTTGAGTGAGTATGTTCTGTTAACCCTTTCGGCGAGTATGCTCGGGCCGAGCTCCGAGTATTTATAGCTGCTCGGTGATATGGTTGAATCGCTCCCGTGTGCATGATTTGCGACTGTTTGACGGTTTTAATACATGTGAGGAATGTGTAAGAAATAGACATTCCTCACATGTATTAACCCCTTAAGCCGCGGAGCATTTTCCGTTTTTGCATTTTCGCTTTTTGCTCCACTTGTTCCCAGAGCCATAGCGTTTTTATTTTTTGGTCAATATGGCCATGTTAGGGCTTATTTTTTGCGGGACGAGTTGTACTTTTCAACGCCATTACTAGTTTTACCATGCCGTGTACGGGAAAACGGGAAAAAAATTCCAAGCGCCGTGAAATTGCAAAAATAGTGCAATACCACTGAGGGTTTTTTTATTTTTTTTACCACGTTCACTGAATGCTAAAACTGACCTGCCATTATTATTCTCCAGGTCATTAAGAGTTCAAAGACACCAAACATGTATAGGTTCTTTTTTATTTAAGTGATGAAAAAAAAATCCAAAGTTTGGTAAAAAAAAAAAAAAAAAAAAAAATGGTGCCATTTTCCGAGACCCGTTGCGTCTCCATTTTTCGGGATCTGGGGCAGGGTGAGGGCTTATTTTTTGTGAACCGAGCTGAAGTTTTTATAGATGCTATTTTGGGGTAGATCCGATGTTTTGATCGTCCGTTATTGCATTTTATTGCAATTTTACGGCGACCAAAAAACGTAATTCTGGCGTTTAGAATTTTTTTCTCATTACGCCATTTACCGATCGCATTAATTCTATTTTTATATTGATAGATCAGGCGATTCTGAACGCGGCAATGCCAAATATGTGTATGTGGGGTTTATTTTATGATTTTATTTTGAATGGGGCGAAAGGGGGTGATTTAAACTTTTAAATTTTTTTATTTTTTTTCATATTTTTTAAAACTTTTTTTTTCACTTTTTGCTTGCTTCTGTACTCTACATAGGAGACTTGAAGCAGCAACTGTCCGATCACCTCTGCTACATACAGGGAACCAGCAGATCCCCTGTATGCAGCAGAAATGGTCCTGTCCTATGAGCACCGACCACTAGATGGCGCTCATAGCAATTCCACCCGCGCCTGTTGCGGGCACATGTCAGCTGTAAGAATCAGCTGACATGTGCTTGGTTCAGTGCGGGCTCAGCGCCGGAGCCCTCACTGAACCGGAGAATAACGACATGCGTGTACTAATACGTGACATGTCGTTAAGGGGTTAAAGCTGTCAAACAGTTGCAAATCATGCACGCGGGAGCGATTCAACCATATCACCGAGCAGCTGTAAATACTCGGCGCTCGGCCCGAGCATACTCGGACAGAACATACTCGCTCAACACTAGTTAAAACAAGTTATCACCGATCCATGGGCTCTACAGGATAGGTGATCACTTATTGAGCATTTGTGTCCGAACATTGGAAAACGCACCTATCGGAAGAATGGGGAAGTTTTATCCCTGACAGAACACTTATCCCTATTTTAAAATGCTGCGGCAGGTGGGACGTCTGACCGCAGCTCTATTCATTCTCTTAGAGACTTGCAAAAAAGAGCAGCGCTCACAGCCACTGAGAGAATGAATGGATCAGTGGTCGCATCTCACATGCCGCTCCAGTCTAATGGGGAGAAAAGCTCCACATTCTGCCGGTGTGTGCAAGCAGTCAGACCCCCACCAATCAATATTATCAATGATCCTGTGGAGAGGTGATTACTTGTTTTCACCGGAGAACCCCTGTAAGTGCATCTCTGCCGCTCTGGTCCAAGTATTTAATCGCTAAGGCCACGGCCCTACTATCAGTATTCGGTCAGTATCCAGTCAGTATTTTTTCTCAGGAGTGGGAGCCAAAACAGGTGATGAACAATCAGAGAAAAGGTATAATAGAAACAAGTCACCAATTCTGCATTTATCAACCATTCCTGGTTTTGGCAGCCACTCCTGAGAAAAATACTGAACAAATACTGATGGTGGGGCTGTGGCCTAATGGAAAAAAATCTTTTCCTAGTTAAGATCAGCGAGAACAGAATGACCGCCATACACAACACAGTCCACTATATCAACACCAATAATACCACATACAAAAGGGACAAATATCGCCACACCATGACTAGATCACATATTACCACTACATAGTGACCGAATAATACCACATACAAGGAACAAATATGGCCACACTATGACCAGACCATATATTACCACCCCAAAGTGACCAAATACTACAATACTGATCATGAATACAAAACCACTAATACTAACTAAGCTTTGTATATAGTGTCAGTGTACAGGTAACACAGTGATCACCAGTGACATTATAGACAGGAGCTCTGTATATAGTGTATAGGTAATACAGTGATCACCAGTGACATACACAGGAGCTCTGTATATACTATATACACACGTGGTCAAAATTGTTGGTACCCCTCGTTTAATGAAAGGAAAACCCACAATGGTCACAGAAAAAACTTGAATCTGACAAAAGTAATAATAAATTAAAAATCGATGAAAATGAACAAATGAAAGACAGACATTGCTTTTCAACCCTGCTTCCACAGAATTTAAAAAAAATTAAACTCTTGAAATAGGCCTGGACAGAAATGATGGTACCCCTGAAAATAATGTGACAAAAGGGACATGTTAAATCAAGTTGTGTCCACTAATTAGCATCACAGGTGTCTACAATCTTGTAATCAGTCAGTGGGCCTGTATATAGGGCTACAGATACTCACTGTGCTGTTTGGTGACATGGTGTGTACCACACTCAACATGGACCAAAGGAAGCAAAGGAAAGAGTTGTCTCAGGAGATTAGAAAGAAAATTATAGACAAGCATGTTAAAGGTAAAGGTTATAAGACCACCTCCAAGCAGCTTGATGTTCCTGTAACTACAGTTGCACATATTATTCAGAAATTTAAGATCCATGGGACTGTAGCCAACCTCCCTGGACGTGGCCGCAGGAGGAAAATTGATAACAAATCAAAGAGACGAATAATATGAATGGTAACAAAAGAGCCCAGGAAAACTTCTAAAGAGATTAAAGGTGAACTTCAAGCTCAAGGAACATCAGTGTCAGATCGCACCATCCGTCGTTGTTTGATCTAAAGTGGACTTCATGGGAGACGACCAAGGAGTACACCATTGTTGAAAAAAAATCATAAAAAAGCCAGACTGGAATTTGCCAAACTACATGTTCACAAGTCACAAAGCTTTTAGGAGAATGCCCTATGGACAGATGAGACAAAAATGGAAGTTTTTGGCAAGGCACATCAGATCTATGTTCACAGATGGAAAAATGAAGCATATCAAGATAAGAACACTGTCCCTACTGTGAAACATGGAGGAGTCTCTTTTATGTTTTGGGGCTGGTCTGCCGCATCTGGCACAGGGTGTCTTGAATCTGTGCAGGGCACAATGAAATCTCAAGACTATCAAGGGATTCTAGAGAGAAATGTGCTGCACAGTGTCAGAAAGCGTGGTCTCAGTCGCAGGTCATGGGTCTTGCAACAGGATAATGACCCAAAACACACAGCTAGAAACACCCAACAATGGCTAAGAGGAAAACATTGGACTATTCTGAAGTGACCTTCTATGAGCCCTGACCTAAATCCTATTGAGCATCTTTGGAAAGAGCTGAAACATGACGTCTGGAAAAGGCAACCTTCAACCATGAGACAACTGGAGCAGTTTGCTCATGAGGAGTGGCCAAAATACCTGTGGAGAGGTGCAGAAGTCTCATTGACAGTTACAGGAGTCGTTTGATTGCAGTGATTGCGTCAAAAGGTTGTTCAGCAAAATATTAAGTTAAGAAGAACCATCATTTCTGTCCAGGCCTGTTTCATCAGTTTATTATTTTTTTTTTATTCTGTGGAAGCAGAAAAGCAATGTCTGACTTTCATTTGTTCATTTTCATAGATTTTTAATTTATTATTACTTTTGTCAGATTCAAGTTATTTCTGTGACCATTGTGGGTTTTTCTTTCATTAAACGAGGGGTACCAACAGTTTTGACCACGTGTGTAGTGTAAGTGTACATGTGTGTCACCCTGGCCTGGATGCCACAAGTGTAATTAAAGCTGTGTCTGAGAGCAGGGGGGAGGTTCTCTAGTCAGGGGAACATTAGCATGCAATGCCTCCTGTCTCAGGCCAGTAGGGGGAGCAGGCTGCCCCTATAAAAGCTGGTGCTGAGGGCAGGGTTAGAGAGAACCCAGATGACCTGTCTCAGGACTGAGACGTGTCTCAGCAGAGCAGGGACAGACAGTTGCACTGCACCTAAGAGGAAGTGTGGCAGGAGGAGAGCCACAAGCCAGAGACAAGAGGCGAAGAGAGCCTGTCTTGGCAGATAACAGACTTAATCTACCAGAGTTTGGTGTCTGAGGCTGGAAGGATTCCACATCCCCCAGCAGAGAACCAGTCCACAAGGGACTGTATATTCCTTGGCCTAAGAAGCCTGGAGGCCCTGCCACAACAGAAGGGACCAGTAAAGCCATACAAGGCTGGGAGCAGAAAGGAACCCACGTCGCAGGCCATACAGGCGAGAAAACATGGAAAGCTCGGAAACGTGGGCTGTTACCCTATCAGGAGGAGATAGCCAGAAGGAGCGCAGAAAGCACGGTAGGCCTACACCCTCACCCTGACCAGGGCCAATTTCCCCGTTGCTCTCAGACATCCAGGTCCCCTCCTAGCCGGGACTGTTTGTGGGTCAGTTTACCTGTTTAGTAAAGACCCTAGACTGCAACCTGTTGTCTGTGTGCTCCTTGCTCCTCCAGCACTATCAGCACTGGGACTCCCACTACCATCACTCCCAACATCCATTATACTGCCCTGGGGCCGCACTCTTCCCGTGGAGAGTCACACTACCCTAGCTGCACACCTCATCAGCCCCAGCGGTCTGCATGCAGCGGCGGTTCCTAATAACCGCAATCCATGGGTGGCGTAGTCGGACATTATCAGCAGAACATAGCAGACTACCATTGGCCTGACCACCCTGAGCCACGGAACCGGGTCGCCACTACTACCCCCATCGTCTCCCTATTGCCCGGATCCGAGTGACGCACGGCCCAGGGGGCGAGTCAGCTTTGGCGTAGTCGGCAGGATTTCGTGCCCGCAACCACCGGGTACTGCGTGCCTGAAAAAGACTTTTGTAACTTACCTGTGGCAAAGTTTCCCGCCGTCCGGAGTCTTTTCCCGCCATCCGGAGCCGATTCCCGCCATCGGACGCCATCTTGGACCGTTTCCAGCCATCTTCTGCCGCCTTCCCGCCATCCGCAGCTGCTTCCCGCCATCGGACGCCATCTTCAGGATGCCGCGCGGGAAGAAGAGGGGCGTGGACGTCAAAACCGCGCGAGATCCGAAGCTCCGCCCCATGCACCGACGCTGCGCAAGGTCCTGGAAGGGAGAGAGAGCGACGCTGACGTCATCAGGACGCGACGCCAGGTCCTCGTCCATAGCAGCAGCAGCGGAGCCGCGGCCTACAGAAGACGATCGTCGGAAGGTAGGCCACGCGTAACTAGGGGGGGAGGAAGATGACGGACACAGAGGCGCCCACTACCACCAACGCAACTGCAGCAGCGGTGATGCCCTTTTCCTTGCCCTACATCCCTGGAGCGGCCTGGCTGCCCAAATACTCAGGGGAGCCCCATGCCCTAACTGACTTCAAGGAAAGGCTATACAGTTTGTTCCACGTTTACCCCCTGACAGAGGAACAGAAGGTCAGCATATTAACAGGGCAGTTAACTGGCGCAGCCCAGCGGGAGGTAAAATCATGGCCCACTGAGGAGAAAAGGACTGTGAAGGGTATTCTGGCCCGGCTGCGGGGTACCTTTGACACACGTACCTCCGCTGAGATTAAAATGAGGTTCTATGGATGTAAGCAGCGGGCACAGGACAGCATCAGAGACTATGCCCTAAATCTGCAGGAAGCCTTGAGGGCTATTCAACAAACTGACCCTGGCAGTGTGCAGGAAACGGATAAGCTGCTAACAGAACAATTCATAGAAGGTCTGCTGTCTAGCGCCCACAGGGCCCAACTGCGCCTCATGTTCTTTCAGAACCTCGACCTGACCTTTGCCCAATTTAAGGACAGGGCCATAAGGGTGCTCCGTGAATCTGCAACCAGTGGCGCTATAAACCCCCGGCGCCCTGCTATTACTTACCACCAGGAGGCGGCGCCCTCCTCTATGGACTCCGTGGAGGCTGATGCACAGGCCCTGAACCAAGCCCCGTCGAAAGATCTGCACCAACAAGTCCAGGAGCTGACCAGGAGCGTCGCGGCGTTGACCAGGACCGTCCAGGCGTTGCAAGTGGACCCGTCAAGACCCATCGAGCTGGCTTCAAGTCCGGAGGATGTCCCATGGCGTCGACAGAGGAGGATCCCGTCGTTCCGAGGGAGGCCCACAGACCGCTACGCAGAGGATGGACAGCCCATTTGCCGTCGATGCAACCAGCCTGGACACATTTCCAGGTACTGTAATTTAAACGGGTCCAACCTGGGGCAGAGGGCCAACCCCCAGGCATAAGATCACCAGGCCCTTACAATTGGCGTAATAAGTACGTTGGGGGGCACCCGGTTTTACCCGTGGTGCTGGACGGTATCCCCATGAGCGCCTTGCTGGATACTGGGTCACAAGTAACCACTATCCCTTATGTACTTTTTAAGCAGTATTGGACTGATGCTGATATCACACGGTATCCAGACGGTAACTTGAGCATCATCGCCAGTAATGGCTTACCCGTGCCGCAGATGGGGTTCAAGGAGATGACCATTAAGATTGGTAAAGTTGAACTACCGGCACAGGGAGTGATTATTGTGGACATTGACCGTCGTGAAAGTCACCCTAAAATAACTGTGGGTACTAATGTAATTGAAAATTGTCTTTCAGAGGTAATTGTAATCTTACAACAGGTGGCGGTGAATGCTAGTTCCAGCCAACAGAGAGTTCTCAACAAGGAGATAAAGGCCCTGATGAGACGGCAGCAGGTAGAACTGTCTGGTGGTGAGATCGGTAGCGTAAGACTGAGTGACCCATTCCCCATTTCCATGCCTCCCAAAAGTGAAATGATGATCTGGTGTCGGACTGCAATCGGGTTGAGAGGTAGAGACTACCAAGCCATGGTAGAACCCGTGTACTCAGACAGCAGGCCCACCATTTTGACAGCCCGGGGGGTGGTTGATGTCCGTCATGGGAGGGTGCCCGTCCACATCCTCAACATTGGGGAGAGGGAGGTACACTTACCCAGGTACGCTACACTCGCCAAGCTGTTTGTTGTCGAACACAAAGCTATCAGGGCCGTGGAACCCTTGCCTCCATCTCCTCAGGCGGAGGGTAATGGCTCCCAGAAACAAAAGGAGGACTGGTGCCAGAAACTCCACGTGGGTGCTGACTCCACTCCCCTGCACCAAAAACAAGGAGTCTACCGGGTGGTACAGGAGTACGAGAGAGTCTTTAGTAAGCACCCGCTAGACTTCGGCAGAGTAAAGGGGATAGAACACCACATCCCCACAGGGAGCCACCCACCGATAAAAGAGAGGCACAGACCTGTACCCCCTGCACATTATCAGAACGCAAGGGGCATGCTAAGAGAGATGAAAGAAGCTGGGGTTATTAGAGACAGCTGTAGCCCCTGGGCAGCCCCCTTGGTTCTGGTCAAAAAGAAAGACGGCACCATGAGAATGTGCGTCGACTATAGACAAATCAACCGTATCACTCACAAAGACGTATATCCGCTGCCTAGAATAGAGGAGTCTTTAGCCGCACTAAAATCAGCTAACTTCTTTTCTACTTTGGACCTTACTAGCGGGTACTGGCAGGTTCCTGTGGCAGAGGCTGACAAGGAGAAGACCGCCTTCACCACCCCGATGGGACTGAGCGAATTCAACTGCATGCCTTTCGGGCTCTGCAACGCACCAGGGACCTTCCAGCGGCTGATGGAATGCTGTCTAGGGCACCGAAACTTCGAGACGGTCCTCCTTTACCTGGACGACGTGATCGTCTATTCGAAGACCTACGAGGACCATCTGAAGCACCTGGCCGAGGTGTTCGAAGCCCTGGCAGGCTATGGCCTGAAGGTGAAACCATCGAAGTGTCACCTGCTGAAACCAAAGGTCCAGTACCTAGGGCACGTGGTAAGCGCGGAAGGAGTGGCCCCCGACCCTGACAAGGTCACGGCAATCAAGAGCTGGCCAAGCCCCTCGAACATCAAAGAGGTGAGACAGTTTCTCGGGTTGGTAGGCTACTACCGAAGATTCATCCCCGGGTTCACCAAGATGGCAGCTCCTATGCAGGACCTCCTGATCGGACAGTCTAAGTCCAGGAGGCAAAAGCCGCCCTTCAAGTGGGATAAACCGGAAGAGGAGTCCTTCCGCCAGCTAAAGATGGCCCTCACAGGGGATGAGATCCTGGCCTACCCTGATTATGGCCAGCCTTTCATTCTCCACACAGATGCCAGTAATGTGGGACTGGGAGCCGTATTGTCCCAAAACCAACAGGGCAGAGAACGGGTGATCGCATACGCCAGCCGGAAGCTGAGGCCCACCGAGAGGAACCCGGAGAATTACAGCTCCTTCAAGCTAGAATTCTTGGCGGTGGTGTGGGCCGTGACGGAACGCTTCAAGCATTACCTGGCCTCCGCAAAGTTCACCGTGTACACGGACAACAACCCGTTGACACACCTGGACAATGCAAGACTGGGTGCCCTGGAACAGCGGTGGATGGCCCGTCTCTCCAACTATGACTTCGTGATCAAGTACCGGGCAGGCAAAACCAACTCCAACGCGGACGCCCTATCAAGGATGCCTCACTTACCTGAAGGTGACGAAGACCCAGAAGAGCTGGAGGAGGTAGAACTCCCCGCGTTTCACCGGTATGGAGCCGCTCAACACTCTCACCGCGTGAAGGAGGAGGATCTAACAACTGTGATGATGAATCCCCTACCTCACCACAGCTGGGCCGAGACCCAAGATAGTGACCCTGCAGTCCGCCTGGTGAAAGATCTGCTGACCCGGGAAGACGCCCGCTTAGATCCAGATGCCCCAGAGGAAGCCAAGCAGCTATGGAAGGAGAAGAGCAAGCTGTTCCTCTACGAAGGCAAGTTGTGCAGAAGGATTGTCAACCACCGGACGCACGAGCTGACCTGGCAAGTCGTGGTCCCAAGGAGGGATGCAGCTATGGTCCTGGGGGCTTACCATGACAGAGCGGGACACTTCGGTTGGAAGAAACTGGAGTTCCTACTAAGAGGAAGATTCTTTTGGGTCGGCATGAGAGGAGCTGTAGAAAAATGGTGCAGAGACTGTGGCCCTTGTCACCTAAGGAGGAAGGACCGTGCCAGCCAGAAGACACCCTTGAGGCCCATCATCACCACGCAGCCTCTTGAGCTGGTAGCTCTGGACCATGTCAAATTGGCTCCCAGCCGGTCAGGATACATCTATGCCCTGACAATCGTGGACCACTATTCCCGTTTTCTAGTGGTGGTCCCGGTAAAGGACTTGACAGCCCAAACAGCGGCCAGAGCCTTCCAGCAATATTTCTGCCGTCCACACGGGTATCCGGAACAGGTCCTGACAGACCAGGGTCCAGCGTTCGAGGCTGAAATCTTCCAGGAGTTCTGCAACCTCTATGGCTGTAAGAAGATTCATACAACGCCTTACCACCCCCAAACCAACGGGATGTGTGAGAAGATGAACAATATAGTCATTGATCTCCTGAAGACGTTGCCCCTGGAGGAACGCAGCCTGTGGCCAGAAAAACTGCCGGACCTGATAGACCTATACAACAATATCCCGGTGAATGCTACAAACTGCACCCCGGCTTACCTGATGCGAGCTAGACCAGGAAAGCTGCCCGTAGACCTGGAGATGGGAGTCCTAATACCTGAGGACACCTCCCCGGATGCGGACTGGGATACGGAAAGGCAACTGCAGTACAAGAAGGTACAGGAGAGTGTGGAGAAGAGCCTGGCCCAGGTGAGAGAGAAGCAAGAAAGACTCTTCAATCAACACGCCCCTGCTAGTCCCCTAGAACCTGGTGAGCAAGTCCTAAAGCAAAAAAGAAGGCTACATAAGTTGGACGACCAGTGGGAAAGGGAACCCTACACCGTACTGCAGTCTGACCACGACAACCCAAAGGTGTGCGTAATCACCAAGGACGGAGGAGAAACCACTAGTGTCGTCTCCAGAGACCATCTCAAAAGGTGCCCCGAGCAACTCCGTAGTGTAGAAGAGGATCAGAGTGACCTTGAACCCGCAGAGGACAAGGAAGAAATGATCAGCACCGTTCTCGGAGAGTTTCCTCAGTCCTGGACTCGCATAAATGATGCCATAGTGGTACCTGTCCTGCATTTCCTGCAACCGGCACAGCAACAACCAACACCAGAGCCGGAAGGTGAAGAGGAGCAAGCAGTTCCAGAGGCAGAAGAGCCTGTACCAGCAGCCCAGGAGAGTCAACCCTCTGCTGACAGTGAGCCTGCCATGCCTGCGGTAAGCCAAAGGACCCGCAGACAGCTGCCTGCCCTACCTGTACACCCAGCTGGTAGCTGCACCCCTAACGCTAGTGGGGAAAGCCAAGTAGGTCCACCACCAGACAGTAGGCTACGTAGGTCAACCAGGAGCACAAAGGGACAGATACCCGCTCACTGGAGAATATAGAGTGTACTAAAATTGTAAATAACCCTGTTGCCAAATGTTGAATTGTTTGCAAAGTTACATGCATGTTTGGTAATACTCTGTTTCAGTTTCTTGCAGCTACCGTAAGGACTCACAGGTTATGGACTTTTTATAACCGGGACCTTGTATGGACTGCGTTCAGAGCCTAACCCAGGAATGAACTAAGACTGTGAAGGACTTGGGGTAGGACAGACCCCCACCTGGTTAAGGCTCCCCGTTGTGCTGGTGATATGGACACCCGGTCACAGGCCACACTGTGACCTTAAGAACTCAATTTGTGCGTCGTCTGTCTATTAATGTTTTATTGTTATGCATATTGTCTTTGTTTACTGTTTAGTCCCGGAGTACTAAATTTCACTAGGGGGGAATGTGTCACCCTGGCCTGGATGCCACAAGTGTAATTAAAGCTGTGTCTGAGAGCAGGGGGGAGGTTCTCTAGTCAGGGGAACATTAGCATGCAATGCCTCCTGTCTCAGGCCAGTAGGGGGAGCAGGCTGCCCCTATAAAAGCTGGTGCTGGGGGCAGGGTTAGAGAGAACCCAGATGACCTGTCTCAGGACTGAGACGTGTCTCAGCAGAGCAGGGACAGACAGTTGCACTGCACCTAAGAGGAAGTGTGGCAGGAGGAGAGCCACAAGCCAGAGACAAGAGGCGAAGCAAGCCTGTCTTGGCAGATAACAGACTTAATCTACCAGACTTTGGTGTCTGAGGCTGGAAGGATTCCACATCCCCCAGCAGAGAACCAGTCCGCAAGGGACTGTATATTCCTTGGCCTAAGAAGCCTGGAGGCCCTGCCACAACAGAAGGGACCAGTAAAGCCATACAAGGCTGGGAGCAGAAAGGAACCCACGTCGCAGGCCATACAGGCGAGAAAACACGGAAAGCTCGGAAACGTGGGCTGTTACCCTATCAGGAGGAGATAGCCAGAAGGAGCGCAGAAAGCACGGTAGGCCTACACCCTCACCCTGACCAGGGCCAATTTCCCCGTTGCTCTCAGACATCCAGGTCCCCTCCTAGCCGGGACTGTTTGTGGGTCAGTTTACCTGTTTAGTAAAGACCCTGGACTGCAACCTGTTGTCTGTGTGCTCCTTGCTCTTCCAGCACTATCAGCACTGGGACTCCCACTACCATCACTCCCAACATCCATTATACTGCCCTGGGGCCGCACTCTTCCCGTGGAGAGTCACACTACCCTAGCTGCACACCTCATCAGCCCCAGCGGTCTGCATGCAGCGGCGGTTCCTAATAACCGCAATCCACGGGTGGCGTAGTCGGACATTATCAGCAGAACATAGCAGACTACCATTGGCCTGACCACCCTGAGCCACGGAACCGGGTCGCCACTACTACCCCCATCGTCTCCCTATTGCCCGGATCCGAGTGCCCCACGGCCCAGGGGGCGAGTCACATGTAATACACTGACTCACCAGTGACGTCTCTAGGTGAAGTCCTTCATCTTCGCTTTTCTTCTTCATCTGGCACAGACGGCCATCACTTCTTCCAGCCAGGAATCATCTCTGCAGAAAATAACACACAGTTATCAATAACTGATCTCTTCTAGGGAATATTCCCTCTCCACCCCCCGACTTCTACACTACACCAGTTGAAGAAAAAAAGCGATATAGTGCCGCCCTGCACAGTAACAGGAGCCCGCTTTTGTCCTATCCCATGGAAAACAATTTCCTAAAAAGTAAATTATATTACAGAAGTAATAATGTCTCTAATTGGACTCTAAAATAATAATGTTCCTCACTGGCCACCATAAACTAATAAAGTATGTTCCTCAATCTGGCCCCAAACAGTAATTAAGTCCCTTGTTCAGCCTGGCACCCCCATATATCCATCCTGGCCCCCCCTTCCCTGCATATATCCATCCTGACACCCCCCATATATCCCTTCTGGCCCCCATATGTCCAGTGTGACCCCTCCATATATTTATCCTAGCCCACGTGTATCGAGCCCGCCCCCTCCCATATACCCATCCTAGTCCCCCATGTGGCCCTCCTGTTCCCCCATATATCCATCCTGGCCTCCATGTGTCCAGCCTGCCCCCCCACATATCCATCCTGGCCTCCATGTTTCCAGCCTGCCCCCCCATATATCTGTCCTGGCCTCCATGTGTCCAGCCTGCCCCCTCCCATATATCTGTCCTAAAGCCCCATGTGTCAAGCCTGCCCCCCATATATCCATCCTGGCCTCCATGTGTCCAGCATGCCCCCCCTACATATCCTTCCTGGCCTCCATGTGTCCAGCCTGCCCCCCACAATATATCCATCCTGGCCTCCATGTTTCCAGCCTGCCCCCCATATATCCATCCTGGCCTCCATGTGTCCAGCCTGCTCCCTCATATATCCATCCTGCCCTTCCCCCCTGCATATATCCATCCTGACACCCCCCCATATATCCATACTGGCCCCCATATGTCCAGCGTGGCCCCTCCATATATTTATCCTAGCCCACGTGTATCGAGCCTGCCCCTCCACATATCTATCCTAGCCTCCCATGTGTCCAGCCTGCCCCCCACATATCCATCCTGGCCATCATGTGTCCAGCCTGCCCCGCCCCCCATATATCCGGCCCCCCCATATATCCATCCCCCTCACATATCCATCCTGGCCTCCATGTGTCCAGCCTGCCCCACCATATAGCCATCCTGCCCACCCTTTCCCATGTGTCCAGCCAGGCTCCCCCTTATGTGTCCAGCCAGGCTCCCCCCTTGTGTGTCCAGCCAGGGTTCCCCCTTGTGTGTCCAGCCAGGCTCTCACCCTTGTGTGTCCAGCCAGTGTTCCCCCTTGTGTGTCTAGCCAGGGTTCCCCCTTGTGTGTCCAGCCAGGGTTCCCTCTTGTGTGTCCAGTCAGGGCTTCCCCTTGTGTGTCCAGCCAGGGCTCCCCCTTGTGGGTCCAGCCAGGGTTCCCCCTTGTGTGTCCATCCAGCTCCCCCCTTGTGTGTCCAGCCAGGGCTCCCCCTTGTGTGTCCAGTCAGGGCTCCCCCTTGTGTGTCCAGCCAGGGCTCCCCCTTGTGTGTCCAGCCAGGGTTCCCTCTTGTGTGTCCAGTCAGGGCTCCCCGTTGTGTGTCCAGTCAGGGCTCCCCTTGTGTGTCCAGTCAGAGCTCCCCCTTGTGTGTCCAGCCAGGGTTTCCCCTTGTGTGTCCAGCCAGGGCTCCCCCTTGTGTGTCCAGCCAGGGCTCCCCCTTGTGTGTCCAGCAAGGCCCCCCTTGTGTGTCCATCCGGGCCCCCCCTTGTGTGTCCAGCCAGGGTCCCCCCTTGTGTGTCTAGCCGGGCCCCCCCTTGTGTGTCCAGCCAGGGGCCCATCCCATTCTGCATCCACTCATATACACACAGACACACACACAGACACCTCTTACCTTCCTGCTCTCCCGTGCGGTGTCCTCCTTCTCCGGTGACGTCATACGCCGGCCGGGGAAGGGAGACGCGCAGCTTCAGCTGCTTCACTGGGATGTGTGTCGCGGCGGTTCAGGTAATGAATGCCGCGTGCGCGCGTCCCTGCATACACTGTGCCTGCGCTTTTAAAGGGCCCGTGCCCCTTAAAACCGCAGGTTTTTTTATTTTTTCATTCTCTTCTCCCCCTCTCCTCTGCAGAAGGGTACCCCGCCAGCCCAGTCCCACCCTGTTGATGACTTATCCTAAAATCGGTCATTAATATATAAGTCCTGGACAGTCCCGTTAAGCTTGTTTTACCTAGTTATAAAAGCCCTTTAAGTCCTCATTATAAGGTAAGGTATGAATGGATCTAATTAAATTCTCCAAAGAGAACTATTTATACATTTTAGTCACTGTGAGCTTTCTACAAGATATTGCGGGCAGTATATAGCGAATATACGGACACAGAGCCATTCGCCGGCTCAGATTGCCAATAAGCACCTTGTAAATATGAGACCTTGACATCATAGGTTACTTGGCTTAATATGAAATTGTCCCTCATGTGTACCGCATTGTGGGCAGGGACTATATGTACATCACTGCAGAATATGTTGGCAATAAAAAGTCAACAGAAATGAATATCATGCAGATCCTCACCAGGACTCCAGCAGTGTCACCATCCTGCCACCATACAGCTATAGAAGGACAATAAACCTGCAGGGTTCTCCCCTCAGTTATTTTTCCTTTAATTTTATTATCTGTTTCTTACTCACAGTGAAAGAACAGTCATCAGATATTTTATTGTTCACTTTTTATTTTACAGTCTCAGCTCTGAAGAATAGAACGTCTTATGAATAAATGACAGCTCACTTATTACAGTGGTGGCCAAAAGTATTGGCACCCCTGCAATTCTATCAGATAATACTCAGTTTCTTCCTGAAAATGATTGCAATCACAAATTCTTTGGTATTATTATCTTCATTTAATTTGCTTGCAAGGAAAAAACACAAAAGAGAATGAAGCAAAAATCAAATCATTGATCATTTCACACAAAACTCCAAAAATGGGCCAGACAAAAGTATTGGCACCCTCAGCCTAATACTTGGTTGCACAACCTTTAGCCAAAATAACTGCGAACAGCCACTTCCGGTAACCATCAATGAGTTTCTTACAATGCTCTGCTGGAATTGTAGACCATTCTTCTTTGGCAAACTGCTCCAGGTCCCTGATATTTGAAGGGTGCCTTCTCCAAACTGCCATTTTGTGATCTCTCCACAGGTGTTCTATGGGATTCAGGTCTGGACTCATTGCTGGCCACCTTAGAAGTCTCCAGTGCTTTCTCTAAAACCATTTTATAGTGCTTTTGGAAGTGTGTTTTGGGTCATTGTCCTGCTGGAAGACCCATGACCTCTAAGGGCGACCCAGCTTTCTCACACTGGGCCCTACATTATGCTGCAAAATTTGTTGGTAGTCTTCAGACTTCATAATGCCATGCACACTGTCAAGCAGTCCAGTGCCAGAGGCAGCAAAGCAACCCCAAAACATCAGGGAACCTCCGCCATGTTTGACTGTAGGGACCATGTTCTTTTCTTTGAATGCCTCTTTTTTTTTCCTGTACACTCTATGTTGATGGTTTTTCCCAAAAAGCTCGACTTTTGTCTCATCTGACCAGAGAACATTCTTCCAAAACATAGTAACATAGTTTGTAAACATAGTTAGTAAAGCCGAATAAAGACTTGCGTCCATCAAGTTCGACCTGTTAGTTCTGTAATTGGTAAAGTTGATCCAGAGGAGGGCAAAAACCCCAAATGATTTGGCCAATCTTCACCTGAGGAAAAATTCCCTCCTGACTCTGAAACCAGCAGTCAGAATAAATCCCTGTATCAACTTACTATTTTATTTTATTTTTAAGTATATGCTGAAATCTGCCTGGTATCTAGAAATGCATCCAGTCCCCGCTTGAACTGGTGTAGTGAATCTGACATCACCGTCTCCTCACTCTGTGAATTCCATATTCTCACTGCTCTTACCGTAAAGAACCCCTCTAGTGACGCTTACCCAATCTGAGTATATTCCATTTATAACCACCCTCTGCCTTCTATCCCTTAGCCAGTTAGCTACCCACTTGCAGACATTTTCCCCCAGCCCCATCATTCTCATTTTGTATACCAACCTATTATGTGGCACGCTATCGAAAGCTTTTGAGAAGTCGAGATACACGACATCCACTGGTTCCCCCTGATCTACTCGAGAGCTAATCTCCTCGTAGAAGTCAATCAGGTTTGTTTGGCAGGAGCGATTCCTCATGAATCCATGTTGGTTCGGGATTAAAAGATTATTAGCATCAAGATGCTCCGTAATTGCCTCTTTAATGAAGCTTTCAAAAATTTTGCCCACAACGGACGTCAGACTCACCGGCCGATAGTTTCCGGCGTCACTTTTCGCTCCCTTTTTGAATATTGGCACTACATTCGCCTGTCGCCAATCAAGTGGCACAGACCCAGTCTCAACAGAGTCCTTAAATATAAGATATAACGGTCTGTCTATCACATTACTTAGTTCCCTTAGTACCCGTGGGTGTATGCCATCAGGTTCTGGTGATTTGTTTATTTTAATGTTACTGAGGCGTTTCTGTACCCCAGCTTGGGTTAGATTTGTCATACTTAGTGGAGGATTAAGCTTGTCACTTCTCATTTCTCCTGTTAGTTTGATTTCCTTTGTGAAAGTTGTCGAAAAAAAATTATTTAATAGATTAGCTTTATCCTCATCTTTCTCTATGATTTTGCCTTCCTCACTTTTTATTGGTCCAATATTATCCGATTTAATCCTTTTACTATTTATATACGTAAAGAACAGTTTGGGATTTGATCTACTTTCCCTAGCAATACGTCTCTCTGTTTCCTCCTTCGCTATTTTTATTTGTTTTTTGCAGGTTCTCGTTTTTTCCTTGTAACACATTAGTGCCTCCTTACTGTTTTCCTGTTTTAATCTCTTGAATGCCTCTTTTTTGCTATTTAACGCCCCTTTTACGTTCTTGTTCAACCATATTGGTTTCCTCTTATTTCTGGCCCTTTTATTCCCATACGGTATATACCTCTCGCACTGAGTATTCAGAATTCTTTTGAAGGTTTCCCATTTACTATTCGTATTCCTTTGATTAAGAACTTTGTCCCAGTCAATAAGTTGAAGGCTTTCTTTCAGCTGATCAAACTTCGCCCTCCTAAAGTTTAATGTTTTTGTTGTTCCCTTATTGATAACCCTACTGAAGGGCATTTTGAAGTCGATAATATTATGGTCGCTATTACCTAGGTGCCCCCCTATCTGTACCTCAGTTATTCTATCAGGCCTATTAGTCAATATTAAGTCTAACACGGCCTTCCCTCTCGTAGGTTCCTGCACTAGTTGGGAGAGATAATTATCCTTAATATTTGTCAAGAACCTTTTTCCTTTCTGAGATCTACAGGTTTCTGTTTCCCAGTCAATATCCGGGTAGTTGAAATCCCCCATTACAATCACTTCATTATGTTTTGCTACTTTGTTTATTTGTCCTAATAGCAGTTTCTCATTCTCCTCTGTTATATTGGGTGGCTTATAGCAGACCCCCAGTAATATTTTATTATTATTTTTAGTTCCCTCTATCTCTACCCACATGGACTCGACCCCCTCTTCTCCCTCTCCTATATCTTCCCTTAGTCTGGGTTTTAGACATGACTTTACATATAAGCAGACTCCTCCGCCTTTCCCCTGTTTCCGGTCCCTTCTAAATAAACTATAATCTAATAAATTTACCGCCCAGTCGTAGCTATCGTCTAGCCAAGTCTCTGTTATACCTACGATGTCATACCTCTCCTCCCATATAAGCGCCCGCAGCTCATCCGCCTTATTGGTCAGGCTTCTTGCGTTGGTCAGCATGCAAGATAAAACTTTGGGGTTATTTAGCATCCTATTCTTCTCTAACGATCTAACTGTACTATCCCCACCCCCCTCTCCACCCTCATTATATTCACTTTTCCCCTTCCCCCTTGCTTGCCTCACATCCCACCTATTTCCTTGGTTTCCCCCCCCGTCTCTAGTTTAAAAACTCCTCCAACCTATTAGCTATCTTCTTCCCCAGCACCGCTGCACCCTCCCCATTGAGGTGCAGCCCGTCCCTACGGTAGAGCCTGTATATGACCGCGAAGTCGGCCCAGTTCTCCATGAACCCAAACCCTTCTGCCTTGCACCAACTCTTTAGCCACTTATTCACCTCCCTAGCTTCCTGTTGGCGCTCCTGTGTGGCTCGCGGGATTGGTAGTATTTCTGAGAAAACTACCTTGGAGGTCCTTGCCCTAAGCTTCCTACCTAGGTCCCTGAAATCATTTTTAAGGACCCTCCATCTACCACTCACTTTGTCATTGGTGCCGATGTGGACCATGACCGCTGGGTCTTCGCCAGCCCCACCCAGTAACCTGTCAACCCGATCCGCGATGTGCCGGACTCGAGCGCCAGGGAGGCAGCACACCGTTCGGCGATCCCGGTCTTTGTGACAGATTGCCCTGTCTGTCCCCCTAATAATAGAGTCACCCACTACCAGAACCTGTCTTGCCTGCCCTACACTTCCCCCCTCCCCCTCATTACTGGAGCATACACTCCCCCGGCGGTCAGAGGATCTGTCATGCTCCAATAATGCCGGTTCTGAACCAGCCTTCCTATACTTCTTCCCTCTATCCCTCCTTACTGTTATCCAGCTCCCTGCCTGTTCAGCCTGCATTTCCCCTCTATGCTCCACCCCCAGTATTGACCCATTGAGTGTCTGCTCGGTGAGCAGCAAACTCCGTTCTATGTTGTCGATGCTCCTCAGTACCGCTATCTGAGCACTTAGATCCAGAATTTGGGCTTCCAAGTGCACGATATGCTCACATCTCTCGCAGCAGTATGGATCCTCGAGTGGGTGCTCACGGAATGCATACATTGCGCAAGATGTACACTGCACGGCTCCGTCCAACATGGACGTCATTCTAAATATGGGGATACAGTCAGTATATATATACAAGTACAAAACACAATTATTTATATATAGGTGTATGGACGGGGATCAATTAGGGATGTGCAAGTGTATCAATTAGATATTGGCAGGGGATCAGTTAAGTATGGACGGGGGATCAATTAAGTATCAAGTATGGACGGGGGAATCAGCTAAGTAGGTCAGGTGGATTAATTAAGTAAAAAGTAAAGTAAAGAAAGAATGAAATACAGTCAGCAATTCAGTCCTAAGTCCTCCCTTCCAAACTCCCTGAATCCAAAGTCACTGAAAAACAAGTCACACACTTACTTTCGTTCGCACTTACGCTCCGGACACACGCAGCTCGTTCACACTCGCAAACTAAGAGATTTAAAGTGTTTTTTTTTTTTTTTTTTTCCTTTTCCAGCAATGTACCCTTCACCTCAATGCACTTCCAAAGGACTTTATGCCCAACCAGCTGCCCCTTATAAACCCTTAATTATGACCCCTTCCCCTTAATTAACCCCTTGTGAGTAAATCTACACCTCAGGATTTTAGTGCAATGTAGTTAACCTTTAAATACACAGGTAGTAAACTAAGAAACTAAAACTGTAGTGAGAAAATAGATTTTAAAAAGCCCAATAAATCTAAACAGGTAGAAAAGCACTCAGCAGATCACAATGCAGCACTCACCGCAATTCACACAGGTATTTTCTGCAGGATTCCCAATACCTCTTCACGCAATTCACACAGGTATTTTCTGCAGGATTCCCAATACCTCTTCACGCAATTCACACAGGTATTTTCTGCAGGATTCCCAATACCTCTTCACCTTCACCTCAATGCACTTCCAGTTCTAGGCTTTATCAGGTAAGTTTTGGCAAACTCCAGCCTGGCTTTTTTATGTCTCGGGGTAAGAAGTGGGGTCTTCCTGGGTATCCTACCATACAGTCCCTTTTCATTCAGACGCCGACGGATAGTACGGGTTGACACTGTTGTACCCTCAGACTGCAGGGCAGCTTGAACTTGTTTGGATGTTAGTCGAGGTTCTTTATCCACCATCCGCACAATCTTGCGTTGAAATCTCTCGTCAATTTTTCTTTTCCGTCCACATCTAGGGAGGTTAGCCACAGTGCCATGGGCTTTAAACTTCTTGAAGACACTGCGCACGGAAGACACAGGAACATTCAGGTCTTTGGAGACGGACTTGTAGCCTTCAGATTGCTCATGCTTCCTCACAATTTGGTTTCACAAGTCCTCAGACAATTCTTTGGTCTTCTTTCTTTTCTCCATGCTCAATGTGGTATACACAAGGACACAGGACAGAGGTTGAGTCAACTTTAATCCATGTTAACTGGCTGCAAGTGTGATTTAGTTATTGCCAACACCTGTTAGGTGCCACAGGTAAGTTACAGGTGCTGTTAATTACACGAATTAGAGAAGCATTACATGATTTTTCAAACAGTGCCAATACTTTTGTCCACCCCCTTTTTTAGGTTTGGTGTGGAATTATATCCAATTTGGCTTTAGGACAATTCTATTTGTGTTTTTTCATTGAAGACAAATTAAATGAAGATAATAATACCAAAGAATTTGTGATTGCAATCATATTCAGGAAGAAACTGAGTATTATCTGACAGAATTGCCGGGGTGCCAATACTTTTGGCCACCACTGTATTTCATGCGGCAGAAGTTAGCCTCCAGCAATGGAAGAGGGAACCGAGAAAGTGTAGAAAATGCTCTATCATGGCAGCAGTGGTAAGAGACATTGGAAATGCACGATCAAACCTATCATATCATAGGATTATCTATCATCTATCTATCCTTATATTCTCTATTTCATATCTATCTATCCATCTATCTATCCATATATGTATCTATCTATCTTTCTATCTATCCATGTATGATGGATGGATAGATAGATGGATAGATGAATAAATAGATGGATAGATAGATGGATAGATAGATAAATAGATAGATAGATAGTGTAGGGATTTGTACTCACTGAGCCGCGTTGGAGGTAGGCACAGGTTCACACAGTGATGCAGTCCACGGGTTCAAACAAACTGGTGGCTTATTTTAGTGTCCATACACCAGTTAAGAAACAAAAGTTACAGCCTTTTCCTGGCACAAAAAGGAATAACAGAACAAAGCTCAAAATAACAAGTCCATGCAGCACGGCTTCAGCCGTTTAAACAAGGTGCTTTTCTCTGCCTCCTGCAGAGTCTAAGAAGCACCTGCAAGGTCTGCTCACCTTGCCCAGCAAACACAGACAGACAGAGACAGGCGCAGCTGTCTTAAATTAGCCTTCCAAGACCTGGACTGGAGGTAAGTGAGCAGCTGTTCCCCCCAGCTCTTTCAGCTGCTCATAAAACCCGGCCCTGTAATCCGGACCCATTAAATTCCTCTCAGCACTATGTGTGCTGGAGCCTGCTTCTCCGGATCCTACATCACCGAAGCATGGCACTTCGAGGACACATACCTCCCGTCCACGATCTGTCCGGCAGCAACCTTACATACACCCCCCCTCTGTCCAAAGCCGTAGGGCTTGGCACCTTCTGTCACCATACAATAAATCCTTGACAAGGCAGCGGCATTCCCATGTTGTTTCCCAGGCCTATGCTCTACCCGGAAACTAAAATCTTGTAGAGCCAGGAACCACCTAGTCACTCTGGCATTGTTTCCCTTCTTTTCTCGCATCCACCTCAATGAGGCATGGTCTGACACTAACCTGAACCTTCTACCTAATAGGTAATACCTCAGAGTGTCTAACGCCCACTTAATGGCCAAACATTCTTTTTCTACAATGGAGTAGTCCTTCTCACAAGCGGAGAGCTTCAGACTGAGGTATTTTACAGGGTGTTCTTCTCCGTTAATCTCCTGGGACAAGACTGCTCCCAGCCCGACATCCGATGCATCCATCTGGACCACAAACTCCTTGGAGAAGCTGGGTGCCACCAAGACTGGTTGTTTACAGAGGACCAGTTTCAATTCCTGGCAGGTCGCTTCTGCTTCCGGGGACCACTTGGCCATAGCTGACTTCATCCCTTTCAGAAGATCCATCAGTGGGGCTGCTATCAGGGCAAAGTTAGGGACAAATCTTCGATAGTAGCCCACAATGCCTAGAAACGCCCTGACCTGCTTCTTCGAGAGGGGCTGTGGCCAGTTCAAGATCGCCTCGACCTTATTTATTTGTGGTTTTATTTCCCCTCTACCAACCACATACCCTAGGTACTTGGCTTCCTCCATCCCCATGGCACATTTCTTCGGGTTGATAGTAAAGCCCGCCTTCCTTAGGGCATCAAGTATGGCTTGAACTTTGTCCAGATGACTTTCCCAGTCCTGGCTAAATATGACGATAGCATCTAGGTAGGCCGCTGCATACTGTTTGTGGGGTGCTAAGATCCGGTCCATGGCTCTCTGGAAGGTGGCTGGAGCTCCCTTCAACCCAAACGGCATCCTGACGTATTGGCGTCGAGAAGGCTGTCTTCTCCTTAGCCTCTTTGGACAGGGGAATTTGCCAATATCCTTTGGTGAGGTCCAGAGTGGTGATGTACCGAGTGGGTCCTAGCCTTTCGATAAGCTCAGCTACCCTAGGCATTGGGTAGGCGTCGAACTTTGAGACCTCCTTCAGCTTCCTATAGTCGTTGCAAAACCGCCATTCCCCATCTGGTTTCGGCACTAAGACTATAGGACTGGACCATCCACTTTTGGACTCTTCAATGACTCCCAGGTTTAGCATCCGCCTTACTTCTTTAGAGATCACCTCTCTGCGGGCTTCGGGGATCTGGTATGGTTTTAGATTGACGCGAACATGAGGCTCTGTGAGAACCTCATGCTCTATGACCTGAGTGAGTCCTGGCAACTCGGAAACATGTCTTTATTTCGCTGTAACAACTCTTTGCACTGTTGCTTTTGGGCATGTGACAGTGACTCTGCCACCTTGACCTCTTTCACATCAGCCTCAGCCTCAGCCACTAAACAGGGAGCTTCCGCAGGCTCTCTATCTTGCCATGGCTTAATCAAGTTAACATGGTAAATTTGGTAGGGCTTCCTCTTCCCTGGTTGGTGGATCTTAAAGTTGACTTCCCCCACTTTCTCTACCACCTCATAGGGGCCCTGCCACTTGGCCATGAACTTGCTCTCCACTGTGGGACTAGCACAAGCACTCGATCTCCTGGGTTGAACGATCTCACCCTGGCCGACCTATTATACACCCTGGACTGTGCCTCTTGAGGAGGTGCTCCCTCACAATGGGCATCACATGGGCAATCCTCTCTTGCATCTGGGCAACGTGCTCCACCACTCTCCTATAGGGAGTGGTCTCAGCTTCCCAGGACTCTTTCTCCACCTCCAGGAGTCCTGAGGTTGTCGTCCATAGAGTGGTTCAAACGGGGAGAAACCTGTGGAAGCTTTGGGAACTTCCCTCATGGCGAACAACATATAGTCCCAGTCTCGGCCATCCTTTTCCACTGCTTTCCTCAACATTGCTTTCAAGGATTTGTTAAACCTCTCTACCAGTCCGTCCGTCTGGGGAGAGTACACGGAGGTTCTCAGTTGTGCAATCTGCAGTGTCTTGCACAATTCTCTCATGACCTTCGACATAAATGGAGTTCCTTGGTCTGTTAGGATCTCGTTAGGCAACCCGGTTCTTGAAAACATGTGGACTAACTCCCGGGCTATACACCTGGTGGAGGAGTTTCGTAGTGGTACGGCCTCCAGATACCATGTAGCATAATCTAATACCACCAGGATATACTGATGCCCTTGGGCGGACTTGACCAGAGGCCCCACTAGATCCATTGCTATGCGTTCGAATGGAACCTCGATGACTGGTAGTGGCACTAGGGGACTGCGGAAGTGGGCCACTGGGGAGGTTATCTGGCATGTGGGGCAGGAACGACAATAACTCTATATTTCTCTATAGCAACCTGGCCAGTAGAATCTTTGGAGGATCCGTTCTTGAATCTTGTCTGCACCCAGGTGACCACCCAACACATGAGAATGAGCCATGTCTAACACCCTGCGTCTATAGGGCCCTGGCACCAGCAACTGTTCTATTACCTCACCCCTTGGCTTGGTTATTCTGTACAGCAAATCCCCATTCACAGCAAAATGAGGGAACCGAGTGTCAGCCCCCGGTTCCTGAGGCACCCCATTTAACACAGTAACATTTTCAAAGGCCCCTTTCAGAGTTAAATCCCTGAGTTGGGCAGTTCCAAAGTTTCCCTCGGACACCTCCAGCTCAGGGATATTGGACTCAGGGGATGCTACTTCATCCTCATTGCCCACCAGCACACACATGGGAAACTCATCTACTATGTTCTGTGGGTAAGTTTCCTTAGGGGCGATCTGGCTGTCGTCCAAGCAACCAGGTGTCCCCGCTTTCCGCCACATTTCCCAGAATAATGCAAAGTAACGTCCAATTATTATGGGATGCAATAGGTCCTTAACGACCGCCACTTCATGAGATGTGGTGCCACAGTCTGTGTTTACATCCACCTGGGCCACAGGATAGTTCTTAGCGTCCCCATGGATACACCGGACATCCACCACCTTCCCAGAAACCAGCCGATGAGGGAGTGTGGCCCTTATCAGGGTCACCAAACTTCCTGAGACCAATAGTCCAGAGACTTGTGCCCCGTTAACTGACACTGAGCATGCCTGAGGGCCCTCGCCATGTTGACGAACCGCGCTGCAGGCGGGGTAGGCAAAATAAGAGCAACGCCGGCCCATGTTACAGTCCATTGGTTCAGAGGTTATGGGACACCGGGAGGCAATATGGCCAGGGGTATGACATCTCCAACACACTATATTATGGGGTGGGACTTTGGGCAGCAACTCAGACCCCTCCTGAACTCTAGGAAGCCCCCCAGGTGTGGCGCTAGCTCGCTTCTTTTGGGTGTCCGCCACCTTTTGGGAACCCCAGTATTGAGAGGCTACGACCCCTTGTTTTCCCAACGGACTCTCAACCGCCTGGTATCTTTCCACCAACCCCACCAAGTCATCAGCATTATAGGGATCTCCCTGGGCAACCCAGGATTTTACCGACTTCGGGAGAGAGTGTATAAACCTGTCTATAACGACCTCTATCTCATATCATAGGACTATCTATCATCTATCTATTATCTATATGACGCGCCCCCTGGGCCATGGGGCACCCGGGACCGGACTTCAGGGCAATGCTGGGAGTAGTAGTGGCGACCCGGTCCCGTGGCTCAGGGTGGCCAGACCAATATTGTGGCAGTCTCTGTATCAGTATAATGCAATGTCCGACTACGCCACCCGTGGATTGCGGTCAATAAGAACCGCCGCTGCTGAGCAGACCTCTGAGGCTGATGTTGTGAGGGCAGCAGAGTGTAGTATAACTCCCCACGGGAGGAGTATAGCCTCAGGCTAGTGAGTGTGGATGATAGGAGTGATGGTGCACGAGCGCAGCAGGAACGACTCAGAGGCTTTGCAGTGCAGTTCAGGGTCTTTACTGATGGTGATAAGGCAGACCCTCCCGGGAGTACTGGCTAGCATAAGAGGCCTGGTCAGTCTGTGAGCAAACTGGAGTTCCCCTGGCCAGGTGGAGTTGTAGGCCTCCCTGACTATCTGCACTCTTCCTGGCTACCTTGCTGTAAGCGAGTGGAAGTAGCCCACGTCCCTGAGTGTTCCGTGTGGTGCTCACCTGTATGGCTGGTGACTTGGGGCCTTCTGATAGCCCCCGCTCCTCGATTGCAGTGCTGGTCCCTTGCTCGTGACTGAGCCTCCGGGCTTCAATGGCCAGAGGACTTGAAATCCCCTGCCGGCGGGTTTCTGCTGCTGGGCATATATAAGTCCCCGCAACCTCGGACTCCTGTGTCCGGTTCTCAGAGTCTTCTGCCAGGACGAACTCCGCTTAGCTCAAGTCCCTGGTCTTCAGCTCCTGCTCCTACAGAGCTCCTCGCTGTTACTTTCCCTGTGTCTGGAACTAACTCCAGGCTCTGACTTCACTAACCCGGCCCCAGATCCAGTTTATATAGGGCAGGTTCCTCCCCTATCTGGTCTGGGACAGGAGGTGTTGCATGTTTAAGGGCTCCGAACCAGGAAACCTCCCACTTGCTCTCAGACATAATATTTCTATTACAGTGGTAACCAGACCCTGGGGTGCCACATATCCATCTATCTATCTCATATCTATCTATCTATCAATCTCATATCTATCTATCTTCTCCACTTTTTATCTGGTCTCAGGTATGACTTTCATATTACCCACGACTGTTACTTGCCACAGGTGAGTTTTAACGAGCATCACATGCTTGAAGCAAAGTTGTTTTTCCACAATTTTGGAAAAGTGCCAACAATTTTGTCCGGCCCATTTTTGGAGTTTTGTGTGAAATTATGTCCAATTTGCCTTTTTTTCCCATTTTTTTGTGCTGTTTCAATACACACAAAGGAAATAAATATTATAACAAATGTATAACAAAACATGTGTAATTGTAATAATTTTCTGGGAGAAATACTTCACTTTCTGGAACAATCTCAAGGTTGCTAAACACTTCCGGCCATGACTGTGTGTATATATGGGCCCTCAATAAACCATCCCTCTCAACGAAAAGGCCACAGCAAGGGTCAGGAATCGGTGGCCTTCCCTCTCCGAATCTTAGGGAGAGACGGTTGTGCTTCCAGCATCCACCTAGGCTGCCACCCCAGTGGAACTAATAGCAGGGTTGCCAACTGTCCAGAAATTCTTGGACAGTCCATAAAAATAGGGCACTTTTTTCCCTGTCCGTAAAAAAAAATGTGATGCGTCCATAATCTTTCTGAAGCTGGAGAGACTTGTTCAGATGGAGGGAGATGTAGGGGCATCATATTGTGTATAGGGAGATGTAGGGGCATCATATTGTGTATAGGTATCATATTGTGTATCTGCATGTGTGGGGACATCATACGGTGTATATGGAGCTGTGAGCACATCATACTGTATTTAGGGAACAATGAGGGAATCATACTGTATACAAGGAGCTGTGGAAACATAATGCTGTGTAAAGGGTCTGTGGGATCATCATCTAATATACAGTACAGACCAAAAGTTTGGACACACCTCATTTAAAGATTTTTCTGTATTTTCATGACTATGAAAATTGTACATTCACACTGAAGGCATCAAAACTATGAATTAACACATGTGGAATTATATACTTAACAAAAAAAGTGTGAAACAACTGAAAATATGTCTTATATTCTAGGTTCTTCAAAGTAGCCACCTTTTGCTTTGATGACTGCTTTGCACACTCTTGGCATTCTCTTGATGAGCTTCAAGAGGTAGTCACCGGAAATGGTTTTCACTTCACAGGTGTGCCCTGTCAGGTTTAATAAGTGGGAGTTCTTGCCTTATAAATGGGGTTCGGATCATCAGCTGTGTTGTGCAGAAGTCTGGTGGATACACAGCTGATAGTCCTACTAAATAGACTGTTAGAATTTGTATTATGGCAAGAAAAAAGCAGCTAAGTAAAGAAAAATGAGTGGCCATCATTACTTTAAGAAATGAAGGTCAGTCAATGCAAAAAATTGGTAAAACTTTGAAAGTGTCCCCAAGTGCAGATGCAAAAACCATCAAGCGCTGCAAGAAACTGGCTCACATGAGGATTGCCCCAGGAAAGGAAGACCAAGAGTCACCTCTGCTTCTGAGGATAAGTTTATCCGAGTCACCAGCCTCAGAAATCGCAGGTTAACAGCAGCTCAGATTAGAGACCAGGTCAATGCCACACAGAGTTCTAGCAGCAGACACATCTCTTCAACAACTGTTAAGAGGAGACTTTGTGCAGCAGGCCTTCATGGTAAAATAGCTGCTAGGAAACCACTGCTAAGGACAGGCAACAAGCAGAAGAGACTTATTTGGGCTAAAGAACACAAGGAATGGACATTAGACCAGTGGAAATCTGTGCTTTGGTCTGATGAGTCTAAATTTGAGATCTTTGGTTCCAACCACCGTGTCTTTGTGCGATGCAGAAAAGGTGAACGGATGGACTCTACATGTCTGGTTCCCACCGAGAAGCATGGAGGAGGAGGTGTGATGGTGTGCGGGTGCTTTGCTGGTGACACTGTTGGGGATTTATTCAAAATTGAAGGCATACTGAACCAGCATGGCTACAACAGCATCTTGCAGCGGCATGCTATTCCATCCGGTTTGCGTTTAGTTGGACCATCATTTATTTTTCAACAGGACAATGACCCCAAACACACCTCCAGGCTTTGTAAGGGCTATTTGACCAAGAAGGAGAATGATGGGGTGCTACGCCAGATGACCTGGCCTCCACAGTCACCAGACCTGAACCCAATCGAGATGATTTGGGGTGAGCTGGACCGCAGAGTGAAGGCAAAAGGGCCAACAAGTGCTAAGCATCTCTAGGAACTCCTTCAAGATTGTTGGAAGACCATTTCCATTGACTACCTCTTGAAGCTCATCAAGAGAATGCCAAGAGTGTGCAAAGCAGTCATCAAAGCAAAAGGTGGCTACTTTGAAGAACCTAGAATATAAGACATATTTTCAGTTGTTTCACACTTTTTTGTTAAGTATATAATTCCACATGTGTTAATTCATAGTTTTGATGCCTTCAGTGTGAATGTACAATTTTCATAGTCATGAAAATACAGAAAAATCTTGAAATGAGAAGGTGTGTCCAAACTTTTGGTCTGTACTGTATATAATCGTCTTATCCCGTCTGTCTGTCTGTCCTTCTGTCCAGGAAATCCTGCGTCGCTGATTGGTCCAGCCGCGGCCAATCAGCGACGCGGGATTTCAGAAAAAGATGGCGGCCGTTAGCAGCTCATCTGCCGCACGGAGGTCAGCGGCGATGCAGCCGGGAGATGACCGGCGCTAGCCGCTCATCTCCCGGCTGCTCGCAGCAGAAGTACCGCGACCGGCGGCGCTGCTGACCTCCATGCGGCTACCGTCGGGAGATCAATGGCTAGGGCCGCTGATCTCCCGACGGCAAGTGTGAAGCGAGGACCGGGGAGCGGCGCCGCCAGTCGGGATACTTCGGCTGTGAGCAGCCGGCCATCTCCCAGTTCCTTGCAGCGGAAGTACCCACACAGGTAGCGTCGCTGCCCGGTCCTCAGTAATACGATTCGCTGATTGGTCGGAATCAGCGATATTGGCGCCGCGACCAATCAGCGATACTGGCGCCAAATTTAAACACCGCTCTGCTGATTGGTCGTGGCCGGCGGCCGCGACCAATCAGCGATTTTGGCGCCACATTTAAACACCACTCTGTTGATTGCGCCTGGTTGGCCGCATACAGATTCTAGAATACCCGATGCGTTAGAATCGGGCCACCATCTAGTACTGTATATAAAGAGCTGTGGGAGCCATCACACTATATATAGAGACCTGTGAAAAGCTTATGTGTTGATCCAGAGGAAGTAAAAAAAAACCATGAGGCAGATGCTGCTTGCCCAAAATTAGGGGAAAAATTCCTTCCCGACTCCACATATGGCAATCAGACTAGTTGCTTGGATCAACGTCCCATAACAAAATCTAGTATGAATAACCTGTAATGTTATTCAAGAAAGTCACACAGGACCTTGAACTTTTTTTTAGAGAATTAAGTATTACAAGGTCATGTGGTAGAGAGTTCCATACCTCACACAATAAAACATTGCCATCTAACTTCCTTTAGACAAAGCGAATTAGGAGCTTGATGCTAGAGTAGTTGAATTAAAACTGAAAAAAATTATTAACACTGCAAAAAAGAGGAACAGTATTTATTCTCCAGCCCAGGTCTCAAAACGAATGCACTAATCAGGATGAAGCAAACCATATAATAAAGGCAGGGGCAGCACAGGTGCAAAATACTGATGAGACAACCAACTCATAACCTACCAATTCTTGGAGGGGGTCATTGCTTAGTATTAAAACTGCACACAAAAAATGGCTTGTATAGGTCACTGGTCACACAGAGATTGTTAGGGGAATGGTTGCAAACAACTTTATTAAATAATGGAAAGCAAACGAACCCGGGGTCCGTGATGCAGCCTGGAGGACTGCGGACGAACACCTTCCGGGTAAGAAGGTAAAACAACCAACTGAAATAACAATCCCCCCCGTGTTACTGCACACCGGAACGGGAATAGGGATTCGCACTATCTCCGTTAACTGCACGAGAGATGTGCGACAAATAATGTAGCTGTAGCCCTGTTAACTGCACAGAGGCTACGCAGCAGGCGCTAGGATGCGTGTGTGATTCACGCAGGCGTATACATGCTCCCAGCCAGCGTGCTACCGGACTGAGGAGTATCTCTCCACGTGGCTAACAGGCGGTGCCGGGAATACGGAGTCCGCAGTCTGCTCGGGGTGTATAGCGACCCCCTTGTTGGAGCCAGACTGTCAGACGAAGCTACCTGCCTCCCTCCATCTAAGGCTGTCTATCCCCTGCTAAACCTGCCTGTCAGAAGCTATAACAGCAAAAGTACACGTGGAGCCGAAACGACCAAGCGTCCACACAGTAACACCAACTCAGCTCAATGATCAGAGCGCGCCGCCATGTTTGTGGGCGTGCTATTTAAATATTAAGCCCTGCCCACCGTCACATTATTGGTGACGTCACCCGCGACCAATCAGGCGGTGCCAGGTCACCGGATCAGCTGACTCCCAAACCACTAATCACGGTCCGCCATGTCACGGGCATGCTCAGTGCAGTGTATCCTGGACTTAGGCTGTAACAGCCCTGTTTCCCTCCGCAACCTATCCTTCATGTTGCTAGGAACAAAGACCCAAGAGACAGCTTGTACATCTCGTGCACCAGCTAGGCGTTGGGACCAATGACGATGCTGAGAAGCATCTGGACCGGAATGGGAGACCACAGAATCCACTGATGATTCTGAACCCATTTCAGATCCAGAAAACACCTGACGCCTAACACAGATAGTGCTCAATATAGGGCTTACAGCCTATTAGTGACCCTCATACTGTTAGATTAGGCAGGCTGCAAAGCACTATCTAAGTGCACCCCATGAGGACAGACCCCCTAGTTTACAAATCCAGCATTGATGGGTTTGTCTGAACCCTGAATAAAAATAACGTGCAAAATCTATATATGAGGTTCTGGTAAATATTTTGGCGCTGGTCACGCACAGTGTCTGGTTTACAGCCTATTAGTGACGCCCATACTATTAGATTAGGCAGGCTATGCTCCCCTCATACACCTTACCACGGTGTGTAGTGTGACATGGAGCTAAACCCCCTGTCTTCTTAAGAATAAGGCTGCGAAAAACCTTCTCTTTATTGATAGTAGAGAAACCTCCATACAGTAGATGCGGAAAACATACGATGAACCCCAGTATTGTACCACATAGATAGGGCTCTTACCGGCTAAGCTTGGAGCAGGCTGTGTGCACAGAGCCCAAGATACAAAACTGTAGGGATGTGGACTGTGTTACCCTGTTCCTGCCCCTGAAGACAACAAACACCTCATGTGAACACTCTCTTGCGGTTTTATATGTAAAAGTGATATGTGTCTTATGTAATGTATAATGGTGATGTAACAGCATGTGAAGTGTTAATGCATAATGTGAGTATAGCATAAGATAAGCTTAGGATACCATAAGACATAAGTATAACATAAACCCTAAAATACAAATTTTATTAAATCTCTTTAAAATCGGGACATGCGGCATAAAGATGATCCGCATCAGTATTGCACTTTATCAAGATAAGTTCCTTTTATTGTTTAGTCTTGTGATCATTTATGTCATTGATACCTCTATGGGTGATTAATTCCAGGGCTGGCTAGGGTTATCCAGGGATAGCCGCCGTGGAGCGGGGGCGCCACAGTGTCAACATTAACTAGGGTGTCACCCTCCACTATAAGGCAGGTAATCAGCATCTAGGGTGTTGAACAGGGCTGATTGTAGCCTTTGTTTGGATGCCCGAATGTATCCTTTGGCTTGGAGGTCCAAAGATATTAGGAACGTTCTTGGGTGTTTTTATAAATTTGCACATTGTCACTTTATTCACTGTTGTCACTTTAATCATTTAGTACACACTGAGGATTGATTGTTTGATGTGATATCTGTACCAGTTTCTGGTAGACTGTCAGATCTTTGGTCTATGTAAGTACGAATAAGGGACTTTTAGGGTCTAGGGGCAGCTGCCGTTCAGCAAGGGTGCCATTGTCATCTATATGTAGGATGCCCATCTCCATTGACATGCAGGTTCAGGCTAGGGTATCTATAGGGTGAGTTTTATTGAAGTACAGTGGGTACGGAAAGCATTCAGACCCCTTTAAATTTTTCACTCTTTGTTTCATTGCAGCCATTTGGTAAATTCTAAAAAGTTCATTTTTTTTCTCATTAAAGTACACTCTGCACCCCATCTTGACTGAAAAAAACAGAAATGTAGAAATTTTTGCAAATTTATTAAAAAAGGAAAACTGAAATATCACATGGTCATAAGTATTCAGACCCTTTGCTCATATTTAAGTCACATGCTGTCCATTTCCTTGTGATCCTCCTTGAGATGGTTCTACTCTTTCATTGGAGTCCAGCTGTGTTTAATTAAACTGATAGGACTTGATTTGGAAAGGCACACACCTGTCTATATAAGACCTCACAGCTCACAGTGCATGTCAGACCAAATGACCAGTATTGAGTAGAAGCCCCCTTTTGAGCTAGTGCATCCATGAGTCTTCTTGGGAATGATGCAACAAGTTTTTCACACCTGGATTTGGGGTTCCTCTGCCATTCTTCCTTGCAGATCCTCTCCAGTTCTGTCAGGTTGGATGGTGAACGTTGGTGGACAGCCATTTTCAGGTCTCTCCAGAGATGTTCAATTGGGTTTAGGTCAGGGCTCTGGCTGGGCCAGTCTAGAATGGTCACAGAGTTGTTCTGAAGCCACTCCTTTGTTATTTTAACTGTGTGCATAGGGTCATTGTCTTGTTGGAAGGTGAACCTTCAGCCAAGTCTGAGGTCCAGAGCACTCTGGAAGAGGTTTTCATCCAGGATATCTGTGTACTTGGCCACATTCATGTTTCTTTCAATTCCAACCAGTCGTCCTGTCCCTGCAGCTGAAAAACACCCCCATGATGCTGCCACCACCATGTTTCACTGTTGGGATTGTATTGGGCAGGTGATGAGCAGTGCCTGGTTTTCTCCACACATACCCCTTAGAATTATCACCAAAAAGTTCTATCTTAGTCTCATCAGACCAAAGAATCTTATTTCTCATAGACTGGGAGTCCTTCATGTGTTTTTAAGCAAACTCTGTGCAGGCTTCCATATGTCTTGCACTGAGGAGAGGCTTCCGTTGGGCCACTCTGCCATAAAGGCTCGACTTGTGGAGGGCTGCAGTGATAGTTGACTTTATGCAACTTTCTCCCATCTCCCTACTGCATCTTTGGAGCTCAGCCACAGTGATCTTGGGGTTCATCTTTACCTCTCTCACCAAGGCTCTTCTCCCACGATTGCTCAGTTGAGCTGGACGGCCAGGTCTAGGAAGACTTCTGGTGGTCCCAAACTTTTTCCACTTAAGGATTATGGAGGCCACTGTGTTCTTAGGACCCTTGACTAATGCAGAAATTCTTTTGTAAACTTGGCCAGATCTGTGCCTTGCCACAATTCTGTCTCTAAGCTCCTTTGGCAGTGTCAGGATGCCAGGTTTAATTTTACTTTGCCAGTAGTTTTTCCCTTAGCCAAGATGGCTTCCATTGCCTCACTGGGGTCATGTGTTTCCTGCCTGTGGACCTACTTAAACTGCATGTGTTGCAATCATGCCTTGCCTGAGTATTGTGTGCTTTTAGCTTTCTACTCACCTGTGCTAGCCCTCTGAATAGAGTCTTGCTGACTTTGTGTTTACTCCTAGTCATCCGCTGAAAGGATTGCTGCCTGAATCCTCTGCTAAGGGGACTTCTGCTGAAAGGAACCGCTGGCTGTTGTTCACTCACGCTGGGATCTCTGAACTTTTGTCTTCCTGAAGAAAACTTCTCCTGGATCTCTACACCTCTGGTATAGTCACCATCTTGCTCTGTGTTTAAATACCCGGCTCCAGCTCTGCTTAAGACATCGCTGTTTCCTCCGCTGCACCTCCTGCATTCTTCAATATCCAGATCCATATTCCAGTTTGTCTTCTCTTCTGCACTACGTGAGTCCACAATCAACTGAGGAATACCTACGTCTGCTTACTATCCTTATTTCTGTTTGCATATTACTGTACCTAAGTAAACTTGGACTATCGTTAACGTTTACATACCCTAATAGTAATGAAGGCCGTGCCTTACAGATTAGGTTCTAAGAAGTATTGTTTGGAATGAACTTACCTTCATAAACTGTTTGCTGTGATCTTTTGCACTTGAGTTTAAAATAGACTTTCACACTACTCTTGTCTCAGTCTCTGCTTTTGGCCCACGCCATTGGACTTCAGGGTATCTACTAACATCGTAACAGGCAGTTCCTTTGAGCTCATGATTCTCATTTGGTCTGACATGCACTGTGAGCTGTGAGGTCTTATATAGACAGGTGTGTGCCTTTCCAAATCAAGTCCTATCAGTTTAATTAAACACAGCTGGACTCCAATGAAAGAGTAGAACCATCTCAAGGAGGATCACAAGAAATGGACAGCATGTGACTTAAATATGAGCAAAGGGTCTGAATACTTATGACCATGTGATATTTCAGTTTTCCTTTTTTAATAAATTTGCAAAAATTTCTACATTTCTGTTTTTTTTCAGTCAAGATGGGGTGCACAGTGTACTTTAATGAGAAAAAAAATGAACTTTTTAGAATTTACCAAATGGCTGCAATGAAACAAAGAGTGAAAGATGTAAAGGGGTCTGAATGCTTTCCGTACCCACTGTATATAGTACTCAATGTTCCAGGCAGTGGGAGGCATTACTGGGATCCAGAGCAGTCGCTCCAGTCACGTCCAGAGCCTAAGGTCTGGCATAGGAGCTGCCGGACACTTTGTGTGCTCTGAAGTACAAAGGAAGATGGACAGGGACCTGCATAGATGGAAGTTGAAGGCCAGTCCCGGGTGCACTGCAGAGGTGGACGAGAAATACAGGATGAGCTAGCAACAGGGCTGAAGAGGAGTTATGCTAAGAAGGAGGATAATGTGAATTGCTGTGCCTTATCCCATCTGTACCCACCTGATGAACTTGAACTGTCAAGTATATGTTTGACTGTTACAAAGAACTTCGTGTCCCCTAAATTGTGAGCGGCGGCTTCTGAGGACAGAAGCCTGAAGGCAGTGGAGGCCTGCGGCCTACAAGAGAGTGTGCTGCACCCCACACCCTAGAGCACACTGGGACTGGGACACCCATTGTCTGTAAAGTGCCAGAGCGAAATCAGACCGACGTTCAGTCACGACTACCGCTCTGTGCCACTTTACAAGATGAGTGATAAGGGAACTTCTCCATCAGAAGAGAAGAGGAAATAATGGTCGCTGCCCAAACTGTGACAAGAACAGGACCACAATGCAACAAGAACTGTCTCACAATGCTCTTGGAACTTTCCCATAATGCATTGCAAATTGAAACTAGAGCAAATACATTAAATCACTAGCAGACAGTGCAGTTATCAAACAATAAAAAAGAGACAGGATTCAAATGCAAGCAACATAATGTCAGAACTGATATACACATAAAGTGACTAGATTCCCTGGATAGCTAAATTCGCTGCTGAGGCCAGAACACGGGCTGCCCAGCACTATTTAAGTGCACCCCATGAAGATAGACACTCTAATTTACAAGGCCATAACATATAGGTGCATCTCACAAAATTAGAATATCATCAAAAAGTTAATTTATTTCAGTTCTTCAATGCAAAAAGTGAACCTCATATATTATATAGAGTCATTACAAACACAGTGATCTATTTCAAGTGTTTATTTCTGTTAATGTTGATGATTATGGCTTATAGCCAATGAAAACACAAAAGTCATTAACTCAGTAAATTAAAATAATTAACAAAAAACACCTGCAAAGACTTCCTAAGCATTTAAAAAGGTCCCTTAGTCTGTTTTAGTAGGCTCCACAATCATGACAATCATGATGAAGACTGCTGGCTTGACAGATGTCCAGAGTTCCAATTTTCATTTGAAATCAAGGTCCCAGAGTCTGGAAGAAGAGTGGAGAGGCCACAATCCAAGCTGCTTGAGGTCTAGTGTGAAGTTTCCACAATCAGTGATGGTTTGGGGAGCCGTGTCATCTGCTGGTGTAGGTCCACTGTGTTTTTTCAACACAAAAGTCAGCGCAGCCGTCTACCAGGAAATTTTAGAGCACTTCATGCTTCCCTCTGCCACAGTATCAAGCTACCAGGGGGGCAAAGGGGGCGGTGGCCCCGGGCCCCTTGCTCTTAGGGGGCCCATCCAGGGCTACGCCAGTGTAACTGTATCTAGCATGCCCCTGGTGCCAGCATCGGGCCCCACTGCCCGCCACCGCCGCAAGTTTACTGATGAGACAGGGAGCGCGGATCTCTCTCCCATTAGTCCCTTCTGTGACTGACGTCTCTGACATCATCACTTGGCGCCCAGCCCGCTGTGCTGAAGATGTGTGCGTGCTGGGTGCTCTGAGCAGCGAGGGAACCAGGAGGAGAGATGAGTACTGTTTATTTATTTTTTGCCGGGTGGGGGGCGGCATTATATTACAGACTCTGCCTATGGGAAGGGGGAGGTGCATTATACTATAGACTCTGCCTATGGGGGAGCATTATCCTAAAGACTCTGCCCACAGAGAGGGGGGGCATTATACTAAAGACTCTGCCTATGGGGAGGGGGGGCATTATACTACAGACTGTCTATGGGGAGGGGGGGAGCATTATACTAAAGCCTCTGTCTATGGGGGGGCATTCTACTACAGACTCTGCCTATGGGGGGCATTATACTACAGACTCTGTTTATGAGCAGGGGAGAGCAGTAGACTACAGACTCTGCCTATGGGGGGACATTGTACTACAGACTCTGCCTATAAGAGGGGGAGCATTATACTACAGACTCTGCCTATGGGGGGTCCATTTTACTACAGACTCTGCCTATAGGTGGGGCATTATACTACAGACGCTGCCTATGAGATGGGGGGGGCATTATATCACAGACTCTGCCTATGAGGAGGGGGGGCACATTATACTACAGACTCTGCCTATGGGGGCGCATTATACTATACGAAGGACTATGGGGAGTGCATTATACTATATTGAGGACTATCTGGTGCATTATATGTACTCTATTTATACAGTGTGGGAGATAATGTGGGTTCTTTGAACAGTGTGGGGGCCATCATACAGTGTGGGAGATAATGTGGGATCTTTGTATGGTGTGGAGGCCATCATACAGTGTTGGAGCCATCAGCTTGTGGGCTACTAAGGGGTCAGTATACTGTGTGGGGGTACTATACAGTGAGGGGGAATTATATAGTGAATAGGAGAACATCATACTGGTTAGAGCGGAGCTCTACATGGGGGGAGACTCAGGACATTATTAAATCTTAGGTGGGCACTTATTGTTATAGGGGAACTCAGGTTATCGTGACTGTCGAAGGGGCACTATTACTTTCTAGGGGGCACAATGTGGGCACTGTTTTCTAGGACACTTGCACACGGCATTACTTTATTTTAGAGGTTTGTTTTACCATCTAGAGGGCACACAGTAGGTGCAGTAATAGGGACACATTTTGCAGCAGAGGCTCAGTATTGGGGTATCAGCAGGATGAGAAGTTTGTGCAGGTTGGGGATAGATGTGGTCAGTACCTGAAATGTAAGGAGTCAAATGTGTCTTTGTTGTGATCTCTGCATACCTGAGACTCTGAGTCCTGGCTGGAGAAGTTGTCGTGTCGGTCTGGGCCAGATGGAAAAGACGGGAAAAGTGAACAATTTAATCAGAAAGAACGTCAGCTGTAAGGTACTATATAAAACTGAGCTGTGATCTCTTATATGTTCTGCAGGACTGGCATCTATCAATATATGTCACCATATGGCGGTAATATCAGTGCTGGTCTTTGTATAGAGATTATTTTTAGTAACAGCGCGGTCATCTGCTGAGGTTTTCCTACATCAACTATCTGGGTGCGCCGCTATAGTTGGAATCAGGGTTACCTGGTTAGAGGCCCACTCAGAAGTTTCGGCCCCCTGAACCAAAACCTTAGCTACGCCAAGCTTTTTGGAGATGGAAATTTCATTCTCCAGCAGGACTTGGCCCCTGTCCACACTGCCAAAAGTACTAATACCTGGTTTAAAACAACAGTATCACTGTGCTTGATTGGCAGCAAACTCACCTGACCTTAACCCCATAAAGAATCTATGGGGTATTGTCAAGAGGAAAATGAGAGACACCAGACCCAACAATGCAGACGAGCTGAAGGCTTCTATCAAAGCCACCTGGGCTTCCATAACCCCTCAGCAGTGCCACAGGCTGATCGCCTCCATGCCACATTGCCGCCTTGATGCAGTAATTGATGTAAAAGGATCCCCGACCAAGTATTGAGGGCATTTATTGAACATACATTTCAGTAGGATAACATTTTGGATTTTGAAAACATTTTTCAAGCTGTTGTTATAAGGTATTCTAATTAATTGAAATAATGACTTTTGAGTTTTCATTGGCTGTAAGCCATAATCATCAACATTAACAGAAATAAACACGTGAAATAGATCACTCTGTGTGTAATGGCTCTATATAATATATGAGTTTCACGTTTTGTATTGAAGAACTGAAATAAATTAACTTTTCTGGTGATATTCTAATTTTGTGAGATGCACCTGTAGATGGGCTTGGCTGCACCCTGAATAAAAATAGCATGTAAAAAATATATATGATATATATGAGGTATTGGTCGATATTTTGGCCAAAATATACAAGCTCGCAACCTGCTCAAGGGTCCTCATACTTGCGAGTCCCTACACTAACATTAAAAGCAAAGTCACAAAAACAAGGAATTAAAGTTCCCACCAAAATTCAAGAATTAACACCGCAAATACACCAACAATAATTACAAGGATGCAGCAAACCCATATAATGAAGAAGTCAGCAACACAGGTGCAAAATATTGATGAGACAACCACTCACAACCTACCAATTCATGGAGGGGGTGATAGCTTAGTATTAAAACTGCACACAAATAAGCCTTGTATAGGGCACTGGTCACACATAGGTAGTGCACAATGTCTGGCTTACAGCCTATTAGTGAAGCCCAAACTATTAGATTAGGCGGGCTGCCCAGCACTTTTTAAGTACACCCCATGAAGACAGACACCCTAGTTTACAAGGCCAACATTGATGGGTCTGGCTGCACCCTGAATAAAAATAACGTGCAAAAAATATATATGATATATATGAGGTATTAGTAAATATTTTGGCCAAAATACACAAGCTCGCAACCCGCGTCAAGGGTCCTCATACTTGCGAGTCCCTACACTAACATTAAAAGCAAAGACAAATTTAAATTCCCACCAAAATTCAAGAATTAACACAGGAAAAAAGGGCAACAGTGTTTACCTGCCTAGGTCTCAGTACTAATCATACCATATAATAACGATGACAGCAACACAGGTGCAAAATACTGATGTGACAACCACTCACATATTACCAATTAATGGAGGGGGGTGATTACATAGTATTAAAACTGCACACAAAATTATATGGGATTGCTACATCCTAATAGTGCATTAGTTCTGAGATCTGGGCAGGTAAATGCTATATTAATAATTGATTTTTTGGGGAAAGTTAAATTCTCTTTTGTTGGCTTTACTTTTAATCTAACTGAAATACACATAAGCTTTTTTCCTAAACATTAGGATCTGTTTAGAGCCATCAGCTCAAAAAGGCTTCCTTTGACAGACTTGGCATAAGCAGGTCAAAAGGAACCCTGATCTTTACCATTACACCCCTTTACAGGAATGGAGACTTACCACATGCTCAGGGTTGCATCTACAGAGTAGCTGCTGGCCAGAGGAGCGAGCTTGAGGCTATAACTCTAACTAAAGCTTTTTTATTACTAAATGATGGGTTCTGTCTAAGGCCATTGGCTCAAAAAGACTTCCTCGGACAGACTTGGCGCAAGCTACTCCATTCTGCAGATCCCAAGGGAACCCTGGCCTTTACCATTACACCCCTGTACAGGGATAGATACTTACCATAGGCCCAGGGTTGCATCTACAGAGTAGCTGCTGGCCGGAGGAGCGAGCTTGAGGCTATAGTGGTTGATTCAACTCTAACTAAAGCTTTTTTTTCCTAAATACTGGGATCTGTTTAAGGCTGTTGGCTCAAACAGACTTCCTCGGACAGACTTGGCGCAAGCTACTCCATTCTGCAGATCCCAAGGGAACCCTGGTTTTTACCATTACACCCCTGTACAGGGATAGATACTTACCATAGGCCCAGGGTTGCATCTACAGAGTAGCTGCTGGCCGGAGGAGTGCGCTTGAGTAGTTGAGTCAATCCTAACTAAAGAAAAACCTATCTAATGACACTTTCTTGTTAGGACCTGTCTGAGGCCTATGGCTCAAAAAAGCAACTTTGGAAAAACTTGGCAAAAGGCAGTCTATCCTACAGGTTCCAAAGGAACTCTGACCTTCACTCTTACAGCCCTGTACAGTGATAAAGACTTATTACAGGGCCTTGATTGCATCTACATAGTAGATGCTGACTGGAGGGGCAAACTTAAGGTTAGAATGGTTCAGCCAACCCTAACTATTGCTACTTTCTTAAATGTTAGGATATTTCTGAGGCCGTTGGCTCAAACAGGCTTCCTTGGACAGACTTGGTGCAAAACACACCATTTCTGATGTTTCCAAATGAACCCTGGGCTTCACCCTTGAACCTCTATACAGGGACCGTTTCATAGTTTTAAGGTTGAAAGACACAAGTCCATCAAGTTCAACCTAAAAGCTAATGTGTTGATCCAGAGGAAGGCAAAAACCCCATGAGGCAGATGCTAATTGCCCCATATTAGGGGAAAAATTCCTTCCCGACTCCACATATGGCAATCAGACTAGTTCCCTGGATCAACGTCCCATAACAAAATCTAGTACGGATCACCTGCAATTTTATATTATTCAAGAAAGGCACACACATGCCCTCCTTGAATTTTTTTTAGAAAATTAAGTATTTCAATTTCATGTGGTAGAGAGTTTCATAACCTCATTGCTCACACAATAAAAATTTGCCAACTAACTTCCTTTAGACAAAGTGAATTAGGATCTTTATGCTAGAGTAATTGAATTAACTCTAACTGAAATAGATTAATGCTTTTTTCCTAAATGTTGAAATTTGTTTAAATCCATCAGCTCAAAAAGGCTTTCTCGGACAGACTTGGCGCAAGCTACTCCATTCTGCAGATCCCAAGGGAACCCTGACCTTTACCATTACACCCCTGTACAGGGATAGATACTTACCATAGGCCCAGGGCTGCATCTACAGAGTAGCTGCTGGCCGGAGGAGCGAGCTTGAGGCTATAGTGGTTGATTCAACTCTAACTAAAGCTTTTTTTTCCTAAATACTGGGATCTGTTTAAGGCTGTTGGCTCAAACAGACTTCCTCGGACAGACTTGGCGCAAGCTACTCCATTCTGCAGATCCCAAGGGAACCCTGGTTTTTACCATTACACACCTGTACAGGGATAGATACTTACCATAGGCCCAGGGTTGCATCTACAGAGTAGCTGCTGGCCGGAGGAGTGCGCTTGAGGCTTGAGTAGTTGAATCAATCCTAACTAAAGAAAAACCTATCTAATGACACTTTCTTGTTAGGACCTGTCTGAGGCTATGGCTCAAAAAAGCTTCTTTGGAAAGACTTGGCAAAAGCCAGTCTATCCTACAGGTTCCAAAGGAACTCTGGCCTTCACTCTTACAGCCCTGTACAGTGATAAAGACTTATTACAGGGCCTTGATTGCATCTACATAGTAGATGCTGACTGGAGGGGCAAACTTAAGGCTAGAATGGTTCAGCCAACCCTAACTATTGCTACTTTCTTAAATGTTAGGATATTTCTGAGGCCGTTGGCTCACACAGGCTTCCTTGGACAGACTGGGCGCAAAACACACCATTTCTGATGTTTCCAAATGAACCCTGGGCTTCACCCTTGAACCTCTATACAGGGACCGTTTCATAGTTTTAAGGTTGAAAGACACAAGTCCATCAAGTTCAACCTAAAAGCTAATGTGTTGATCCAGAGGAAGGCAAAAACCCCATGAGGCAGATGCTAATTGCCCCATATTAGGGGAAAAATTCCTTCCCGACTCCACATATGGCAATCAGACTAGTTCCCTGGATCAACGTCCCATAACAAAATCTAGTACGGATAACCTGCAATTTTATATTATTCAAGAAAGGCACACACATGCCCTCCTTGAATTTTTTTTAGAAAATTAAGTATTTCAATTTCATGTGGTAGAGAGTTTCATAACCTCATTGCTCACACAATAAAAATTTGCCAACTAACTTCCTTTAGACAAAGTGAATTAGGATCTTTATGCTAGAGTAATTGAATTAACTCTAACTGAAATAGATTAATGCTTTTTTCCTAAATGTTGAAATTTGTTTAAATCCATCAGCTCAAAAAGGCTTTCTCGGACAGACTTGGCGCAAGCTACTCCATTCTGCAGATCCCAAGGGAACCCTGGCCTTTACCATTACACCCCTGTACAGGGATAGATACTTACCATAGGCCCAGGGTTGCATCTACAGAGTAGCTGCTGGCCGGAGGAGCGAGCTTGAGGCTATAGTGGTTGATTCAACTCTAACTAAAGCTTTTTTTTCCTAAATACTGGGATCTGTTTAAGGCTGTTGGCTCAAACAGACTTCCTCGGACAGACTTGGCGCAAGCTACTCCATTCTGCAGATCCCAAGGGAACCCTGGTTTTTACCATTACACCCCTGTACAGGGATAGATACTTACCATAGGCCCAGGGTTGCATCTACAGAGTAGCTGCTGGCCGGAGGAGTGCGCTTGAGGCTTGAGTAGTTGAGTCAATCCTAACTAAAGAAAAACCTATCTAATGACACTTTCTTGTTAGGACCTGTCTGAGGCCTATGGCTCAAAAAAGCTTCTTTGGAAAAACTTGGCAAAAGCCAGTCTATCCTACAGGTTCCAAAGGAACTCTGACCTTCACTCTTACATCCCTGTACAGTGATAAAGACTTATTACAGGGCCTTGATTGCATCTACATAGTAGATGCTGACTGGAGGGGCAAACTTAAGGTTAGAATGGTTCAGCCAACCCTAACTATTGCTACTTTCTTAAATGTTAGGATATTTCTGAGGCCGTTGGCTCAAACAGGCTTCCTTGGACAGACTTGGCGCAAAACACACCATTTCTGATGTTTCCAAATGAACCCTGGGCTTCACCCTTGAACCTCTATACAGGGACCGTTTCATAGTTTTAAGGTTGAAAGACACAAGTCCATCAAGTTCAACCTAAAAGCTAATGTGTTGATCCAGAGGAAGGCAAAAACCCCATGAGGCAGATGCTAATTGCCCCATATTAGGGGAAAAATTCCTTCCCGACTCCACATATGGCAATCAGACTAGTTCCCTGGATCAACGTCCCATAACAAAATCTAGTACGGATAACCTGCAATTTTATATTATTCAAGAAAGGCACACACATGCCCTCCTTGAATTTTTTTTAGAAAATTAAGTATTTCAATTTCATGTGGTAGAGAGTTTCATAACCTCATTGCTCACACAATAAAAATTTGCCAACTAACTTCCTTTAGACAAAGTGAATTAGGATCTTTATGCTAGAGTAATTGAATTAACTCTAACTGAAATAGATTAATGCTTTTTTCCTAAATGTTGAAATTTGTTTAAATCCATCAGCTCAAAAAGGCTTTCTCGGACAGACTTGGCGCAAGCTACTCCATTCTGCAGATCCCAAGGGAACCCTGGCCTTTACCATTACACCCCTGTACAGGGATAGATACTTACCATAGGCCCAGGGCTGCATCTACAGAGTAGCTGCTGGCCGGAGGAGCGAGCTTGAGGCTATAGTGGTTGATTCAACTCTAACTAAAGCTTTTTTTTCCTAAATACTGGGATCTGTTTAAGGCTGTTGGCTCAAACAGACTTCCTCGGACAGACTTGGCGCAAGCTACTCCATTCTGCAGATCCCAAGGGAACCCTGGTTTTTACCATTACACACCTGTACAGGGATAGATACTTACCATAGGCCCAGGGTTGCATCTACAGAGTAGCTGCTGGCCGGAGGAGTGCGCTTGAGGCTTGAGTAGTTGAATCAATCCTAACTAAAGAAAAACCTATCTAATGACACTTTCTTGTTAGGACCTGTCTGAGGCTATGGCTCAAAAAAGCTTCTTTGGAAAGACTTGGCAAAAGCCAGTCTATCCTACAGGTTCCAAAGGAACTCTGGCCTTCACTCTTACAGCCCTGTACAGTGATAAAGACTTATTACAGGGCCTTGATTGCATCTACATAGTAGATGCTGACTGGAGGGGCAAACTTAAGGCTAGAATGGTTCAGCCAACCCTAACTATTGCTACTTTCTTAAATGTTAGGATATTTCTGAGGCCGTTGGCTCACACAGGCTTCCTTGGACAGACTGGGCGCAAAACACACCATTTCTGATGTTTCCAAATGAACCCTGGGCTTCACCCTTGAACCTCTATACAGGGACCGTTTCATAGTTTTAAGGTTGAAAGACACAAGTCCATCAAGTTCAACCTAAAAGCTAATGTGTTGATCCAGAGGAAGGCAAAAACCCCATGAGGCAGATGCTAATTGCCCCATATTAGGGGAAAAATTCCTTCCCGACTCCACATATGGCAATCAGACTAGTTCCCTGGATCAACGTCCCATAACAAAATCTAGTACGGATAACCTGCAATTTTATATTATTCAAGAAAGGCACACACATGCCCTCCTTGAATTTTTTTTAGAAAATTAAGTATTTCAATTTCATGTGGTAGAGAGTTTCATAACCTCATTGCTCACACAATAAAAATTTGCCAACTAACTTCCTTTAGACAAAGTGAATTAGGATCTTTATGCTAGAGTAATTGAATTAACTCTAACTGAAATAGATTAATGCTTTTTTCCTAAATGTTGAAATTTGTTTAAATCCATCAGCTCAAAAAGGCTTTCTCGGACAGACTTGGCGCAAGCTACTCCATTCTGCAGATCCCAAGGGAACCCTGGCCTTTACCATTACACCCCTGTACAGGGATAGATACTTACCATAGGCCCAGGGTTGCATCTACAGAGTAGCTGCTGGCCGGAGGAGCGAGCTTGAGGCTATAGTGGTTGATTCAACTCTAACTAAAGCTTTTTTTTCCTAAATACTGGGATCTGTTTAAGGCTGTTGGCTCAAACAGACTTCCTCGGACAGACTTGGCGCAAGCTACTCCATTCTGCAGATCCCAAGGGAACCCTGGTTTTTACCATTACACCCCTGTACAGGGATAGATACTTACCATAGGCCCAGGGTTGCATCTACAGAGTAGCTGCTGGCCGGAGGAGTGCGCTTGAGGCTTGAGTAGTTGAGTCAATCCTAACTAAAGAAAAACCTATCTAATGACACTTTCTTGTTAGGACCTGTCTGAGGCCTATGGCTCAAAAAAGCTTCTTTGGAAAAACTTGGCAAAAGCCAGTCTATCCTACAGGTTCCAAAGGAACTCTGACCTTCACTCTTACATCCCTGTACAGTGATAAAGACTTATTACAGGGCCTTGATTGCATCTACATAGTAGATGCTGACTGGAGGGGCAAACTTAAGGTTAGAATGGTTCAGCCAACCCTAACTATTGCTACTTTCTTAAATGTTAGGATATTTCTGAGGCCGTTGGCTCAAACAGGCTTCCTTGGACAGACTTGGCGCAAAACACACCATTTCTGATGTTTCCAAATGAACCCTGGGCTTCACCCTTGAACCTCTATACAGGGACCGTTTCATAGTTTTAAGGTTGAAAGACACAAGTCCATCAAGTTCAACCTAAAAGCTAATGTGTTGATCCAGAGGAAGGCAAAAACCCCATGAGGCAGATGCTAATTGCCCCATATTAGGGGAAAAATTCCTTCCCGACTCCACATATGGCAATCAGACTAGTTCCCTGGATCAACGTCCCATAACAAAATCTAGTACGGATAACCTGCAATTTTATATTATTCAAGAAAGGCACACACATGCCCTCCTTGAATTTTTTTTAGAAAATTAAGTATTTCAATTTCATGTGGTAGAGAGTTTCATAACCTCATTGCTCACACAATAAAAATTTGCCAACTAACTTCCTTTAGACAAAGTGAATTAGGATCTTTATGCTAGAGTAATTGAATTAACTCTAACTGAAATAGATTAATGCTTTTTTCCTAAATGTTGAAATTTGTTTAAATCCATCAGCTCAAAAAGGCTTTCTCGGACAGACTTGGCGCAAGCTACTCCATTCTGCAGATCCCAAGGGAACCCTGGCCTTTACCATTACACCCCTGTACAGGGATAGATACTTACCATAGGCCCAGGGTTGCATCTACAGAGTAGCTGCTGGCCGGAGGAGCGAGCTTGAGGCTATAGTGGTTGATTCAACTCTAACTAAAGCTTTTTTTTCCTAAATACTGGGATCTGTTTAAGGCTGTTGGCTCAAACAGACTTCCTCGGACAGACTTGGCGCAAGCTACTCCATTCTGCAGATCCCAAGGGAACCCTGGTTTTTACCATTACACCCCTGTACAGGGATAGATACTTACCATAGGCCCAGGGTTGCATCTACAGAGTAGCTGCTGGCCGGAGGAGTGCGCTTGAGGCTTGAGTAGTTGAGTCAATCCTAACTAAAGAAAAACCTATCTAATGACACTTTCTTGTTAGGACCTGTCTGAGGCCTATGGCTCAAAAAAGCTTCTTTGGAAAAACTTGGCAAAAGCCAGTCTATCCTACAGGTTCCAAAGGAACTCTGACCTTCACTCTTACATCCCTGTACAGTGATAAAGACTTATTACAGGGCCTTGATTGCATCTACATAGTAGATGCTGACTGGAGGGGCAAACTTAAGGTTAGAATGGTTCAGCCAACCCTAACTATTGCTACTTTCTTAAATGTTAGGATATTTCTGAGGCCGTTGGCTCAAACAGGCTTCCTTGGACAGACTTGGCGCAAAACACACCATTTCTGATGTTTCCAAATGAACCCTGGGCTTCACCCTTGAACCTCTATACAGGGACCGTTTCATAGTTTTAAGGTTGAAAGACACAAGTCCATCAAGTTCAACCTAAAAGCTAATGTGTTGATCCAGAGGAAGGCAAAAACCCCATGAGGCAGATGCTAATTGCCCCATATTAGGGGAAAAATTCCTTCCCGACTCCACATATGGCAATCAGACTAGTTCCCTGGATCAACGTCCCATAACAAAATCTAGTACGGATAACCTGCAATTTTATATTATTCAAGAAAGGCACACACATGCCCTCCTTGAATTTTTTTTAGAAAATTAAGTATTTCAATTTCATGTGGTAGAGAGTTTCATAACCTCATTGCTCACACAATAAAAATTTGCCAACTAACTTCCTTTAGACAAAGTGAATTAGGATCTTTATGCTAGAGTAATTGAATTAACTCTAACTGAAATAGATTAATGCTTTTTTCCTAAATGTTGAAATTTGTTTAAATCCATCAGCTCAAAAAGGCTTTCTCGGACAGACTTGGCGCAAGCTACTCCATTCTGCAGATCCCAAGGGAACCCTGGCCTTTACCATTACACCCCTGTACAGGGATAGATACTTACCATAGGCCCAGGGCTGCATCTACAGAGTAGCTGCTGGCCGGAGGAGCGAGCTTGAGGCTATAGTGGTTGATTCAACTCTAACTAAAGCTTTTTTTTCCTAAATACTGGGATCTGTTTAAGGCTGTTGGCTCAAACAGACTTCCTCGGACAGACTTGGCGCAAGCTACTCCATTCTGCAGATCCCAAGGGAACCCTGGTTTTTACCATTACACACCTGTACAGGGATAGATACTTACCATAGGCCCAGGGTTGCATCTACAGAGTAGCTGCTGGCCGGAGGAGTGCGCTTGAGGCTTGAGTAGTTGAATCAATCCTAACTAAAGAAAAACCTATCTAATGACACTTTCTTGTTAGGACCTGTCTGAGGCTATGGCTCAAAAAAGCTTCTTTGGAAAGACTTGGCAAAAGCCAGTCTATCCTACAGGTTCCAAAGGAACTCTGGCCTTCACTCTTACAGCCCTGTACAGTGATAAAGACTTATTACAGGGCCTTGATTGCATCTACATAGTAGATGCTGACTGGAGGGGCAAACTTAAGGCTAGAATGGTTCAGCCAACCCTAACTATTGCTACTTTCTTAAATGTTAGGATATTTCTGAGGCCGTTGGCTCACACAGGCTTCCTTGGACAGACTGGGCGCAAAACACACCATTTCTGATGTTTCCAAATGAACCCTGGGCTTCACCCTTGAACCTCTATACAGGGACCGTTTCATAGTTTTAAGGTTGAAAGACACAAGTCCATCAAGTTCAACCTAAAAGCTAATGTGTTGATCCAGAGGAAGGCAAAAACCCCATGAGGCAGATGCTAATTGCCCCATATTAGGGGAAAAATTCCTTCCCGACTCCACATATGGCAATCAGACTAGTTCCCTGGATCAACGTCCCATAACAAAATCTAGTACGGATAACCTGCAATTTTATATTATTCAAGAAAGGCACACACATGCCCTCCTTGAATTTTTTTTAGAAAATTAAGTATTTCAATTTCATGTGGTAGAGAGTTTCATAACCTCATTGCTCACACAATAAAAATTTGCCAACTAACTTCCTTTAGACAAAGTGAATTAGGATCTTTATGCTAGAGTAATTGAATTAACTCTAACTGAAATAGATTAATGCTTTTTTCCTAAATGTTGAAATTTGTTTAAATCCATCAGCTCAAAAAGGCTTTCTCGGACAGACTTGGCACAAGCTACTCCATTCTGCAGATCCCAAGGGAACCCTGGCCTTTACCATTACACCCCTGTACAGGGATAGATACTTACCATAGGCCCAGGGTTGCATCTACAGAGTAGCTGCTGGCCGGAGGAGCGAGCTTGAGGCTATAGTGGTTGATTCAACTCTAACTAAAGCTTTTTTTTCCTAAATACTGGGATCTGTTTAAGGCTGTTGGCTCAAACAGACTTCCTCGGACAGACTTGGCGCAAGCTACTCCATTCTGCAGATCCCAAGGGAACCCTGGTTTTTACCATTACACCCCTGTACAGGGATAGATACTTACCATAGGCCCAGGGTTGCATCTACAGAGTAGCTGCTGGCCGGAGGAGTGCGCTTGAGGCTTGAGTAGTTGAGTCAATCCTAACTAAAGAAAAACCTATCTAATGACACTTTCTTGTTAGGACCTGTCTGAGGCCTATGGCTCAAAAAAGCTTCTTTGGAAAAACTTGGCAAAAGCCAGTCTATCCTACAGGTTCCAAAGGAACTCTGACCTTCACTCTTACATCCCTGTACAGTGATAAAGACTTATTACAGGGCCTTGATTGCATCTACATAGTAGATGCTGACTGGAGGGGCAAACTTAAGGTTAGAATGGTTCAGCCAACCCTAACTATTGCTACTTTCTTAAATGTTAGGATATTTCTGAGGCCGTTGGCTCAAACAGGCTTCCTTGGACAGACTTGGCGCAAAACACACCATTTCTGATGTTTCCAAATGAACCCTGGGCTTCACCCTTGAACCTCTATACAGGGACCGTTTCATAGTTTTAAGGTTGAAAGACACAAGTCCATCAAGTTCAACCTAAAAGCTAATGTGTTGATCCAGAGGAAGGCAAAAACCCCATGAGGCAGATGCTAATTGCCCCATATTAGGGGAAAAATTCCTTCCCGACTCCACATATGGCAATCAGACTAGTTCCCTGGATCAACGTCCCATAACAAAATCTAGTACGGATAACCTGCAATTTTATATTATTCAAGAAAGGCACACACATGCCCTCCTTGAATTTTTTTTAGAAAATTAAGTATTTCAATTTCATGTGGTAGAGAGTTTCATAACCTCATTGCTCACACAATAAAAATTTGCCAACTAACTTCCTTTAGACAAAGTGAATTAGGATCTTTATGCTAGAGTAATTGAATTAACTCTAACTGAAATAGATTAATGCTTTTTTCCTAAATGTTGAAATTTGTTTAAATCCATCAGCTCAAAAAGGCTTTCTCGGACAGACTTGGCGCAAGCTACTCCATTCTGCAGATCCCAAGGGAACCCTGGCCTTTACCATTACACCCCTGTACAGGGATAGATACTTACCATAGGCCCAGGGCTGCATCTACAGAGTAGCTGCTGGCCGGAGGAGCGAGCTTGAGGCTATAGTGGTTGATTCAACTCTAACTAAAGCTTTTTTTTCCTAAATACTGGGATCTGTTTAAGGCTGTTGGCTCAAACAGACTTCCTCGGACAGACTTGGCGCAAGCTACTCCATTCTGCAGATCCCAAGGGAACCCTGGTTTTTACCATTACACACCTGTACAGGGATAGATACTTACCATAGGCCCAGGGTTGCATCTACAGAGTAGCTGCTGCCCGGAGGAGTGCGCTTGAGGCTTGAGTAGTTGAATCAATCCTAACTAAAGAAAAACCTATCTAATGACACTTTCTTGTTAGGACCTGTCTGAGGCCTATGGCTCAAAAAAGCTTCTTTGGAAAGACTTGGCAAAAGCCAGTCTATCCTACAGGTTCCAAAGGAACTCTGGCCTTCACTCTTACAGCCCTGTACAGTGATAAAGACTTATTACAGGGCCTTGATTGCATCTACATAGTAGATGCTGACTGGAGGGGCAAACTTAAGGCTAGAATGGTTCAGCCAACCCTAACTATTGCTACTTTCTTAAATGTTAGGATATTTCTGAGGCCGTTGGCTCACACAGGCTTCCTTGGACAGACTGGGCGCAAAACACACCATTTCTGATGTTTCCAAATGAACCCTGGGCTTCACCCTTGAACCTCTATACAGGGACCGTTTCATAGTTTTAAGGTTGAAAGACACAAGTCCATCAAGTTCAACCTAAAAGCTAATGTGTTGATCCAGAGGAAGGCAAAAACCCCATGAGGCAGATGCTAATTGCCCCATATTAGGGGAAAAATTCCTTCCCGACTCCACATATGGCAATCAGACTAGTTCCCTGGATCAACGTCCCATAACAAAATCTAGTACGGATAACCTGCAATTTTATATTATTCAAGAAAGGCACACACATGCCCTCCTTGAATTTTTTTTAGAAAATTAAGTATTTCAATTTCATGTGGTAGAGAGTTTCATAACCTCATTGCTCACACAATAAAAATTTGCCAACTAACTTCCTTTAGACAAAGTGAATTAGGATCTTTATGCTAGAGTAATTGAATTAACTCTAACTGAAATAGATTAATGCTTTTTTCCTAAATGTTGAAATTTGTTTAAATCCATCAGCTCAAAAAGGCTTTCTCGGACAGACTTGGCGCAAGCTACTCCATTCTGCAGATCCCAAGGGAACCCTGGCCTTTACCATTACACCCCTGTACAGGGATAGATACTTACCATAGGCCCAGGGTTGCATCTACAGAGTAGCTGCTGGCCGGAGGAGCGAGCTTGAGGCTATAGTGGTTGATTCAACTCTAACTAAAGCTTTTTTTTCCTAAATACTGGGATCTGTTTAAGGCTGTTGGCTCAAACAGACTTCCTCGGACAGACTTGGCGCAAGCTACTCCATTCTGCAGATCCCAAGGGAACCCTGGTTTTTACCATTACACCCCTGTACAGGGATAGATACTTACCATAGGCCCAGGGTTGCATCTACAGAGTAGCTGCTGGCCGGAGGAGTGCGCTTGAGGCTTGAGTAGTTGAGTCAATCCTAACTAAAGAAAAACCTATCTAATGACACTTTCTTGTTAGGACCTGTCTGAGGCCTATGGCTCAAAAAAGCTTCTTTGGAAAAACTTGGCAAAAGCCAGTCTATCCTACAGGTTCCAAAGGAACTCTGACCTTCACTCTTACATCCCTGTACAGTGATAAAGACTTATTACAGGGCCTTGATTGCATCTACATAGTAGATGCTGACTGGAGGGGCAAACTTAAGGTTAGAATGGTTCAGCCAACCCTAACTATTGCTACTTTCTTAAATGTTAGGATATTTCTGAGGCCGTTGGCTCAAACAGGCTTCCTTGGACAGACTTGGCGCAAAACACACCATTTCTGATGTTTCCAAATGAACCCTGGGCTTCACCCTTGAACCTCTATACAGGGACCGTTTCATAGTTTTAAGGTTGAAAGACACAAGTCCATCAAGTTCAACCTAAAAGCTAATGTGTTGATCCAGAGGAAGGCAAAAACCCCATGAGGCAGATGCTAATTGCCCCATATTAGGGGAAAAATTCCTTCCCGACTCCACATATGGCAATCAGACTAGTTCCCTGGATCAACGTCCCATAACAAAATCTAGTACGGATAACCTGCAATTTTATATTATTCAAGAAAGGCACACACATGCCCTCCTTGAATTTTTTTTAGAAAATTAAGTATTTCAATTTCATGTGGTAGAGAGTTTCATAACCTCATTGCTCACACAATAAAAATTTGCCAACTAACTTCCTTTAGACAAAGTGAATTAGGATCTTTATGCTAGAGTAATTGAATTAACTCTAACTGAAATAGATTAATGCTTTTTTCCTAAATGTTGAAATTTGTTTAAATCCATCAGCTCAAAAAGGCTTTCTCGGACAGACTTGGCGCAAGCTACTCCATTCTGCAGATCCCAAGGGAACCCTGGCCTTTACCATTACACCCCTGTACAGGGATAGATACTTACCATAGGCCCAGGGCTGCATCTACAGAGTAGCTGCTGGCCGGAGGAGCGAGCTTGAGGCTATAGTGGTTGATTCAACTCTAACTAAAGCTTTTTTTTCCTAAATACTGGGATCTGTTTAAGGCTGTTGGCTCAAACAGACTTCCTCGGACAGACTTGGCGCAAGCTACTCCATTCTGCAGATCCCAAGGGAACCCTGGTTTTTACCATTACACACCTGTACAGGGATAGATACTTACCATAGGCCCAGGGTTGCATCTACAGAGTAGCTGCTGCCCGGAGGAGTGCGCTTGAGGCTTGAGTAGTTGAATCAATCCTAACTAAAGAAAAACCTATCTAATGACACTTTCTTGTTAGGACCTGTCTGAGGCCTATGGCTCAAAAAAGCTTCTTTGGAAAGACTTGGCAAAAGCCAGTCTATCCTACAGGTTCCAAAGGAACTCTGGCCTTCACTCTTACAGCCCTGTACAGTGATAAAGACTTATTACAGGGCCTTGATTGCATCTACATAGTAGATGCTGACTGGAGGGGCAAACTTAAAGTTAGAATGGTTCAGCCAACCCTAACTATTGCTACTTTCTTAAATGTTAGGATATTTCTGAGGCCATTGGCTCAAACAGGCTTCCTTGGACAGTCTTGGCACAAAACACACCATTTCTGATGTTTCCAAATGAACCCTGGGCTTCACCCTTGAACCTCTATACAGGGACCGTTTCATAGTTTTAAGGTTGAAAGACACAAGTCCATCAAGTTCAACCTAAAAGCTAATGTGTTGATCCAGAGGAAGGCAAAAACCCCATGAGGCAGATGCTAATTGCCCCATATTAGGGGAAAAATTCCTTCCCGACTCCACATATGGCAATCAGACTAGTTCCCTGGATCAACGTCCCATAACAAAATCTAGTACGGATAACCTGCAATTTTATATTATTCAAGAAAGGCACACACATGCCCTCCTTGAATTTTTTTTAGAAAATTAAGTATTTCAATTTCATGTGGTAGAGAGTTTCATAACCTCATTGCTCACACAATAAAAATTTGCCAACTAACTTCCTTTAGACAAAGTGAATTAGGATCTTTATGCTAGAGTAATTGAATTAACTCTAACTGAAATAGATTAATGCTTTTTTCCTAAATGTTGAAATTTGTTTAAATCCATCAGCTCAAAAAGGCTTTCTCGGACAGACTTGGCGCAAGCTACTCCATTCTGCAGATCCCAAGGGAACCCTGGCCTTTACCATTACACCCCTGTACAGGGATAGATACTTACCATAGGCCCAGGGCTGCATCTACAGAGTAGCTGCTGGCCGGAGGAGCGAGCTTGAGGCTATAGTGGTTGATTCAACTCTAACTAAAGCTTTTTTTTCCTAAATACTGGGATCTGTTTAAGGCTGTTGGCTCAAACAGACTTCCTCGGACAGACTTGGCGCAAGCTACTCCATTCTGCAGATCCCAAGGGAACCCTGGTTTTTACCATTACACACCTGTACAGGGATAGATACTTACCATAGGCCCAGGGTTGCATCTACAGAGTAGCTGCTGCCCGGAGGAGTGCGCTTGAGGCTTGAGTAGTTGAATCAATCCTAACTAAAGAAAAACCTATCTAATGACACTTTCTTGTTAGGACCTGTCTGAGGCCTATGGCTCAAAAAAGCTTCTTTGGAAAGACTTGGCAAAAGCCAGTCTATCCTACAGGTTCCAAAGGAACTCTGGCCTTCACTCTTACAGCCCTGTACAGTGATAAAGACTTATTACAGGGCCTTGATTGCATCTACATAGTAGATGCTGACTGGAGGGGCAAACTTAAAGTTAGAATGGTTCAGCCAACCCTAACTATTGCTACTTTCTTAAATGTTAGGATATTTCTGAGGCCATTGGCTCAAACAGGCTTCCTTGGACAGTCTTGGCGCAAAACACACCATTTCTGATGTTTCCAAATGAACCCTGGGCTTCACCCTTGAACCTCTATACAGGGACCGTTTCATAGTTTTAAGGTTGAAAGACACAAGTCTGTCAAGTTCAACCTAAAAGCTAATGTGTTGATCCAGAGGAAGGCAAAAACCCCATGAGGCAGATGCTAATTGCCCCATATTAGGGGAAAAATTCCTTCCCGACTCCACATATGGCAATCAGACTAGTTCCCTGGATCAACGTCCCATAACAAAATCTAGTACGGATAACCTGCAATTTTATATTATTTAAGAAAGGCACACACATGCCCTCCTTGAATTTTTTTTAGAAAATTAAGTATTTCAATTTCATGTGGTAGAGAGTTTCATAACCTCATTGCTCACACAATAAAAATTTGCCAACTAACTTCCTTTAGACAAAGTGAATTAGGATCTTTATGCTAGAGTAATTGAATTAACTCTAACTGAAATAGATTAATGCTTTTTTCCTAAATGTTGAAATTTGTTTAAATCCATCAGCTCAAAAAGGCTTTCTCGGACAGACTTGGCGCAAGCTACTCCATTCTGCAGATCCCAAGGGAACCCTGGCCTTTACCATTACACCCCTGTACAGGGATAGATACTTACCATAGGCCCAGGGCTGCATCTACAGAGTAGCTGCTGGCCGGAGGAGCGAGCTTGAGGCTATAGTGGTTGATTCAACTCTAACTAAAGCTTTTTTTTCCTAAATACTGGGATCTGTTTAAGGCTGTTGGCTCAAACAGACTTCCTCGGACAGACTTGGCGCAAGCTACTCCATTCTGCAGATCCCAAGGGAACCCTGGTTTTTACCATTACACCCCTGTACAGGGATAGATACTTACCATAGGCCCAGGGTTGCATCTACAGAGTAGCTGCTGGCCGGAGGAGTGCGCTTGAGGCTTGAGTAGTTGAATCAATCCTAACTAAAGAAAAACCTATCTAATGCCACTTTCTTGTTAGGACCTGTCTGAGGCCTATGGCTCAAAAAGGCTTCTTTGGAAAGACTTGGCAAAAACCAGTCTATCCTACAGGTTCCAAAGGAACTCTGACCTTCACTCTTACAGCCCTGTACAGCGATAAAGACTTATTACAGGGCCTTGATTGCATCTACATAGTAGATGCTGACTGCAGGGGCAACCTTAAGGCTAGAATGGTTCAGCCAACCCTAACTATTGCTACTTTCTTAAATGTTAAGATATTTCTGAGGCCGTTGGCTCAAACAGGCTTCCTTGGACAGACTGGGCGCAAAACACACCATTTCTGATGTTTCCAAATGAACCCTGGGCTTCACCCTTGAACCTCTATACAGGGACCGTTTCATAGTTTTAAGGTTGAAAGACACAAGTCCATCAAGTTCAACCTAAAAGCTAATGTGTTGATCCAGAGGAAGGCAAAAACCCCATGAGGCAGATGCTAATTGCCCCATATTAGGGGAAAAATTCCTTCCCGACTCCACATATGGCAATCAGACTAGTTCCCTGGATCAACGTCCCATAACAAAATCTAGTACGGATAACCTGCAATTTTATATTATTCAAGAAAGGCACACACATGCCCTCCTTGAATTTTTTTTAGAAAATTAAGTATTTCAATTTCATGTGGTAGAGAGTTTCATAACCTCATTGCTCACACAATAAAAATTTGCCAACTAACTTCCTTTAGACAAAGTGAATTAGGATCTTTATGCTAGAGTAATTGAATTAACTCTAACTGAAATAGATTAATGCTTTTTTCCTAAATGTTGAAATTTGTTTAAATCCATCAGCTCAAAAAGGCTTTCTCGGACAGACTTGGCGCAAGCTACTCCATTCTGCAGATCCCAAGGGAACCCTGGCCTTTACCATTACACCCCTGTACAGGGATAGATACTTACCATAGGCCCAGGGCTGCATCTACAGAGTAGCTGCTGGCCGGAGGAGCGAGCTTGAGGCTATAGTGGTTGATTCAACTCTAACTAAAGCTTTTTTTTCCTAAATACTGGGATCTTTTTAAGGCTGTTGGCTCAAACAGACTTCCTCGGACAGACTTGGCGCAAGCTACTCCATTCTGCAGATCCCAAGGGAACCCTGTTTTTTACCATTACACCCCTGTACAGGGATAGATACTTACCATAGGCCCAGGGTTGCATCTACAGAGTAGCTGCTGGCTGGAGGAGTGCGCTTGAGGCTTGAGTAGTTGAATCAATCCTAACTAAAGAAAAACCTATCTAATGCCACTTTCTTGTTAGGACCTGTCTGAGGCCTATGGCTCAAAAAAGCTTCTTTGGAAAGACTTGGCAAAAGCCAGTCTATCCTACAGGTTCCAAAGGAACTCTGGCCTTCACTCTTTCAGCTCTGTACAGCGATAAAGACTTATTGCAGGGCCTTGATTGCATCTACATAGTAGATACTGACTGGAGGGGCAAACTTAAGGCTAGAATGGTTCAGCCAACCCTAACTATTGCTACTTTCTTAAATGTTAGGATATTTCTGAGGCCGTTGGCTCAAACAGGCTTCCTTGGACAGACTGTGCGCAAAACACACCATTTCTGATGTTTCCAAATGAACCCTGGGCTTCACCCTTGAACCTCAATACATGGACAGTTTCATAGTTTTAAGGTTGAAAGACACAAGTCCATCAAGTTCAACCTAAAAGCTAATGTGTTGATCCAGAGGAAGGCAAAAACCCCATGAGGCAGATGCTAATTGCCCCATATTAGAGGAAAAATTCCTTCCCGACTCCACATATGGCAATCAGACTAGTTCCCTGGATCAACGTCCCATAACAAAATCTAGTACGGATAACCTGCAATTTTATATTATTCAAGAAAGGCACACATATGCCCTCCTTGAATTTTTTTTAGAAAATTAAGTATTTCAAGTTCATGTGGTAGAGAGTTCCATAACCTCATTGCTCACACAATAAAAATTTGCCAACTAACTTCCTTTAGACAAAGTGAATTAGGATCTTTATGCTAGAGTAATTGAATTAACTCTAACTGAAATAGATTAATGCTTTTTTCCTAAATGTTGAAATTTGTTTAAATCCATCAGCTCAAAAAGGCTTTCTCGGACAGACTTGGCGCAAGCTACTCCATTCTGCAGATCCCAAGGGAACCCTGGCCTTTACCATTACACGCCTGTACATGGATAGATACTTACCATAGGCCCAGGGCTGCATCTACAGAGTAGCTGCTGGCCGGAGGAGCGAGCTTGAGGCTATAGTGGTTGATTCAACTCTAACTGAAGCTTTTTTTTTTCCTAAATACTGGGATCTGTTTAAGGCTGTTGGCTCAAACAGACTTCCTCGGACAGACTTGGCGCAAGCTACTCCATTCTGCAGATCCCAAGGGAACCCAGGTTTTTACCATTACACCCCTGTACAGGGATAGATACTTACCATAGGCCCAGGGTTGCATCTACAGAGTAGCTGCTGGCCGGAGGAGTGCGCTTGAGGCTTGAGTAGTTGAATCAATCCTAACTAAAGAAAAACCTATCTAATGCCACTTTCTTGTTAGGACCTGTCTGAGGCCTATGGCTCAAAAAAGCTTCTTTGGAAAGACTTGGCAAAAGCCAGTCTATCCTACAGGTTCCAAAGGAACTCTGGCCTTCACTCTTACAGCCCTGTACAGCGATAAAGACTTATTACATGGCCTTGATTGCATCTACATAGTAGATGCTGACTGGAGGGGCAAACTTAAGGCTAGAATGGTTCAGCCACCCTAACTATTGCTACTTTCTGAAATGTTAGGATATTTCTGAGGCCGTTGGCTCAAACAGGCTTCCTTGGACAGACTGGGCGCAAAACACACCATTTCTGATGGTTCCAAATGAACCCTGGGCTTCACCCTTGAACCTCAATACAGGGACAGTTTCATAGTTTTAAGGTTGAAAGACACAAGTCCATCAAGTTCAACCTAAAAGCTAATGTGTTGATCCAGAGGAAGGCAAAAACCCCATGAGGCAGATGCTAATTGCCCCATTTTAGGGGAAAAATTCCTTCCCGACTCCACATATGGCAATCAGACTTGTTCCCTGGATCAACGTCCCATAATAAAATCTATTACCACTAACCTGAAATGTTATATTATTCAAGGAACATTTTTCATCAAGCAGTTTTCACCGGAAATGTGTTGCACAACTGTTTGAATCTCAGTAAATTCCTGCACAACTTACATTTAAATACTCTGACCTTTTTACACCCACTCTTTTAACTTCTTAAATAGTGAACAGAGCTTATCTGGACCGCTTGTGGCTTAGCTTTACCTGAAAACTTATTACAAATTAGGCTGGAAAAGTGGTGTAAAATAGGACTGAAATTGACTCCATCTTTTGACTGGAGTACATTTCTTGAGGTGTAGTACGTCAGCTTTAAGGGGATATTTCAATAAATGAATGACCCTGGCTGCAGGTATAAAGAATCAAACTGTGCTGTCCTGACCCATTCCTGGGATTGTGTATGGCACTGACATCACCTCAATACTGCCGCAGCCAACAAATGTAATCAGACGGACTGAGCTGCTGCAGCTCTGAGATGGTGGAACCTCTTTTTTTTAATTAAATGACCTGCAGCTAGGGACATTCATTTATTGAAAGGGAACAACCCCTTTAAGGATGAGTCAAATTCATTAAGAGGTTTAGTCTTTTTAATGAATTTGGTGCACGTTCCTCCAATAGGCGCTTCATGAATGCTGGTATAGAAATCCACCAGCCTTGATGAATCGGCCACCATAGGTTTACATGGCATGAGCATATACAGAACAGTTGTGTAGTATACGTTACCAGGCCCTCATGATGCTCTTGGTCCTGGATGGCCTTCCACAGTCTCCTTTCTTGCTTCATCATCTTGAAGGGCTCCACTTTCTTTTCTTCTGGCTGGCATGGTGCGGCTCTATCATCCTGCTCCTTTAACACGAAGGGACGACTGTAAAGCTGCCAGGAGCGTTTTTTTATCCCCTTAGATCATTGTGACACCACAAAGTGATGACATAGACAAGTGGGTGAGGCGCCTTTATTCAGTCATCGGGTGTGGTCAGAAGAAATTAGCATATTCCGTGATGTTACTACAATGAGAACAGACATGAACATTCTATTCGGAACCCGACCGCCATTATCAGCGGAACCTTCACTGCTGTCAGATTGGCACTAAAAACAAAAAGAGACCGCGGTGAACCTGGACAGTAACAATCTACAGGGACAGTGACTGCTAAGCGGACTTCATGTCAGATGTTATGCAGTTTTGTCAGAAAAAAAACAATAAAATATGTAAAAGACAGGCTCCAATAAACCTTAAACACTGGGCTGTAGTCACAGATTCTCCTTCCACCTGCAGCACATTGCTCCCCTGCCTAACCCTCCCCGTCCTGCAGCATGTTTCTCACCGCTTAATTCTCCCACTCCTGCAGCACATCACTCCCCTGTCTAAACCTCCCCCTCTTGCGGCACACTGCTCCCGTCTAATCCTCCCCTCCTTGCAGCACATTGTGCCCTTTCTAAATCTCCCCCTTCCTGCACCACATCACCCACTGCCAAATCCCCTCTTGCACCACATCGCCCACTGCCAAATCCTGCACTTCCTGCAGCATATCGCTCCCTGCCTAATCCTCTCCTATTGCATTACATCACTCCCCTGCATAAGCCACCTCTTCCTGCAGCACATCGCTTCCCTGCCTAAGCCTCCCCCTCCTGCATTACATCACTCCCCTGCCTAATCCTCCTCTTCCTGCAGCACAGCGCTCCCTGCCTAATCCTCCTCTTCCTGCAGCACATCGCTCCCCTGACCCCCTCTTACGTGACATCTTTTCTATCAGTTACATTTGTGAAGTAACTGCTGTCTCCTGTGAGCAGTGGAGAGCGAAGCTGAGAGCCAGGAGGCTCTGCCCCTCTGCCCCTTCTTGCCACATCATCATCCATCTACATCAGGGCTGTCAAACTCAAATATATAGAGGGCCAAAAGGAAGAGTTTAACTCAGAAAAATAAGTCAACACTTTATCAGATGTTTCTGTGAAAACTTGAGTACAACAAATAAGATTTTGTTATTTTCCCTCAGTTATAAAAAAAATAGTTATGAGAAAAGTGTGACAAAAAGGAGTCATAAAATGCACCAAAATGAAATATCACAATTTATGGCTCAAATTGAGGTGAAGCAAGGAAGAGGTTGAGCTTAGCTAATGAGATGCATCAAACATACAGGTGCTTCTCACAAAATTAGAATATCATCAAAAAGTTTATTTATTTCAGTTCTTCAATCCAAAAAGTGAAACTCATATATTATACAGAGTCATTACAGAGTGATCTATTTCAAGTGTTTATTTCTGTTAATGTTGATAATGATGGCTTACAGCCAATGAAAACACAAAAGTCATTATCTCAGTAAATTAGAATAATTAACAAAAAACACCTGCAAAGGCTTCTTACGCATTTAAAAAGGTCCCTTTGTCTGTTTCAGTAGGCTCCACAATCATGGGGAAGACTGATGACTTGACAGATGTCCAGAAGGCAGTCATTGACACACTCCACAAGGAGTGTAAACCACAAAAGGTCATTGCTAAAGAAGCTGGCTGTTAACAGAGTGCTGTATCCAAGCATATTTATGGAAAGTTGAGTGGAAAGAAAAAGTGTGGTAGGAAGAGGTGCACAAGCAACCGGGATAACCGCAGCCTTGAAAAGATTGTTAAGGAAAGGCCATTCAAACATTTGGGGAAGATTCACAAGGAGTGGACTGCTGCTGGAGTCATTGCTTCAAGAGCCACCACACACAGACGTATCCAGGACATGGGCTACAAGTGTCACATTCCTTGTGTCGAGCCACTCATCACCAATAGACAACGCCAGAAGCATCTTACCTGGGCCAAGGAGAAAAACACCTGGACTGTTGCTCAGTGGTCCAAGGTGTTGTTTTCCGATGAAAGTAAATTTTGCATTTAATTTGGAAATCAAGGTCCCAGAGTCTGGAGGAAGAGTGGAGAGGCCACAATCCAAGCTGCTGGAGGTCTCGTGTGAAGTTTCCACAATCGGTGATGGTTTGGGGAGCCATGTCATGTGCTGGTGTAGGTCCACTGTGTTTTATCAAGACCAAAGTCAGCGCACCCGTCTACCAGGACATTGTAGAGCCCTTCATGCTTCCCTCTGCCCACAAGCTTTATGGAGATGGAAATGTCATTTTCCAGCAGGACTTGGCACCTGTCCACACGGCCAAAAGTACCAATACCTGGTTTACACAACAGTATCACTGTGCTTGATTGGCAGCAAACTCACCTGACCTTAACCCCATAGAGAATCTATTATAGGGAATCTATGGGGTATTGTCAAGAGAAAGATGAGAGACACCAGACCCAACAATGCAGACGAGCTGAAGGCTTCTATCAAAGCCACCTGGGCTTCCATAACACCTCAGCAGTGTCACAGGCTGATCGCCTCCATGCCACATTGCCGCATTGATGCAGTAATTGATGCAAAAGGAGCCTGGCCAAGTATTGAGGGCATTTACTGAACATATATTTCAGTAGGACAACATTTCAGATTTTAAAAACATTTTTCAAGCTGGTGTTATAAAGTATTCTAATTTACTGAGATAATAACATTAACAGAAATAAACACTTGAAATAGATCACTCTGTCTGTAATGACTCTATATAATATGAGTTTTACTTTTTGTATTGAAGAACTGAAATAAATTAACTTTTTGATGATATTCTAATTTTGTGAGAAGCACCTGTAGTATGCTATATGCCCAATTTTAACAAATGTACTGCAATTTTTGCTGAATGTGTTCAGAAATGTACAGATGTGTAAGCAGACAAATGCAGAGACTTAGGCTATGTGCCCACGATGCACAAAAGCTCCGGATTTTTCCTGAGCGTTTCTGCATCTCGCTGGCAGAAAAAACGCATGCGGATTGTACATGCGGATTGTACATGCGGATTGTATATGCGGATTGTACATGCGGATTGTACATGCGGATTGTATATGCGGATTGTACATGCGGATTGTATATGCAGATTGTACACGCGGATTGTACATGCGGATTGTATATGCGGATTGTACATGCGGATTGTACATGCGTTTTTCCTGCCAGGGACATGCAGAAGTGAAGCGTTCTTCACATGCATTTCCACATGCGGGTTGACAAGCGCTTTACAAGCGATTTTAGCATCACTTGGAAAGTGCTTGTCAATTTGGTCACACTATAGAAATCCATGAAAACGGCATGGATTTATATAGTGTGACCCCAAAGACTGGTTAAAAATAAAAAAATCTACTGTATAATTGTCTTTTCCCATCTGTCTGTCTGTCTGTCCGTCTGTCCTGGAAATCCCGCGTCGCTCATTGGTCCGGCAGCGGCCAATCAGCGCCGCGGGATTTCTGAAAAAAGATGGCGGCCGTTAGCGGCTCATCTGCGGGACGGAGCTCAGCGGCGATGCAGCCGGGAGATGAGCGCCGCGAGGCGCTCATCTCCCGGCCGGTACCAGCAGAAGGACATCGACCGCCGGACCCATCTGCGGGACGGAGATGCAGCCGGGAGCCAAAATCGTGTAGCCAAGATCGGTGATAGGTCGCGGCCGATATTTAAATTTGGCGCCCAAATCGGTGATTGGTCGCGGGCAGCGTCCGCGACCAATCAGTACAGTAGTGTTTAACTTTTGCGGCAAGATCAGTGATTGGTCGCGGGCCAAGACCGCGACCAATCACCGATTTGTGCGGCACATTTAAATAGCGGCCGCGACCAATTGGATGTCAGCGCCGCTCCCCGGTCCTCCCTTCACCCCCTAGCCGCATGGATGTCAGCGCCGCTCCCCGGTCCTCCCTTCACACCCTAGCCGCTGCTGTCCCCACAGTATCTGCATGGTGTTACAAAGGTCCGGACATTTGTGTTAAAAATCGCTGATTGGTCGCCGACGCTATTTAAATGTGGCGCCAAAATCGGTGATTGGTCGCGCCCAGCGTCGGCGACCAATCAGCGATTTTTAACACAATTGTCCGGACCTTTGTAACACCATGCGGATACTGTGGGGACATCAGCGGCTAGGGTGTGAAGGGAGGACCGGGGAGCGGCGCTGACATCCAATTGGTCGCAGCCGCTATTTAAATGTGCCGCACAAATCGGTGATTGGTCGCGGTCTTGGCCCGCGACCAATCACTGATCTTGCCGCAAAAGTTAAACACTACTGTGCTGATTGGTCGCGGACGCTGCCCGCGACCAATCACCGATTTGGGCGCCAAATTTAAATATCGGCCGCGACCAATCACCGATCTTGGCTCCACATTTAAACACCGCTGTACTGATTGGTCGCGGACGCTATTTAAATGTGGCGCCAAAATCGGTGATTGGTCGCGCCAAGCGTCGGCGACCAATCAGCACAGCGGTGTTTAAATGTGGAGCCAAGATCGGTGATTGGTCGCGGCCGATATTTAAATTTGGCGCCCAAATCGGTGATTGGTCGCGGGCAGCGCCAGCGACCAATCACCGATTTTTAACACAAATGTCCGGACCTTTGTAACACCATGCGGATACTGTGGGGACATCAGCGGCTAGGGTGTCAAGGGAGGACCGGGGAGCGGCGCTGCGGGTTCGGATACTTCAGCTGCGAGCAGTCGCTCATCTCCCGGCTTCTCGCAGCGGAAGTAGCCGCACAGGCAGCGGCGCTCCCCGGTCCTCAATAATACGATTCCGCTCCCCGGTCCTCACCAATACGATTCGCTGATTGGTCTCGCTCTCCACACGCGACCAATCAGTGATCTTGGCGCTAAAGTTAAACACCGCTCTGCTGATTGGTCGCGGCCGCTGCCCGTGACCAATCACCGATTTGGGCGCCACATTTAAATAGCGGCCGCGACCAATCACCGATCTTGCTGCCACATTTAAACACTGCTGTGCTGATTGGTCGCGGACGCCAGACGCGACCAATCAGCGATTTTGGCGCCAAATTTAAACCCGCTCCGCTAGTTGGTCGCGGATGCCGGCCGCGACTAATCAGCATTACTGGCGCCAAATTTAAACACCGCTCTGCTGATTGATCGCGGTCGCTGGCCGGGATCAATCAGCAGTATTGGCGCCAAATTTAAACACCGCTCTGCTGATTAGTCGCGGTCGCCGTCCGCGACCAATCAGCAATATTGGCGCAAAATTTAAACACCGCTCTGCTGATTGGTCGCGGTCGCCTTCCGCGACCAATCAGCAGTATTGGCGCCAAATTTAAACCCCGCTATGCTGATTGGTCGCGGTTGCCGGCCGCGACCAATCAGCAGTATTGGCGCCAAGTTTAAACACCGCTCTGCTGATTGGTCGCGGTGGCCAGCCGCGACCAATCAGCGATTTTGGCGCCAAATTTAAACACCGCTCTGCTGATTGGTCGCGAGCGGCGATTGCGACCAATCAGCATTATTGGCGCCAAATTTAAACCCCGCTCTGCTGATTGGTCGAGACAGCCGGCCGCCACCAATCAGCAATTTTGGCGCCAAACTTAAACCCCGCTTTGCTGATTGGTCGCGGTTGCCGGCCGCGACTAATCAGTATTGTTGGCGCCAAATTGCCGGCCGCGACTAATCAGCATTATTGCCGCCAAATTTAAACACCGCTCTGCTGAGTCGTCGTGGCCGTGACCAGTCACCACTATTGGCGCCAAATTTAAACACCGCTTTGCTGATTGGTCGCGACCGGCGGCTGCAACCAATCAGCATTATTGGCGCAAAATTTAAACCCCGCTCTGCTGATTGGTCACGTTCGCTGGCCGCGACCAATCAGCAATTTTGGCGCCAAACTTAAACCCCGCTTTGCTGATTGGTCGCGGTTGCCGGCCGCGACTAATCAGTATTGTTGGCGCCAAATTGCCGGCCGCGACTAATTAGCATTATTGCCGCCAAATTTAAACACCGCTCTGCTGAATGGTCGTGGCCGTGACCAGTCACCACTATTGGCGCCAAATTTAAACACCGCTTTGCTGATTGGTCGCGACCGGCGGCTGCAACCAATCAGCATTATTGGCGCAAAATTTAAACCCCGCTCTGCTGATTGGTCACGTTCGCTGGCTGCGACCAATCAGCATTATTGGCGCAAAATTTAAACCCCGCCCTGCTGATTAGTCGCGACTGCCGGCCGTGACCAATCAGCGATATAGCCGCCAAATTTCAACACCGCTTTGCTGATTGGTCGCGGTTGTTGGCCGCGACCAATCAGCGATTTTGGCGCCAAATTTAAACACCGCTCTGCTGATTGCGCCCGGTCTGCCGCATACATATTCTAGAATACCCGATGCGTTAGAATCAGGCCACCATCTATAAATCTCTACTTAACTTCCTATGGCCCCCGCAGTCTTGCTTCGCTCTGTCCTGGCTGCCGGCAGATCGCGGTACACTGAAGGACCTGCTGTCACATGACTATGACGTCAGCGCAGGTCCTTCAGTCCATCGCGAGCTGCCGGCATGGGAGGACGAGCGCAGCGGGGGCCGTCAGAAGGTAAATATAACATTTATTTTATATTTTATTCTTTTTTTTGACAGGTTCTATGGTACCCGGGTCCGGAGGAGAGTCTCCCATCCTCCACACGCGGGTACCATCCGCACATTGAACGCATGTATTCCGCATGTGCTTATCTAGTGAAGCGGAATCCATTTGTTCCAATGCAAGTCAATGGCGGCGAAAAAGCAGCGCTTACGCGAAATAATTGGTAGTGCTGCGTTTTTTTCCGCAATGATAATCCGCAGTGGAAATTTCCGCAGCATGTGCACAGCACATGCGGACTATCATTGGGGAACATGGCAGACCTTCTAACATGCGTTTTTAAGCGTTTCTGCAGCGTTTTTGCCATGCCGAAACGCTTAAAAAACGCATTGTGGGCACACAGCCTTAGGCCATGTGCCCACGCAGCGTTTTTGTAGCATTTTTGCGGCATTTTTACGGCCGCGAAAACGTTTGTAGAACAGTCTGCCATGCAAAGCCATGTGAATTCGGATGTGCTGTGCACATGATGCGCTAATTTGCGCGCCGAATTCGCATTACTTTGCAAAACGCAGCATGACCATTTCTACTGCGATTACGCTGAAGCTTATTCGCGATGCGTGTGGTATCTGGGAGGAAGACGAGACTACAACTCCTCTTCATCCCGGCTACCACGCGGTGAAAAAAAGAAATAAAAAAGTTAAAAACAAACAAAACCTGTATATTCACCTCTCCGGCGGCCCCCGGTCTGCTCTCCGGTCTCCTCCGGTCTGCTGTCTGTACTGTCAGGACCTGCGCTGACGTCATTTAGTCAGGTGATGGTCGCATGACCGCTGACGTCGGCATCAGGTGATGGTCGCGTGACCATCAGCTGACTAAATGACGTCACCGCAGGTCCTGACCGTACACTGCAGGACGCTGAAGAGAGAAGACGCGGCCGGGAGCAGACCGGAGGAGACCGGAGAGCAGACCGGGGGCCGCCGGAGAGGTGAATATACCGTTGTTTTTTTTTATTTCTTAACGTTTTCTTTTTTTTACTATAGATGCTGCATTTAAAGCATCTAAGTTGTTCACACATTATAGATCCATGTCGGTTGCATGGATTTATATTGTGTGATCAACTTGTCAAGCACTTTTCCAAGTGATGCTCAAAATTGCTTGGAAAAGTGCTTGAAAAAACGCATGTGAAAACGCTTCTCTCTGGCAAAAAAAACGCATGTAAATCTGCATCAAATCTGCTAGGTGTGCACACAGCCTTATAGCTGGTTTTGCTCTGAGCTGAGATGTCCGGGCTGAATAATGCTCTGGGAGCAGAACCCATCAGCAGAATCTGTCTGTTTCCTGCCTTGTAGCAGTGGATCCCGGCTATTTAGCTCACAGAGCATTGTCTACACAAGATACAATTGTATCCAATTTTCAGCTGGGAACAGGACTATGGACAAGTTTTGCAGCAACTGCATTTGTGATAGGAAATGTTGATCAATCTAGATTTTCTTCAGTGTTCTTATTCATTGCAGAAAATCTTAAAAAAGCCGAGGAATGTGGGCAACATGGTGGGTCAATGATTAACGCTGTGGGGCTGGGTTCATATAATAGCAAGGACATCTGCAAGGAGTTTGTATGTTCTCCCCGTGTTTGTGTGGGTTTCCTCCGGGTTCTCCGGTTTCCTCCCACACTCCAAAGACATACTGATAGGGAATTCATATTGTGAGCCCCAATGGGGACAGTGATGATAATGTCTGTAAGGTGCTACAAAATCTAACGGCGCTATATAAGAGAGTAAAATAAATATATAACTAAATAAAATGAATGTATTAAAAGGCTAAGATTGCAAAGAGCTTGTAAAAACAAGAAACTTTGCAATTTCCTTCTTATTCAAAATCTTCTCTGTTTTCAAGAAGGAAAAGATTTTTAATTCTGCAGTGTACAGCTCATTGCTATGGTTACTGACCACCTGAGAAGTGGCCGGTCTCCTTGGCAAGAAGCGCTCACTTGCAGACTGGTGGACTTCAGCGCCCCTGTGCCTGTCCCATTCTGCAGAGGCAAAGCCGCCTCTGCCCGCAGAATGCAAGAGGGCACAATTCAGACAAGCGGCTCAGCCAAGCCACCGGCCAGAACTGTAAATCTTCAGCTTCTGATGAGAGGAACACAAGACCACCCCTTTAATAAAGCAGTAGAGCAGAACTCATACAGTGATTAGTGGGGGTCTGACACCTGAAATCCCCAGACATCAGCTACTTCTGCAAGATGATGTACACAGTGTTAAGAGCTGGAATAGCACAGCTCCGCACACTGTGCAATGGCTGGTTTCAGGTACTACAGCTCAGATCACAATCATTTCAATAGGAGCTGCAGTACCAAGATCGGCCACTACACAGTGTACAGCGCTGTGCTGTTTGGGCTCTACGCTGAGTATTTCCAGCTGCTGTCTTATTGGTGAGGGGGCCGTGTGTTGGAACCTCACTGATCTGATATTGATGACCAGGGTCGGACTGCGGTGTCTGGGGCCAACAGGGAAAATTAACTCTAGGGGCCCACCTACAGCAAGATGCAAATATCTGTTATCCGCTCTCGCTGTTATAGTGGAGCATTGACTGGCGGCTCCTGCACATCTACTGGGCGACACTCTAACTGGGATGGACATGTTTGCATTAAAGGGCTTCTTTGGTTAAAACTAGTGTTGAGCGAGTATGTTCTGTTAACCCTTTCGGCGAGTATGCTCGGGCCGAGCTCCGAGTATTTATAGCTGCTCGGTGATATGGTTGAATCGCTCCCGTGTGCATGATTTGCGACTGTTTGACGGTTTTAATACATGTGAGGAATGTGTAAGAAATAGACATTCCTCACATGTATTAACCCCTTAAGCCGCGGAGCATTTTCCGTTTTTGCATTTTCGCTTTTTGCTCCACTTGTTCCCAGAGCCATAGCGTTTTTATTTTTTGGTCAATATGGCCATGTTAGGGCTTATTTTTTGCGGGACGAGTTGTACTTTTCAACGCCATTACTAGTTTTACCATGCCGTGTACGGGAAAACGGGAAAAAAATTCCAAGCGCCGTGAAATTGCAAAAAAAGTGCAATACCACTGAGGTTTTTTTAAATTTTTTTTTACCACGTTCACTGAATGCTAAAACTGACCTGCCATTATTATTCTCCATGTCATTAAGAGCTCGTAGACACCAAACATGTATAGGTTCTTTTTTATTTAAGTGATGAAAAAAAATTCCAAAGTTTGGTAAAAAAAAAAAATGGTGCCATTTTCCGAGACCCGTAGCGTCTCCATTTTTCGGGATCTGGGGCAGGGTGAGGGCTTATTTTTTGTGAACCGAGCTGAAGTTTTTATAGATGCTATTTTGGGGTAGATCCGATGTTTTGATCGCCCGTTATTGCATTTTATTGCAATTTTACGGCGACCAAAAAACGTAATTCTGGCGTTTAGAATTTTTTTCTCATTACGCCATTTACCGATCGCATTAATTCTTTTTTTATATTGATAGATAGGGCAATTCTAAATGCGGCGATACCAAATATGTGTATGTAGGGTTTTTTTTTATGATTTTATTTTGAATGAGGCGAAAGGGGGGTGATTTAAACTTTTATATTTTTTTATTTTTTTTCATATTTTTTAAAACTTTTTTTTTCACTTTTTGCTTGCTTCTGTAGTTTCCATAGGAGACTAGAAGCAGCAACTGTCCGATCGCCTCTGCTACATACAGGGGACGATCAGATCCCCTGTATGCAGCAGAAATGGTCCTGTGCTATGAGCGCCGACCACTAGGTGGCGCTCACAGCGACAGGATCATTACAACCACTGGTGTCTGCTGCAGACCCAGGGTTGTCATGACCACCCATCGGCGACCCACGATCATGTGACGGGGTCGCCGATGGGCGGGGTAAGTGACGCGCTTTCAGGAAGCGCGCGTTAAATGCCGCTGTCGGAGATTGACAGCGGCATTTAATATGTTAACAGCCGCGGGTGGATCGCGATTCCACCCGCGCCTGTTGCGGGCACATGTCAGCTGTAATAATCAGCTGACATGTGCTTGGTTCAGTGCGGGCTCAGCGCAGCAGCCCTCACTGAACCGGAGGATAACGACATGCGCGTACTAATACGTGACATGTCGTTAAGGGGTTAAAGCTGTCAAACAGTTGCAAATCATGCACACGGGAGCGATTCAACCATATCACCGAGCAGCTGTAAATACTCGGAGCTCGGCCCGAGCATACTCGGACAGAACATACTCGCTCAACACTAGTTAAAACAAGTTATCAACGATCCATGGGCTCTACAGGATAGGTGATCACTTATTGAGCATTTGTGTCCGAACATTGGAAAACGCACCTATCGGAAGAATGGGGAAGTTTTATCCCTGACAGAACACTTATCCCTATTTTAAAATGCTGCGGCAGGTGGGACGTCTGACCGCAGCTCTATTCATTCTCTTAGAGACTTGCAAAAAAGAGCAGCGCTCACAGCCACTGAGAGAATGAATGGATCAGTGGTCGCATCTCACATGCCGCTCCAGTCTAATGGGGAGAAAAGCTCCACATTCTGCCGGTGTGTGCAAGCAGTCAGACCCCCACCAATCAATATTATCAATGATCCTGTGGAGAGGTGATTACTTGTTTTCACCGGAGAACCCCTGTAAGTGCATCTCTGCCGCTCTGGGCCAAGTATTTAATCGCTAAGGCCACGGCCCTACTATCAGTATTCGGTCAGTATCCAGTCAGTATTTTTTCTCAGGAGTGGGAGCCAAAACAGGTGATGAACAATCAGAGAAAAGGTATAATAGAAACAAGTCACCAATTCTGCATTTATCAACCATTCCTGGTTTTGGCAGCCACTCCTGAGAAAAATACTGAACAAATACTGATGGTGGGGCTGTGGCCTAATGGAAAAAAATCTTTTCCTAGTTAAGATCAGCGAGAACAGAATGACCGCCATACACAACACAGTCCACTATATCAACACCAATAATACCACATACAAAAGGGACAAATATCGCCACACCATGACTAGATCACATATTACCACTACATAGTGACCGAATAATACCACATACAAGGAACAAATATGGCCACACTATGACCAGACCATATATTACCACCCCAAAGTGACCAAATACTACAATACTGATCATGAATACAAAACCACTAATACTAACTAAGCTCTGTATATAGTGTCAGTGTACAGGTAACACAGTGATCACCAGTGACATTATAGACAGGAGCTCTGTATATAGTGTATAGGTAATACAGTGATCACCAGTGACATACACAGGAGCTCTGTATATACTATATACACACGTGGTCAAAATTGTTGGTACCCCTCGTTTAATGAAAGAAAAACCCACAATGGTCACAGAAAAAACTTGAATCTGACAAAAGTAATAATAAATTAAAAATCGATGAAAATGAACAAATGAAAGACAGACATTGCTTTTCAACCCTGCTTCCACAGAATTTAAAAAAAAATTAAACTCTTGAAATAGGCCTGGACAGAAATGATGGTACCCCTGAAAATAATGTGACAAAAGGGACATGTTAAATCAAGTTGTGTCCACTAATTAGCATCACAGGTGTCGACAATCTTGTAATCAGTCAGTGGGCCTGTATATAGGGCTACAGATACTCACTGTGCTGTTTGGTGACATGGTGTGTACCACACTCAACATGGACCAAAGGAAGCAAAGGAAAGAGTTGTCTCAGGAGATTAGAAAGAAAATTATAGACAAGCATGTTAAAGGTAAAGGTTATAAGACCATCTCCAAGCAGCTTGATGTTCCTGTAACTACAGTTGCACATATTATTCAGAAATTTAAGATCCATGGGACTGTAGCCAACCTCCCTGGACGTGGCCGCAGGAGGAAAATTGATAACAAATCAAAGAGACGAATAATATGAATGGTAACAAAAGAGCCCAGGAAAACTTCTAAAGAGATTAAAGGTAAACTTCAAGCTCAAGGAACATCAGTGTCAGATCGCACCATCCGTCGTTGTTTGATCTAAAGTGGACTTCATGGGAGACGACCAAGGAGTACACCATTGTTGAAAAAAAATCATAAAAAAGCCAGACTGGAATTTGCCAAACTACATGTTCACAAGTCACAAAGCTTTTAGGAGAATGCCCTATGGACAGATGAGACAAAAATGGAAGTTTTTGGCAAGGCACATCAGATCTATGTTCACAGATGGAAAAATGAAGCATATCAAGATAAGAACACTGTCCCTACTGTGAAACATGGAGGAGTCTCTTTTATGTTTTGGGGCTGGTCTGCCGCATCTGGCACAGGGTGTCTTGAATCTGTGCAGGGTACAATGAAATCTCAAGACTATCAAGGGATTCTAGAGAGAAATGTGCTGCCCAGTGTCAGAAAGCGTGGTCTCAGTCGGAGGTCATGGGTCTTGCAACAGTATTATGACCCAAAACACACAGCTAAAAACACCCAACAATGGCTAAGAGGAAAACATTGGACTATTCTGAAGTGGCTTCTATGAGCCCTGACCTAAATCCTATTGAGCATCTTTGGAAAGAGCTGAAACATGACGTCTGGAAAAGGCAACCTTCAACCATGAGACAACTGGAGCAGTTTGCTCATGAGGAGTGGCCAAAATACCTGTGGAGAGGTGCAGAAGTCTCATTGACAGTTACAGGAGTCGTTTGATTGCAGTGATTGCCTCAAAAGGCTGTTCAGCAAAATATAAAGTTAAGAAGAACCATCATTTCTGTCCAGGCCTGTTTTATCAGTTTATTTATTTTTTTTTATTCTGTGGAAGCAGAAAAGCAATGTCTGACTTTCATTTGTTCATTTTCATAGATTTTTAATTTATTATTACTTTTGTCAGATTCAAGTTATTTCTGTGACCATTGTGGGTTTTTCTTTCATTAAACGAGGGGTACCAACAGTTTTGACCACGTGTGTAGTGTAAGTGTACATGTGTGTCACCCTGGCCTGGATGCCACAAGTGTAATTAAAGCTGTGTCTGAGAGCAGGGGGGAGGTTCTCTAGTCAGGGGAACATTAGCATGCAATGCCTCCTGTCTCAGGCCAGTAGGGGGAGCAGGCTGCCCCTATAAAAGCTGGTGCTGAGGTCAGAGTTAGAGAGAACCCAGATGACCTGTCTCAGGACTGAGACGTGTCTCAGCAGAGCAGGGACAGACAGTTGCACTGCACCTAAGAGGAAGTGTGGCAGGAGGAGAGCCACAAGCCAGAGACAAGAGGCGAAGAGAGCCTGTCTTGGCAGATAACAGACTTAATCTACCAGACTTTGGTGTCTGAGGCTGGAAGGATTCCACATCCCCCAGCAGAGAACCAGTCCGCAAGGGACTGTATATTCCTTGGCCTAAGAAGCCTGGAGGCCCTGCCACAACAGAAGGGACCAGTAAAGCCATACAAGGCTGGGAGCAGAAAGGAACCCACGTCGCAGGCCATACAGGCGAGAAAACACGGAAAGCTCGGAAACGTGGGCTGTTACCCTATCAGGAGGAGATAGCCAGAAGGAGCGCAGAAAGCACGGTAGGCCTACACCCTCACCCTGACCAGGGCCAATTTCCCCGTTGCTCTCAGACATCCAGGTCCCCTCCTAGCCGGGACTGTTTGTGGGTCAGTTTACCTGTTTAGTAAAGACCCTAGACTGCAACCTGTTGTCTGTGTGCTCCTTGCTCCTCCAGCACTATCAGCACTGGGACTCCCACTACCATCACTCCCAACATCCATTATACTGCCCTGGGGCCGCACTCTTCCCGTGGAGAGTCACACTACCCTAGCTGCACACCTCATCAGCCCCAGCGGTCTGCATGCAGCGGCGGTTCCTAATAACCGCAATCCATGGGTGGCGTAGTCGGACATTATCAGCAGAACATAGCAGACTACCATTGGCCTGACCACCCTGAGCCACGGAACCGGGTCGCCACTACTACCCCCATCGTCTCCCTATTGCCCGGATCCGAGTGCCGCACGGCCCAGGGGGCGAGTCAGCTTTGGCGTAGTCGGCAGGATTTCGTGCCCGCAACCACCGGGTACTGCGTGCCTGAAAAAGACTTTTGTAACTTACCTGTGGCAAAGTTTCCCGCCGTCCGGAGTCTTTTCACGCCATCCGGAGCCGATTCCCGCCATCGGACGCCATCTTGGACCGTTTCCCGCCGTCTTCTGCCGCCTTCCCGCCATCCGCAGCTGCTTCCCGCCATCGGACGCCATCTTCAGGACGCCGCGCGGGAAGAAGAGGGGCGTGGACGTCAAAACCGCGCGAGATCCGAAGCTCCGCCCCACGCACCGACGCTGCGCAAGGTCATGGAAGGGAGAGAGAGCGACGCTGACGTCATCAGGACGCGACGCCAGGTCCTCGTCCATAGCAGCAGCAGCGGAGCCGCGGCCTACAGAAGAGGATCGTCGGAAGGTAGGCCACGCGTAACTAGCGGGGGAGGAAGATGACGGACACAGAGGCGCCCACTACCACCAACGCAACTGCAGCAGCGGTGATGCCCTTTTCCTTGCCCTACATCCCTGGAGCGGCCTGGCTGCCCAAATACTCAGGGGAGCCCCATGCCCTAACTGACTTCAAGGAAAGGCTATACAGTTTGTTCCACGTTTACCCCCTGACAGAGGAACAGAAGGTCAGCATATTAACAGGGCAGTTAACTGGCGCAGCCCAGCGGGAGGTAAAATCATGGCCCACTGAGGAGAAAAGGACTGTGAAGGGTATTCTGGCCCGGCTGCGGGGTACCTTTGACACACGTACCTCCGCTGAGATTAAAATGAGGTTCTATGGATGTAAGCAGCGGGCACAGGACAGCATCAGAGACTATGCCCTAAATCTGCAGGAAGCCTTGAGGGCTATTCAACAAACTGACCCTGGCAGTGTGCAGGAAACGAATAAGCTGCTAACAGAACAATTCATAGAAGGTCTGCTGTCTAGCGCCCACAGGGCCCAACTGCGCCTCATGTTCTTTCAGAACCTCGACCTTACCTTTGCCCAATTTAAGGACAGGGCCATAAGGGTGCTCCGTGAATCTGCAACCAGTGGCGCTATAAACCCCCGGCGCCCTGCTATCACTTACCACCAGGAGGCGGCGCCCTCCTCTATGGACTCCGTGGAGGCTGATGCACAGGCCCTGAACCAAGCCCCGTCGAAAGATCTGCACCAACAAGTCCAGGAGCTGACCAGGAGCGTCGCGGCGTTGACCAGGACCGTCCAGGCGTTGCAAGTGGACCCGTCAAGACCCATCGAGCTGGCTTCAAGTCCGGAGGATGTCCCATGGCGTCGACAGAGGAGGATCCCGTCGTTCCGTGGGAGGCCCACAGACCGCTACGCAGAGGATGGACAGCCCATTTGCTGTCGATGCAACCAGCCCGGACACATTTCCAGGTACTGTAATTTAAACGGGTCCAACCTGGGGCAGAGGGCCAACCCCCAGGCATAAGATCACCAGGCCCTTACAATTGGCGTAATAAGTACGTTGGGGGGCGCCCGGTTTTACCTGTGGTGCTGGACGGTATCCCCATGAGCGCCTTGCTGGATACTGGGTCACAAGTAACCACTATCCCTTATGTACTTTTTAAGCAGTATTGGACTGATGCTGATATCACACGGTATCCAGACGGTAACTTGAGCATCATCGCCAGTAATGGCTTACCCGTGCCGCAGATGGGGTTCAAGGAGATGACCATTAAGATTGGTAAAGTTGAACTACCGGCACAGGGAGTGATTATTGTGGACATTGACCGTCGTGAAAGTCACCCTAAAATAACTGTGGGTACTAATGTAATTGAAAATTGTCTTTCAGAGGTAATTGTAATCTTACAACAGGTGGCGGTGAATGCTAGTTCCAGCCAACAGAGAGTCCTCAACAAGGATGCAGCAGCAAAAAAGGCAAATACAATTCTGGGATGTATTAACAGAAGCATACAGTCTAGATCACGTGAAGTCATTATCGGTCTTTACTCCTCTTTGGTCAGACCTCATCTGGAATACTGTGTACAGTTTTGGGCACCACATTTTAAAAAAGACATAGACAAACTGGAGCAAGTTCAGAGAAGAGCGACCAGAATGGTGACTGGTCTGCAAACCATGTCCTATGAGGAACGGTTGCAGGATTTGGGAATGTTTAGCTTGCAAAAAAGAAGACTGAGAGGAGACTTAATAGCTGTCTACAAATATGTCAAGGGCTGTCACATTGTAGAAGGATCATCTTTATTCTCATTTGCACAAGGAAAGACTAGAAGTAATGGGATGAAACTAAATGGGAGGAGACACAGATTAGATATTAGAAAAAACTTTTTGACAGTTAGGGTGATTAATGAGTGGAACAGGCTGCCACGAGAGGTGGTGAGTTCCCCTTCAATGGACGTCTTCAAACAGAGGCTGGACAGACATCTGTCTGAGATGATCTAGTGAATCCTGCTTTGAGCAGGGGGTTGGACCAGATGACCCAGGAGGTCCCTTCCAACTCTACCATTCTATGATTCTATGATTCTATGATTCTAAGGAGATAAAGGCCCTGATGAGACGGCAGCAGGTAGAACTGTCTGGTGGTGAGATCGGTAGCGTAAGACTGAGTGACCCATTCCCCATTTCCATGCCTCCCAAATGTGAAATGATGATCTGGTGTCGGACTGCAATCGGGTTGAGAGGTAGAGACTACCAAGCCATGGTAGAACCCGTGTACTCAGACAGCAGGCCCACCATTTTGACAGCCCGGGGGGTGGTTGATGTCCGTCATGGGAGGGTGCCCGTCCGCATCCTCAACATTGGGGAGAGGGAGGTACACTTACCCAGGTACGCTACACTCGCCAAGCTGTTTGTGGTCGAACACAAAGCTATCAGGGCCGTGGAACCCTTGCCTCCATCTCCTCAGGCGGAGGGTAATGGCTCCCAGAAACAAAAGGAGGACTGGTGCCAGAAACTCCACGTGGGTGCTGACTCCACTCCACTGCACCAAAAACAAGGAGTCTACCGGGTGGTACAGGAGTACGAGAGAGTCTTTAGTAAGCACCCGCTAGACTTCGGCAGAGTAAAGGGGATAGAACACCACATCCCCACAGGGAGCCACCCACCGATAAAAGAGAGGCACAGACCTGTACCCCCTGCACATTATCAGAACGCAAGGGGCATGCTAAGAGAGATGAAAGAAGCTGGGGTTATTAGAGACAGCTGTAGCCCCTGGGCAGCCCCCTTGGTTCTGGTCAAAAAGAAAGACGGCACCATGAGAATGTGCGTCGACTATAGACAAATCAACCGTATCACTCACAAAGACGCATATCCGCTGCCTAGAATAGAGGAGTCTTTAGCCGCACTAAAATCAGCTAACTTCTTTTCTACTTTGGACCTTACTAGCGGGTACTGGCAGGTTCCTGTGGCAGAGGCTGACAAGGAGAAGACCGCCTTCACCACCCCGATGGGACTGAGCGAATTCAACTGCATGCCTTTCGGGCTCTGCAACGCACCAGGGACCTTCCAGCGGCTGATGGAATGCTGTCTAGGGCACCGAAACTTCGAGACGGTCCTCCTTTACCTGGACGACGTGATCGTCTATTCGAAGACCTACGAGGACCATCTGAAGCACCTGGCCGAGGTGTTCGAAGCCCTGGCAGGCTATGGCCTGAAGGTGAAACCATCGAAGTGTCACCTGCTGAAACCAAAGGTCCAGTACCTAGGGCACGTGGTAAGCGCGGAAGGAGTGGCCCCCGACCCTGACAAGGTCACGGCAATCAAGAGCTGGCCAAGCCCCTCGAACATCAAAGAGGTGAGACAGTTTCTCGGGTTGGTAGGCTACTACCGAAGATTCATCCCCGGGTTCACCAAGATGGCAGCTCCTATGCAGGACCTCCTGATCGGACAGTCTAAGTCCAGGAGGCAAAAGCCGCCCTTCAAGTGGGATAAACCGGAAGAGGAGTCCTTCTGCCAGCTAAAGATGGCCCTCACAGGGGATGAGATCCTGGCCTACCCTGATTATGGCCAGCCTTTCATTCTCCACACAGATGCCAGTAATGTGGGACTGGGAGCCGTATTGTCCCAAAACCAACAGGGCAGAGAACGGGTGATCGCATACGCCAGCCGGAAGCTGAGGCCCACCGAGAGGAACCCGGAGAATTACAGCTCCTTCAAGCTAGAATTCTTGGCGGTGGTGTGGGCCGTGACGGAACGCTTCAAGCATTACCTGGCCTCCGCAAAGTTCACCATGTACACGGACAACAACCCGTTGACACACCTGGACAATGCAAGACTGGGTGCCCTGGAACAGCGGTGGATGGCCCGTCTCTCCAACTATGACTTCGTGATCAAGTACCGGGCAGGCAAAACCAACTCCAACGCGGACGCCCTATCAAGGATGCCTCACTTACCTGAAGGTGACGAAGACCCAGAAGAGCTGGAGGAGGTAGAACTCCCCGCGTTTCACCGGTATGGAGCCGCTCAACAATCTCACCGCGTGAAGGAGGAGGATCTAACAACTGTGATGATGAATCCCCTACCTCACCACAGCTGGGCCGAGACCCAAGATAGTGACCCTGCAGTCCGCCTGGTGAAAGATCTGCTGACCCGGGAAGATGCCCGCTTAGATCCAGATGCCCCAGAGGAAGCCAAGCAGCTATGGAAGGAGAAGAGCAAGCTGTTCCTCTACGAAGGCAAGTTGTGCAGAAGGATTGTCAACCACCGGACGCACGAGCTGACCTGGCAAGTCGTGGTCCCAAGGAGGGATGCAGCTATGGTCCTGGGGGCTTACCATGACAGAGCGGGACACTTCGGTTGGAAGAAACTGGAGTTCCTACTAAGAGGAAGATTCTTTTGGGTCGGCATGAGAGGAGCTGTAGAAAAATGGTGCAGAGACTGTGGCCCTTGTCACCTAAGGAGGAAGGACCGTGCCAGCCAGAAGACACCCTTGAGGCCCATCATCACCACGCAGCCTCTTGAGCTGGTAGCTCTGGACCATGTCAAATTGGCTCCCAGCCGGTCAGGATACATCTATGCCCTGACAATCGTGGACCACTATTCCCGTTTTCTAGTGGTGGTCCCGGTAAAGGACTTGACAGCCCAAACAGCGGCCAGAGCCTTCCAGCAATATTTCTGCCGTCCACACGGGTATCCGGAACAGGTCCTGACAGACCAGGGTCCAGCGTTCGAGGCTGAAATCTTCCAGGAGTTCTGCAACCTCTATGGCTGTAAGGAGATTCGTACAACGCCTTACCACCCCCAAACCAACGGGATGTGTGAGAAGATGAACAATATAGTCATTGATCTCCTGAAGACGTTGCCCCTGGAGGAACGCAGCCTGTGGCCAGAAAAACTGCCGGACCTGATAGACCTATACAACAATATCCTGGTGAATGCTACAAACTGCACCCCGGCTTACCTGATGCGAGCTAGACCAGGAAAGCTGCCCGTAGACCTGGAGATGGGAGTCCTAATACCTGAGGACACCTCCCCGGATGCGGACTGGGATACGGAAAGGCAACTGCAGTACAAGAAGGTATAGGAGAGTGTGGAGAAGAGCCTGGCCCAGGTGAGAGAGAAGCAAGAAAGACTCTTCAATCAACACGCCCCTGCTAGTCCCCTAGAACCTGGTGAGCAAGTCCTAAAGCGAAAAAGAAGGCTACATAAGTTGGACGACCAGTGGGAAAGGGAACCCTACACCGTACTGCAGTCTGACCACGACAACCCAAAGGTGTGCGTAATCACCAAGGACGGAGGAGAAACCACTAGTGTCGTCTCCAGAGACCATCTCAAAAGGTGCCCCGAGCAACTCCGTAGTGCAGAAGAGGATCAGAGTGACCTTGAACCCGCAGAGGACAAGGAAGAAATGATCAGCACCGTTCTCGGAGAGTTTCCTCAGTCCTGGACTCGCATAAATGATGCCATAGTGGTACCTGTCCTGCATTTCCTGCAACCGGCACAGCAACAACCAACACCAGAGCCGGAAGGTGAAGAGGAGCAAGCAGTTCCAGAGGCAGAAGAGCCTGTACCAGCAGCCCAGGAGAGTCAACCCTCTGCTGACAGTGAGCCTGCCATGCCTGCGGTAAGCCAAAGGACCCGCAGACAGCTGCCTGCCCTACCTGTACACCCAGCTGGTAGCTGCACCCCTAACGCTAGTGGGGAAAGCCAAGTCAGTCCACCACCAGACAGTGGGCTACGTAGGTCAACCAGGAGCACAAAGGGACAGATACCCGCTCGCTGGAGAATATAGTGTACTAAAATTGTAAATAACCCTGTTGCCAAGTGTTGAATTGTTTGCAAAGTTACATGCATGTTTGGTAATACTCTGTTTCAGTTTCTTGCAGCTACCGTAAGGACTCACAGGTTATGGACTTTTTATAACCGGGACCTTGTATGGACTGCGTTCAGAGCCTAACCCAGGAATGAACTAAGACTGTGAAGGACTTGGGGTAGGACAGACCCCCACCTGGTTAAGGCTCCCCGTTGTGCTGGTGATATGGACACCCGGTCACAGGCCACACTGTGACCTTAAGAACTCAATTTGTGCGTCGTCTGTCTATTAATGTTTTATTGTTTTGCATATTGTCTTTGTTTACTGTTTAGTCCCGGAGTACTAAATTTCACTAGGGGGGAATGTGTCACCCTGGCCTGGATGCCACAAGTGTAATTAAAGCTGTGTCTGAGAGCAGGGGGGAGGTTCTCTAGTCAGGGGAACATTAGCATGCAATGCCTCCTGTCTCAGGCCAGTAGGGGGAGCAGGCTGCCCCTATAAAAGCTGGTGCTGGGGGCAGGGTTAGAGAGAACCCAGATGACCTGTCTCAGGACTGAGACGTGTCTCAGCAGAGCAGGGACAGACAGTTGCACTGCACCTAAGAGGAAGTGTGGCAGGAGGAGAGCCACAAGCCAGAGACAAGAGGCGAAGCAAGCCTGTCTTGGCAGATAACAGACTTAATCTACCAGACTTTGGTGTCTGAGGCTGGAAGGATTCCACATCCCCCAGCAGAGAACCAGTCCGCAAGGGACTGTATATTCCTTGGCCTAAGAAGCCTGGAGGCCCTGCCACAACAGAAGGGACCAGTAAAGCCATACAAGGCTGGGAGCAGAAAGGAACCCACGTCGCAGGCCATACAGGCGAGAAAACACGGAAAGCTCGGAAACGTGGGCTGTTACCCTATCAGGAGGAGATAGCCAGAAGGAGCGCAGAAAGCACGGTAGGCCTACACCCTCACCCTGACCAGGGCCAATTTCCCCGTTGCTCTCAGACATCCAGGTCCCCTCCTAGCCGGGACTGTTTGTGGGTCAGTTTACCTGTTTAGTAAAGACCCTGGACTGCAACCTGTTGTCTGTGTGCTCCTTGCTCCTCCAGCACTATCAGCACTGGGACTCCCACTACCATCACTCCCAACATCCATTATACTGCCCTGGGGCCGCACTCTTCCCGTGGAGAGTCACACTACCCTAGCTGCACACCTCATCAGCCCCAGCGGTCTGCATGCAGCGGCGGTTCCTAATAACCGCAATCCACGGGTGGCGTAGTCGGACATTATCAGCAGAACATAGCAGACTACCATTGGCCTGACCACCCTGAGCCACGGAACCGGGTCGCCACTACTACCCCCATCGTCTCCCTATTGCCCGGATCCGAGTGCCCCACGGCCCAGGGGGCGAGTCACATGTAATACACTGACTCACCAGTGACGTCTCTAGGTGAAGTCCTTCATCTTCGCTTTTCTTCTTCATCTGGCACAGACGGCCATCACTTCTTCCAGCCAGGAATCATCTCTGCAGAAAATAACACACAGTTATCAATAACTGATCTCTTCTAGGGAATATTCCCACTCCACCCCCCGACTTCTACACTACACCAGTTGAAGAAAAAAAGCGATATAGTGCCGCCCTGCACAGTAACAGGAGCCCGCTTTTGTCCTATCCCATGGAAAACAATTTCCTAAAAAGTAAATTATATTACAGAAGTAATAATGTCTCTAATTGGACTCTAAAATAATAATGTTCCTCACTGGCCACCATAAACTAATAAAGTATGTTCCTCAATCTGGCCCCAAACAGTAATTAAGTCCCTTGTTCAGCCTGGCACCCCCATATATCCATCCTGGCCCCCCCTTCCCTGCATATATCCATCCTGACACCCCCCATATATCCCTTCTGGCCCCCATATGTCCAGTGTGACCCCTCCATATATTTATCCTAGCCCACGTGTATCGAGCCTGCCCCCTCCCATATACCCATCCTAGTCCCCCATGTGGCCCTCCTGTTCCCCCCATATATCCATCCTGGCCTCCATGTGTCCAGCCTGCCCCCCCACATATCCATCCTGGCCTCCATGTTTCCAGCCTGCCCCCCCATATATCTGTCCTGGCCTCCATGTGTCCAGCCTGCCCCCTCCCATATATCTGTCCTAAAGCCCCATGTGTCAAGCCTGCCCCCCATATATCCATCCTGGCCTCCATGTGTCCAGCATGCCCCCCCTACATATCCTTCCTGGCCTCCATGTGTCCAGCCTGCCCCCCACAATATATCCATCCTGGCCTCCATGTTTCCAGCCTGCCCCCCATATATCCATCCTGGCCTCCATGTGTCCAGCCTGCCCCCTCATATATCCATCCTGCCCTTCCCCCCTGCATATATCCATCCTGACACCCCCCCATATATCCATACTGGCCTCCATATGTCCAGCGTGGCCCCTCCATATATTTATCCTAGCCCACGTGTATCGAGCCTGCCCCTCCACATATCTATCCTAGCCCCCCATGTGTCCAGCCTGCCCCCCACATATCCATCCTGGCCATCATGTGTCCAGCCTGCCCCGCCCCCCATATATCCGGCCCCCCCATATATCCATCCCCCTCACATATCCATCCTGGCCTCCATGTGTCCAGCCTGCCCCACCATATAGCCATCCTGCCCACCCTTTCCCATGTGTCCAGCCAGGCTCCCCCTTATGTGTCCAGCCAGGCTCCCCCCCTTGTGTGTCCAGCCAGGGTTCCCCCTTGTGTGTCCAGCCAGGCTCTCACCCTTGTGTGTCCAGCCAGTGTTCCCCCTTGTGTGTCCAGCCAGGGTTCCCCCTTGTGTGTCCAGCCAGGGTTCCCTCTTGTGTGTCCAGTCAGGGCTTCCCCTTGTGTGTCCAGCCAGGGCTCCCCCTTGTGGGTCCAGCCAGGGTTCCCCCTTGTGTGTCCATCCAGCTCCCGCCTTGTGTGTCCAGCCAGGGCTCCCGCTTGTGTGTCCAGTCAGGGCTCCCCCTTGTGTGTCCAGCCAGGGCTCCCCCTTGTGTGTCCAGCCAGGGCTCCCCCTTGTGTGTCCAGCCAGGGTTCTCTCTTGTGTGTCCAGTCAGGGCTCCCCCTTGTGTGTCCAGTCAGGGCTCCCCCTTGTGTGTCCAGCCAGGGCTTCCCCTTGTGTGTCCAGCCAGGGCTCCCCCTTGTGTGTCCAGCCAGGGCTCCCCCTTGTGTGTCCAGCAAGGCCCCCCTTGTGTGTCCATCCGGGCCCCCCCTTGTGTGTCCAGCCAGGGTCCCCCCTTGTGTGTCTAGCCGGGCCCCCCCTTGTGTGTCCAGCCAGGGGCCCATCCCATTCTGCATCCACTCATATACACACAGACACACACACAGACACCTCTTACCTTCCTGCTCTCCCGTGCGGTGTCCTCCTTCTCCGGTGACGTCATACGCCGGCCGGGGAAGGGAGACGCGCGGCTTCAGCTGCTTCACTGGGACGTGTGTCGCGGCGGTTCAGGTAATGAACGCCGCGTGCGCGCGTCCCTGCATACACTGTGCCTGCGCTTTTAAAGGGCCCGTGCCCCTTAAAACCGCAGGTTTTTTTATTTTTTCATTCTCTTCTCCCCCTCTCCTCTGCAGAAGGGTACCCCGCCAGACCAGTCCCACCCTGTTGATGACTTATCCTAAAATCGGTCATTAATATATAAGTCCTGGACAGTCCCGTTAAGCTTGTTTTACCTAGTTATAAAAGCCCTTTAAGTCCTCATTATAAGGTAAGGTATGAATGGATCTAATTAAATTCTCCAAAGAGAACTATTTATACATTTTAGTCACTGTGAGCTTTCTACAAGATATTGCGGGCAGTATATAGCGAATATACGGACACAGAGCCATTCGCCGGCTCAGATTGCCAATAAGCACCTTGTAAATATGAGACCTTGACATCATAGGTTACTTGGCTTAATATGAAATTGTCCCTCATGTGTACCGCATTGTGGGCAGGGACTATATGTACATCACTGCAGAATATGTTGGCAATAAAAAGTCAACAGAAATGAATATCATGCAGATCCTCACCAGGACTCCAGCAGTGTCACCATCCTGCCACCATACAGCTATAGAAGGACAATAAACCTGCAGGGTTCTCCCCTCAGTTATTTTTTCCTTTAATTTTATTATCTGTTTCTTACTCACAGTGACAGAACAGTCATCAGATATTTTATTGTTCACTTTTTATTTTACAGTCTCAGCTCTGAAGAATAGAACGTCTTATGAATAAATGACAGCTCACTTATTACAGTGGTGGCCAAAAGTATTGGCACCCCTGCAATTCTATCAGATAATACTCAGTTTCTCCCTGAAAATGATTGCAATCACAAATTCTTTGGTATTATTATCTTCATTTAATTTGCTTGCAAGGAAAAAACACAAAAGAGAATGAAGCAAAAATCAAATCATTGATCATTTCACACAAAACTCCAAAAATGGGCCAGACAAAAGTATTGGCACCCTCAGCCTAATACTTGGTTGCACAACCTTTAGCCAAAATAACTGCGAACAGCCACTTCCGGTAACCATCAATGAGTTTCTTACAATGCTCTGCTGGAATTGTAGACCATTCTTCTTTGGCAAACTGCTCCAGGTCCCTGATATTTGAAGGGTGCCTTCTCCAAACTGCCATTTTGTGATCTCTCCACAGGTGTTCTATGGGATTCAGGTCTGGACTCATTGCTGGCCACCTTAGAAGTCTCCAGTGCTTTCTCTAAAACCATTTTATAGTGCTTTTGGAAGTGTGTTTTGGGTCATTGTCCTGCTGGAAGACCCATGACCTCTAAGGGCGACCCAGCTTTCTCACACTGGGCCCTACATTATGCTGCAAAATTTGTTGGTAGTCTTCAGACTTCATAATGCCATGCACACGGTCAAGCAGTCCAGTGCCAGAGGCAGCAAAGCAACCCCAAAACATCAGGGAACCTCCGCCATGTTTGACTGTAGGGACCATGTTCTTTTCTTTGAATGCCTCTTTTTTTTTCCTGTACACTCTATGTTGATGGTTTTTCCCAAAAAGCTCGACTTTTGTCTCATCTGACCAGAGAACATTCTTCCAAAACATAGTAACATAGTTTGTAAACATAGTTAGTAAAGCCGAATAAAGACTTGCGTCCATCAAGTTCGACCTGTTAGTTCTGTAATTCGTAAAGTTGATCCAGAGGAGGGCAAAAACCCCAAATGATTTGGCCAATCTTCACCTGAGGAAAAATTCCCTCCTGACTCTGAAACCAGCAGTCAGAATAAATCCCTGTATCAACTTACTATTTTATTTTATTTTTAAGTATATGCTGAAATCTGCCTGGTATCTAGAAATGCATCCAGTCCCCGCTTGAACTGGTGTAGTGAATCTGACATCACCGTCTCCTCACTCTGTGAATTCCATATTCTCACTGCTCTTACCGTAAAGAACCCCTCTAGTGACGCTTACCCAATCTGAGTATATTCCATTTATAACCACCCTCTGCCTTCTATCCCTTAGCCAGTTAGCTACCCACTTGCAGACATTTTCCCCCAGCCCCATCATTCTCATTTTGTATACCAACCTATTATGTGGCACGCTATCGAAAGCTTTTGAGAAGTCGAGATACACGACATCCACTGGTTCCCCCTGATCTACTCGAGAGCTAATCTCCTCGTAGAAGTCAATCAGGTTTGTTTGGCAGGAGCGATTCCTCATGAATCCATGTTGGTTCGGGATTAAAAGATTATTAGCATCAAGATGCTCCGTAATTGCCTCTTTAATGAAGCTTTCAAAAATTTTGCCCACAACGGACGTCAGACTCACCGGCCGATAGTTTCCGGCGTCACTTTTCGCTCCCTTTTTGAATATTGGCACTACATTCGCCTGTCGCCAATCAAGTGGCACAGACCCAGTCTCAACAGAGTCCTTAAATATAAGATATAACGGTCTGTCTATCACATTACTTAGTTCCCTTAGTACCCGTGGGTGTATGCCATCAGGTTCTGGTGATTTGTTTATTTTAATGTTACTGAGGCGTTTCTGTACCTCAGCTTGGGTTAGATTTGTCATACTTAGTGGAGGATTAAGCTTGTCACTTCTCATTTCTCCTGTTAGTTTGATTTCCTTTGTGAAAGTTGTCGAAAAAAAATTATTTAATAGATTAGCTTTATCCTCATCTTTCTCTATGATTTTGCCTTCCTCACTTTTTATTGGTCCAATATTATCCGATTTAATCCTTTTACTATTTATATACGTAAAGAACAGTTTGGGATTTGATCTACTTTCCCTAGCAATACGTCTCTCTGTTTCCTCCTTCGCTATTTTTATTTGTTTTTTACAGGTTCTCGTTTTTTCCTTGTAACACATTAGTGCCTCCTTACTGTTTTCCTGTTTTAATCTCTTGAATGCCTCTTTTTTGCTATTTAACGCCCCTTTTACGTTCTTGTTCAACCATATTGGTTTCCTCTTATTTCTGGCCCTTTTATTCCCATACGGTATATACCTCTCGCACTTAGTATTCAGAATTCTTTTGAAGGTTTCCCATTTACTATTCGTATTCCTTTGATTAAGAACTTTGTCCCAGTCAATAAGTTGAAGGCTTTCTTTCAGCTGATCAAACTTCGCCCTCCTAAAGTTTAATGTTTTTGTTGTTCCCTTATTGATAACCCTACTGAAGGGCATTTTGAAGTCGATAATATTATGGTCGCTATTACCTAGGTGCCCCCCTATCTGTACCTCAGTTATTCTATCAGGCCTATTAGTCAATATTAAGTCCAACACGGCCTTCCCTCTCGTTGGTTCCTGCACTAGTTGGGAGAGATAATTATCCTTAATATTTGTCAAGAACCTTTTTCCTTTCTGAGATCTACAGGTTTCTGTTTCCCAGTCAATATCCGGGTAGTTGAAATCCCCCATTACAATCACTTCATTATGTTTTGCTACTTTGTCTATTTGTCCTAATAGCAGATTCTCATTCTCCTCTGTTATATTGGGTGGCTTATAGCAGACCCCCAGTAATATTTTATTATTATTTTTAGTTCCCTCTATCTCTACCCACATGGACTCGACCCCCTCTTCTCCCTCTCCTATATCTTCCCTTAGTCTGGGTTTTAGACATGACTTTACATATAAGCAGACTCCTCCGCCTTTCCCCTGTTTCCGGTCCCTTCTAAATAAACTATAATCTAATAAATTTACCGCCCAGTCGTAGCTATCGTCTAGCCAAGTCTCTGTTATACCTACGATGTCATACCTCTCCTCCCATATAAGCGCCCGCAGCTCATCCGCCTTATTGGTCAGGCTTCTTGCGTTGGTCAGCATGCAAGATAAAACTTTGGGGTTATTTAGCATCCTATTCTTCTCTAACGATCTAACTGTACTATCCCCACCCCCCTCTCCACCCTCATTATATTCACTTCTCCCCTTCCCCCTTGCTTGCCTCACATCCCACCTATTTCCTTGGTTTCCCCCCCCCGTCTCTAGTTTAAAAACTCCTCCAACCTATTAGCTATCTTCTTCCCCAGCACCGCTGCACCCTCCCCATTGAGGTGCAGCCCGTCCCTACGGTAGAGCCTGTATCCGACCGCGAAGTCGGCCCAGTTCTCCATGAACCCAAACCCTTCTGCCTTGCACCAACTCTTTAGCCACTTATTCACCTCCCTAACTTCCTGTTGGCGCTCCTGTGTGGCTCGCGGGATTGGTAGTATTTCTGAGAAAACTACCTTGGAGGTCCTTGCCCTAAGCTTCCTACCTAGGTCCCTGAAATAATTTTTAAGGACCCTCCATCTACCACTCACTTTGTCATTGGTGCCGATGTGGACCATGACCGCTGGGTCTTCGCCAGCCCCACCCAGTAACCTGTCAACCCGATCCGCGATGTGCCGGACTCGAGCGCCAGGGAGGCAGCACACCGTTCGGCGATCCCGGTCTTTGTGACAGATTGCCCTGTCTGTCCCCCTAATAATAGAGTCACCCACTACCAGAACCTGTCTTGCCTGCCCTACACTTCCCCCCTCCCCCTCATTACTGGAGCATACACTCCCCCGGCGGTCAGAGGATCTGTCATGCTCCAATAATGCCGGTTCTGAACCAGCCTTCCTATACTTCTTCCCTCTATCCCTCCTTACTGTTATCCAGCTCAATGCCTGTTCAGCCTGCACTTCCCCTCTATGCTCCACCCCCAGTATTGACCCATTGAGTGTCTGCTCGGTGAGCAGCAAACTCCATTCTATGTTGTCGATGCTCCTCAGTACCGCTATCTGAGCACTTAGATCCAGAATTTGGGCTTCCAAGTGCACGATATGCTCACATCTCTCGCAGCAGTATGGATCCTCGTGTGGGTGCTCACGGAATGCATACATTGCGCAAGATGTACACTGCACGGCTCCGTCCAACATGGACGTCATTCTAAATATGGGGATACAGTCAGTATATATATACAAGTACAAAACACAATTATTTATATATAGGTGTATGGACGGGGATCAATTAGGGATGTGCAAGTGTATCAATTAGATATTGGCAGGGGATCAGTTAAGTATGGACGGGGGATCAATTAAGTATCAAGTATGGACGGGGGAATCAGCTAAGTAGGTCAGGTGGATTAATTAAGTAAAAAGTAAAGTAAAGAAAGAATGAAATACAGTCAGCAATTCAGTCCTAAGTCCTCCCTTCCAAACTCCCTGAATCCAAAGTCACTGAAAAACAAGTCACACACTTACTTTCGTTCGCACTTACGCTCCGGACACACGCAGCTCGTTCACACTCGCAAACTAAGAGATTTAAAGTGTTTTTTTTTTTTTTTTTCCTTTTCCAGCAATGTACCCTTCACCTCAATGCACTTCCAAAGGACTTTATGCCCAACCAGCTGCCCCTTATAAACCCTTAATTATGACCCCTTCCCCTTAATTAACCCCTTGTGAGTAAATCTACACCTCAGGATTTTAGTGCAATGTAGTTAACCTTTAAATACACAGGTAGTAAACTAAGAAACTAAAACTGTAGTGAGAAAATAGATTTTAAAAAGCCCAATAAATCTAAACAGGTAGAAAAGCACTCAGCAGATCACAATGCAGCACTCACCGCAATTCACACAGGTATTTTCTGCAGGATTCCCAATACCTCTTCACGCAATTCACACAGGTATTTTCTGCAGGATTCCCAATACCTCTTCACGCAATTCACACAGGTATTTTCTGCAGGATTCCCAATACCTCTTCACGCAATTCACACAGGTATTTTCTGCAGGATTCCCAATACCTCTTCACCTTCACCTCAATGCACTTCCAGTTCTAGGCTTTATTAGGTAAGTTTTGGCAAACTCCAGCTTGGCTTTTTTATGTCTCGGGGTAAGAAGTGGGGTCTTCCTGGGTATCCTACCATACAGTCCCTTTTCATTCAGACGCCGACGGATAGTACGGGTTGACACTGTTGTACCCTCAGACTGCAGGGCAGCTTGAACTTGTTTGGATGTTAGTCGAGGTTCTTTATCCACCATCCGCACAATCTTGCGTTGAAATCTCTCGTCAATTTTTCTTTTCCGTCCACATGTAGGGAGGTTAGCCACAGTGCCATGGGCTTTAAATTTCTTGATGACACTGCGCACGGAAGACACAGGAACATTCAGGTCTTTGGAGACGGACTTATAGCCTTCAGATTGCTCATGCTTCCTCACAATTTGGTTTCACAAGTCCTCAGACAATTCTTTGGTCTTCTTTCTTTTCTCCATGCTCAATGTGGTACACACAAGGACACAGGACAGAGGTTGAGTCAACTTTAATCCATGTTAACTGGCTGCAAGTGTGATTTAGTTATTGCCAACACCTGTTAGGTGCCACAGGTAAGTTACAGGTGCTGTTAATTACACGAATTAGAGAAGCATCACATGATTTTTCAAACAGTGCCAATACTTTTGTCCATCCCCTTTTTTAGGTTTGATGTGGAATTATATCCAATTTGGCTTTAGGACAATTCTATTTGTGTTTTTTCATTGAAGACAAATTAAATGAAGATAATAATACCAAAGAATTTGTGATTGCAATCATTTTCAGGAAGAAACTGAGTATTATCTGACAGAATTGCCGGGGTGCCAATACTTTTGGCCACCACTGTATTTCATGCGGCAGAAGTTAGTCTCCAGCAATGGAAGAGGGAACCGAGAAAGTGTAGAAAATGCTCTATCATGGCCGCAGTGGTAAGAGACATTGGAAATGCACGATCAAACCTATCATATCATAGGATTATCTATCATCTATCTATCCTTATATTCTCTATTTCATATCTATCTATCCATCTATCTATCCATATATGTATCTATCTATCTTTCTATCTATCCATGTATGATAGATGGATAGATAGATGGATAGATGAATAAATAGATGGATAGATAGATGGATAGATAGATAAATAGATAGATAGATAGTGTAGGGATTTGTACTCACTGAGCCGCGTTGGAGGTAGGCACAGGTTCACACAGTGATGCAGTCCACGGGTTCAAACAAACTGGTGGCTTATTTTAGTGTCCATACACCAGTTAAGAAACAAAAGTTACAGCCTTTTCCTGGCACAAAAAGGAATAACAGAACAAAGCTCAAAATAACAAGTCCATGCAGCACGGCTTCAGCCGTTTAAACAAGGTGCTTTTCTCTGCCTCCTGCAGAGTCTAAGAAGCACCTGCAAGGTCTGCTCACCTTGCCCAGCAAACACAGACAGACAGAGACAGGCGCAGCTGTCTTAAATTAGCCTTCCAAGACCGGACTGGAGGTAAGTGAGCAGCTGTTCCCCCCCAGCTCTTTCAGCTGCTCATAAAACCCGGCCCTGTAATCCGGACCCATTAAATTCCTCTCAGCACTATGTGTGCTGGAGCCTGCTTCTCCGGATCCTACATCACCGAAGCATGGCACTTCGAGGACACATACCTCCCGTCCACGATCTCTCCGGCAGCAACCTTACATACACCCCCCCTCTGTCCAAAGCCGTAGGGCTTGGCACCTTCTGTCACCATACAATAAATCCTTGACAAGGCAGGGGCATTCCCATGTTGTTTCCCAGGCCTATGCTCTACCCGGAAACTAAAATCTTGTAGAGCCAGGAACCACCTAGTCACTCTGGCATTGTTTCCCTTCTTTTCTCGCATCCACCTCAATGGGGCATGGTCTGACACTAACCTGAACCTTCTACCTAATAGGTAATACCTCAGAGTGTCTAACGCCCACTTAATGGCCAAACATTCTTTTTCTACAATGGAGTAGTCCTTCTCACAAGCGGAGAGCTTCAGACTGAGGTATTTTACAGGGTGTTCTTCTCCGTTAATCTCCTGGGACAAGACTGCTCCCAGCCCGACATCCGATGCATCCATCTGGACCACAAACTCCTTGGAGAAGCTGGGTGCCACCAAGACTGGTTGTTTACAGAGGACCAGTTTCAATTCCTGGCAGGTCGCTTCTGCTTCCGGGGACCACTTGGCCATAGCTGACTTCATCCCTTTCAGAAGATCCATCAGTGGGGCTGCTATCAGGGCAAAGTTAGGGACAAATCTTCGATAGTAGCCCACAATGCCTAGAAACGCCCTGACCTGCTTCTTCGAGAGGGGTTGTGGCCAGTTCAAGATCGCCTCGACCTTATTTATTTGTGGTTTTATTTCCCCTCTACCAACCACGTACCCTAGGTACTTGGCTTCCTCCATCCCCATGGCACATTTCTTCAGGTTGATAGTAAAGCCCGCCTTCCTTAGGGCATCAAGTATGGCTTGAACTTTGTCCAGATGACTTTCCCAGTCCTGGCTAAATATGACGATAGCATCTAGGTAGGCCGCTGCATACTGTTTGTGGGGTGCTAAGATCCGGTCCATGGCTCTCTGGAAGGTGGCCGGAGCTCCCTTCAACCCAAACGGCATCCTGACGTATTGGCGTCGAGAAGGCTGTCTTCTCCTTAGCCTCTTTGGACAGGGGAATTTGCCAATATCCTTTGGTGAGGTCCAGAGTGGTGATGTACCGAGCCCGTCCTAGCCTTTCGATAAGCTCATCTACCCTAGGCATTGGGTAGGCGTCGAACTTTGAGACCTCCTTCAGCTTCCTATAGTCGTTGCAAAACCGCCATTCCCCATCTGGTTTCGGCACTAAGACTATAGGACTGGACCATCCACTTTTGGACTCTTCAATGACTCCCAGGTTTAGCATCCGCCTTACTTCTTTAGAGATCACCTCTCTGCGGGCTTCGGGGATCCGGTATGGTTTTAGATTGACGCGAACATGAGGCTCTGTGAGAACCTCATGCTCTATGACCTGAGTGAGTCCTGGCAACTCCGAAAACATGTCTTTATTTCGCTGTAACAACTCTTTGCACTGTTGCTTTTGGGCATGTGACAGTGACTCTGCCACCTTGACCTCTTTCACATCGGCCTCAGCCTCAGCCACTAAACAGGGAGCTTCCGCAGGCTCTCTATCTTGCCATGGCTTAATCAAGTTAACATGGTAAATTTGGTAGGGCTTCCTCTTCCCTGGTTGGTGGATCTTAAAGTTGACTTCCCCCACTTTCTCTACCACCTCATAGGGGCCCTGCCACTTGGCCATGAACTTGCTCTCCACTGTGGGACTAGCACAAGCACTCGATCTCCTGGGTTGAACGATCTCACCCTGGCCGACCTATTATACACCCTGGACTGTGCCTCTTGTGCCTTGAGGAGGTGCTCCCTCACAATGGGCATCACATGGGCAATCCTCTCTTGCATCTGGGCAACGTGCTCCACCACTCTCCTATAGGGAGTGGTCTCAGCTTCCCAGGACTCTTTCTCCACCTCCAGGAGTCCTGAGGGTGTCGTCCATAGAGTGGTTCAAACGGGGAGAAACCTGTGGAAGCTTTGGGAACTTCCCTCATGGCGAACAACATATAGTCCCAGTCTCGGCCATCCTTTTCCACTGCTTTCCTCAACATTGCTTTCAAGGTTTTGTTAAACCTCTCTACCAGTCCGTCCGTCTGGGGAGAGTACACGGAGGTTCTCAGTTGTGCAATCTGCAGTGTCTTGCACAATTCCCTCATGACCTTCGACATAAATGGAGTTCCTTGGTCTGTTAGGATCTCGTTAGGCAACCCGGTTCTTGAAAACATGTGGTCTAACTCCCGGGCTATACACCTGGTGGAGGAGTTTCGTAGTGGTACGGCCTCCAGATACCATGTAGCATAATCTAATACCACCAGGATATACTGATGCCCTTGGGCGGACTTGACCAGAGGCCCCACTAGATCCATTGCTATGCGTTCGAATGGAACCTCGATGACTGGTAGCGGCACTAGGGGACTGCGGAAGTGGGCCACTGGGGAGGTTATCTGGCATGTGGGGCAGGAACGACAATAACTCTATATTTCTCTATAGCAACCTGGCCAGTAGAATCTTTGGAGGATCCGTTCTTGAATCTTGTCTGCACCCAGGTGACCACCCAACACATGAGAATGAGCCATGTCTAACACCCTCCGTCTATAGGGCCCTGGCACCAGCAACTGTTCTATTACCTCACCCCTTGGCTTGGTTATTCTGTACAGCAAATCCCCATTCACAGCAAAATGAGGGAACCGAGTGTCAGCCCCCGGTTCCTGAGGCACCCCATTTAACACAGTAACATTTTCAAAGGCCCCTTTCAGAGTTAAATCCCTGAGTTGGGCAGTTCCAAAGTTTCCCTCGGACACCTCCAGCTCAGGGATATTGGACTCAGGGGATGCTACTTCATCCTCATTGCCCACCAGCACACACATGGGAAACTCATCTACTATGTTCTGCGGGTAAGTTTCCTTAGGGGCGATCTGGCTGTCGTCCAAGCAACCAGGTGTCCCCGCTTTCCCCCACATTTCCCAGAATAATGCAAAGTAACGTCCAATTATTATGGGATGCAATAGGTCCTTAACGACCGCCACTTCATGAGATGTGGTGCCACAGTCTGTGTTTACATCCACCTGGGCCACAGGATAGTTCTTAGCGTCCCCATGGATACACCGGACATCCACCACCTTCCCAGAAACCAGCCGATGAGGGAGTGTGGCCCTTATCAGGGTCACCAAACTTCCTGAGACCAATAGTCCAGAGACTTGTGCCCCGTTAACTGACACTGAGCATGCCTGAGGGCCCTCGCCATGTTGACGAACCGCGCTGCAGGTGGGGTAGGCAAAATAAGAGCAACGCCGGCCCATGTTACAGTCCATTGGTTCAGAGGTTATGGGACACCGGGAGGCAATATGGCCAGGGGTATGACATCTCCAACACACTATATTATGGGGTGGGACCTTGGGCAGCAACTCAGACCCCTCCTGAACTCTAGGATGCCCCCCAGGTGTGGCGCTAGCTCGCTTCTTTTGGGTGTCCGCCACCTTTTGGGAACCCCAGTATTGAGAGGCTACGACCCCTTGTTTTCCCAACGGACTCTCAACCGCCTGGTATCTTTCCACCAACCCCACCAAGTCATCAGCATTATAGGGATCTCCCTGGGCAACCCAGGATTTTACCGACTTCGGGAGAGAGTGTATAAACCTGTCTATAACGACCTCTATCTCATATCATAGGACTATCTATCATCTATCTATTATCTATATGACGCGCCCCCTGGGCCATGGGGCACCCGGGACCGGACTTCAGGGCAATGCTGGGAGTAGTAGTGGCGACCCGGTCCCGTGGCTCAGGGTGGCCAGACCAATATTGTGGCAGTCTCTGTATCAGTATAATGCAATGTCCGACTACGCCACCCGTGGATTGCGGTCAATAAGAACCGCCGCTGCTGAGCAGACCTCTGAGGCTGATGTTGTGAGGGCAGCAGAGTGTAGTATAACTCCCCACGGGAGGAGTATAGCCTCAGGCTAGTGAGTGTGGATGATAGGAGTGATGGTGCACGAGCGCAGCAGGAACGACTCAGAGGCTTTGCAGTGCAGTTCAGGGTCTTTACTGATGGTGATAAGGCAGACCCTCCCGGGAGTACTGGCTAGCATAAGAGGCCTGGTCAGTCTGTGAGCAAACTGGAGTTCCCCTGACCAGGTGGAGTTGTAGGCCTCCCCGACTATCTGCACTCTTCCTGGCTACCTTGCTGTAAGCGAGTGGAAGTAGCCCACGTCCCTGAGTGTTCCGTGTGGTGCTCACCTGTATGGCTGGTGACTTGGGGCCTTCTGATAGCCCCCGCTCCTCGATTGCAGTGCTGGTCCCTTGCTCGTGACTGAGCCTCCGGGCTTCTATGGCCAGAGGACTTGAAATCCCCTGCCGGCGGGTTTCTGCTGCTGGGTATATATAAGTCCCCGCAACCTCGGACTCCTGTGTCCGGTTCTCAGAGTCTTCTGCCAGGACGAACTCCGCTTAGCTCAAGTCCCTGGTCTTCAGCTCCTGCTCCTACAGAGCTCCTCGCTGTTACTTTCCCTGTGTCTGGAACTAACTCCAGGCTCTGACTTCACTAACCCCGCCCCAGATCCAGTTATATAGGGCAGGTTCCTCCCCTATCTGGTCTGGGACAGGAGGTGTTGCATGTTTAAGGGCTCCGAACCAGGAAACCTCCCACTTGCTCTCAGACATAATATTTCTATTACAGTGGTAACCAGACCCTGGGGTGCCACATATCCATCTATCTATCTCATATCTATCTATCTATCAATCTCATATCTATCTATCTTCTCCACTTTTTATCTGGTCTCAGGTATGACTTTCATATTACCCACGACTGTTACTTGCCACAGGTGAGTTTTAACGAGCATCACATGCTTGAAGCAAAGTTGTTTTTCCACAATTTTGGAAAAGTGACAACAATTTTGTCCGGCCCATTTTTGGAGTTTTGTGTGAAATTATGTCCAATTTGCCTTTTTTTCCCATTTTTTGTGCTGTTTCAATACACACAAAGGAAATAAATATTATAACAAATGTATAACAAAACATGTGTAATTGTAATAATTTTCTGGGAGAAATACTTCACTTTCTGGAACAATCTCAAGGTTGCTAAACACTTCCGGCCATGACTGTGTGTATATATGGGCCCTCAATAAACCATCCCTCTCAACGAAAAGGCCACAGCAAGGGTCAGGAATCGGTGGCCTTCCCTCTCCGAATCTTAGGGAGAGACGGTTGTGCTTCCAGCATCCACCTAGGCTGCCACCCCAGTGGAACTAATAGCAGGGTTGCCAACTGTCCAGAAATTCTTGGACAGTCCATAAAAAAAAATGTGATGCGTCCATAATCTTTCTGAAGCTGGAGAGACTTGTTCAGATGGAGGGAGATGTAGGGGCATCATATTGTGTATAGGGAGATGTAGGGGCATCATATTGTGTATAGGTATCATATTGTGTATCTGCATGTGTGGGGACATCATACGGTGTATATGGAGCTGTGAGCACATCATACTGTATTTAGGGAACAATGAGGGAATCATACTGTATACAAGGAGCTGTGGAAACATAATGCTGTGTAAAGGGTCTGTGGGGTCATCATCTAATATACAGTACAGACCAAAAGTTTGGACACACCTTCTCATTTCAAGATTTTTCTGTATTTTCATGACTATGAAAATTGTACATTCACACTGAAGGCATCAAAACTATGAATTAACACATGTGGAATTATATACTTAACAAAAAAAGTGTGAAACAACTGAAAATATGTCTTATATTCTAGGTTCTTCAAAGTAGCCACCTTTTGCTTTGATGACTGCTTTGCACACTCTTGGCATTCTCTTGATGAGCTTCAAGAGGTAGTCACCGGAAATGGTTTTCACTTCACAGGTGTGCCCTGTCAGGTTTAATAAGTGGGAGTTCTTGCCTTATAAATGGGGTTCGGATCATCAGCTGTGTTGTGCAGAAGTCTGGTGGATACACAGCTGATAGTCCTACTAAATAGACTGTTAGAATTTGTATTATGGCAAGAAAAAAGCAGCTAAGTAAAGAAAAATGAGTGGCCATCATTACTTTAAGAAATGAAGGTCAGTCAATGCAAAAAATTGGTAAAACTTTGAAAGTGTCCCCAAGTGCAGATGCAAAAACCATCAAGCGCTGCAAGAAACTGGCTCACATGAGGACTGCCCCAGGAAAGGAAGACCAAGAGTCACCTCTGCTTCTGAGGATAAGTTTATCCGAGTCACCAGCCTCAGAAATCGCAGGTTAACAGCAGCTCAGATTAGAGACCAGGTCAATGCCACACAGAGTTCTAGCAGCAGACACATCTCTTCAACAACTGTTAAGAGGAGACTTTGTGCAGCAGGCCTTCATGGTAAAATAGCTGCTAGGAAACCACTGCTAAGGACAGGCAACAAGCAGAAGAGACTTATTTGGGCTAAAGAACACAAGGAATGGACATTAGACCAGTGGAAATCTGTGCTTTGGTCTGATGAGTCTAAATTTGAGATCTTTGGTTCCAACCACCGTGTCTTTGTGCGATGCAGAAAAGGTGAACGGATGGACTCTACATGTCTGGTTCCCACCGAGAAGCATGGAGGAGGAGGTGTGATGGTGTGGGGGTGCTTTGCTGGTGACACTGTTGGGGATTTATTCAAAATTGAAGGCATACTGAACCAGCATGGCTACAACAGCATCTTGCAGCGGCATGCTATTCCATCCGGTTTGCGTTTAGTTGGACCATCATTTATTTTTCAACAGGACAATGACCCCAAACACACCTCCAGGCTGTGTAAGGGCTATTTGACCAAGAAGGAGAATGATGGGGTGCTACGCCAGATGACCTGGCCTCCACAGTCACCAGACCTGAACCCAATCGAGATGATTTGGGGTGAGCTGGACCGCAGAGTGAAGGCAAAAGGGCCAACAAGTGCTAAGCATCTCTGGGAACTCCTTCAAGATTGTTGGAAGACCATTTCCATTGACTACCTCTTGAAGCTCATCAAGAGAATGCCAAGAGTGTGCAAAGCAGTCATCAAAGCAAAAGGTGGCTACTTTGAAGAACCTAGAATATAAGACATATTTTCAGTTGTTTCACAATTTTTTGTTAAGTATATAATTCCACATGTGTTAATTCATAGTTTTGATGCCTTCAGTGTGAATGTACAATTTTCATAGTCATGAAAATACAGAAAAATCTTGAAATGAGAAGGTGTGTCCAAACTTTTGGTCTGTACTGTATATAATCATCTTATCCCGTCTGTCTGTCTGTCCTTCTGTCCAGGAAATCCTGCGTCGCTGATTGGTCCAGCCGCGGCCAATCAGCGACGCGGGATTTCAGAAAAAGATGGCGGCCGTTAGCAGCTCATCTGCCGCACGGAGGTCAGCGGCGATGAAGCCGGGAGATGACCGGCGCTAGCCGCTCATCTCCCGGCTGCTCGCAGCAGAAGTACCGCGACCGGCGGCGCCGCTGACCTCCATGCGGCTACCGTCGGGAGATCAATGGCTAGGGCCGCTGATCTCCCGACGGCAAGTGTGAAGCGAGGACCGGGGAGCGGCGCCGCCAGTCGGGATATTTCGGCTGTGAGCAGCCGGCCATCTCCCGGTTCCTTGCAGCGGAAGTACCCGCACAGGTAGCGTCGCTGCCCGGTCCTCAGTAATACGATTCGCTGATTGGTCGGAATCAGCGATATTGGCGCCGCGACCAATCAGCGATACTGGCGCCAAATTTAAACACCGCTCTGCTGATTGGTCGTGGCCGGCGGCCGCGACCAATCAGCGATTTTGGCGCCACATTTAAACACCACTCTGTTGATTGCGCCTGGTCGGCCGCATACAGATTCTAGAATACCCGATGCGTTAGAATCGGGCCACCATCTAGTACTGTATATAAAGAGCTGTGGGAGCCATCACACTATATATAGAGACCTGTGAAAAGCTTATGTGTTGATCCAGAGGAAGTAAAAAAAAACCCATGAGGCAGATGCTGCTTGCCCAAAATTAGGGGAAAAATTCCTTCCCGACTCCACATATGGCAATCAGACTAGTTGCTTGGATCAACGTCCCATAACAAAATCTAGTATGAATAACCTGTAATGTTATTCAAGAAAGTCACACAGGACCTCCTTGAACTTTTTTTTAGAGAATTAAGTATTACAAGGTCATGTGGTAGAGAGTTCCATACCTCACACAATAAAACATTGCCATCTAACTTCCTTTAGACAAAGCGAATTAGGAGCTTGATGCTAGAGTAGTTGAATTAAAACTGAAAAAAATTATTAACACAGCAAAAAAGAGGAACAGTATTTATTCTCCAGCCCAGGTCTCAAAACTAATGCACTAATCAGGATGAAGCAAACCATATAATAAAGGCAGGGGCAGCACAGGTGCAAAATACTGATGAGACAACCAACTCATAACCTACCAATTCTTGGAGGGGGTCATTGCTTAGTATTAAAACTGCACACAAAAAATGGCTTGTATAGGTCACTGGTCACACACAGATTGTTAGGGGAATGGTTGCAAACAACTTTATTAAATAATGGAAAGCAAACGAACCCGGGGTCCGTGATGCAGCCTGGAGGACTGCGGACGAACACCTTCCGGGTAAGAAGGTAAAACAACCAACTGAAATAACAATCCCCCCCGTGTTACTGCACACCGGAATGGGAATAGGGATTCGAACTATCTCCGTTAACTGCACGAGAGATGTGCGACAAATAATGGAGCCGTAGCCCTGTTAACTGCACAGAGGCTACGCAGCAGGCGCTAGGATGCGTGTGTGATTCACGCAGGCGTATACATGCTCCCAGCCGGCGTGCTACCGGACTGAGGAGTATCTCTCCACGTGGCTAACAGGCGGTGCCGGGAATACGGAGTCCGCAGTCTGCTCGGGGTGTATAGCGACCCCCTTGTTGGAGCCAGACTGTCAGACGAAGCTACCTGCCTCCCTCCATCTAAGGCTGTCTATCCCCTGCTAAACCTGCCTGTCAGAAGCTATGACAGCAAAAGCACACGTGGAGCCGAAACGACCAAGCGTCCACACAATAACACCAACTCAGCTCAATGATCAGAGCGCGCCGCCATGTTTGTGGGCGTGCTATTTAAATATTAAGCCCTGCCCATCGTCACATTATTGGTGACGTCACCCGCGACCAATCAGGCGGTGCCAGGTCACCGGATCAGCTGACTCCCAAACCACCAATCACGGTCCGCCATGTCACGGGCATGCTCAGTGCAGTGTATCCTGGACTTAGGCTGTAACAGCCCTGTTTCCCTCCGCAACCTATCCTTCATGTTGCTAGGAACAAAGACCCAAGAGACAGCTTGTACATCTCGTGCACCAGCTAGGCGTTGGGACCGATGACGATGCTGAGAAGCATCTGGACCGGAATGGGAGACCACAGAATCCACTGATGATTCTGAACCCATTTCGGATCCAGAAAACACCTGACGCCTAACACAGATAGTGCTCAATATAGGGCTTACAGCCTATTAGTGACCCTCATACTGTTAGATTAGGCAGGCTGCAAAGCACTATCTAAGTGCACCCCATGAGGACAGACCCCCTAGTTTACAAATCCAGCATTGATGGGCTTGGCTGCACCCTGAATAAAAATAATGTGCAAAATCTATATATGAGGTTCTGGTAAATATTTTGGCGCTGGTCACGCACAGTGTCTGGTTTACAGCCTATTAGTGACGCCCATACTATTAGATTAGGCGGGCTATGCTCCCCTCATACACCTTACCACGGTGTGTAGTGTGACATGGAGCTAAACCCCCTGTCTTCTTAAGAATAAGGCTGCGAAAACCCTTCTCTTTATTGATAGTAGAGAAACCTCCATACAGTAGATGCGGAAAACATACGATGAACCCCAGTATTGTACCACATAGATAGGGCTCTTACCGGCTAAGCTTGGAGCAGGCTGTGTGCACAGAGCCCAAGATACAAAACTGTAGGGATGTGGACTGTCTTACCCTGTTCCTGCCCCTGAAGACAACAAACGCGTCATGTGAACACTCTCTTGCGGTTTTATATGTAAAAGTGATATGTGTCTTATGTAATGTATAATGGTGATGTAACAGCATGTGAAGTGTTAATGCATAATGTGAGTATAGCATAAGATAAGCTTAGGATACCATAAGACATAAGTATAACATAAACCCTAAAATACAAATTTTATTAAATCTCTTTAAAATCGGGACATGCGGCATAAAGATGATCCGCATCAGTATTGCACTTTATCAAGATAAGTTCCTTTTATTGTTTAGTCTTGTGATCATTTATGTCATTGATACCTCTATGGGTGATTAATTCCAGGGCTGGCTAGGGTTATCCAGGGATAGCCGCCGTGGAGCGGGGCGCCACAGTGTCAACATTAACTAGGGTGTCACCTTCCACTATAAGGCAGGTAATCAGCATCTAGGGTGTTGAACAGGGCTGATTGTAGCCTTTGTTTGGATGCCCGAATGTATCCTTTGGCTTGGAGGTCCAAAGATATTAGGAACGTTCTTGGGTGTTTTTATAAATTTGCACATTGTCACTTTATTCACTGTTGTCACTTTAATCATTTAGTACACACTGAGGATTGATTGTTTGATGTGATATCTGTACCAGTTTCTGGTAGACTGTCAGATCTTTGGTCTATGTAAGTACGAATAAGGGACTTTTAGGGTCTAGGGGCAGCTGCCGTTCAGCAAGGGTGCCATTGTCATCTATATGTAGGATGCCCATCTCCGTTGACATGCAGGTTCAGGCTAGGGTATCTATAGGGTGAGTTTTATTGAAGTACAGTGGGTACGGAAAGCATTCAGACCCCTTTAAATTTTTCACTCTTTGTTTCATTGCAGCCATTTGGTAAATTCTAAAAAGTTCATTTTTTTTCTCATTAAAGTCCACTCTGCACCCCATCTTGACTGAAAAAAACAGAAATGTAGAAATTTTTGCAAATTTATTAAAAAAGGAAAACTGAAATATCACATGGTCATAAGTATTCAGACCCTTTGCTCATATTTAAGTCACATGCTGTCCATTTCCTTGTGATCCTCCTTGAGATGGTTCTACTCTTTCATTGGAGTCCAGCTGTGTTTAATTAAACTGATAGGACTTGATTTGGAAAGGCACACACCTGTCTATATAAGACCTCACAGCTCACAGTGCATGTCAGACCAAATGACCAGTATTGAGTAGAAGCCCCCTTTTGAGCTAGTGCATCCATGAGTCTTCTTGGGAATGATGCAACAAGTTTTTCACACCTGGATTTGGGGTTCCTCTGCCATTCTTCCTTGCAGATCCTCTCCAGTTCTGTCAGGTTGGATGGTGAACGTTGGTGGACAGCCATTTTCAGGTCTCTCCAGAGATGTTCAATTGGGTTTAGGTCAGGGCTCTGGCTGGGCCAGTCTAGAATGGTCACAGAGTTGTTCTGAAGCCACTCCTTTGTTATTTTAACTGTGTGCATAGGGTCATTGTCTTGTTGGAAGGTGAACCTTCGGCCAAGTCTGAGGTCCAGAGCACTCTGGAAGAGGTTTTCATCCAGGATATCTGTGTACTTGGCCGCATTCATGTTTCTTTCAATTCCAACCAGTCGTCCTGTCCCTGCAGCTGAAAAACACCCCCATGATGCTGCCACCACCATGTTTCACTGTTGGGATTGTATTGGGCAGGTGATGAGCAGTGCCTGGTTTTCTCCACACATACCCCTTAGAATTATCACCAAAAAGTTCTATCTTAGTCTCATCAGACCAAAGAATCTTATTTCTCATAGACTGGGAGTCCTTCATGTGTTTTTAAGCAAACTCTGTGCAGGCTTTCATATGTCTTGCACTGAGGAGAGGCTTCCGTTGGGCCACTCTGCCATAAAGGCTCGACTTGTGGAGGGCTGCAGTGATAGTTGACTTTATGCAACTTTCTCCCATCTCCCTACTGCATCTTTGGAGCTCAGCCACAGTGATCTTGGGGTTCATCTTTACCTCTCTCACCAAGGCTCTTCTCCCACGATTGCTCAGTTGAGCTGGACGGCCAGGTCTAGGAAGACTTCTGGTGGTCCCAAACTTCTTCCACTTAAGGATTATGGAGGCCACTGTGTTCTTAGGACCCTTGACTAATGCAGAAATTCTTTTGTAAACTTGGCCAGATCTGTGCCTTGCCACAATTCTGTCTCTAAGCTCCTTTGGCAGTGTCAGGATGCCAGGTTTAATTTTACTTTGCCAGTAGTTTTTCCCTTAGCCAAGATGGCTTCCATTGCCTCACTGGGGTCATGTGTTTCCTGCCTGTGGACCTACTTAAACTGCATGTGTTGCAATCATGCCTTGCCTGAGTATTGTGTGCTTTTAGCTTTCTACTCACCTGTGCTAGCCCTCTGAATAGAGTCTTGCTGACTTTGTGTTTACTCCTAGTCATCCGCTGAAAGGATTGCTGCCTGAATCCTCTGCTAAGGGGACTTCTGCTGAAAGGAACCGCTGGCTGTTGTTCACTCACGCTGGGATCTCTGAACTTTTGTCTTCCTGAAGAAAACTTCTCCTGGATCTCTACACCTCTGGTATAGTCACCATCTTGCTCTGTGTTTAAATACCCGGCTCCAGCTCTGCTTAAGACATCGCTGTTTCCTCCGCTGCACCTCCTGCATTCTTCAATATCCAGATCCATATTCCAGTTTGTCTTCTCTTCTGCACTACGTGAGTCCACAATCAACTGAGGAATACCTACGTCTGCTTACTATCCTTATTTCTGTTTGCATATTACTGTACCTAAGTAAACTTGGACTATCGTTAACGTTTACATACCCTAATAGTAATGAAGGCCGTGCCTTACAGATTAGGTTCTAAGAAGTATTGTTTGGAATGAACTTACCTTCATAAACTGTTTGCTGTGATCTTTTGCACTTGAGTTTAAAATAGACTTTCACACTACTCTTGTCTCAGTCTCTGCTTTTGGCCCACGCCATTGGACTTCAGGGTATCTACTAACATCGTAACAGGCAGTTCCTTTGAGCTCATGATTCTCATTTGGTCTGACATGCACTGTGAGCTGTGAGGTCTTATATAGACAGGTGTGTGCCTTTCCAAATCAAGTCCTATCAGTTTAATTAAACACAGCTGGACTCCAATGAAAGAGTAGAACCATCTCAAGGAGGATCACAAGGAAATGGACAGCATGTGACTTAAATATGAGCAAAGGGTCTGAATACTTATGACCATGTGATATTTCAGTTTTCCTTTTTTAATAAATTTGCAAAAATTTCTACATTTCTGTTTTTTTTCAGTCAAGATGGGGTGCACAGTGTACTTTAATGAGAAAAAAAAAAAGAACTTTTTAGAATTTACCAAATGGCTGCAATGAAACAAAGAGTGAAAGATGTAAAGGGGTCTGAATGCTTTCCGTACCCACTGTATATAGTACTCAATGTTCCAGGCAGTGGGAGGCATTACTGGGATCCAGAGCAGTCGCTCCAGTCACGTCCAGAGCCTAAGGTCTGGCATAGGAGCTGCCGGACACTTTGTGTGCTCTGAAGTACAAAGGAAGATGGACAGGGACCTGCATGGATGGAAGTTGAAGGCCAGTCCCGGGTGCACTGCAGAGGTGGACGAGAAATACAGGATGAGCTAGCAACAGGGCTGAAGAGGAGTTATGCTAAGAAGGAGGATAATGTGAATTGCTGTGCCTTATCCCATCTGTACCCACCTGATGAACTTGAACTGTCAAGTATATGTTTGACTGTTACAAAGAACTTCGTGTCCCCTAAATTGTGTGCGGCGGCTTCTGAGGACAGAAGCCTGAAGGCAGTGGAGGCCTGCGGCCTACAAGAGAGTGTGCTGCACCCCACACCCTAGAGCACACTGGGACTGGGACACCCATTGTCTGTAAAGTGCCAGAGCGAAATCAGACCGACGTTCAGTCACGACTACCGCTCTGTGCCACTTTACAAGATGAGTGATAAGGGAACTTCTCCATCAGAAGAGAAGAGGAAATAATGGTCGCTGCCCAAACTGTGACAAGAACAGGACCACAATGCAACAAGAACTGTCTCACAATGCTCTTGGAACTTTCCCATAATGCATTGCAAATTGAAACTAGAGCAAATACATTAAATCACTAGCAGACAGTGCAGTTATCAAACAATAAAAAAGAGACAGGATTCAAATGCAAGCAACATAATGTCAGAACTGATATACACATAAAGTGACTAGATTCCCTGGATAGCTAAATTCGCTGCTGAGGCAAGAACACGGGCTGCCCAGCACTATTTAAGTGCACCCCATGAAGATAGACACTCTAATTTACAAGGCCATAACATATAGGTGCATCTCACAAAATTAGAATATCATCAAAAAGTTAATTTATTTCAGTTCTTCAATGCAAAAAGTGAACCTCATATATTATATAGAGTCATTACAAACACAGTGATCTATTTCAAGTGTTTATTTCTGTTAATGTTGATGATTATGGCTTATAGCCAATGAAAACACAAAAGTCATTAACTCAGTAAATTAAAATAATTAACAAAAAACACCTGCAAAGACTTCCTAAGCATTTAAAAAGGTCCCTTAGTCTGTTTTAGTAGGCTCCACAATCATGACAATCATGATGAAGACTGCTGGCTTGACAGATGTCCAGAGTTCCAATTTTCATTTGAAATCAAGGTCCCAGAGTCTGGAAGAAGAGTGGAGAGGCCACAATCCAAGCTGCTTGAGGTCTAGTGTGAAGTTTCCACAATCAGTGATGGTTTGGGGAGCCGTGTCATCTGCTGGTGTAGGTCCACTGTGTTTTTTCAACACCAAAGTCAGCGCAGCCGTCTACCAGGAAATTTTAGAGCACTTTATGCTTCCCTCTGCCACAGTATCAAGCTACCAGGGGGGCAAAGGGGGCGGTGGCCCCGGGCCCCTCGCTCTTAGGGGGCCCATCCAGGGCTACGCCAGTGTAACTGTATCTAGCATGCCCCTGGTGCCAGCATCGGGCCCCACTGCCCGCCACCGCCGCAAGTTTACTGATGAGAGAGGGAGCGCGGATCTCTCTCCCATTAGTCCCTTCTGTGACTGACGTCTCTGACATCATCACTTGGCGCCCAGCCCGCTGTGCTGAAGATGTGTGCGTGCTGGGTGCTCTGAGCAGCGAGGGAACCAGGAGGAGAGATGAGTACTGTTTATTTATTTTTTGCCGGGTGGGGGGCGGCATTATATTACAGACTCTGCCTATGGGAAGGGGGAGGTGCATTATACTACAGACTCTGCCTATGGGGGAGCATTATCCTAAAGACTCTGCCCACAGAGAGGGGGGGCATTATACTAAAGACTCTGCCTATGGGGAGGGGGGGCATTATACTACAGACTGTCTATGGGGAGGGGGGGAGCATTATACTAAAGCCTCTGTCTATGGTGGGGCATTCTACTACAGACTCTGCCTATGGGGGGCATTATACTACAGACTCTGTTTATGAGCAGGGGAGAGCAGTAGACTACAGACTCTGCCTATGGGGGGACATTGTACTACAGACTCTGCCTATAAGAGGGGGAGCATTATACTACAGACTCTGCCTATGGGGGGTCCATTTTACTACAGACTCTGCCTATAGGTGGGGCATTATACTACAGACGCTGCCTATGAGATGGGGGGGGCATTATATCACAGACTCTGCCTATGAGGAGGGGGGGCACATTATACTACAGACTCTGCCTATGGGGGCGCATTATACTATACGAAGGATTATGGGGAGTGCATTATACTATATTGAGGACTATCTGGTGCATTATACTATATGTACTCTATTTATACAGTGTGGGAGATAATGTGGGTTCTTTGAACAGTGTGGGGGCCATCATACAGTGTGGGAGATAATGTGGGATCTTTGTATGGTGTGGAGGCCATCATACAGTGTTGGAGCCATCAGCTTGTGGGCTACTAAGGGGTCAGTATACTGTGTGGGGGTACTATACAGTGAGGGGGAATTATATAGTGAATAGGAGAACATCATACTGGTTAGAGCGGAGCTCTACATGGGGGGAGACTCAGGACATTATTAAATCTTAGGTGGGCACTTATTGTTATAGGGGAACTCAGGTTATCGTGACTGTCGAAGGGGCACTATTACTTTCTAGGGGGCACAATGTGGGCACTGTTTTCTAGGACACTTGCACACGGCATTACTTTATTTTAGAGGTTTGTTTTACCATCTAGAGGGCACAGAGTAGGTGCAGTAATAGGGACACATTTTGCAGCAGAGGCTCAGTATTGGGGTATCAGCAGGATGAGAAGTTTGTGCAGGTTGGGGATAGATGTGGTCAGTGCCTGAAATGTAAGGAGTCAAATGTGTCTTTGTTGTGATCGCTGCATACCTGAGACTCTGAGTCCTGGCTGGAGAAGTTGTCGTGTCGGTCTGGGCCAGATGGAAAAGACGGGAAAAGTGAACAATTTAATCAGAAAGAACGTCAGCTGTAAGGTACTATATATAACTGAGCTGTGATCTCTTATATGTTCTGCAGGACTGGCATCTATCAATATATGTCACCATATGGCGGTAATATCAGTGCTGGTCTTTGTATAGAGATTATTTTTAGTCACAGCGCGGTCATCTGCTGAGGTTTTCCTACATCAACTATCTGGGTGCGCCGCTATAGTTGGAATCAGGGTTACCTGGTTAGAGGCCCACTCAGAAGTTTCGGCCCCCTGAACCAAAACCTTAGCTACGCCAAGCTTTTTGGAGATGGAAATTTCATTTTCCAGCAGGACTTGGCCCCTGTCCACACTGACAAAAGTACTAATACCTGGTTTAAAACAACAGTATCACTGTGCTTGATTGGCAGCAAACTCACCTGACCTTAACCCCATAAAGAATCTATGGGGTATTGTCAAGAGGAAAATGAGAGACACCAGACCCAACAATGCAGACGAGCTGAAGGCTTCTATCAAAGCCACCTGGGCTTCCATAACCCCTCAGCAGTGCCACAGGCTGATCCCTCCATGCCACATTGCCGCATTGATGCAGTAATTGATGTAAAAGGAGCCCCGACCAAGTATTGAGGGCATTTATTGAACATACATTTCAGTAGGATAACATTTTGGATTTTGAAAACATTTTTCAAGCTGTTGTTATAAGGTATTCTAATTAATTGAAATAATGACTTTTGAGTTTTCATTGGCTGTAAGCCATAATCATCAACATTAACAGAAATAAACACGTGAAATAGATCACTCTGTGTGTAATGGCTCTATATAATATATGAGTTTCACGTTTTGTATTGAAGAACTGAAATAAATTAACTTTTATGGTGATATTCTAATTTTGTGAGATGCACCTGTAGATGGGCTTGGCTGCACCCTGAATAAAAATAGCATGTAAAAAATATATATGATATATATGAGGTATTGGTCGATATTTTGGCCAAAATATACAAGCTCGCAACCTGCTCAAGGGTCCTCATACTTGCGAGTCCCTACACTAACATTAAAAGCAAAGTCACAAAAACAAGGAATTAAAGTTCCCACCAAAATTCAAGAATTAACACAGCAAATACAGCAACAATAATTACAAGGATGCAGCAAACCCATATAATGAAGAAGTCAGCAGCACAGGTGCAAAATATTGATGAGACAACCACTCACAACCTACCAATTCATGGAGGGGGTGATTGCTTAGTATTAAAACTGCACACAAATAAAGCCTTGTATAGGGCACTGGTCACACACAGGTAGTGCACAATGTCTGGCTTACAGCCTATTAGTGAAGCCCAAACTATTAGATTAGGCGGGCTGCCCAGCACTTTTTAAGTACACCCCATGAAGACAGACACCCTAGTTTACAAGGCCAACATTGATGGGTCTGGCTGCACCCTGAATAAAAATAACGTGCAAAAAATATATATGATATATATGAGGTATTAGTAAATATTTTGGCCAAAATACACAAGCTCGCAACCCGCGTCAAGGGTCCTCATACTTGCGAGTCCCTACACTAACATTAAAAGCAAAGACAAATTTAAATTCCCACCAAAATTCAAGAATTAACACAGGAAAAAAGGGCAACAGTGTTTACCTGCCTAGGTCTCAGTACTAATCATACCATATAATAACGATGACAGCAACACAGGTGCAAAATACTGATGTGACAACCACTCACATATTACCAATTAATGGAGGGGGGTGATTACATAGTATTAAAACTGCACACAAAATTATATGGGATTGCTACATCCTAATAGTGCATTAGTTCTGAGATCTGGGCAGGTAAATGCTATATTAATAATTGATTTTTTGGGGAAAGTTAAATTCTCTTTTGTTGGCTTTACTTTTAATCTAACTGAAATACACATAAGCTTTTTTCCTAAACATTAGGATCTGTTTAGAGCCATCAGCTCAAAAAGGCTTCCTTTGACAGACTTGGCATAAGCAGGTCAAAAGGAACCCTGATCTTTACCATTACACCCCTTTACAGGAATGGAGACTTACCACATGCTCAGGGTTGCATCTACAGAGTAGCTGCTGGCCAGAGGAGCGAGCTTGAGGCTATAACTCTAACTAAAGCTTTTTTATTACTAAATGATGGGTTCTGTCTAAGGCCATTGGCTCAAAAAGACTTCCTCGGACAGACTTGGCGCAAGCTACTCCATTCTGCAGATCCCAAGGGAACCCTGGCCTTTACCATTACACCCCTGTACAGGGATAGATACTTACCATAGGCCCAGGGTTGCATCTACAGAGTAGCTGCTGGCCGGAGGAGCGAGCTTGAGGCTATAGTGGTTGATTCAACTCTAACTAAAGCTTTTTTTTCCTAAATACTGGGATCTGTTTAAGGCTGTTGGCTCAAACAGACTTCCTCGGACAGACTTGGCGCAAGCTACTCCATTCTGCAGATCCCAAGGGAACCCTGGTTTTTACCATTACACCCCTGTACAGGGATAGATACTTACCATAGGCCCAGGGTTGCATCTACAGAGTAGCTGCTGGCCGGAGGAGTGCGCTTGAGGCTTGAGTAGTTGAGTCAATCCTAACTAAAGAAAAACCTATCTAATGACACTTTCTTGTTAGGACCTGTCTGAGGCCTTTGGCTCAAAAAAGCAACTTTGGAAAAACTTGGCAAAAGCCAGTCTATCCTACAGGTTCCAAAGGAACTCTGACCTTCACTCTTACAGCCCTGTACAGTGATAAAGACTTATTACAGGGCCTTGATTGCATCTACATAGTGGATGCTGACTGGAGGGGCAAACTTAAGGTTAGAATGGTTCAGACAACCCTAACTATTGCTACTTTCTTAAATGTTAGGATATTTCTGAGGCCGTTGGCTCAAACAGGCTTCCTTGGACAGACTTGGCGCAAAACACACCATTTCTGATGTTTCCAAATGAACCCTGGGCTTCACCCTTGAATCTCTATACAGGGACCGTTTCATAGTTTTAAGGTTGAAAGACACAAGTCCATCAAGTTCAACCTAAAAGCTAATGTGTTGATCCAGAGGAAGGCAAAAACCCCATGAGGCAGATGCTAATTGCCCCATATTAGGGGAAAAATTCCTTCCCGACTCCACATATGGCAATCAGACTAGTTCCCTGGATCAACGTCCCATAACAAAATCTAGTACGGATCACCTGCAATTTTATATTATTCAAGAAAGGCACACACATGCCCTCCTTGAATTTTTTTTAGAAAATTAAGTATTTCAATTTCATGTGGTAGAGAGTTTCATAACCTCATTGCTCACACAATAAAAATTTGCCAACTAACTTCCTTTAGACAAAGTGAATTAGGATCTTTATGCTAGAGTAATTGAATTAACTCTAACTGAAATAGATTAATGCTTTTTTCCTAAATGTTGAAATTTGTTTAAATCCATCAGCTCAAAAAGGCTTTCTCGGACAGACTTGGCGCAAGCTACTCCATTCTGCAGATCCCAAGGGAACCCTGGCCTTTACCATTACACCCCTGTACAGGGATAGATACTTACCATAGGTCCAGGGCTGCATCTACAGAGTAGCTGCTGGCCGGAGGAGCGAGCTTGAGGCTATAGTGGTTGATTCAACTCTAACTAAAGCTTTTTTTTCCTAAATACTGGGATCTGTTTAAGACTGTTGGCTCAAACAGACTTCCTCGGACAGACTTGGCGCAAGCTACTCCATTCTGCAGATCCCAAGGGAACCCTGGTTTTTACCATTACACACCTGTACAGGGATAGATACTTACCATAGGCCCAGGGTTGCATCTACAGAGTAGCTGCTGGCTGGAGGAGTGCGCTTGAGGCTTGAGTAGTTGAATCAATCCTAACTAAAGAAAAACCTATCTAATGACACTTTCTTGTTAGGACCTGTCTGAGGCCTATGGCTCAAAAAAGCTTCTTTAGAAAGACTTGGCAAAAGCCAGTCTATCCTACAGGTTCCAAAGGAACTCTGGCCTTCACTCTTACAGCCCTGTACAGTGATAAAGACTTATTACAGGGCCTTGATTGCATCTACATAGTAGATGCTGACTGGAGGGGCAAACTTAAAGTTAGAATGGTTCAGCCAACCCTAACTATTGCTACTTTCTTAAATGTTAGGATATTTCTGAGGCCATTGGCTCAAACAGGCTTCCTTGGACAGACTTGGCGCAAAACACACCATTTCTGATGTTTCCAAATGAACCCTGGGCTTCACCCTTGAACCTCTATACAGGGACCGTTTCATAGTTTTAAGGTTGAAAGACACAAGTCTGTCAAGTTCAACCTAAAAGCTAATGTGTTGATCCAGAGGAAGGCAAAAACCCCATGAGGCAGATGCTAATTGCCCCATATTAGGGGAAAAATTCCTTCCCGACTCCACATATGGCAATCAGACTAGTTCCCTGGATCAACGTCCCATAACAAAATCTAGTACGGATAACCTGCAATTTTATATTATTTAAGAAAGGCACACACATGCCCTCCTTGAATTTTTTTTAGAAAATTAAGTATTTCAATTTCATGTGGTAGAGAGTTTCATAACCTCATTGCTCACACAATAAAAATTTGCCAACTAACTTCCTTTAGACAAAGTGAATTAGGATCTTTATGCTAGAGTAATTGAATTAACTCTAACTGAAATAGATTAATGCTTTTTTCCTAAATGTTGAAATTTGTTTAAATCCATCAGCTCAAAAAGGCTTTCTCGGACAGACTTGGCGCAAGCTACTCCATTCTGCAGATCCCAAGGGAACCCTGGCCTTTACCATTACACCCCTGTACAGGGATAGATACTTACCATAGGTCCAGGGCTGCATCTACAGAGTAGCTGCTGGCCGGAGGAGCGAGCTTGAGGCTATAGTGGTTGATTCAACTCTAACTAAAGCTTTTTTTTCCTAAATACTGGGATCTGTTTAAGGCTGTTGGCTCAAACAGACTTCCTCGGACAGACTTGGCGCAAGCTACTCCACTCTGCAGATCCCAAGGGAACCCTGGTTTTTACCATTACACCCCTGTACAGGGATAGATACTTACCATAGGCCCAGGGTTGCATCTACAGAGTAGCTGCTGGCCGGAGGAGTGCGCTTGAGGCTTGAGTAGTTGAATCAATCCTAACTAAAGAAAAACCTATCTAATGCCACTTTCTTGTTAGGACCTGTCTGAGGCCTATGGCTCAAAAAAGCTTCTTTGGAAAGACTTGGCAAAAGCCAGTCTATCCTACAGGTTCCAAAGGAACTCTGGCCTTCACTCTTACAGCCCTGTACAGCGATAAAGACTTATTACAGGGCCTTGATTGCATCTACATAGTAGATGCTGACTGGAGGGGCAAACTTAAGGCTAGAATGGTTCAGCCAACCCTAACTATTGCTACTTTCTTAAATGTTAGGATATTTCTGAGGCCGTTGGCTCAAACAGGCTTCCTTGGACAGACTGGGCGCAAAACACACCATTTCTGATGTTTCCAAATGAACCCTGGGCTTCACCCTTGAACCTCTATACAGGGACCGTTTCATAGTTTTAAGGTTGAAAGACACAAGTCCATCAAGTTCAACCTAAAAGCTAATGTGTTGATCCAGAGGAAGGCAAAAACCCCATGAGGCAGATGCTAATTGCCCCATATTAGGGGAAAAATTCCTTCCCGACTCCACATATGGCAATCAGACTAGTTCCCTGGATCAACGTCCCATAACAAAATCTAGTACGGATAACCTGCAATTTTATATTATTCAAGAAAGGCACACACATGCCCTCCTTGAATTTTTTTTAGAAAATTAAGTATTTCAATTTCATGTGGTAGAGAGTTTCATAACCTCATTGCTCACACAATAAAAATTTGCCAACTAACTTCCTTTAGACAAAGTGAATTAGGATCTTTATGCTAGAGTAATTGAATTAACTCTAACTGAAATAGATTAATGCTTTTTTCCTAAATGTTGAAATTTGTTTAAATCCATCAGCTCAAAAAGGCTTTCTCGGACAGACTTGGCGCAAGCTACTCCATTCTGCAGATCCCAAGGGAACCCTGGCCTTTACCATTACACCCCTGTACAGGGATAGATACTTACCATAGGCCCAGGGTTGCATCTACAGAGTAGCTGCTGGCCGGAGGAGCGAGCTTGAGGCTATAGTGGTTGATTCAACTCTAACTAAAGCTTTTTTTTCCTAAATACTGGGATCTGTTTAAGGCTGTTGGCTCAAACAGACTTCCTCGGACAGACTTGGCGCAAGCTACTCCATTCTGCAGATCCCAAGGGAACCCTGGTTTTTACCATTACACCCCTGTACAGGGATAGATACTTACCATAGGCCCAGGGTTGCATCTACAGAGTAGCTGCTGGCCGGAGGAGTGCGCTTGAGGCTTGAGTAGTTGAGTCAATCCTAACTAAAGAAAAACCTATCTAATGACACTTTCTTGTTAGGACCTGTCTGAGGCCTATGGCTCAAAAAAGCTTCTTTGGAAAAACTTGGCAAAAGCCAGTCTATCCTACAGGTTCCAAAGGAACTCTGACCTTCACTCTTACATCCCTGTACAGTGATAAAGACTTATTACAGGGCCTTGATTGCATCTACCTAGTAGATGCTGACTGGAGGGGCAAACTTAAGGTTAGAATGGTTCAGCCAACCCTAACTATTGCTACTTTCTTAAATGTTAGGATATTTCTGAGGCCGTTGGCTCAAACAGGCTTCCTTGGACAGACTTGGCGCAAAACACACCATTTCTGATGTTTCCAAATGAACCCTGGGCTTCACCCTTGAACCTCTATACAGGGACCGTTTCATAGTTTTAAGGTTGAAAGACACAAGTCCATCAAGTTCAACCTAAAAGCTAATGTGTTGATCCAGAGGAAGGCAAAAACCCCATGAGGCAGATGCTAATTGCCCCATATTAGGGGAAAAATTCCTTCCCGACTCCACATATGGCAATCAGACTAGTTCCCTGGATCAACGTCCCATAACAAAATCTAGTACGGATAACCTGCAATTTTATATTATTCAAGAAAGGCACACACATGCCCTCCTTGAATTTTTTTTAGAAAATTAAGTATTTCAATTTCATGTGGTAGAGAGTTTCATAACCTCATTGCTCACACAATAAAAATTTGCCAACTAACTTCCTTTAGACAAAGTGAATTAGGATCTTTATGCTAGAGTAATTGAATTAACTCTAACTGAAATAGATTAATGCTTTTTTCCTAAATGTTGAAATTTGTTTAAATCCATCAGCTCAAAAAGGCTTTCTCGGACAGACTTGGCGCAAGCTACTCCATTCTGCAGATCCCAAGGGAACCCTGGCCTTTACCATTACACCCCTGTACAGGGATAGATACTTACCATAGGCCCAGGGCTGCATCTACAGAGTAGCTGCTGGCCGGAGGAGCGAGCTTGAGGCTATAGTGGTTGATTCAACTCTAACTAAAGCTTTTTTTTCCTAAATACTGGGATCTGTTTAAGGCTGTTGGCTCAAACAGACTTCCTCGGACAGACTTGGCGCAAGCTACTCCATTCTGCAGATCCCAAGGGAACCCTGGTTTTTACCATTACACCCCTGTACAGGGATAGATACTTACCATAGGCCCAGGGTTGCATCTACAGAGTAGCTGCTGGCCGGAGGAGTGCGCTTGAGGCTTGAGTAGTTGAATCAATCCTAACTAAAGAAAAACCTATCTAATGCCACTTTCTTGTTAGGACCTGTCTGAGGCCTATGGCTCAAAAAAGCTTCTTTGGAAAGACTTGGCAAAAGCCAGTCTATCCTACAGGTTCCAAAGGAACTCTGGCCTTCACTCTTACAGCGCTGTACAGCAATAAAGACTTATTACAGGGCCTTGATTGCATCTACATAGTAGATGCTGACTGGAGGGGCAAACTTAAGGCTAGAATGGTTCAGCCAACCCTAACTATTGCTACTTTCTTAAACGTTAAGATATTTCTGAGGCCGTTGGCTCAAACAGGCTTCCTTGGACAGACTGGGCGCAAAACACACCATTTCTGATGTTTCCAAATGAACCCTGGGCTTCACCCTTGAACCTCTATACAGGGACCGTTTCATAGTTTTAAGGTTGAAAGACACAAGTCCATCAAGTTCAACCTAAAAGCTAATGTGTTGATCCAGAGGAAGGCAAAAACCCCATGAGGCAGATGCTAATTGCCCCATATTAGGGGAAAAATTCCTTCCCGACTCCACATATGGCAATCAGACTAGTTCCCTGGATCAACGTCCCATAACAAAATCTAGTACGGATAACCTGCAATTTTATATTATTCAAGAAAGGCACACACATGCCCTCCTTGAATTTTTTTTAGAAAATTAAGTATTTCAATTTCATGTGGTAGAGAGTTTCATAACCTCATTGCTCACACAATAAAAATTTGCCAACTAACTTCCTTTAGACAAAGTGAATTAGGATCTTTATGCTAGAGTAATTGAATTAACTCTAACTGAAATAGATTAATGCTTTTTTCCTAAATGTTGAAATTTGTTTAAATCCATCAGCTCAAAAAGGCTTTCTCGGACAGACTTGGCGCAAGCTACTCCATTCTGCAGATCCCAAGGGAACCCTGGCCTTTACCATTACACCCCTGTACAGGGATAAATACTTACCATAGGCCCAGGGCTGCATCTACAGAGTAGCTGCTGGCCGGAGGAGCGAGCTTGAGGCTATAGTGGTTGATTCAACTCTAACTAAAGCTTTTTTTTCCTAAATACTGGGATCTGTTTAAGGCTGTTGGCTCAAACAGACTTCCTCGGACAGACTTGGCGCAAGCTACTCCATTCTGCAGATCCCAAGGGAACCCTGGTTTTTACCATTACACCCCTGTACAGGGATAGATACTTACCATAGGCCCAGGGTTGCATCTACAGAGTAGCTGCTGGCCGGAGGAGTGCGCTTGAGGCTTGAGTAGTTGAATCAATCCTAACTAAAGCAAAACCTATCTAATGCCACTTTCTTGTTAGGACCTGTCTGAGGCCTATGGCTCAAAAAAGCTTCTTTGGAAAGACTTGGCAAAAGCCAGTCTATCCTACAGGTTCCAAAGGAACTCTGGCCTTCACTCTTACAGCCCTGTACAGCGATAAAGACTTATTACAGGGCCTTGATTGCATCTACATAGTAGATGCTGACTGGAGGGGCAAACTTAAGGCTAGAATGGTTCAGCCAACCCTAACTATTGCTACTTTCTTAAACGTTAAGATATTTCTGAGGCCGTTGGCTCAAACAGGCTTCCTTGGACAGACTGGGCGCAAAACACACCATTTCTGATGTTTCCAAATGAACCCTGGGCTTCACCCTTGAACCTCTATACAGGGACCGTTTCATAGTTTTAAGGTTGAAAGACACAAGTCCATCAAGTTCAACCTAAAAGCTAATGTGTTGATCCAGAGGAAGGCAAAAACCCCATGAGGCAGATGCTAATTGCCCCATATTAGAGGAAAAATTCCTTCCCGACTCCACATATGGCAATCAGACTAGTTCCCTGGATCAACGTCCCATAACAAAATCTAGTACGGATAACCTGCAATTTTATATTATTCAAGAAAGGCACACATATGCCCTCCTTGAATTTTTTTTAGAAAATTAAGTATTTCAATTTCATGTGGTAGAGAGTTCCATAACCTCATTGCTCACACAATAAAAATTTGCCAACTAACTTCCTTTAGACAAAGTGAATTAGGATCTTTATGCTAGAGTAATTGAATTAACTCTAACTGAAATAGATTAATGCTTTTTTCCTAAATGTTGAAATTTGTTTAAATCCATCAGCTCAAAAAGGCTTTCTCGGACAGACTTGGCGCAAGCTACTCCATTCTGCAGATCCCAAGGGAACCCTGGCCTTTACCATTACACGCCTGTACATGGATAGATACTTACCATAGGCCCAGGGCTGCATCTACAGAGTAGCTGCTGGCCGGAGGAGCGAGCTTGAGGCTATAGTGGTTGATTCAACTCTAACTGAAGCTTTTTTTTTTCCTAAATACTGGGATCTGTTTAAGGCTGTTGGCTCAAACAGACTTCCTCGGACAGACTTGGCGCAAGCTACTCCATTCTGCAGATCCCAATGGAACCCAGGTTTTTACCATTACACCCCTGTACAGGGATAGATACTTACCATAGGCCCAGGGTTGCATCTACAGAGTAGCTGCTGGCCGGAGGAGTGCGCTTGAGGCTTGAGTAGTTGAATCAATCCTAACTAAAGAAAAACCTATCTAATGCCACTTTCTTGTTAGGACCTGTCTGAGGCCTATGGCTCAAAAAAGCTTCTTTGGAAAGACTTGGCAAAAGCCAGTCTATCCTACAGGTTCCAAAGGAACTCTGGCCTTCACTCTTTCAGCTCTGTACAGCGATAAAGACTTATTGCAGGGCCTTGATTGCATCTACATAGTAGATACTGACTGGAGGGGCAAACTTAAGGCTAGAATGGTTCAGCCAACCCTAACTATTGCTACTTTCTTAAATGTTAGGATATTTCTGAGGCCGTTGGCTCAAACAGGCTTCCTTGGACAGACTGGGCGCAAAACACACCATTTCTGATGTTTCCAAATGAACCCTGGGCTTCACCCTTGAACCTCAATACATGGACAGTTTCATAGTTTTAAGGTTGAAAGACACAAGTCCATCAAGTTCAACCTAAAAGCTAATGTGTTGATCCAGAGGAAGGCAAAAACCCCATGAGGCAGATGCTAATTGCCCCATATTAGAGGAAAAATTCCTTCCCGACTCCACATATGGCAACCAGACTAGTTCCCTGGATCAACGTCCCATAACAAAATCTAGTACGGATAACCTGCAATTTTATATTATTCAAGAAAGGCACACATATGCCCTCCTTGAATTTTTTTTAGAAAATTAAGTATTTCAAGTTCATGTGGTAGAGAGTTCCATAACCTCATTGCTCACACAATAAAAATTTGCCAACTAACTTCCTTTAGACAAAGTGAATTAGGATCTTTATGCTAGAGTAATTGAATTAACTCTAACTGAAATAGATTAATGCTTTTTTCCTAAATGTTGAAATTTGTTTAAATCCATCAGCTCAAAAAGGCTTTCTCGGACAGACTTGGCGCAAGCTACTCCATTCTGCAGATCCCAAGGGAACCCTGGCCTTTACCATTACACGCCTGTACAGGGATAGATACTTACCATAGGCCCAGGGCTGCATCTACAGAGTAGCTGCTGGCCGGAGGAGCGAGCTTGAGGCTATAGTGGTTGATTCAACTCTAACTGAAGCTTTTTTTTTTCCTAAATACTGGGATCTGTTTAAGGCTGTTGGCTCAAACAGACTTCCTCGGACAGACTTGGCGCAAGCTACTCCATTCTGCAGATCCCAAGGGAACCCAGGTTTTTACCATTACACCCCTGTACAGGGATAGATACTTACCATAGGCCCAGGGTTGCATCTACAGAGTAGCTGCTGGCCGGAGGAGTGCGCTTGAGGCTTGAGTAGTTGAATCAATCCTAACTAAAGAAAAACCTATCTAATGCCACTTTCTTGTTAGGACCTGTCTGAGGCCTATGGCTCAAAAAAGCTTCTTTGGAAAGACTTGGCAAAAGCCAGTCTATCCTACAGGTTCCAAAGGAACTCTGGCCTTCACTCTTACAGCCCTGTACAGCGATAAAGACTTATTACAGGGCCTTGATTGCATCTACATAGTAGATGCTGACTGGAGGGGCAAACTTAAGGCTAGAATGGTTCAGCCAACCCTAACTATTGCTACTTTCTTAAATGTTAGGATATTTCTGAGGCCGTTGGCTCAAACAGGCTTCCTTGGACAGACTGGGCGCAAAACACACCATTTCTG